>NC_045687.1:12128861-12773621 GCF_003331165.1 Xiphophorus hellerii | reverse complement strand
ACAAGCAACTTATAGCTCACTATATGCAGCTTCATTAGTGTGCGTATTAATTGACATATTTATACAGAAGTCATAATACTACTGAAATTTTGATTAATTTTTGTCCTCTATAAACATGCTGCATTTAACAATTTTGCTAGCATCCCAATCTAGTAAAAATAAAAAAAAATAGGCAATACATAGCTTTATTTTTTAATCCTGGGTAGGGTTTATATAGTGCATAAGTAGCTAGTAGTAAGGTAGGTTTTGTTGAAGCTCTACAGTAGTCCAAACACTAGCTATGACATCAGCACTTTATACATCACACTCTTGGTGTATATAACAATGGGTTGTCTGGGTCGGAGGGCCCTGCATAGTAAGCTAGACTTATTATCACCAAATTAGGGCTGATATACTCCCGAAAGCTGTTTTAAGAGTAGGTGGGAGGCACCAGCAGTTATCCTTCACTTAGTGTCTGTTTATGAATTAAATTTTTTTTTTCCCGTTTTTTTTTTTTTTGAGTGCTCTACAGCTGTAACACTAGGTGATATTGTGCAGGTGTTAACATGACATTATCTAAAGTGGAGGCTTTTCAAGAATGTGTGTTTTTTGGAGTTTTAAAAATATATGATTAAATGTCTGTGTTTGATAGGAGCTTCAGAGAGGGAAATACAGGAAAACACGCAGTCTGGTTCTCCTGGTCTGTTTTTCTTCCAAGTCTAGGGATGACTACTGTGGAGGTTTCTCTGTAAAACAGAGGAAAGGGACGAAGTGATGCATGTTTGAGAGGAATGTGTGAATAGGGCAATGAGGGGAAAAGGGAGTGGTAGGATAAAATAAACATGGCCAATGGTGGCAGTGCAACTGATGTATACTTTGAGATAAATCTATTGTGGATAATCAGTAAAAGTAGTGGTGTCTTAATTGCTTCCTTTCTATTTAAGTGGTTTAGTGGTTCAAGTTTATGATAATAGGTCACCTATTATCATATCAAGGAGCTAGCAGCAAAATAGATTCTGTACATTGTTCAACACCAGTCGTCATCCTAATTTAGTCAAAACTTCAATCCTATTGTCTATTAGAATTTAGTGATTTAAAAGAACGAATTAGGGGAAGTACATCAAAAATGCAAAAGTTTTCACATCCCTTTAACTTTTCAAGTTTTTACATTACAACCACAAATCATGTCTAATTTAATCTGTTGAAATTTTTCTGTTTGTGAAACAATGATTTTTGTCTGGAAGGTGCTACATGAATCAAACTTAATGGTAAACTTCTATGCATATTATTTCCTTACTTTTACTTCCACCAGCTGAATGTTTGTGGCAGAAAACCCATCTTCATATTCATCTGATACATCTTACGGATCCCCTAACCTGCTTTAAGTCTGGAGTCAGAGACTAGAAGGCAGAACATTTGCAGTAGCCTTCAATACGTGCATGTCTTCTGAATTTCTTTCAAAAGTGGTTTTCCTTTGTCCAACTTTCATAAAAACAGATTTGATAAACCCGATAAATATCTTCTTTAAAGACTCTCCCATTTGGGCTGTATCACTATACTCTTGCTTAATCCTGTCAATTGGGTGGGTGGCCATGTTTCGGTAAGTTTTCAGGTGTGCCATTATCTATCCATTTTCAGATTATTGATAACGATCTATGAGATGCTGAAAGTTTAGAATATTTCTTTATTACCTAACCCTGCTTTCAACATGTCCGCAACTATTCACTGATTTGTTTTCATTCATCCCACAAAATCCCAACATGACAAAACATTAAAAAGTTCCAGAGTTACAATACTTTTGCAAGTCACATATATAAATGTTCTCAATATGTCATACAAAACCATATTTTAACACAAATTTTTCTAATCAAATTGTTTGTACTAACCTTGTTGGATAACTATTTCCCCTGCAATGTGGGTGACAGGGAACATGGCATCAAATATGTCACTGCAGAGAAACAGGAAAAAAAGGAAACAATTAAAGCACACATGCTTTCATTCTTTACATTGTATTTCTTGATTTCATTATAAATTAAATATGCAACACTTTCAAAACTGCATCATAAACTTGCAACATGAATGTTTTTCATCATCCTCTGAATACAACCAAATACATGCTGTCCCCAGTTAAAGCGATAAAAAAAAACCCACTCAAATACAATTTCACAATTCATGAATGAACATTTGTGAAATAAGTTGTTATGGTTGTCATATGAGAATTCCATCAAAGACAGTCAAACGATTCAGCCACTTAGTCTGGATCTCTGCACAATACAGGTACAGTACGTGGGCCGATTTATGGCTGTTTTGTTTCAGCTCATGATCAAAGCTTGTATCTCTGAGAACATCTTCCTTCAGAAGAACAGAAAAAAACAAACAAAATGACAGTTGAACCCAAGCACAAGGTTTCTGCTCCATTCCGCCAGGTAAAAGCGCCTGTTAGATGGCTGCTAATCGCACAGTTTAAATGCATGAGGCCTCAGAAGATTAGAATGTGGTGGGACAAAAGACATTATCCTCCTCTCTGGGTGTCTCCCCCCTCCAGGGTGTACTTTTTCTACCTAATCAGTTGCATACCATTTGTCTTATAGAAAAAAAAATACAGAAAAAAAACAATAAACTAAGATCAATTATATCAAAGACTTACAAAAACTACAGTGAATTTGGGGCAAGTTTGAGCTTGCGCTGAGTTATGTCTCTATGTGTGTGTGTGTGTTTCATTGAATGTGCATGTTTAAGCCAGTATGTCTGAATCTGAGTTCATATAGCCTATGAAAACACTCAGGTTTGGACTAAATAATGTGTGGGAGAGGGATAACTGCATGCTTCTTAACCTGCAGCACACAAAATACACATAAAACACAGGGAAAAAAATAACTATATGTCAACAGCTGTTACATGGAGATCTAAGGATGTCAATGAGTGGTTTGGAAGGGAACGTACCATGCTGGTATTTATTTATGTGACACAGAATAGAAAACAGACTTAAGAAAGTGGATTTCAGCCAAATACACCCACAGGTAAACCCAGTGCACTGCAGCTGGTCATTGACTCACACCCACACACAAACACACGCCAATGCACCCCCGCACGCACTGGAGGAAACACTTACATATGCACAAAAAAATCATGCTTGCTCTTTGAAGTGCGGAAACCCAAAATAAAAAGATACACAACCACCATACAACATGTAAAGAAATCATCAAATGAATGCAAGCCGTAGGTGAAGCTTTGCATGTCAGCACACTATTAACACACATTGGGACAATAACAACAAACCTGTAGACAGGCATTTTTGATGAAAAAGTCCTAAATGGCAAGATGGCAAAGAGCTTGAACACTTTGATGGGGATTAGTCAGAGCAACATCTGCAGGTCTGCCCTCAGTTCTCCTCACATCTGTGACCACCTGTGATTGGTGCGACTGCTTGAGCAGGGAGCTTGGAAGCAATCAGTTTCAGGTCTCAGCTAAAGATAAAACTAAGTTTTATTTATTTATTTTTTAAATTGAGAACAAGGCTGGTAACTAGAATCATTCCTCATCTGGCCCATTTGAAACTCAACATCACTCAATATAAGATACCTAAGCACCACAAGGTTACAGTAATACCAACATTCTTCACATTCTTCATTTGTTCTGAGGGAAGAAGAGCCGAAATGATTCATTTTTAAAGTAAAATGAAGTCAGTAGATACAACGATGTTCTGGATAAAACCAGGACCATAAATGGCCAGACAAGAGTCATGTTCCATTTGTACGACTGGCAATAAATTTCAATGCAAAACTAAGCTGGGCGATCGACAGTGTGTCACCAATAAACTGCAGGAGCAACAAAGAAAACCAAACCTGACTTTAAGTAATTACACTTGACCACCTCTTTCTTTCAATGTCCCACCTCTCTGCATCCCTTCAGTGTATGCATCAGTGAGTATAACAAAGAAAGTCATGATGGTAATTACTTCCCCCTGTCTCTACCCATCTCTCTATTCTTAGTCACCTTTCTCCCTTCCTATACCCTCTGAATGCCCCCCTGCTCTTCCCTTTGATTCATTTCTGCCCCACATTTTACTCCCCACCCTTCTGTCCATTCCCCCGCTCCATGTGTCCTAGATGAAGTGATTAATCTTGTCCTTTCCGCTACCTGTTGCCCCCGCCTGACCTTATGAAAAGGCAGAGTAACTCAACCAACAATGGATGTGCTGTTCAGACAGAGACGGATAGAAAGACAGGGAGGCAAAGGCACCTAGCAAAAAATGGTGATGGCGGTAGTGAGGCTACGAAGTTCATCTCAATCTGCAACCTGTGTAAAGTGTTTGACACACACAAGAACAAATCCTGGGCACAAATCATATATTACCAAATTCAAACATACAGTGTGTGCATGATGGCATTAAGGATTAATTAATTAAGAATTTAAAAATGTGCGGTGCGTGCCGTGGTGGCGTAGGAGTTAGCGCGACCCATAGTTGGAGGCCTTCAGTCCTAGACGCGGCCGTCGCGGGTTCGACTCCCGGACCCGACGATATTTGCCGCATGTCTTCCCCATTTCCTGTCAGCCTACTGTCATATAAGGGACACTAGAGCCCACAAAAGACCCCCTGGAGGGGTACAAAAAAAAAAAAAAAAAAAAAGAATTTAAAAATGTGCAAATTGTGAAGCTACTCATAGTGCCAGACTAAAATACTGTTACCTCCAGTTGCAACTTGCACATTACAACAAGTGTGGGACAGGAACATTTTATTTTTGCCCTTCACAATAGCTTATTATTGTTCTGCAACACTCATAATATAATTTTTAGCTCGGGGCATTTCAGTCATTAATGAAGTCTAATCAGGCTTGCTTATTGTGGCTGGATTGCTTGTTGTTGTTCCAGGTTGGCAGTGACAGCCGCTCTCGCTCCTTCACCTCCTACCCCGCCACCCTCCTCCAGTCTCTCTTGTTTATTTCTTCAGCAGCAAACATCTTATCTTTTACATTACTGTGTCAACAAACAGCGCTGCCATTATTCCATTAGCACCAAACAGGCTCTTTGACGCTGCCGCGTGCCGCCTGTTCTTTGGGTTTCTAAATGACCCGCAGAATGTTGACTAAAACAGCCAATCCAGACTCATCAGTCCGTTTGGGTGGAAGAGATTTTGTAATAAGCAGAACAATCAACAGTCTCACCGCGTATTGGGAACTTCCCTGTTTTTCAGGCCGTGTCTCAGCTTGGCAGCGACATGCCACTGGTTTGGCTGTGTTTATGCCATGAGGGCCTGAAGGAGTAATTTTCACTGCCACTGTTGATTCCAATTCATTGTGCTGATTGTGCCGATTCTGCACAATAATCTTTGTTTTGCCAGCATAAACAATTCCAAGCAAAAGGCGATGGGCTGAGATTTGACAAGTTTCACCGGAGAACGAAAACAAGCAAAGCTGTCTTTAATGTTCATATAGAACGAAAGCAGTAAAAGAAGTGCATCTTTTATTAATGTGGTAGCTTTGAAACATCTTGTTGTGGTTTATATGTTCCTACATGCTGTTTTTTCCAACACCTCAGAAAGATAGGAATGTTAAAAAAGCCCGCTTTACTGCACTTTATCCAAAATCAAGAGCTTTCTGCACATTCTCAACAACCTAAGTGGCAGCTTACCATGAATACCACACAACTCCATGCAGATATTTGTTTGGCAGCTGTTGTGATTAGTCAGCAAAACATTTAAGGCTCGACTTAATTCACAAATATGGCCAAGCAAACATAAATTAGACTTCCACTGATAAGTGGAGGTATAAAAAAAACTGTATAGCCTGTGATGGTTCGCTGGAAAACAGCTTTACGAGAGCTGACTAAGAGCTGCAGTTTAATGTCCAGTTTAAATCTGTGCTCACCAAGCCAAAGTTACCCACATGGAACAACCAACTCACACCACCTTCAGCCATGCTGTTTGTGTAGATGCAATCATTGTGCTTTCAAATTGCATTTTCAGTTATATGACCTTTCAAGTAACCACATGCAACGTCCTCACACATAGACAGATACCCTCCAACATTAACAAAGAGAGAGTGAAATGCTCAGAAAATAGGGAGATGAGAAAGAAATAATTACAAAGCGTTGAATAATTCCGTGGAAATATTTATGACATAAAAGCTTGCGGCACGCGGTCCTATTCATTCTGGAGACCAACACATAGGAAGAAAAAGAAATCATTATGGGGCTACTGCCCCTTGCTTTTATACTGCCACTCAGAACTATGCAAAGAGTGTTAAATGGTAAAAACAAAAATCACAACTACAGTCCATTTCTTAAGCAATTGTTTATCAGAATAAAGTTAACAAGAAAATAGGCGCATTGTTATGTTCACACAAATCAAGGGATTTATCGGTTTGGATTTGACTTGGTGTGAGTACACAAGTCTACCTGTGTGGAGTTACAGTGCAGAAGAGGAGGTCAAGCTGTCTTAACACAATTGTTGTCAAAACTAGAGTGAAATGATGTTTAGCAGCACAAGATTTCAGCTAATACAATTTTTCTTCATCAACATAATTTGTAAGGCTGATGGCATTACTAATAAGAAGACATTACCTCTTTATTGTTCTTACTTTAAATCATGGAATTAAAAAAAAAACGTCTTTCATTCATCCATCTCAAATTCTATGGACAAGAACACCAGAACTATGAATAGTCTGAAATGATTATCGTTTCCAGATGTAAAATTAATTCATTCAATTACTTGTAGATGGGGATTAGCCAATAGACACAGTTTCACATTATTCATGCATAAAACTTGTCCTACCATTATTTCTAAGACCAAATCTTTACCAGTTATTAAAATAAAGCTGACTGAAACTATATATATGGAACAGTTTCTAATACAAAAGCGTCAGAGATAAAACATAGTTGCAAATGAGACTACGAAAGTAGATGACAATATTATAATTTTCTCATAGAGTTTCAGATTTGTCTAAGAGTACATATCCAGACAAATAATTTGATTTTTATTTTAGGCCATTTTAGATGCCTTACCATACACTGCACAGTGCAGACTGTAAACTAAAGATTAACTGGTTTCATATTTCAATTCCACTGTAATAATCCTATTACTACAGCTTCCATACAATGGAATAGGCTCTATTAATAATAAGAGCTTGTCCTTAAGGTTTAGAGATGGACATTTGTCTTGATAAGGACCAGTAAGAGATGGATGGAAAGGATGTCCAGAAAAGAACATGAGAAAGGCAACTTTCACTTTTAAAAATACTTAATTCCCGTGGATTTGGACCTCGACCCTACAAAAACCCTTCTTATTAAATTGCAACCTGAGAGTCAGTTTAAACAGTGAAATAAACTGTTGCTTTTCTGTATCATCCCTATAAACAGAGGTTTTAATATAAAACGAAGGCCATTGAGCCACACACCTGGCTCTTGTTGTTTATAGGGGTGTAAACCTGAATGCATCCTGTTGTCTTAAAGTGTGAACATGTGCCTCAGGATGTGTGTGGCAAAGCCAGAGCACCTGAGGGCCAGTGCTTTCGCTCTTATGAACTGTGTGACCTCTGAACGCCTGCTTAAACCTGATGACAGGCACCGCAATGATCAGACCAACTCATAGACAAAAAGAAAGTCATGTAGGAAACAAGATGCATTAAGTTAACATCAATAGGGTTTATTTAGGCTACCCTGGACGTGGACGATAAATAATGGCTGTAAATGCCAAACTAAGATGAGGGTGATTATAGCACTAATTAACAGAGCAAATTTGGATGTTGTACTTATTAATGAATCAGGTCCATAAAAGCAATTTTGTTTACTTAAATATGTGCCATACTATTTTCATAAACTGCTACAATTTACATTCAAATTAGCTGGTGTAAACTTTTGTTTGAGAATGGTTGCATTCAAGTTCTCAGCAGGCTTTACTGCTTTATGAAAAGGTTTTTTGATTTTTAGCTCCATGAGCTACAAAGAGTGTTCTCCAGTTTTCAGTGAAGTTAGGCACAATAATGGTGTGCGGAAGATATCAGCCAACCAAGCTGACCAAACAAAGATGTGAGGAATGTGCAGTGTGTTTGGAGAACTGTGACCTGAATGAAACAACTACACCAGTACAGTTTTATAGTGATCTTTATCCTTTGAAAACAGGACAGATTATTTACAACTTCACGAAAACAAGCATGTTGTAGGATAGCACAGGGGCTCTAATCTCCAGGAGCTCATCAGTTAAACCAGCGCAATGACTGGTTACCATGGGGAATCAGGCAAACGCAGGCATGTGGGGAGATGCTGCTGAACAAGGATTTAAACCAGATTATAGAGCAGGTGGTTCTGCTTATTTCACATTAAGCGCTGTCACTGGTGAGGCTGCTTGATCTTATAACTTTCAAAGCAAAGGTGGGAGGTTTTTGCTCTTTAAGGACTAAACAAACAAATGTCACTGTGCCAAACCTTGCGTAATATAGTTGATAGAAAACTAAGAACAAATGTTATCTTCTGGCTACTTTATTTCATACTTTACTTAGCATAAGTTGTTAAAGTTTTCTTTTATCTTTTAACAAAAGCCGTCTGAAAAAAAAACAAATAAAAGCAACATATTCTGATTTGTGCTTTATGCATGTTTTACTTCCAATTAATTTTTCTACATAGAATATTAAATGACAAATTAGTTGTTACTTCATAATAATGTGAAATGGAATAGTTTACGGCCACTTTCTTAAAGTAAATTTAAACTAACTCTAAATTTATAGAAATCTGAAATATTTAAAACAGCTGTTACTATTAATAGAACATAGTTCCTATTTTTCATAGAAAAATGCCAAACCCTTTTAGACTCAGCTTTTGATCCTTCTGAGTTCTTTGTGTTATAAAATAAAAACATTCACCAAGAATTTATAGCACCTATAAAACACGTGCCGTTTACACATGGTACTAGCAAGACTAGAAGGAAGGACATTAATGTATCGAAGGAAGGACGTAAAGGAAGGAGTGAAGGTAGGACACAAGGGTAGAAGGAAAGGTGGAAAGAAATAAAGAATGAAGAACATGAAAGAACAAGGATTTGAGTCTAGATATAAGAAAAAGAAAAAGGAAGAGCAAAATATAGGAGGAAAGACAAAGGGGAAAGACACAAAAATAGGCAGACAAATGGAAGAAAATAAAAAGGACACATGGAAAGGACAGAAAGAGGGGAGGAAAGTCAAAGGGGTAAAAAAGCACAAGAGATGGAAAGAAAGAAGAAGGGATATGAGAAATTGAGAAAGGAAGGAAGGACATAACGAAGGAAAGAACAGCATGAGCCAGGACATAGGCACGGAAGAAAGCAAAGACACAAGGATGCAAAAACACAACAGTGGAAAAGGATGGTGTATAGTGTGCTAACACACTATACACTATTATCTTTTCCATCCTTTTCCATATAGTATAGAGCTGTTAATACAACAATGACAAAACATTTAACATATTTAATTTTTTACTAAACGGGTCCCTGTTCAGGTGGGGAGAGCAACTAGTGAATTGTACACTAACTTACACAGTAGCCTTCTTCGAACCTTTGAGCCAAAGTTAAATCAGGAGCCCCAAAATAAAATACCAGACTGAGCACCTTGGACCCTGCAAACCTGCCAATAACAACCTCAAGAAGACTAATAACTGTCTTATCACCTCTGGTTGCCTTTCCAGCCTCCTAAAGGATGAAAAGCCCTTTTTACATGTGCAGAAAAGGCACAGTAAGAAAGATTTTATCTATCAGAAGAAAAAGATATTAAGATATGTAATTGGTGCCAGATCCACATTTGATTTGCATCTCATGTTCTCTTATATAACGTGATAAATTATCTTAGTAGCTGTGTGATGACACAAGTCCAGACTCTGCTCTCTTTTTAACGCATTGTTGCATGTATCAAGAGTGACAAGCCTGTTTTACATCCCCACCTGTGATCCAGCACACACCACCTGCTGGTGAAGCCATGATGTCAGCCTACAAGCACTAAAAACATCACAAGCAGGCCCCATCCTGCTGCCTCTCCTCTGGTTTCCTCTCCCTTTTCTGTTTTTTTGTCTTTGCCACCAAGCTGCCGTGCTGTTGCTTAACTTTACAAGAACTTCTTTTTTCTCTTCTCCTATTTCGGACCTTTCTCCTCATGCTGTCAGTCCATATCACATTTTCAGCGATCAGGGATTTTCACACTTTCCTAATGCCCCCCGCTCTCTGTTGTTGTTTGCCCCAGGGCAGGAAAAAGCGAGCTCTTCCTCCACTTAGAGACAAAAAGGGTCAGGTTGAATCAGGCGCTGACAGGACTAAGCCTCTGCCTCTCTGATGTGTCTGCAGCAGACATGTCACTGCAATGAGGTAAAACAAGAGAGAAAACCTCTTCCTTGCCCATTAAGAAGACATCAAGAAAAGCATTTACCTCAAAGAATATAAATATAATAAGTTTAGTTAAGGTAAACATAAAATATTAAGTGAACTGTATGCGCCAAGAACTTTATCCCCTTCAATTTTCTCTCTGGTTTGAGAACAAACACATTTCCTGACATGTTCCTGAACATCACAAGGAACGCCGCAATCTTGAGGGCAAGTGTTTTTTTCTTTTTTCAACTCTTCCCTCTCCTCCTTACCTGTCATTCTCAGCTCACAGAGGACAACACCTACAATGGGATAAGGTTGAAGAAGCAGATCAGGACGTAAATTGGTCTTTGTGGGGAATTAGACCTGCGAGGTGTTTACACAGGTATGTGGCACATTACACATACCTCCTGGAACACATTTACATGCTGAAACTGAGAAGGAAAGAAACAAAGAGGCAATCAAACGTAGATAAGTAAATGAGTAAAATGAGAAGACTGAGGGCAAAGTATCCATGGTTGAAGTATTCATACCCAATGGCCATTTTTATTCTCAGAAGCTGAGACAAGTTTCAGGATGCTGAAACCATAGTGTGAGACTCCTGATCTAACCCAGTGGCTGTTTTGTTTACAGTAATTGTCCTGCTGGGAGATGAACTTTGATTTGGTCACTCCAAAACATTTGTTCTGTTTATTTCAGTAATTCAGAGGTGGAATCAGTGAGTGAATTGATGCACACACCCTGCCAAAAAAAAAAAAAGATCATTTATTTTACCTCTTATTCCAAACTGATCTATGACTTTACTAAATAATTTTGTACAGTTGTGAATTGAAAAATGTAACCAGTTATAATTATTTGTGATCCTTCAATGTTAGAAAAAGAGACTTACACAGCAATAACAACTTTTTTCAGGAGACATTGGTGACATGATGACGTGCAACAAATGTGAAATACAAGCTCCATGAGATGCTCCTTTCTGAAAGTCCTCAGGCGTGGTAATGCACTGAGCGCCTCTAACCTAAATAAAACTCTAACAGAGTGACACCATTAAACCAACGAGTAAGTCATGGGAGAATTAACACACTTTAACAAGACTGTTGTCTGTGTCTGTGAACTGGAACCTATCGCTGTAGCATAGACAAAGCAGACATGATGTATACAATAGGAGGCCATGGGGCAACCCTGGCAGTTTTGTCAGATGCAACGTTGCTCTGTCCCCAGCTGATGCATGGCGGTCAGTGTGTGGCTTGTTATTTGAGCCTGATTGAGCTACAAAAAACACAGAAAGACTGCAGGAACATCATGTTCCCACACTGAAGGGAAACAGAAGCAGATTTACTCTGGATATTCATTCAAATGAAATAAAAGTGATCACAACTAGCATGAGTGACTTCTACCTAGTTTACCTTTCCTTACTCCAGTGCCTCTTAGGACACTGTCTCCTAAGAGGCAAGAGGCAATTTATTCTCTTGGCTTTTGACTCTTGAGCAATTTTTAAAAGTTGGACTGGGTCTCTAATGGCATAAGCTCAAAATAGTCAAGTCAAATCTACAGTTCTTTTCAAATGAGAAGCTGTGGCAAGACTTGAAAACTGATGTCCATAGATACTTTACCTGTAATTCAACTGAGCTTGTGCTATTTTGAAAAGATAGATGTGAGAATTTCAGTCTCAAGATGGGTAAAGGTGGTAGAGATAAACCAGCCTTGCATGTGTCACTACACTTCCACTACTTTGTGTTGGCCTGTCATCAAAGAAAAATGCACTGAAGTTTTTGGTTGTGATGTTAAAAAAAGGAACATCTCAAGAGGTATGAATAGCTTTGGAGGATAGAAAAAGGACAATATGAATTAGAATCAAATTGCAAAAAAAATTTACAAACATACACAGGAATATAAAAGAATATTTCTGTGCAGTTTTGGGGTGCATGTGAAAAGAATACAAAGGTGTAAAGAGATTCCAAACACGAATACTGCCACACTTCTTACTTGTTTCTGAGGATTTGACAGAGAAACTGATGCAGGTGAATGATATGGAGCTAAAGTTTCCAGTAATCTATCTAAATACTTGGTTATGTCTACATGTGTGCACTGGCTGTAATTTAAATATGAGTACGTGTTCAACAGCATACACAGATACAGCTTGCCCAATACAACCTGCCTTCTGATGACATGTTTGCATGTACACCTAATGATTAGTGTAAGCGTTAAGGTGAAGTTGTCTAGACCTGAATCAAAGACGGGACAATCTGGGGGAGGTAAAAACTGCTGGCTTGTTAGCTGTCTGTGCGCTGGACGGTGGTGGGGATGGTGGCGGTTCAGTGAGGCCTGCAGCTCTCCTGTGGTGAGTGACCTCACCGCCTGGCCCCTGGCATTGTGGCAGCAGCACAAAGCCATCCAGGGGACAGAGACAAGGGGCATATACATCAGTATGGGGGGAGGGAATGGGTGAGAGTGGACGCGGACATGAATGAGCAGGAAACAGAGAGAGACAGGGAACAGAAATAAGGGAAAGACAGAATGTACTGAATAGAAAAAGAGATGAAAAAGAGGACCACGAGACTTTCAGGAAAAGCACTCATAAGAGCATGTGGGAGTAAAGCGGGAGAAAGTTACAAGAAAAGTAGTCAAACATCCCCTAAGAAATGTCTGTTGTCTGTTTCCTTCTGCATTCGGTTTACTGTTCTCTGTGTGCTGCTAGTAAGTGAGAATCTGCAAATTGTCCCCCAACTCCAAGAGAAAGGCCAAAGCCCAAGTTAATCTTGAATAGATGCACTCCTTTATTTAATGTCATTACAACAGATGAAGAACTTATGGAGAAATGCTACCTGTTTTATCCATATATGGCTAAAACAGCTATAAGGCAACAACAACAGGCATTACCTTTTCTAGAGATTAATGATCAGCTGTGGTAATGATAGCTGATTTGGTTAAATGCTGGGCTATCCGTCTTCCCACCCTCTTTGTAGCTTTGTCTCATCACAGAATAATTCTATAAACAAATAATAAAGCAACAAATTTGTCTCTGGTTTGTTTTATTCATTACTGCACCCATCGCCAGTACACGAAAGATGTTCCCCGTCAATCTGCACGGCCTAGTGATGAAGGTGCAGAGGTCAGAGTTTAAGGGGCAGGGGTCAACTAATCAGTCACTTCATCAACTCATTACTCAGCTTGTTAATTAGAGGATTAAAGCAGGCAGGATGAAGAAGCAGCACCTCTTCCAAATCCCTCTTCATCACTGTACCTTTACTTTAAAGTTGAACAACATTTGTCTTTATGTATCTTAGAAAAAAACTTTTCTATAAAGAATTTAATTATTTACGATGTGAAGTATTGCATACATTACATTGTGAACATTATATCTCTTGAGCTACAATGACTGAATAACTTCTTCATTTAGTTTGATTTTTAAATGCAGAAGCATGTAGATTTGAAGAGTACACATGCAAATGGCAATGAAAGAGCTTGGATGTCAAAATTCAACACATTCACAGACATGTAAAATGAATGTCAAGTACCAGAAATATACAAATTGTGAGAATCTGTGGAAAAAAGTAAGAATTCAACAGGAAAATTTTCATCTGCTGATTATTTTTACAGAAATGTGCTTGGAATGTAGTCTCATTAAGAATGAGCGTAGGAATGTGTTTGATTTTAATTCAAACATCCTACATGTAAAGGTGAGCCTAACTTTGTCAGCCCAGAAACAGAACCTTTATACTGTTGCCTGATGCTAAGTGATGTTATTGAGTTATTGCAGCAATATTTGCGTAGCAGTATTGCATATATGCGGTATGCACAATGTGCGACCACAGTGTTAAAAACTAAGGAAAATGATGCTGACATGTTCTTTACCTAAGATAGCATTGTTTCTATTTTCCAACTTCTTGTCCCATGTCTAGTATTTTCTGTCATTTTTAAACTAATTTCTTAAGGAAAAACCTTAAGGGGAGTAAATGATTTACACTCATTTAGACTGTAATCCTATCATTACCCAACATTAATCACATCAAAACCACATGCTTTTTCATTTCGAAACATATTTACAGTATATAATGGGTGCAGCAACTAGATTGCAATGCTATTTTTAACGCTTGTAGGAGAATTTCCTCATCCAGGCTTAGCAGACTGTTTATATGGACACAGAGAACAAGGCTTTAAGAGTGTGTTTTATTCCCCAAGAGTGGTTTGTGGTATGGGGGTATTAGAAGACTGCAGACAGGCAGGAGGAGACAACTTGATATGTTTATATGGGTCTTTGTTTTATCACAAGAAAAGCTGGAGATCATCAAGGTGTGTAGAGAAAAGCAAACCAACGCCCCTGAAAACTCTATTTATTACTATCAGATGTCTTATTTCATGTCAAAATTTGTACTCGGATAAGAAAGTAGTTTTACATCAGGATCTATGTAGAGGTGATAGTGCCTCCTCTGAGCATTTCAAAGCACATATTTTGAATGAGTTTTAATTTGGGGAAGTGATGAAAAGATAAACTAGCAAATTAAGTTGCACCTGGACGACATGGCTATTTATACATCACAGTATACAGTAGAAGCTGAGGCCTTACACCTAACTCCATTATCTTCCTGATATCTGAATATTTTAAACTTTTATCTGGGGCATTTCCTTATCTTACTGAAACCTAAACACATAAATCAGATATGCAGGTTATGAAATAATTTCCTCTGATAGGATAATTTTTGTACACCTCTATCTTTACAGCAGCAGGTGGCTGGACACTATGTGAAATCAGACACCTGCTTACAGCTTATCTTGAGAAAGTATGTATGTTTGTGAGGGCGTGTCATAATGAGGTCATTCTGGCAGCTAATGGGCAGCAGATAGACGGGCCTTTCCTTCAGTCTGCTGGCAACAACATCCTAACAGATGTTCAGATATAACTGCAGAGACCAACAACTGTCTGAAAAATGAACAGATTACCACAGATTTCTCTAATGGTTTGGCGTTTGCTTATTTGCGGCTGTTATACCTTTTAATTTAAAGTTATTGCAACAATTAAGTTCTGATGGAGCTGGTCTTATTTGATCCAGTCAACTAAAGTTTAGAGAACTAACTAAGTTTAGAGAAGCCAAAGTTAACCTGATGCAGCATGTCTGGTCAGAATGTGTCATCGACTTCGCTGGACTGATGTTTCCTGATACATATGCCACTTTTCAACATCTATTATGAGGCGTAGCCATGCCAACAAGAGATTTGTTTACACGCGGGAGCAGCTGGAGGAGCTTTTCAAGGCCAAAGTAATGCCTGGAATAAGACCAAAATCTTTGACAGGCTGACTTGGAGATGTGACGGATGTAGGGCAGGGGCATAGCAGAAAATAAGAAGGGGAAAGTTTAGCCTTTCTTTCCCTGATAGCCACAGAGGTTGTGTGATGATTGACAAATAAAGAGGACAGAGCAAACACTGTGATATGTATGTAATATTCAGCTTTCAGACAATGTGAAAAGCCAGAAACTGCAGAGCAAAGGTTGACAGTATTTGATGATCTTTGTATGCTGAATACCAAAACATTGACTGTGAGTTTCCATTCAGATTGTCCACTGAGCCAGTTCACCTGTTTTTTCCTCCTGAAGGTGACGTTATCAACCCGGTTGATGCCAGGCCACAAACAAAACCCCAAAGCATACATGGAAATCTCTAAAGATTTTAATAAAGCCTCAATCTCTGATAGATTTCAACTTTCTTGAGGTTTGTCAACTCACTTCTTAATCATGCTTTTCTATTTCATTTTAGTTTTCCTTTATTGTCCTTTTTCCCTTTAATTTAAACAAGAATATGTATTCAATGTTTAACATTAATGATTATAGTACAATTTTTTAAAATATGATGTAAACTTATGACAACAGCAAAGCAAAACTGCATTAGAACCAACTTTATGTATCCTTCAAAGAAAAAAAAAATTCTTGGAGTCAAATTATCACAGGAGATATGGACATTACTAATTGAAGAAAGTGGTTCTTCAGGTTCCAGCTGGTTATCACTACCACATATGCTATAGATGCATCTTAATCTACTAATGTTCTGCAATGAAACTCATTAAAATGCAATAAAAACTCAAGTGTGTATGATCTTATAAATGAGATGCCTTTGACTGATGGTAGTTTTCATCAGAATGCATGTATCCATGAGTGTTGGTTTCACAAATACATGCACCGTTACAACCCTAGATTAAAAAAAAAAAAAAAAGAACTCAGGTTTTACTTCTATATTTCTTTACATTCCTTTCGATCACTATAAATGCTACAAACTGGAACCAACGCTGAATAAAAGCAGATTAATTAAAAGTCTGCAAAGCAGCAACATTTTATTTCCAAGCAGCTGAGGAGGCAATGACTACATGCAACGCATTGGCGCACATGCGGCTGGTGGAGCTCAAAAACTTTGAGGCCATAAAGTTTGACATATGGAATGGCGTGTTAATCAAAGACTCCACACTCCCAGCTGGAGCAGACACACTGGGAAAACATTCTGACATGCTTACTTGAGAATGTTCTTATTAGTGTGTGTCTGCATGTGGACACATCGCGCATGTGTGAACAAGTTCCTCATGATATTGTCCTTTGAAGAGATGGTGGTATGTGCACCTGGTTATGTGCTAGTGTATGTGAGCTAGTTTCACACTTACACTATAACTATTAGGAAGAAGAATCAAAAGGGTTCAATACAATGAATGTCAACATGGGGAACTTTGTGAAACAGACGTTAATGGTCATGTTCTAAAAATGTGTTCATCATCTGGATCAATTATCTTCTGTATGACTCTGTGCTGTAATAATACATTTTGTTAGGCCTGCACAAACGTAAAAATAAAGGTTCAACTTTACCTAACCAAAAAAAGTACCGTCGCACACAGTGAAAATAACATATTATCTAAAAGTCTTAGTCATAATACCAAAAAACAAACCAGTTGAAGTGACAAAATGATTTCATAAGGAAGTAATTCTGGCTGTCCTGTAAAACATGGTGATTAAAATAAATGCTTAGGTTGCTAGGATTGTCCCTAAATTCCTAGAAAGGCAGATAAGTAAGTTGAGAAGATGAAATGGCTTAAGAATGACAGATATGGTGAGATGGGATAGTACAACAAGAAGAAACAAAGCCACATAAAAAGAAATGAAAGCAGAAGAAGAGCTCTGCAGACAGCAGAGAAACAAAGAGGCCTTCATTGTTTCTAATCTTGCTCACTACTGAAAGGGATGATAGCATAATATGTTTGCTAATGGGGGAACAAATCTTTGGCGCTCAGCTTACATAACTGCTGACTGACTAATCATACATGCTGCCTGAAACACACACGACTGTCAGTCAGAACATTTCTCCCTTTGTGTGAGCTAAAGTTGAAACAAGATACTCAGATATGCTGTACAAAGAGACGAATAATGATTTTGTTCTCACTATCTGACATTAAATCAGACTAAACTTTTCCTGTTTTACATTGGTAATAATTATAACAATTACTTCTTTTTGCGAAATGCCAGAATAATGAGGGTGAGAGTAGAGAAAACGGCTTAATTTCAGAAGTTTACATAAACTGACTCAGTATTGTACGTATGGCTCAAATTCACTCAAAAGGTTAAAACTTATCGTTATTAAAAGATTACAAATCCATGCTATCCTTTTCCACCCTTTCAAAAATTGTTTGAAGGGATAGTAACATTAACTTGTGTAGACTTCCTACTCAAGTTAATGTATTTAGCAAATAGAAATAATTATGATAATTCTATCCTAGCACATGTAAAGTTTGGTCTGATTTTTTTTTTAAAAAGTACAATTCTATTTACCATGCATAAATATCTGGTTTCAAATGTACCAAATTAAAGGTATTTACACAATATAAATACATATAACTATATTGCCTAATGTACTGACTGATCTTCAGAAGATGACATTTTAATAATGTACAAGTATTGTGATGTTAAATACAAGCTAATACCAGAAGTAATTGTCAACTGTCACTAACTTCTCACACACTAGCACCAGATCTGCAAGAACATCTGACAAGCCAAAGAGCCAGCTGCTTGCAGTCTGAGAGGAGAGCAGAAATGAAAGGGTAGGAGGCTGAGAGGCGGCTCCATCTGCTGATCTGCGTCAGTCAGAGGCAGCACTGGCACATCTTGAGAAAGTCAACGTCCCTTACTCTCCGACTTCGCCAGTGCTTACAGCAGATGGCATCAACTTATTCTTTAATTTGTAGCTTTGTTCTGCTTCTCTCTTGTGGTTTGTTGTAATTGTGATTTTAAATTACAGCAGATTATCAAAACTGTGCATCATGGTACCATGTTATACAAAACTTCGCCTTTCAATTCTGTTATATTCTTGGCTTCTAAACCAACTGATTCATGTCAACAGGCACTCTGGGTTTATTTGTGCTGTTTTACATTTGTAAAAGTCTACACTTTTGAGCATAACTGCTAACTGTTCAAGTTGACAGTGAATTTATGAAAACCTCAAAGTCATAAAATACTATCATGGCTACAAGTGAAACAAAGAATAGAAAGGACAACAAAACAAAGAGTAAAAACAAGTTGCCAACTTGCTGCTTCATAAGTTATTATTGTAAAAAGATAATATGCTTGGGAAAACCACTTTAATTCTCTCCATGAGCAACCCTAAGTTTTGTTTCCAGAGTTAGCTGATGTCTTCAAATACATTAATGTAATTTTTATTATCATTTTTGTCAGATAGTATCTGTGCAAGATATTATATCTCATGGCCATTTGATCAAAACTGCAGAACAATCAAATAAATTTATTTAGCCATTTTCCATCTGTGTGTCTGTTCCATCCACCCATCCTCTTATGTTGCAGGAGAAATCGTACCTTTTACAGATTTAGCATTCCCAACATTCCCCTGTAGTTTCTTTCCAGTGGTTTATATGTTTTGATATAGATATTATATTGTACTATTATAACATAAGTATAATTCCAGATTCACAAGCTGCTTCAGAACAAGAAAGCACATCTAAAAATCCTACTGCATGTTTACCCAAAACTTTCAAAAGGAATTCTTGTATGAATGATATTAATGGTATATGCTAACTATGCCTTTTAGAGAAAGCAAACAAGACAGCCAGTCAAATAAAATCAATTTTTTGCATGGCTTCATGAGATGATGTCAACTGCATTACATGGCTTGGCATTGCAAACAGATTTGTGTATATTAAAACCCGATGCCTTATCGTCTTTTGCTAGGTACTTTTCTTGTTGGGCCCGTAATCTGCCATGTCAAGCACTCAACAACGTAGTTTTTTAAACTGTCCGGACTCATCGCATGTTGCAGCCCAGTCGAGGCTCCTTCAGAGGCAGTGACAGGCAATCAGAGGCACGCTTGCCAGCGCCAAGGGAGCATTGAAGACTGTCAGCTGATGAAAGAAAGGAAAAACTGTGTTTTGGGTTTGGTCCGTGTGGGCTCTAGCCAACAGGAAAGCGCCAGTGTTTTCCTCTCCATGGGGCATAATGGATTCTCTCCGCCAATGAAATCCTATTCCAGCTGGGACAGATGTAAGCATGATGAGAAGACGGCTAAAGAGAGGAGGAATATGAAAGAATACAAGCAGATGATGAAGAACGGAGGGATTGGTGAGGCTTGCCAGCTTTATGTTAAAAAACAAATGGGAATAATTCTTGGCTTCGAACTAGCCTCTAGACCACTGCTATATCAGTGTATGCAACATGGTCATGTTGCCCAGAGAGGTTACTATATCAACCAAAAACATAATGCAATACAAGTAGACAGGGCCCTGCCCCAATCATCAATGTATCACTTCCTTGGCTAATTCTGGCAATGCCCAGCTCCTCGGCTTGAGTCTTCAACATTCAAGCAGCATTGACAGGCAGTGGTCACCAGGTTAAAACAATGGCACTCATACATATTTAAAAGAAAGTCAAAGTTTCATCCATCAAAACTCATTCAAAGTTGGCGTACACTGGGCTAAGAAAGACTTTGTACCTTCTCTCATTGTCATCCAAATGAGCAAACAACACATTCTTTGAGATGGCCTTGGCCAAGGCAGTCATGGTCTTGTAGTCCTTAGGAATCACCTGCATAGACAAAGACATAATTGCAGTTAAGTGGGCAGCAACAACAAAGCACAGGTGGAACCATGAAACAAACCAGGGCAAACTGACTTCAAAAGCTGACCAAGATGAGTAATTAAAGAGCAGCACATTGGCAAACCCTAAAAGACATATCCCACACATGCATCTGAGTATTTTTGGGAATGCCCATCTGCTCAGTCATAACACTAAAATGTCACAGATCTTAAAAAAAAATTCACAAGAGACCTGAAATTATTCATAAAGCATGCATTTTTTTTTTGTCCCAGATTCTGCGGTACATGTTCAGGCAAAAAGGGGAACAGCAACATCTGAAGCCACAAAAAAGAAGCTGAACACAGAGGTCTGTGTTTATGGTATCTAACATATGCCAATTAGAAAAATTCTATAGAGAGCACAAATAATATTGAAAACATAAAAAGGAAGAAAGTTTTATAAACCCAGTGTCTTTCTAAAAGACCAAAGAGATGTAGACTAGTGTGTAAGTATGTGTATTTGCCTTTCATTCTAGGAAAGAGGAGGGGTTAGGCTGTAATTAAGTTAAGGCAACAGATGTCTCCACATGAAGACAACCACACTGCACAGTGTACAATATGCACACAAGTGCACACATAGCCACATCACACACAAATGAAGGAATACTACATTTGTATCATCTGTAGGACTACAAATATGACTATACAGCAGACAGAAAGAGAATGATGCTGGATTGAGGAGGGACACAAATTTTTAGGTTGGATATTATATGCAGGAGATTATTAATTATGAGGATGCTGGGGCTGATATCCAGTACAAGGCTTTTGCTCACCAAGATACATAGTTTTCGGACCAAAAGTGGCATCCACAGAACTCCCTGCAGGAATCAGCAGTGAACCTCTCATGTTACGTGCGGTAGAAGAAATAAGACTAAGGCAGTTTTTTCTGTAACTGTGTGAAGCCTTGATGATGCATATTTCTCCTGCTTAAATTAGCAATTGAGCTTCCCCTGCTAGTGAAAAAACAGGGAGAGAAATGATAAGACAGGATATAAATATATGATAATTGCAATGAGCCAAAAAGCACTGTTTTACCGACTAAATCATCCATGTTCTGGTGTATTTTCTTAGATGTGATAAATCCTGTGTTTAGCGACTGTGAAAGGCTGTTGCACCACAGTCAATGTTCAACCATTTTTATCTTTGGCCACAGCAAAGTGCTGTGTGTTGAAAGCAGTATTCATTTTATACTGTTGCATGGTGCACACAATACAAATGAAAGACTTTCTGGGTGCAGAGCCACGTGGAGCCACTTGTGGTCTGAAAACTTCACTAGTCCACAGAAGCATAGCTCCTTTCTAGAGCCACTTGTGTCCTCTGCATTAACAGTGTTAGTTTTTGTGATGCAGCTTGAGGCTCCCAGTGGACATCGCTACAGAGCTTCTGCAGAACTTGTAGCAGAAGAATCTGAAGGATATACATTTCTAATATTCAAATATAACTACACAATTTAAACATTAACTGGAATGTGTGTTTATTTGAGCTAATGTTGGATTAGCTTTTCTCTTTTTTCTGTCTAAAAGGGACGAATAACTTCCATTTAATTGGCTGATTTGCTATTTGTGTAAACAGACTCTTCAACAAGTATGGTTAATAAAGTGGCTGGTGTGTGTACATCACACCCATGTATGTGCAGGTAGAAACCAACATCACACCCATGTACGTGCAGGTAGAAACCAATAAGGTTTAAAACTCTAGACTGCTGCTTTTCCTGCTTGGTGAGCACCTTGTCCCCTCCAAGCGACAGGTCTATTTTATATTAACCTACAACAAAAGTTGTTTTTTTTTCCTCATCAGAAATGTTCAACATATTCTGGTTTTAGCAATGAGACACGCAGTCTGAGCTGCTCAGTCTGAAACCCCGACTGAGTGGAATCTCGACATTTTAAGACAATCTGCTTTTTATGGCAAAACCATTTTAATCATATGAGCAGAGTTGCTGATTGTTAAAAACCAACATGGAGTTTCACACTGGATCTGGCTTCATGTTCTAATTTAATTTTGATTAACTTTCCTCTGACGGGCTTGTTGTGTAAGTTAAAGACATGCAATAAATTGTCTATAAACGCCACTGATGTGGTTTTGTGTATTGTGTGTTGGGGTATACATTTGTGAGAATGTGAGTCTATAAATGGGAAAAGAGGGGCGTAGAAAATACACGAGCTGAAGATAAAGGCGGGGCTTTCACAGCAGCACAGGCTCTGCCAGCAAGACACCTTAGACCGAGAACTGCTAATGCATGTCAGCGCAGACACACACCTCTCTCTCTCTTTCTCTCACACACACACCCCCACACAATGTGCACTTCCTGCAATTACTATGTGGTGATGTCGGCTTATGCTGTAATGTCATTATCTCACAATTCATGTCAGGTTAATTACAATTTAGAAAGTATAGGACTGATGCAACGTCTACGCTTCACTGTGCATATGTGTAGATGAAAGAATGTGTGTGAGACATGAGTAAACATAAAATATAATTTCTGCAAAAAGTACAAGCTACAAAAGCCTCAATGAAAATGTGGACATATAATACTGACAACGTCCTAATATTTCTTTCATTTGTGTGTGTGTTCATTAAGGCTGTTGTAAACAAATATTTTAGTAATCACATTCTATCAATTATTCTTATTATTAATCAAGTAATCGGATAAAAAAAAAAATAAAATAAAATATTGGTAAATCTAACATAACATTTCAGAAATCAACTTCAATCCATTTTTATATATTTGAGCCTCCCTAACAATTACTTTTCTGTAGTTTAGAAAATTAACCAGTAACAATAATAACTCACTTTCTAAGTTAACCTGAAGAAAAATAATACAAAGTAATTACTTGAAAATTGGATGTTATGCTGAGGGAACTTAGCAACAACTCATAGGTGGAAGTGATAGCGCTGCCCAACACAAATAATAACCCGGCCAGAACAGGGTGTGCTAATTAATAAAACTTAATTTAATGAAGCTTCAAGGCATATACATTTTTCTCGGGGAATTTTAATAATTTAGGTACTCGAATCATTGGAGGAATCGTTACAGCCCTGGTGTTCATGTGTAACTAGAAGATCAAAACACAAGTACAATTTTTTTTAGAACAGCCCTATTAATTATGGCAGCACATCTTAATTTACTTGGGGCAAAAGCCTTTTGATTAAAATGCGTTTTAGCTTTAGCTACAATTTAGCCATAGACTAATATCTAATTTTCACCTAGCCAGATATCTGGGAAAACAAATAAATTTTTATACATTTTGGCCTTTTATCCACATAAAAACCAATATCACTAGAGATTATTATTAAGACCATCGCTGAGCAAAGGGAAGTTTTAAGAAAACTCTATATCTATGTTTGCATGTGTACATGGAAAAATGGAGAATCGGGGTACCATGCATTTCAGTCTACGACAAATAACGTACCAACATTTCCACATGCTTGCTCCTGATTGACATCGTTGTTTTATTAACTTTATATTGCAATACACTATTTAAAATTAGTTCAATCTATATATATCTGTCCACACAACTGAACCGCCTGGTGCCATGCTTAAATGATTGACTAATATAGGTTTTAGCTTTGTGCTACACCTCCCCCTATCCATTTGGCATGTTTAAAACAACGCTCGGGGTGGATTTGGGTGGGTTAATGTAGATGAAAACTTTTCTGAAACCAATCCGTGTGCAAAGCTGTTTTTTTTTGGTGGCTGTTTTTTTGTTTTTAGAAAGACCTGGGTACGTGTGTACAAGGCCCTCCATCATTTCTGTATCATTTTATTCATAGAAAAATCTCTGTTATTCTCATCATAGTTCTAGACATACTCTATCAGTTTTTATTCCCCTTTCAAATACTGTCACATAACATCCTAAACATTTTAGTTTAGGACTCAGCTCAGATTCAGCTGAGTAACATATTTCTGAAATCAGATGGATTTGTCATGCAGTGTGCCTGCTCTAATTGTGCACAAACCTGAATATTGCTGTTCAGAAATACTCTCCAACCAATCTTGAGCTATTTTGCAAGTTGTGAAGATGTGTACCCCAAAATATCTGCAGCTGTACCTACTTTAAATGGTGGTGATTATAAAGGTATGACACACTTTTAAGTTTTTTTTAATTTGTAAAAAATAAATACATACATAAGTAACATGCTCACAATCACTAATTATGCATTACTTTTTGTTAGTCTATCCACTAAAAAGTCACATAAAATCAAAATAAAATCCATTAAAGTTTGTGGCTGTAAAGTGTCTTGCAAAATAGGCATGAAGGCACTGTAGCTGCATTGTTATGCAAGTGCTGACAATGTGATGCAAATGTAAACCGTCATAAAAATAGTGATTATGAAATGCAGATACAGTCTCAGCGTTGGTCCCGCAGATTTGTTCAGTAGAACATTCACCATCTGTGCAAATAAATTCACTGATGTGTCCAATTCTGTTCGGTGATGGCTTTCATAAATTTTACCGATTCTTCATCTACTGCCATTCTGCTCTTTTTGTCCATCAAGATGGCAAGTTGGAGGTTTTGAGCTGATGTGTAATCTGACCTTGCGTACGTAGCTGACAGCATCCTCCTCGGTGTACACTTCCGCGCTGACTCCTCCCCTGCGGCAGCGGGCCTTGACGACCGGGTTCGGAGGAGGAGGAGAAACCTCATCGTCGTGAGAGTCTGACTGGCTGTTAGATTTCTGCCGTGCCATGATCTGCTTGCATTCTTCCTGTAAAATGAAAGACATAAAGATGTTAAGCAGCCACCATTTTCAGTGCCTGAACAGGAAAAGAAAATGCAAGCAGGCATCGTCCCACTTTAAGATAAAGAACAACAGGTAGCAAAGACATCAGAGGAGACCCAGGAGGCATGAGGCTGGCTGTGCTTCCAAACTCTGAACACAGCGGGTGATGAGTTATTGACTACTTTCTTGATTAAACCATTAGCATACGAACTCAATTAAGGCACTGTAGCTTTGACAAAATGAGAGTGCTTCAAGAGTGGGATAATACCTTCTGCAAAAGCAAAACAATAAACTGACAGCAGCTATCACATTACAAGTGAAATTTAAAGGAGAAAAGAGCAAAACTTTTAATGCCATAAATTGGAATTTTTTCTGACAATAGCGTAAGTGTACCATCTATTTGCAGTTGCTTGTTCAATCTTTCTTTATATAGCTGAGTAAGCAATCTCAGCTATTATTTGTGCCTCCAGGCCAGTAGATGGCTCCAGAGAGTATTTGACTTCTCACACATGGCATATACTGTATGTTAAAACTTCGGAGTTTCATAGCTAGGTTTGTGTAGAATAACCTTACTTTTAAACATGCTTTTATGGTTTCTGGACATCATATTTGGAGCTTGATTTAAAATCAAGATTTAGTTAGGATTCAGAACAACTGAAGGGCTGAACGATACGGCTGAAAAACATCAAGATATAAGCATTTCATATCAGTCGATATCAATAACTATTGACTGGTTTATGTTTTAAATATCCGAAATCCTACCAAACTGGTGGTGTTACCTGTACTCTTTCCTTCAGTTTCTACTGCATGCTGTTGATGTTCATTTTTAAGCAATTAAGAATAACAGTGCGAAAACCTTAAAGTGCTGTGCCAGTTACTCAACAGGTTGTTGCTAAGTAACCAAAATGCAAGTGAGTTAGTTACTCACTTTCATCGTTGTTAGTTACAAACGTTAGTAGTAGATGGTGAGCGATATCGCTAACTGAAAGTGGGGCCCCTGAACACATTCTGCTAAGGCCCTGTGTAATCTTGGTACGGCTCTGTTCTTTACAACTCAGGCAGGCAAACCTTAAGACAAAATAATCTGGTAAAAACTATCACAGCAAAGCTGATGTAATTAAAAACTTCATAGACAACAGAGAGAGCTACAGTAGGAAGAAAAACACATTTTCCAAACTGAGAACAAACATTAATCTTTGGTCAACAAAATATGGAGATGTGTTGGAAGGGAACGAATAACTGATGAATATGGTCGGGCAAAATCCATTCCCCATTTTGTCTTTTGTCAAGATTCCTATCAACAAACACAGAAGCCCGTTTTTGTGGCTATACAGTATTTCTGATCATGGCTCATGTTCTTTTTGAAAGAGAAATTTAGAGCAACTGCTGTGTCCAAACCATGGGAAACTGCCTTTTCAAGAAGGGAATCTTTTTTTCTAATTTTAGCTTTTTATAAAACTATCCTTAAATAATAAATAAGTTTAACTGAGCTTAGCTGAACCTTATTAAAATACAGTCAACAACATTTGTGATTTTACTGTAAGCAATCACAGACAATGACTGAATAAATATATAAGTAGAAATATTTCTTCATCTGTAAGGTAATTGTCTAAAAATCTAACATATTTTTATGCAGAACTGGGCAAAAGTCTCCTTCCATTCCTGACATCTCATTCCAGTCATATGTTATATAAATAGATTTTTTCCTGTATGCAGAACATGTACTGTGAGTTATATTATGGTCTGGTTCATCGGTTCTTCGGGCTTCCTGTTGGCTTTTCAAAGGTTTTATTTCAGTTTTAGCTGATTATCACAAACTGTAACATTAATCAGTTTTCATCGCTTTATGAATAATATTATTATTTGAATTTAGTAGCATGATAAATTGTTTGTAGTTTTGAAGGCTACAAACAGCAAGACGCGCAAGATGTGAGGAACAAACATGTTAAAAAGCTCTGTGATTTGCTTGATCTTTAGCAGCTGAAATATTCTTGTTATTCAGAGTTTTTTACAGCATGGTACTCAAGTTACATCTCAGTGCTTAACATTTTTGGCCAGGTAGCCATTAAAACCACGACACACCATATCTATAACTGTGATGAAACGGTAGCATTTTACTAAAGGTTCTCACACCATGACTATTACAAAGTACCCATTCCTTTCATGAGTATCTAACCAATTAATTAAGTTTAAAAACCATCAATTTGTTGAATCTGACTTCTTGCTATTATGAATGATGCATTTTTATCATTTCCAAAACACTTCTATCCAATTTTATGCCTCACTCACACACAATCTTACTGTTCAACATAGGCTGAGGAGCGGAAGGAAAGAAATAGAGAGGAAACAGACAACTTATGCAAGTTTGAAAACACCACAAGAGATTAAACCAGAAAAAGGCCCCTTTTAGATCTGTGTTTAAATTCTCTAAAAAATGTCCCAGTTAGAAAGTCAACAAGGAATTCATTAGCTTGCACTGTGACCCAGTCTATGAAATAGTACCCAACTAATGAATTAACCACAGAATCGCTCAGTTTCACTGCCTGTCCTGTCTGAATTTAAGTGTTACTCCTCCCAGATTTACACTTACAAACACGAATCAGAGAGGCAAGCAAAAATACTCCCAAGCACACACTTTCACGTGCTTCTTGCTTACGCACAATCGTGAACCTGAGAGAACACAGCCTGCAGCATGAGAGGACAATAACACAACTCTCTCTCGCCAACACATGCACAGGCAGACTGCAGAGGGAGACGGTGAACACACAAACACTGTTAAATTAGGACGACAACATCTGCAATCAGGTAACTTATGCATCCGAAGAGGGGTTAATTTAAGAAAAAAACATGCATGAAAACATGAATCTTTCAGCTTCACATTCACAAGCACTCGCTGGAACTATTCTAAACATGTTTATCTAGTGATAAAACCCAGGTAGCAAACTCCAGGTCAGGTTTGTCTTCAGAGGTATTTACCATGGCATGTAGGGCCCTCGGTCAGGCCTGCTGTGTGTCCCCCAGCAGCATCAAGTCTCACTGTGCGTTCATGGGAATCAGCACACATGGATTTCCATCTCATACACACCTGACACACATGCCACAGTGCATCAGCATCTTCCCGTTAAAAGCACAGGCAAGCAGCAATAATCCAAGCTGGCTGCGTGAGACGAAGAGACAAAGAGCGATGGAGAGCCTCCGGTCCCCACGGCGATGAAAATCTGATCACAGCAAAAAAAGAGCCCGACTTCCCATCGCTGCTGCAGCACAACTCTGTGTCGCTTGTTTTCTGCCCTCTGTCTGGCTCTCTCGCTCTCGCACTCACAATCAGGTGGCGCAGTGAGCGGGCTCTTCTTGCTGCCCTCCGTCACTATGACAACTGGGTGCTGGAGGAGTCTGATCGGGAAGACACAGCAGCTCGGAGATGCGCTCACGTTCGCGCACGCACAAGTTCTTCTGACGCCTGGTCTGCAAAATATCTCTGGTCCAAGTGAGTCAGTTAGCAGAACGGGAAACGTCACTTTTCCTCGGCACGCACTTCTGTTCGGACCAAGTGGTGCGTCTGTATGTTGAGCACCACATTCTCTCACTTCCGAACCTCCTCTTTATGCCAGAAACTTCTTTCTGACCTGCGTATTGATCTCTACTACAGCCTTTCTTTTCAGATCAGATGGTCCAATAATACAGGTAGTTATCCACCAACACTCTAAATCTCATTTACTTTCACCAGTTATTGGTAGGTCAAATAAAACAAACAGAAATGATATTTTGCTATTTTTCCTGGTTCAGTACTGGAAACTTTTCACAGAATAAAAAACTGATCAGAAAAAGGTCTAATTTTGTACATTTCAGATTAGAGATGCATTTCAATGGATTGGATTAGAATAGCTTTGCAAGACTGTATTATATAACTTCCTCACACAGACTGATATGTTTCATTATGCATTTTCTGTTATTTTTTATGATTATGACTTGCAGCTAAGGAAAACCCAAAATTCAGTTTCTTTAATAAGCACATTATTGGGTATGAAGGTTTTAATCTTCCCCTTGAAAACACATTAATACCAATGTACTGGTACTTGTGACAGTGTGGGCTGGAAAACATAATCAGCATCTCTAAACCTATCAGTAGAGAGAAGCATGAAGGGCTCTTAACTTCCTGGATTACAGATATTCTATCAAGGGGGCTGTTATGCATTTATTGTTTATGCTGCTTTTTCTACAACATTTTTTCCTTCCAATTAACCTTCCATTATTGTGCTTGGATACAGCACTCTGTCACAAGCATGATACTTCAATTGTGACCTTTTGTGGTTTACCCTCAACAACCGTCTGCTGGACAACTGTGAAGTCAGCAGTCTTCAGTATGATTGTGTCGGGCATAACATAACGTTTCTGAATTAAAAATACTTTTATTGATTTAATGTAATATTAAATATTAATTGGTTTAATTCTAATATTCACCCATAAGCATCTAAATTACAAGAAATAAATTACTGAAATAATTGAACTTTTTAATGGTATTCTAATTAATTGAGATTCACCTACAGTGAATCTCAATTTACTCTCTCTAAATAAAGCATATAGATTCACCTATATGCTTCGATGCATATAGGTGAATCTCAACCTGCCCCACATGTCAGACGTCCTTTTAAAGCCGACGACTGATTTAATCTGTGAATTAAAGCAAAAATTTCCTCAAATATGTTGGTATGAGATACAGAATATTGGAGCAAGCAGTCAACTCCTCAAAGAAAGCCAAAAATCGGTATCAGATGGGAAGAGCTGATGTTTCAGTAGGCTACAGCTGCAAATACATATTACCATTTACAGTGGTCATATTCTATGCTTGTATGTCTACTATAATAATCTTTTATGCTCATATTTCTAAATTTTTTTATTTCTTGTGAATTTTTTTATGTATATTATATCTTGCTTCAGCTTTAAGGCTGAATTAAAAAACTTTCTAACTGCCTGATTTATCCTGGTTTCTGTTGATGTTTCAGTTTTTCTGCTGATCCTGTTTTCCCTTTCCTTTCTGCAATCAGGCTAAGTCATTTTAGAGCAAATAATATGAACAGCAAGGTAAAAAATGACAATCTGTGTAGGTTTTGCTGCTGCTTTCATAAGAAGAGCAGCACTAGAGTGTTAATATCATCCCTTCGGTTCTGCTTCGTTTTCAGCTAAAAGAAACCGCGCCATTGCCCTACATTAGGCTCTCTCCTTTCGTCTGTACTCTGCTCTTCCTGCGTCATCATCTGCAGCTGCGTGCCAGACAAGAGAGGACGGGGCTAGAAGAAAGACGTTAGGCGACAGAGGACATAAGCACAACCAGTGCTAAATAATAAAATAAAAACTCTCTTAAAAGTGGGCTTCCAATTAGCAAGAACGCATAAAATACAAACCCAACTCCTCACACAATCACTCTAAAAAGTCACTCTTGTTAAAACCATCATCTTTTCCATTTAAAACTAATTCATGGATGATGAGGCTCATTAAAATTAATATATTCTGCTCTGTTCGTTCCCTCAATCAATTTGCACCCAACAGACATAAACAAAAGTTATGTCTGACTCATTTTAAAAGCCGCGACTAACAATTAATAATCAGCACGAGGACCCTACATGCACAAGAACAAACGCATTCAAATCATCAACACAGATTAGTTAGCACTGGCCATAAATATTTGAAAACACAAGTCACTCTAAAAAGTTAATTTCTGATCAGAGAGGGGGAAAAAAAGTACACAACCCTAAGTGGTTACCTTCCGTTTACCTCCTCCAGTGTCATCCACAGTTTCACTCTGGGACTGTTGGAGTTGAAAGTATGTGAGTGAACCAAAAACAAAAACCCACACACGCACACACACACACCATCACATGCAGTTAATGAAGCATGCAGGGGCTGATCCACCGGCAGAGCTAACAGTCTACTCATCACTCTGTTCCACACCATTACAGCACCACAATGGGCTGAATTTTCACTGCTGCGTTGGCTCTGACAGCGCTGATGATGTTCGTTTTGTTCAGTCTTTCAGTTCACAACGAACTTGTCTCCCTGTGTAGTATATGTACATTAAATTTAAAAAATTAGTTTTCAAATTACCTATATCTGAAATCTGCTGACAGGCATAAGTGGACTAAATAGAAAGAAAACAACAAATCGGCTCAATAAGAGCTGATTTTCCTCCACTGCACAGGTCTACTGAGAAAACAATACAAATTACTTTTTGAAAAAACAAATGAGTCTAAAACATCCCAGGAGAAATCACTGCTGGTTTTGAACATTGTTTACCTTTGTTGGCTGCCATTTCTTTCTATAATCAGTTTTGCACAATTCTTCTGTCTCACAGAAAGCAGAAACTAACAGAAGAAAAATGGCAGGAGGCAATGGACAGATGAGAAAAGACAAAGAAGGACCACCATGGAGACAGAAGCCGAGGGGTCCTGTATAACTTTAGGGGCCTTCAGGTGAGCCATGGAAGAGGATGTTTGGCTTCGGGTCACTGCGTGGAACCAGAGGTAATTTCACAAACTACTCTGCTCAAAGTGCAGTGGTGAGTGTGGATACATTGCTTCACTATAACTTAGAAAGTCCTTTTGGGTAAAATACTGATTATTTTGATCTTAACCTTACCTCACAATTTTACATCAGGGGCACTAAAACCATTTGAAACTGTATTCCCACCCGTTGCACGGTTTCATATTTCGGTACATTACAGCCCCATACTTCAGCATATTTTATTATGATTTTATGGGATGAACCAACACAAAGTGTGGCATAATCCCGGACTGGAAGAAAAATATTACATTGCTTTTTTTATTTTGTGCATTTGTATTTAGCACCTTTTCATTCTCACTCTCTCTAAATAAAATTCAGCACCACTATTTAGCTGTTTGGCTTTTTTTTCCACAAATGCACACCTACATTGAGTCCATCTATGTATAATGCAATGTAAATGCAGCTGTTCTGTGAAGTCTTCAAAGGTTTGTTAGAGAACATTGGTGAACAAACTGCATCATGAAGACCAAGGAACCAACTTTAAATTTCTTGAGGAAAAAATGTAGCAAAAAGTTGTTCTTGTCGATGAGACCAAAATTACTTCCTACATCCAAAGAATTTATAAAATAAACTATGTGTTACATTATTGTTCTTCTACTTCACAAGCCTATAGCAGTTTGCAATGGTATATCACATAAAACCCTATGGAATATATTAAAGTTTGTGGTTGTTCCTTGGTAAAATTCAAGTATTTTATTTTTTTTATTAAAAAAAGATAAAAAAAACAGCAACAAAAATAGATAGTTGATACAACACTTTCCAGAATTTCCAGATCAGCTGTCTTTAAAGGGACAGGCTGATTTGTTATGATAGGTTCTTGGTGACGGCAGAATGGCTGCCAGCCCAAGGCATCTTCTCGTTATACTGAAAAAGTGATGACAGCAGCTGATTGACTGACACAACGAAGGAATCCATCTAATGCAATCTCACAATCAGTCTTAATGCAGCAGAGTTGTCACTCGACATGATGCATTATGCAGAAAAATTACTTTTCTTCTCCCTTCTCTTCAGCTCACTTGGCAAAATTTCACTTGTTTACTGAATCTGATTGTAGTTCATATTTTAGCATAATTTTTGCACACATTAAATGGATGGGTGGCAATTATCATTACATATCAATTAAAAGGCTACATTTATTTTTTTAATATTTATACTAAGAAAATATGAACTATTCTCTATTTGTTTCGTTTTTTCTTCCCATGACTTAAAGTGTTGTGTATTCCTAATGATCCCATAATCGTAAATTTGTTTCATGCTTTCCTCCCAGCACTATATATTTTAAATCTTCATCAACCATTTTCCCATCTCTCTGCCTTCAGCATTTCAAAACTTGTCTTTCTCCATTTTACTTTCTCTTTACTTTTAACTTACGAAAGTAAAACTGCAACTTATTTCGTCTCAAATCAAGACAGAAAGAAACACATTTGAAATTTGTTTCATTTGAGTAAGGCTCTAAATTAATTAGTTGTAACTTACACAAGCACTGACGAGAGAGACACGCTTTGTCTTGTTTTAACCTCTCTACACCTGCTTCAGAATGCATTTCAAATTACAGTGTATATACTGTGCTGGCCAGATTTATTGGTGACCCAAGTGAATATGAATAAAAAGTTCTAATTTGAATCTTTTATTGATTAGGCTGTCTTTTCTTCAACTCGTCTCAGGATTTGGGTCTGGTGGCTCAGATGATCACAGAATAGAGCTCGATTTGTGTCTAGTGAATCAATTCTGTGTTGATTCACTCATATGTTTCAGAGCATTGTCCTCAAGAATGGCCCAAAGAAGACTTTACTGGTTAATAAAAATGTAACTTAAAGAGTTTATTATGCATCATAGTATGGTTCCAAGTATCTTTCGAAGGTCCCCAGCATCACGGATCCGCCACTGAACTTATCCTCAACCGTGTTTGGCATGAAGTTCTTTCCTACAACATTATCTTTTACATCACACCAGAAACTTTTGGGGTGTTTGTTGCTAAAACGATTGGTGTAGACAGTTTTTTTTGTTTTTTTCCCCCCAAAATAATCCCACTCAAGCAAACTCCACATGTTTACATTTGTGGACAGAAAAGGATTTTACCAGGCATTCCTCACAAACAATTGCTGTGATTATAGAGACTTTGTGACTCCAAGAGGCTGCTTTAACAGTTCCCTAACACTGAGCTTTGGTGATTTTTTCACATCACTCTCACTGTGTAAATTATGGGTCTTTCCCCTGTGTAGCTGCCAGGGACTAAAAGAAACAGGCTTTTGTTTCAGTTCATATTTAAATCTGAGACACAAAAAGTCATGGGTTCCTCATTATGAGTTCCTGGAAATGTCAATAACCTTAAAAAATGTAAGCATAAATGTAAAAAAAATGCTTTGACTATATTTATCATAAAGGGTTTGTGTTAGGAATATTAGAAAAAAAACTATCATTTCTCAACATAACATTTTTTCCTAACCGAATAAATGGACTCAAATTGAAGGTTGGCAATGTCTTCATTTCTAGTGTGAGATTCTGATTTTATTTTAGGCTTTATACACATGTTTTAAACTATGAACAATAAATGTGGTTCTCTCTGTATTAGAGTCATAGCTTTCAAAGACCTCATCTTATCAGAAAGACACGAAGTGTTCTTCATTATAAATCTTAATAATGATGTAAATCAATATTTCTTATCCACAACCCCAACACCACTAAGATCCCAGAAGGAAACTATAAAACCTGCAGATGCCAAATGCCAGAAAACATCTGTAATGCAAGCTGCTCAATGGGCGACACATTCACAAACACCATTATAGTTTCAGCAGATGCAAACTGTTGCAATTACTGTTGTGCAATTTACATTTAACCATTCAATACAGATGGTGAGAGCAATTATCTATGCACAGATGAAATTTCTGTTAATCACTAATGTATTTCTTTAAAACTAATCCTGTCAGACAAGAATTCAGCTATGACAAAATCAAATATTGCTTTGTGTTTTTAGGCTGAACTGATTATGTCAAAAATTAGGGGCTTGCTTCTCCGCAGTCAGAGCCAGACAGAACACACTGAGCTGATAGACATGATGAGACCAGAACACCCATCTGAAGCCTCTATTGTATGCACAAAAGGCATCATTACCATGCATAAATGGGCAGGAAGAAAGGAACCGAGATGCCTGTCATTTACACATTTACTCTGTAGGCGTGTTAATGTACGAACGCAAAGGCTAAAAACAAAGTACCTACTGTGATGATTGCAATCAAGACAGAAACAGAAGAAAAATTAAGATAGAGAAAGAAAAAAAACAATCATATATATCAGTAAAATATGCATGAAGGAGAAGGTTTCTGAGAGTGGACAATGGAGAAACCAAAACGAATAAGGCTGCATGCACTGTATGAATCTTTTCAGGAGAAAAATGAGGTTGGGTTTGACAAAAGGACAGAAAGATTACACCCAGGCAATCTAATTTGCACACAGAGAACCCTGACCAGATTAGGGAATAAACTTTGTGAATACAGGATTGATCTACAGTCTGTCTATCCTCTCCTGTTGCCTAGGTTACCGCCTGTAGTGGGCGACAGAGGTGGCCCTGAGAGAGGGAAGAATCACGCAATCATGAAAGGGAAAAAGTAAAAAGAAAGATTTTCAAAAAAAAATTCTTATGTTGTATTTTGGAGATGAAAGAAGCATCTTCCTAAGGTAAAAATCCAATAAAGTCCAACACCAAAAATTCTGGCAAAAGTTGAAAATTTAGCATTTTCTCTTAATCTCAGACTTGGTCCAATGTTTGCACAAATAATCGAAAAAGATGAATCATAAAGATTATGATCTTGAAATAAAATACTGGTTATAAATCAGAGCTGAAGGAAAGAAAAACATTAAGCCTCTTAAAAAAACAGGGACACAATGAAAGCGTGCATAGCCTGTTTCAGCTCCACCAGTGATTGGTCTCATAATATTAGCCCAGATTTGGACTGGTTGACTGCAATCAGGTTGGGCTTCTGTTGACCGTACAAGGCTAGAAAAGAGCAGTTTTTATTCCAACTATTTACAGTTCAATTAATTCAAACTGCACAATAGTAAGAACTCTGTTTCGTATTTAAACTAAAAAGAGAGTGCTGCGATCTTGCATCACTTGCAACTTACTGTTAAAAGTCCTGTTGTGATAATATGGGTTCATGCATGGTGGCACAGTTGGTGCAACTATTGCCTTACTGCAAGAAGGCTCTGCATTTGAATCCTGCCCTGGAGGTTTTCTGAGTTTGCATGTTCTCCCTGTGCATATGTGGGTTTCCTCCCACAGTGCAAAAACACATACGACTCTCGTGTTAATTGGCTTCTCCATATTGCCCTTAGGTGTGAGTGTGTGATTCGTTGCTAAATACAGGAACAACGTTTCCAAGTTAGAAATAGTCTAAATAATACAATAACATAAAAAAAAATCAGGTTGATAACAATTATTGTGTACCAAAAAAAAATCCTTTTGCACACACTGATATTGTGATGGCGATATATCCGCAATATATTGGAAAACACAAGCTTTTTGTTGCCCATGACAAGGTTCTGGTATATTTCTGCCTGGATATTTGACCACTATTTTTGTTAGAATATGTAGAGTTCAACTGGTTTATTTTTTTAGCACTGACCCATCTTTCAAATACATAATCCGAATTATCATTAATTCTGACAAGTAAACATCTCACTCAAAGTGCATATGCCACCTATCCTCATATCTTCCATCTTTATCTCTTTAAAAGGGGTGGCCACATATACAAAACAAGTTTATTAATGTGCTTTCCATTCAGTATTCCAATTCTGCACAGACCTGCAAGCATGCAATATTTGGCAGACTAATATACTGTATATGTATATATATAATGTGCCATTCATTCATACTCTAATAATATAATTTTCCAGTTAAATGAAGATTGACTGTTTTAGATGTTCAGATCTGATTTAGATCATTATCAGAATCATAATGACAGAAAATAAAGAAATTGATCAAAAATATTTAACAATAATACATCTTGTTTTTCTAACACCATGCAACTTGACTTATGAGTACATTTTAATGTTCATATGTTATTGAGATTGTAGTGGTGTAGCATGAATCCCATTAAAATTGATTACTTGAGATTTTTATATGATGATCTCTACCAAAATCATTAGTATTCATGCTGCCTCTCTGCTGATGCAGCATCGCAATCCCAAATAACAACAGCACAAGCAGTTGTTTGCAGCACTTTATTCTTTTTGACGTTAACTATTTGTGACCATTCTGAATGCATTTTGAACACGAAGCTGCAGACCATGGAAACCAGAAAAACAAGTCTGCTCTAATTATTTTAGTGAAATCAGTCCCCAAAGAAAGAGATACATGGGAAAAAAAGTGGAGAACGACAAAGAGATAAAAATGCAATTGTTGCTAAAATCTGGTGACTCTCATGATACCATATGCACACACATACACATGCACACATCCCTGCAGTAAAGATGAGGAGCGGTACCACCTCGACCCACCCTGCAGATAATGCAGTCGTGAACTTTAATCCTTCTGCATTTGATTTTTCTGAATTACTTCCCTTGCTATCAGTTATGTTACAGCTACATCCGTGTATGTCGACCTAAACATTTTGAAGTATGCAATCTAAGATCTACATTTCAAAGTAAATAACCTAATGTTTGAGAGGAAAAGCTCTGATTTTCTATTGGATGTATTAGAATGTAAAATGATTCATTAATTCTAATTTTAAGAATCCTTTTATCTTATTCGATTAATATTTTATTCCTATTAGGATCAGAGGCGATGTCACGCTGGGTTTGTTTGAGAGAATAGGTGGTGAAGTAAAAAGGATTGGGGTTTTGATCTTCTGTAAGCCAAGACCTAAGGGTCGCTAAGAGAAGCAAGCTGTTCCCCTGTTGGTTCCAAACACCAGCAAATCATCTAAAAAGATCCTGGTACTCAAAGTCACCAAGAAGTCCCATTACTTGTCAGCAACAGGAAATGTACCACAGGGGTCACCACCTCTTCACCCACTTTGTGATTTATTTTCAGCTGATTCCAAAAATCTCTCTCCTCTCTGTAGGCTGTTAGCTTTTAATTAACGTGTCATCTCCATTGTTTCTCTGCTCTGATGTAGACGGGCTTACAGAAAGAAAGATACAAACAGTCCGCTGTCCGAGTCTGCGAGCAGGACACTGGCCTTTTATGGGAATCTCTGTTGCATCCACTAATGGGTTCTACTATTGTAGCAGAGAAAATAAAGGCTCTTTTATAATATTTCTTTTTATGTTTTGCTTTGGGTTTTTCTCTTATCATCTCTTCTGCTACTGTGGAACTGAAAATGTCCTAACAAGGCACTAGAAAGACTCTGCTGCAATAGAGTAATCCAACAAACAAAAACTGCTGAATAAATCATTGATGTACATTAATCATTGCAAGCATGCATAGCAAATAAAATCTGTCTAAACCTTTTACAAACTCAACCTAAAACACATCAAATTCCCACATTGCAAAGAAGAATCTTAAACTAAAGACTTTTTTTTGTTGTTTTCACTAACCTTCTCCAGCTTTTCAAAATGCTCCCGCAGGAACTTCATAGGACGCTCGGGCTTGGCAATGCAAAGGTTCACGATGCACTCTTTGAGGATCTGCTGGATGTTGTGCTTCTGCACAAAGATTTCACACCCCTTCAAACTCTCGTCTTCTTCCAGAGCTGAGGAGGAGGTGGCCATCTTATCTTTTATCTCTGTGGTAGTGAGATATAAACAGGGTGGACCATGAGAGGAGGGGAGGCAAAGCAGGACAGAGGGGAGAAAGGAAAGCTGTAGCCAGCTTGATGAAAGCAGGAAATACTGACGGAAGGGGCAAAAATGGAGAACTCATAAAGCACAAAAAGAGGAGAACAAAAAAAAAACAGAATAGCAGGAATCGATGTATAAAATTAATTGCAATAATTATGTTGAAAATAAAATTGTTGGCATCCTCCTGAATATAATTACTTCATCAGCAGCAAGAGAGGCAGCACTGAATGTAACTAAAGAACCTGATATGTGTTTTGAGTCTGTTCAACTTTCCAATTTATCAAAAATATTAGCTTCTTCCAAACATGCAACTTCCATGTTGGACCCTGTCCCAGCTAAAATAGTGTTCCCTTTGATTACTGTTTCCATTTTAGATATGATTCATCCATCTTTAGTAAATCAATGAATTCCACAGGCTTTTGGGGTAGCTATCATTAAACCTTTATTTATTCACTCTGCTATGAATTGGCCCTAAATAATTAGCCTCAATTGAATTTAATTCTGAAGAAGTCAATGATATATGTAATCGTCTCTTGGCCATGACTTTCATGTGAACAGTGAAGAAAAATGTTGTAGGTCCTTTTTTTTTTTTACCTTTATTTAATGAGGATTAAAACAAACTCATTGAGAATAAAAATTTAATTCTTGATTTTAGTTTCTAGCTCTCATATTTTTTTTTATTTTCATTCAGCCAATCAGTCTCACTTTTTGTGAGACTGATTGGCTTATGAACATAATTTAACATGGCCTAATATTGAGTCCTAGATGTGCCGTGTTCCATGGATGTTATTCAAGATGGGCACAATTAATAGTAAACAACATCTGTAGATTGATCAGCATATACTTATGTATGCCTTGGCAGATGATGGCTTTTAAGGATCTGGGTTGTTTCAGCATGATAATGTCAAACTACAATGACCAAACATTACAGCAGAATGTTTAATTATATCTGTAATTCAATCAAAAAGGTTTAAAGCGCTGTGGTCTGAAAAGCAATTGTTTTTAGAAAAAGAGTAGGAGTCATATGGCATTAGCAGGTTACCTAAATCACAGTTTTAAAAAGTTATGGTTTCTATTTTACATCATACCATTTCTTCTAAAGAAATGGTTAAAAGTAGGAAGGCACAATATATCGGCATTAGCATTGCTATTGGCCCATGTTGCTCATTTTATAACGTACTGGCATCAGTCCTATAAGTATAATTGAGCCAACAACATTCTATCCTGTTGCCATTCATGGATGTGATTCAGGATAAAAGGGGGTTGGCCATGCGCTAATTTTTCAGGCATGTGTCAGTGTTAGTGATGCTGCGCAGGACTGTTGGGTGTTTAACTGAAGCGAGAAGCTATTTCAGCAGTGTGGTCATATTTCAGAGGCAAAAGGGCAGGAATACACTGATATCAAAAATAGATATCGGTCTAAATGTTTACATCAGTACATCCCTAGCTTAAAGTCCTTTTGAATGAGATACCATAGAAAGTGAGCTGGGAATTTCACTCGTCACTTGAGTAACACAGAGCTACACCTTCTCCTCCTAATGTTACGCACTGCAGGTCAGCTGGATGCAATATTGCTCCTTGGGAAAGATATATAAAATTGGCTGTTTGGAAAAAATACACTATTATTCTGAGTGTAATAATCAATATTATATAAGCAACACGTTTTCTGCTTCAATTCACTTAAATTAGTTTCATTGAGTTCTTCTTATGATAATTGTGTTATAGTTTCCTTTGTTTTGTATTTACTCCTTGATTGTATTGTGCTTGTTGTTTGATCCCAGTTATATTTTATATAAGTATATAATCTTTTAAACAGACAATAATGGCACAAGGGATTTTATTATTTAATGAAGATACTTTGTAAATTATGATCTACAGGCTTTAAATGACTTGGGATTCTTTTCTAATTGTTTTTATTTACATTTCTCCCCATTATCCAGCTTTTAATAGTAACATTCCAAAATAGATTTGCACAAATGATTATGTTTCAATCATAAACAGTTTCGTTATCTTCTAAATTTGGGTAATTGTATATTACTTAATTGTATTATGTTAAGATGCTGGACATGCATCAACAGCTCTCATTGTCAGAATAGGCTAGATCAAATAACACGCTGTGAAGCATGGTATAGCTTGACAGTCCAGGAAGAGGAGCATAGATAACCACCTTGTTTCACTTCCTGAAAGGCATATCACGTTTACAATACGAGTATTATTGCATTATGCATCATCAGATTATAACTTTGGTGATGACTCCTACAGTGTCTTTTTTTTCAGAGTGCATGGTGCAGCAGTGTCCATGAGTAGCAAATTAAATGCAAACAGTGTCGCTTGTGAGAGAAGTGAGCACCTGCTCATCCGCATTCAAAGGGAAGCTAACAGCTAGCATTACAGTGAGCCCCAAACCACAACGTAGGGGAATTACAGCGACTACAGACATCATAAAAGCAAAACAGCGACCCCATCCATTGTATAAAAAGCTATTTTATAAGCACGGTTCCGTCGGAGCTGTGGCGTGTGGTCCCTACCGTTTGTTTGTGGAGGACGCTCAGGTAGAAAACACCTGGGGTTGGCGGGTTGATGATGTACCGCTGTTTAGCTGGGATGCTGCTACTGCTGCTGTTGCTGCTCTGCCTCTCTCTCTCCTGTCCGCTCACTCTGCGTCAGTCTCCATGACGTCAATCTGTCATCCACTCGACCGCAGCGTCTCTCTCGAGGACAGCGGCACCTGGCACGCGGCAACACAATCAGCACAGAGTGGGAAACGTCACAAAGACTTTAGTTAGATTTCAGCCATTTTAAATGTCTACCAGTGCTCATAAATAGAAAAGCAAAGGTCAAATTACTTCAATATTTTTTTACTCAGGTAAAAAGTAGTCACCCACAAATGACTAAATTAAGAGTAAAAATGTTTTGAGTAAATTGCTTACTAAATGGGTAACTGTTTGGTCATAAAATCAAATTTGTGAAAAATCAGACATATAAAATAATTATAAAATTGGGTGCAAATTCTGTTACTTTAAAGAATGAAACAAACAAATTACTTTACATCACTACAAAATAATAATTGATGGAAAAGAGATCAACCTTTAATTTTTTTTTATCATATTAAAACTATTATAGATGCAGTACTGTTTATTGTATATTGTTCTCTAAATGGTAGGCTCCGCAGATAAAAATAACATATAAAAGAAATACGTTTTTTTTACGAGAATTGAGAGAATATACTCTAAAGGTCATCTGAAGTTTAGAAAATCTAACCACTGAGGGAACATTCCCCGTAATTTCCAAAGGTATTGTATGATGCTAATTTAACTGAGAGCTGACGATTAATATGCCATTTCTTCTTCAATTTGCTTATACGTTACACATTAAATGGTTAAATGTAGTTGAATTTCAAAAATTAAAAAAAGGCCTAAAAACATACGTAGTATGTCCTGCAAATTTATGTTGCATTTTGTTACTTTGTAAACGTTTGTAAAGGTTTTGATTTTGAATCTACAGCTGTCGTAAAGCAGACGTTTGTTTTGTCGCGAAGCAACCGGTTGTCATAGCGATAGTTAAGATGGCAGTGGCTGGAGACCAGCATGCTGCCTCTGAGGTTTTGAGAGGTATCAGCCGACACTTAAACTGCTTGAACGAGGACAACAAAGCGACACGAAAGAGGGCTCTTGAGTCGATAAGGAAGGAGACAGTGAATAAAGGATTCCCCAGCGGCATTTTACAGGAAGTATTCTCTTCTCTCCTCAAGCCTCTCCTCAAGTGTCTGTCAGACCCAACGGAAAAATGCCGAGAAACCACCATTGCGATCATAACAGAGTTTATTCGTTGTGTCCCCAAACCGGAGGAAGCGTTGCCCTATCTCATGCCCTGTCTGGGTCAGCGGTTCGGCGACAAAGAAATCTTGGAGCCGTCGGAAGAGCTTCGGCTCTCGGCTGTGGAGCTGTTGACTCTGTTGGTGGAGGTGTGTGGTAAACATTTAGTGCCTTATCTGAACGAAACGATCAACATTCTGCAGAGAACCATCGTTGACCCGTTTCCGGATGTCAAAAAGGAAAGTTGCAGATGCACTGTTGGCTTTGCAAAGTCTGTGCCAGGTTGGTTACCTTGGATTCATACTACACACGCTTTTACAGTACTCTCTACTGCGCAGCCGCAGTTCCTATTAGTTGTTTTTTTTTCATTCTCGGTTAGTAGTTCTCAAAGCTGGAGTATTGAGATGATTACAGGTCAGACATTATTATCAAAATGACAAGAAATAATATTTTGAAGTCAGGATGGAAAGAGAATAGTATCATGGGTGAAGAAGTTGTTTATGGTGTCATGCCTTTTTAAATTTAAAGCTACTGGTCAGATTAATCAGTCCGACTTAACTTAAGTATAACTTTTACTTATTAAATTCAAATTAGTTTTTTTTATTTCTTTTGCTGCTTCTGTTGTTTTTAAGCACATTAAATTAATACAAAATTACTGTCAGAAACCAGGTAAATGTGCACATTCCTTGGATGACATCACGTAAGGCAATAATCATTTACTAGTAAAGCAGTACCAGTCGATAATTTAAAGTCAAGGTTGTGACTTCAAACATGAAAAATTGTCAAATGATCTCTACTATTTCAAATAACTTTATCAAGAGATCACAGAAAATCAAATAAATTTGCAGTGTTGCTCCTCCCCTACCTGTTGCTGTGCACGTCTGGTCAGCTGGATAAAGGAGCAAGGTTACATTGTTTTTGTCACACTTCCAGAAAAGTCCGATTTGGCTGTTTGGAATTAGTTCAGTTGCAAAAACACACACAGACAGTGAAGGCTGGAAAAAAGTAGAGTTTGGTTTCATTCTCTTAAAGGCACCTTACACTCTTGAAGCTGACTTGCGGGTTGTTTTAAGTAAAACTAACTAGTAGTGGTGAAACATTTGAATAATTCAGAAAATTTGTGCTAATGCCTACTTCACTGCCTTCTAAACATTTTATATCAGGTGGCAACTAGTGTTTGCAGGAACTAAATCAAATTGAAAGGGAAGTTTGGAAATGTAAAGAGTAGATGTATCATCCATCTTTACCTTTAACTGACTCAGAAGTCTGGTCCAGCCAATCTAGCTCTGGCTTCCTGTTCCTTAACACTTTGGATTAATGCAACTCAAATGTTTTAGACTGTGCCAAAATCTACTAAAAGACACTTTTCCACAAAATTGTTTAGCACTGACAGCTGATTAGCTCAATTCCAGGAACTCTAGTGATGATTACTGACAGAATCATAACTGGGATTTTTAAAATCCTTTTCTTTTTTCATCCTGTGCTCTTTGTGTCTTGTGAGATCTAGTGAAATTAAATACATTAAATGATCCTTAAATACATTTAAATTGATACAGATGAAATGGATTAATTTCACAATACATCTAAAGTTTTCCATTTTAAGCTTATTTATTGTTTGGTAATGCTTCCTTATGAAATTAATTTATGTTCAAATCAGAAAGTCCAAATTAAAATGTAAGCACGTTGAAATCCGCTTTCTTTCTTTCTTTTAGAACATTTTCACATGCAAGCTGAGAGTCTGGTAAAGCCGCTCATGCAGACCATAAGTCATCAGCATTCACGGGTCAGAGTTTCAGTCATCGAAGCCACTGGAGCAGTCATACAGCATGGCAGTGGAAAAAACGTGGATGATGTGCTGTCACACCTAGCACAGAGACTATTCGACGACTCGCCTCAGGTTTTTCTTTTGTTATTAAGTGTCTTTTAGAAAGCTTTACCTGTGTGCTTTCTATCCCCTTCTGTTTGCTTGTTACTATGTGGCTTTATGGTTTGTAAAAAAAACTACATTCTTACCTTTCAGTAAAGATTTTCTTATTTTATATATGAAATAAAACGAGCAAAAACGTTTTTGGTTTTTTTGCATCTCATTTTCTTTTATATTTCAGGTGAGAAAAGCTGTGACTGCAGTTGTTGGTGACTGGCTTTTAAACATGAGAGATCGGTATTCATATTTCCACAAACTCATTCCACTCCTGCTGAGCAGCATCGGCGATGAGATCCCAGAAATCAGGTTTGAATTGACAATACAATACAATAATATTTACCAAATATTAGATAGATGAGATTACAAATGTAAATGCACCCCTGCTACACATTTAGTACAAAATTCCTTTATGTATTATCCATATTTATTTATCAAGCTCAAAAAATGGGGTTTTAGATATTCCTCCTTTAATAATGGAAATCTCAATGAATTCTATGAGAAAGTGGTTAACTAAGAAATATGGGATGTTTGTACCAAATGTTACAGACTGTTAGCAGCTGATTTGTGGAGACAAGCAGGCCTGCAGTGGGAGAAGGAAAATGAGGATGACATAAAGGACAAGATGGATTTCCTTCTCAGCCCGCCTCCTCACTATCCACCCGGAGGTCAGTCACTGTACCAATAACAAGTTTACTTTCAACTTCTGTGTGTTTCAGTGAAAACAATAACGTGTCACTTGTTTGAAAAAAATGCAACAAAAAGTTTGTACTTGCCTCAAAATAACTGTTGTGTTTTCTGTACTAAAAATATCAGCCTTCCCTCTAATCTGCTGCAGACCGTAGGCTATTTTTTTACAGTCACCATAGTTTGGAATATGTTATGTTTTTTTCTGATTGAACTTATGTTAACCAAATGTCTGTGCACCCTCCAATTGTATTTTTTTAGATTGGGAAACAACAATTTTTCACGCCTTAAATTGATGGAAGAACTTTAGTGTAAGAGTATTTGACCCTGAACTGGAGCTGCACAACAAAGGGGTTTCTCCAAAAAATTGGAGTATCATTGAAAATTTTATTTCTTCTAATAGCTGGGTTTAAAAAGTGAAACTGCACTATCCCAAAGTATAACGTAGATGTCCTTAGTGTTATTTCTGAGAAATGTGTAAAGCCACAGAGCAGTACTAATATTGCCACTTTAAATTATTATGTTTTTTTATTTATTTTCTTCTTTAAAGGGTGTAATAAAATCCTAATTTATATAGCAAGAATTTAAAAAAATCATCTTGTTTTTTTAACTAATACAAACCATTAAGAAAAAAAATTATTTGAGAGTTTAATCTGATTTTTTTTATATGTTCACATCTGCATATTGAGGTAATGTAATTGCACCAACATAAAGTAAGCCATACATTTTTGTTGTAGCTTCTCTTGGTTATTACATTTTATGAAAATAGGCTTTCTATGACTGTTATGTTGTCAGGGCAGGCACTGGCCTGCAAAGATTAATGTTTGCCTCAGGTCACAGAATGAGCCTGAACCTGAACATGGTCACCACGTGTTACCTAAGAACCAGGGGTGAGTGTACTCTGCGCTGCAATAAAGCTTCTGTCCAAACCTCAGAGATAGCAAAGCAACATTATGGATGAAAACCAACTCTGCCTACAGAAGGAAAAGAAAAAAGAGGAGGCTTTTCTTTTCCTCCTCCTTTTGTCTTTCACTTTCTTGCCATCATAAATCTGCCGGCTCACCCCGAGTGAAGAGGTCACTGTCAGACAGCAAGACATCCAGAAATGGTCTTGTTTGGGCTTGTTGTGGTTTGCCTCTCTGATTTATATCCGTCTGCTGTTAGTCTTTGCTTCCTTTCTCATCAGTGTTCCTCTACAAGAGAGAAAGGAAGCGAGGGTTGGCTAAATCAAAATTAGCAATGAAATTCACTCCCAATATGCTCCATGTTTTACAGTGCTTGAATTTTTTTACAATGCTTAATCTTTCTCCATATTTTGCCTTATTATAATTACAGAATTTAGTGTGTTCAGTTGGGTTTTTATTTGACAAACCAACACAAAACAGTGCACATTTGTGTATTGGAAGGAATCAGACACATGCTTATCAATATAAAATATTGATTATGATATTATAATAAAAATTATTATGATAAATTTGTTGTCCTTCAGTGGAACGTCCAGGACTGGGCTGTAGAGAACTGGTGGTTAGAAACCTAAGCAGACTGGTACCAGCTGTCGCCCACGATGTGACCGACTGGCTGGTGCCGACCCGAGTCCGGACGTCCCAGCTTCTCTCCGTGCTGCTGCTGCACGCCGAGGACCACACCACGCAGCACCTGCAACCTCTGCTGGCCTTGCTCTACCGGGCCTGTGCTGACACAGAGAGGGACGTGGTGAACAATGTAAGACCCAGAAAACCTTTGATCAGCTGGGAAGGACGTGATGCATTATTTTGTGTGTGTGTTTATTAAGGCAACAATAAAAATTTTAGTGCGACAGAGGGATTTGTTGAGTCAACGGTTTAACATTCATTTAAGTTTATTGTTTTTTTTATTATTATTTTAAATTGGGTCAAGCAGCGTTCAAGGACTTAGGATGCACCTGTTTACAATAATGGATTGTCAAGATCTTTGATGTGTGGTAGATTAAAAAAAGAACTTCCTCCTCTTCTCCTTCCTGATGTCTCCTGTTTTTTTCTGTCTCCTTTCCTGTCTGTGCTCACTGACAGTGCCTGGCTGCTGCTAAGCTGATTGGAATTTTTGTCCCACCACCTGTCTTTCTGAAGCTGATGCTTGAACATGTGACGACTCCGAGCTCTCCCTCTCACCCTTGGACACCCCTCATGGTTCTGGCTGCAGTCCTGGGAGGCGGCTCCAAACCGCTTCTAAAACCACATCTTCAGCAGGTCGTAGACACTCTGGTGCAGCCTGAAGTCTGCCAGGAATATCAGCAGGTCAGCGGAGGATAACTGGAGTCTGAATAAGAATGTGGTCTACCAGTTTTATTTACCAGACTTTCATAAGTACTTCAGGCCATCTGAGTCATTTGTGCCCATTAAAACACATAGTGGTATCCAGAAGTTTACAGAGACTCACAGTCCATATATTTTTTATAGAATTAAGATCAGGGCTTTCCAGAACCTTAACATCAACCTCATTTAATGTGTTTTGGGGATATTTGTCCAACTAGAGCATCAAATGCTGTCAAAGAGTGCATTCACACTAGCCCTGTTTAGTCCGCTTTAATCAAACTAGTTAATTTGCCTGGCGACCCGAAACGTTAGCTGGAGATAGACACCAGCACCCTCCCGGTCCCAGTACGGACAACGGTGTAAGAAAATGAATGGATGGATGGATGGATGGATAGTTCATTTGCCTAGAAAGTCTGGTTCGATTGGGGAGGTTTGAATGCACAATCGTACTCTGATGTAGACCAAAAAAGCCAACTCTGGTCCGCCTAAAAATCTAGATCTCAGTTAGTTTGTGCTCATGTCTTCTGAGATTTTGTGTCATTTCCTTCAGTGGTTCTTGGTGGAGTGATTTGTGGTGCAGTGCCACCACGGGCAAGGGGATGAGCAGGTTTTTCAAAGAGTTTGGATTGTTTGACACTGTGCAGTATGAAAGCGAACCACATCAACGGAAAATACTCAAAAATGTTATAGTTTTGGTTCCCAATCAAACCAAGTCTACTGGACTATAAGATGTGAACACACCCAAAGTTTCAGCCATCAAACCCAAATTGTCCCCGTTAAATGAAAGGAAACCAATTAGAATGACTAAAAACAATCCAGGAATCTTTACTTTATTGCCATGCATGCACGTTCTACATTCCAATAATCTATTTGACCTGCCTGTTTAGCGGTGTGATCAAGAGATTAAGGATCAAAAAGAGTGTTGGGGACATTGTTTGACATGTAGTTTGGGTTATTTGTAATCAATACTCAGCAGTAGTATCACAATTAGATGTTAGGGTTTGTTATGCTGTAATTGACTATTGTGCTTTGCAAATAGTATGTGGAATAAAGATCAAGGACTCCTTATGAGGTCACGAATTTCCTACATGTCTGAAACTTTGACACAGTTGGTATTCTAACAGGACAGTTAGAAGCGTGGTCAAACATTCAGGGTGAACTTTGCCAGAACCTAATTGGTGACTTCAGTAACTCCATAGCTTCTCTACAGCATAAGAAAAAATGTACCGAAGGTATTAGTGGTGATGGAAGCATGTATTTGATCCATAGTGTGTGAATTTGAAAAATAGATTTGTACATCTGGTTAAATAATCATTTAAGTTCCATCTCCTTAAAAGCATTTATGCTGATAAAAGAGCAGATCAAACACCTCTTAAAAAGCATGAAATTAGTATAATAATCCTGTTTGCGAAAGATGTTTACAATGTATTGTTGCTCTTACTTTAGCCCATTTGATCAAGTATAATGATAGACAAGTTGGAACGTTTGATGAAGAGTATGTTGTTACGACAAGGCGGCTAAAAAGGGTCATACGTTGGAGACTATCCAAGAACAGCAGTTGGTTTGTTGGGTTTGCTTTTGAGTAATTCCAAAAAAACATGCCCATTCTGGTAAAATGGTTGCCAGCACATGTGATGTTTTTCTAATCTATTATTTCAAGACTTTGATCAGACCTTCGCTGCTGTCACGCATCTCTTATCATCTGCATCTACATTGTTGCGCTTTTTAGAAAAAGTTTCCTTACTTGTGGAAAAATCTAAACATCTTTTTTGCTTTTACACCAAATAAGTTTCTCTTGCTGTTGTCTGGCAGAGGGCTATTTTTGCCCATGCTTTTTTAAAACTGGAATGGAGCGAGAGCCCCATTCCTCTTGCTCAGACTGGGCTTCAAGAATCTCCTCTGTGAGATAATAATAACAAAAATCCACTAATTTCGCGTGACCCCTCATGGACCTATGGAGCAGGCGACGCAGCACACAAGATTCACCGCTATAGTTCAGCTGTGCCTTCAAATTTTAAAGCCTAACACGGTCAAGGCCGGTGATAAATGAGGAGGGGAAATTGACCTCCTGTCATCCCCCGTCGCTGTCCGGCAGGGGTCGAGCGGACAGAGAATTAACAGGACGGCAGAGTCACACGCTGCCGCACAGATGTGGGCAGACCTCTGCTTCCTCTTCGTCTCCTTCTCCATCTATCTTTCTTTGTCGCTGTTTTTGAGGACAAAGCGTAGCGAGCGCTGTCCCTGAAGAGCTTTGAGCTTATATAAGCCCACCTGCGACATTCTTTTCATGACAGGCATTGTTCACAGCAGAGAGCTGAATCTTTATCTGTAAATTAGACCACCATAGATGAACCAACCACTATCAAGCATCATGCTTTTTGCTTGTTTTCTTTTGTAAAATTATTTCGTTTAATATATTTACCTCTAGACACACCATAGCAGCTCTAAGTCCTGGAAACTAAACCTTTCATTTTATTTTTAATAGCTAAGACATTTATGAAGTGTTTGGATTTGACCTGATAGAATTACATGCCACTTCAAACAGGAGGCAAAGAGAAAGTACAGTAGACATGATGTTTGACTTGGATGGAACTATATGCCTGTTTAGAAATTAAACATAAATAATCTTCAAAGTGAGCAGAAGTAGTGGGAACCTCGAGGCCCGGCTGGGAGCTGAAAAAAATGAAAGCTGATATATGAGGCGTCTGCACGACGTAAGCTCTCAGGATCTTTCAACTCTGTTTTCTTCTGTATTCCTGTTAAGAGGGAAAGACAGCGTACAAAAATAAACGGCAGGATGCTCAGCGGGAATTAAAAATATTGGTCGTAAATTGGAGACGAAGAAAGCCAGCAGCTATAGAGGTTACCATCTTCCCAGTGATTTACAGTATGTGCTCTGTCTTCTTTTTGAATAACAGAAGAGCTCCTTTTTTCAAAGTTATTTCAGTCAGAAATAAGAAAAATAGAGCTGGAGTTCAAGCTTAAATTGATGCCTTCTTGAACTTTTTTTTTTTCTTTTACATTTTTTCACATTACAACCATAAACTTTTATTAGAATTTCACATTCTGTATATTCTTTCTGTAAAAAAACATTTTTCATGTTACTATCAATGACATAAATAGTGCTGTATTTATGCTGTATTTCCATAGCATCACACTGCCACCACCCTTGTTCACTAGGAGGTTGATGTATTATTAAGCCAAATATTTGTTGATTTATATTTTAAATTATTTTAACTTACAGTAAAAACATTTCCCAACAGAAAATAAGATTTTTAGCTCACTTGACAAATTCAACTCCGATCGGATCGCTCCTAAAGATTAATATTATTCCAGTCAGTAGAAAGATTACATTATATATAAATTTGCCAAATGTATGAATAATTTTGAGCTTAGCTTTATGGTATGGTACAACTTTGCTTTCGAATCAACTGACTTTTTTATTGCAATCGTATGCATTCAGTGTTTCTTGCTATTTCCTGCTTGTGCTACATTTTATTTGGGGAATCTGATTTTAGAAGGCTCAGTATAAATGACTGTGACACTTTTTTGTTTCTAAAATATTTTGAGATGTCATGCCATGGATCCATTTTCCTACTACTTCACCATTCCCTGTTTCTTTGTGCTGATATTCCACATAAAAAACTATTGCAATGCATTGTCAAGTGTTTGTAGCATTGCAAAATGAGGAAAAGGTTCTAGGAGTGTGAATACATTTTTGATAAACAACCTGGCTTTCTTAAGAATGAATATTTGTATTTTTGAAGAATGCGTAACCCCACAGAGCAGATCTGCAGGAGGCCGTCTTAGTCAAACAGTCAAAAAAAATCTCACTTTGTTGCACCATAAAAGATTTTGCTGATTACAAAAACATGTTTCCAACATGAGCATGCCTTGCACGTGTATACCAGCTGGAGACTGCTCGCATCCAGTGACACTCAGCTCCAAAAGGGGCAAGTGTTACCCGACTGCAAAGGGGTCTACCCACACTCTCACACCCTGCCGGTGTTTGTTTCCCTGTTGCCATAGCAGTGTCTCTGGCAGCATGGGGTTAACTCCCCTCTGGAGAGGAATTCATCGCCTGCTAAGGCTCCTTAACAGAGGAGCTGGCTGGATGTAAGTGATGTACTATACAGTGGTGGACAGATGCGCCACATGGCGTAATGAGGCCCCCGGAGCATGCCTATTACAATATAACCAGGTGTATATCACCTGCCTCCAGGTGTCAACCTAGTCATTAAACTGCAGCACTTTTTCCGCTCTCGGTTTTTCTTACCCCATTCCAGCCCTAATGGGTGTTTTCTGCACACACGTAACCTGTGTGTCTGTGTTTGTACACTAATGTGTGCAAAGTGCCTTGCTAAAAGTATTCATACCTCCTTTGTTTTCCCATGTTTTGTCACTTGCCAGCCATAAACTTTAATATATTCAATTGGAGTGTATGTGAGAGAACAACCCAGAGTAGATCATAACTGATAGGAGGAAAAAAACTGAAGCTTCACTAAATCGTTATTGTTAGATCAGCATTTTGCAGTAGTTTCAACTGCAAGCCTTGTGTGATATGTTTCAACCTGCTTGGCATATCTAGAGATTGGGACGTTTTGGCACAAACTATGAATTGGATTTAGCTCTGGGCTTTGACTAGACAATTTATAATGTAAATAATGTAAATGTAAATATATATATATCCTTTGATTTAACCCTGGCTGTATGTTTAGGGTCTTTGTCCTGTTGAGAGGAGAATGTCTGCCCCATTCTGAAGACTTTTGCGCCCTCTAACATATTTTCTTTAAGGATTGACCTGTATTTAGCAACATCCTAAATACAGGATGCATGATGCTGCCACCACCATGTTTTAACATAAGAATGGTGTCAGTTATTCACAATTTTTCCACATTCTTGTTGAATTCTATACAAGGCCTGAAAAAAGAAAACTGGAGACAGAACATCTGTCCGCTCTCTTTCAACAATAGTTTTTTTATTTCGACTCTTCCATGAAAGCCAGATTTGTAAAGTGCATGAACAGTCGTCCTGTCAATAGACTCTCCCACCTGAGCTCAGGATCTCTGCTGCTGATCCAGAGTTAACATGGGCCACTATGGATCTTTAAGTTGTTAAAAAAGTGTTTAATAATTTTTTCTTCCACTTCACGATCATGCACTACTTTGTGTCAGGCTATCACATACGAGCCCAATAAAGTACATTGAAGTTTGTGGCTGTAACATAAAAAAAAGCTCAAGGGGTGTGAATATTTTTGTAAGGTATTAAATGTCAGCAGCTTCTCCTACAAGCCACTGAGAGGCTGATTCACACTTGAGGATTCCCACATCACTGACTCATAGCACACAGCAGGAAAGCATTTGTCTTCCTATTTGCTGATCAGTGGTCCACAACAATAGGTGTGTAGACCTATTAGACCGTTCACACAGAAGAAAAACTCTATTATCTCATTGTGAAACTCACTTAGACCTTTCTGTTACAATCGCTCCCTCATGAAACCCCAAAATGACAGGTGAAAACAGGAAAAGAGGTCTTGATCCCAGTGATGGCATGGAAATTAGCCTGAGCTGCAGCTCTTTGTATAAACATGACCTCACCACAATAGCGGACAAATGATGATAATCACACATTCCCAGACTCTCTCCGCTTCTATTTTTTGCAGGAGGAAAAAAGGGAGAGTTACTGCTTGTCTATTACATTGTGGAGGTTTTTCCATGCTACAACATTTTTGTTTCCATAAAAAAAAAAAAAAAACTTTTTGAGATGCATGCCATCAAGTCATTTGTGGCATCTTCTGACTGGAGATATAAACCCTCTGTGAAGAACCTCACACTGGAGTGAACAAATCTGTTGCTGCACGGTCCAAAAATGATGACATAGTAAATCATGTACAATAAATTGCAATGTAATGCGTGGTTGAGGTTGCATTATGCTCTGTGGCTGCTTTGCTTTAACTTTAACATTGAATTCCTTACTGAAATCAAAAAGAAGCTGAAATATTTTAGCACAATTTGATTTTCCCACAGTAAAAAATGTTTCTTTGAGAAGAAGATATTTGTGTTGCAGCAGCATAAGAAAAGCAAAGTTGTAACATCAAGTAATGATTAAATATTTAGAAGTTCTATCAAAAACCTTAATACAAATCCAAAATAAATAAAACATGCAACATTTAAAGAACCAGAAGCCACAAATAAAATGTATCAGTTTGCTTAGGTGACACCAGAAACCTTCCACAGCAATAGACAAGCTGCTGACATACGTGGTGGAGGCTGCGTCATGCTGTGGGGCTGCTTTGCTTTTAATGAACATTTATTTTGCTTACAGTTAAAAATATTACTTGGTCTTGCAGCAGCACAACAGAAACAGGAAAACCACTGACAGCGACAAATATTGACTAGAAATACGACTTTTTATAATGTTGTTGAAATGGTTGACCACAGCTGAAATCAATGGGCACAGGATGGGAATTATGTGTATTTCAAAGAAACTGAGCACATTACGAATCAACAATGGAAGAAACTTTCAGTAGAAGTTTGTAAGAAATCTCTAAATGGTACATCTGTTACAGAATATTGGGTTCACGTTTTTCCAAACTTCAGACACATCTCAATAAATTCAGTTAATTAGGGTGAGTAGTTAAATATAAAGAGTGACACTCATTTGTGTATCTCAAGCTATTATTCCTGATAATTTTGATAAACATGACAAAGCTAATGAAAAACTAAATTAAGTTAATCAGAAAATGTGAATATTACATAAGGCCAATGTTTTTAAAAATCTGCCTGGATACAACAGTTTTAACACTCTGTAGTTTTTGGTGACTTACCCTCCTTATGGAAGTATCAAACCAATGAAATGTGAGTTTCTCTTTTTAAATTAAATAACTTCAAAAAGATTGTAATTGTAATTTATTGAGATGCGTCTAAAAGAATCAACAGGTCAAGTGTGTGTGAACTTCTATTGGTATGAAGGAAACATGGTAATTATGCTTTCTATGTATTTCTCTCTCAGGTTACATACTTGGAGCAGTTGTTGGCATGTGTGGATGTGCTGCTGCATCAGTGTGAGTCTGACTGCGGCTCAACCAGCCTGCAGCTGCTGCAGGTGCTGGTCACCATCCAGAGCCTCTCCACTGATCCACAACTCAGTGCAAAAGTGAGGAAATGCAACACAAAAGAGAATTATTCCTTCTGATCAGATAGAACAAAAGTCCTGGCTAAAAGCAATATCGCTCTCTAAAGTTATATCTTTCACAATTTTTTTTTCTCCTGCTTTTTATTAGAAAGGTAAGCGGGTTTTATGAAGGGAGAGCTATTCAAGGAATGTAAGCATTAGTACAGTTTCAAAGTGAGTACGACCAGCTGTATAATTACCCACTTAGCCAGGGAAGGTGAAATTGCACCTTTGGTGTGGAACTTTAAAACCAGTCTTGGGTGAAAGGAGGCGGATCAAGTGTGCAGAAAGAAATGAGACTGACAGGAATAGAGGAAAAACAGATGGGGAGAGATGAGTGGTGTTTCTCAGTAGGTTTGTGTCATCCGTTGAGCTCAGTTTGCTTTCATAATCGGCTTCACAAAACCCAATTCATTGCTCGACATTAAAGGTTTGTCGAGTGGTCAGTCTCCAAACCCAAAGCGGCTGACAGGAGCAGTGAAAAGCGAAGCCATCGGTGTCTGAGGGCAACGTGTCATCCAGCTGCTTGTCGCCGATGTCAACTAATGACAGGGAGGGAAGCGGGAAGAAACTGGCACAGACGCAGACACCACACCGGCCACCAGCGTGACTGTGTGTTTACGTCTGTCTCCATCCAGTGTGTATGTTCACACAGGCAGCGGTATTAAAGATGAGATGGGAAGGAATGGATTAGGAAGGAGAGGGAGGGTGAGAATTGGCCCTGGGCATTTGTGGACCCAAAGGAAAAGAAGTCTTGTTTTCCCAGAAATAGGGAATGTCTTTCCCATCAGTGGGCAGCTCAGGGTTGTCCAGATTTTTGCAGAGGAAGTTAAGCTGTGACTCAGAGAGTTTCTCTGTCACCGTTCAGCCCCGAGGGACGAGAAAAGGAACTATGAGATGGTCTTAAGGTCAGTTTCTCTGCCCTGAACATGAGCTAATAGTTGGTGAGCAGCCCCATGATGGATTGCACAGTATTAACTGTAGAACATGTAGTAAATGTTAGCTAACCCACTGGTATTGGCTGAGATTTTATCATCCAATTGTTAGCTAATGACGGCATATAAACAGTTATTCATTTAACATGCCAATGTTTATATTTTCTAAATAAAAGTCTTCCTTTTTCATGGTTTAATTATGGCTGAAGAATGTCAGAGAACTTTAACGGGTTGTAAACAAACCCAGCAACAAAACCTTTATTATGGTGCCAGGTGGTATGATCCAAGACACAGGGACCACAAAATGACTTCAGGACTTTCCAACTTCACCATGCTATCTCATCTTCTCCTCTCCCCTTGGTTTATAGAGGTGTTTTTTCGCCTGTGTGTGTTTAAAAAAGCAAGTTCTGGAAGCTCTTGTGTTTTTGCTGCCTTCAGTGCATGAGTTTTGGTTTGATTGATTTTAGGTATAAAACCTTTTTGTCTCTCCATTTTTGTTCCATCCATAACTTTATTGATTGATTTTGTATATCTACTGGGAATTAGACCTTAAAAATCAATGAACTATGTTCAGTAGCTGAAATTAAAGTTGTTCTGTCCAGTTGCTTTACTTTTTACCAAACTTTTGTTGTTTATAGGAGTGGTATTCATGCTTCTACCTTTTTTTCACAGGCCTTGGAGAGCGTAAATTTTTTGAGTAAGGTTCAGGACTTGGACCTCTTGGAGCTCTATAGGCGACATATGGGACAGTTGCTGGACTGGTTGTCTGCCTCTGTCAACACCTGGTCCAGCTACTCCCCACAGAGACTCCAGCTGCATATCGTTCTCACGCAATCAGGTGAGATTTCAATACATAATAGAACAGAAGTTATGTCAGAAAAATAGGTAATGTGGTTAAAAAAAACCTAATTAATCTCAACATGATCACATTCATACATCTAAAACTTTTTAAAATCCTAAAATGAAATGATTTTTATTGGGATTCTCTGTAACAGACCAAGACAGATTAGAGCATATCTGTAAAATGGAAGGCAAGTGAAGCATGTTTTGTTTAAATGTGGTGCAAATATAAATCCAAACATTGTGGCATGCATTTGTATTCAAATGTGGCAAAACTTTGTAAAACACATTTTGCTGCAATTACAGTTGTGAACATTTTGTGGTATGTGCAAGAGGCTGACATTTCTGCTCTTTATTCTCTGCAAAATAGCTCAAGTACAATCACATTAGCAAGATGTAATTCATTAAGGATTATTAATGGTGTTATAGAAAAAACACTTAAACTTTAGGATTGCCATGTATTTAGCTATATCCATCATCCCATTACAGCATGATACTGTCACTACACTGTTTAACCAGGTGGATGGTGTGTTCGGGATCAGTGTTGTTTTTCCTCCCAGAAACCATGGTTATGAAACCATAGTTTGTGCTTTTCAGTAAAATATTTACCATAATTTATAAGTTAGAAAGATTGTTTTATTTTTAATGAGTCTGGTAGAGTCTCTCGGATTTGCCATTTGGAACTGTACCAAAGATCTGGTGTATGGTTGAGCATGATGCTGTATTCTAAAAACCTTTAAACCCGCAAAATTACCTGAAAAAGATTCTTGCAGCAAGAAGGTCCTGGGTTCGATTCCCGGCTGGGGTCTTTCTGCATGGAGTTTGCATGTTCTCCCTGTGCATGCGTGGGTTCTCTCCGGGTACTCCGGCTTCCTCCCACAGTCCAAAAACATGACTGTCAGGTTAATTGGTCTCTTTAAATTCTCCCTAGGTGTGAGTGTGTGTGTGAATGGTTGTTTGTCCTGTATGTCTCTGTGTTGCCCTGCGACAGACTGGCGACCTGTCCAGGGTGTACCCTGCCTCTCGCCTGGAACGTAGCTGGAGATAGGCACCAGCAACCCTCCCGACCCCATTAGGGACAAAGGGTGAACAGAAAATGGATGGATGGATGGATATATATATACAGTACAGACCAAAAGTTTGGACACACCTTTTAATTCAATGAGTTTCCTTTATTTTCATGACTACTGACATTGTAGAATCACACTGAAGGCATCAAAACTATGAATAACACATGTGGAAATATGCACTAAACAAAAAAGTGTAAAACAACTGAAAATACCCCTAATATTCTAGTTTCTTCAAAGTAGCAACCTTTTGCTGTGATTACTGCTTTGCACACACTCTGCATTTTCTTGATGAGCTTCAAGAGGTAGTCACCTGAAATGGTTTTCACTTCATAGGTGTGCCCTGTCAGGTTAATAAATGGGATTTATTGCCTTATAAATAGTCATGAAAATAAAGAAAACCCATTTTAATTAGAAGGTGTGTCCAAACTTTTGGTCTGTACTGTATATATATATATATATATATAGTTTGGACACACCTTCTAATTAAAACAGATATTGCTGTTTCATGTTCTCAGTACACTCCTTTGTTCTTCATCTGATGGCTGAATGTCTCGTAGGTTGTGATGTGGCGTAGTTTCATTTCCCTCCTTTGTTTGCAGAGAGATGTTAGGGCTTAGCAGAAGTGATTAGTGTTTTCTTTATTATTATTTATTACATTGAAATATATTCCTTTATCTGCATTTACTCATAAAGAAGTCCATGAAATTCCTTTGTTTAATTCTAGTTAACTAATTCCTTTTAATTACCAAGGTCTCCTGTTGTGTTTTTCTCCTTTGTCCTTTGATCCCTTTATGAGGCTGGCTCACATCCTCAGTTGGTGTCAGGATTTCCCCTGTCTCCTCTCATGCTGGTCACTGCTCAGTCCAAACAGGGCACAGGGACTTATCACCAACTATAAACACTATGCTCACTATATATAGCTGTGTAAACATGTAGGTGGACTGATGTTAGATAAGTGTGTGGGCATGAATGGAACTGGAAATACTTGCAGGTTAAGTTACTTTCCTGTAAAAGGTGTTTGTTTAAAGAAAAAAAACACTCCATCAAAGGTCTGGGTATTTCCTCATCACTCTTTGTCACCGTCTGCCTCACCAGTCCACTGAGGACTGATTATTGTTTTTAAATAGTGCTCCAGTGGGCAGAGGAATGGGTGTGGGTTTTAGTTGCCGTGTCATTTCGTCATCTGTCTATGTACAAAACAAATTAAAAACAGTTGGTTTATGCTGTTTTTGCTTTTTCTAAGAGTTACTGTGACTTCTCGCTGAGTGATTTTTTTACCTCACAGATAGATACAAGCTTTCGTTTCCCTCAAAACCCTGAGCAGAAAAAAAGGATAGTTATACATTTAGAATAAAATATAGAATTAATTTCACTTTGACCAAGTGGTTTGGTTGGCCATTAAACAACAATATAGACCCAAGGACTGTTGAAAAAACTGCTTTATTTTGGTAATTGATGTGTTTTTATGCACTATTGGCCTAAACCCACAAACTGGAAAAGAATTACTATGAATAATACCAAGTTGAGTTGGTGACTTGACTGAATTTCCTCTTAAGTTTTAATTTTATGTAAAATTATGACAATACAAAAAAAATCTTAATTCAGGATAATTTGATTATTCTCAAATTATCCTGGCATTTTTCATTTTTTGATATGTTTTGATTTTTTGACAATATTATATCAAGTTATTCTGAATAAAGTCCCACCACTGCAGGCATATCAGCTGTAAATATGTAAACATTTTTATTTATCCTTTGAAAGTTGACTCAAAATGACTGAGATTTCTGGAAATTTGAGTTGTTTTTTACATAAAATATATGTATTTTATTAAGAAATACAATTTAAAATTCTGGGGTTGGATAAAATTGGATGTTTCATAAATGTTTTATTTCCTATATCTACAACTTAAAAGTTGACTTACTTACTTCAGGTTGTCAAAATATATATAATTTTTTTTTTCTCAGAGAAAAAAAAACTCTGCAGCCATACTGTCTTAAATGAGTTGAAATGCTTCATCAGAAAGTACAGATGTGACGACAGTGTGGTTAAAAAATGTGTCTGATGTTACTTCCTCTGTTTTCTACATAATAGATTATCATAAAAACGGTCAGAACATTTCTGTGTTTGTAGGTCCAGTTATTGGGGAGTTTTTGAACCAGCTGATGCCTCTGCTCCATAACTGCCTCCAGCCAAACAGAGACATGGAAATGAGGATGAGTGTTTTCACGATGCTCGCCAAGCTGCTGCTGGATGCAAAAAACACACTGGATTCCCAGGGGTGAGAGAGACGCTTTACACACTCTAACTTTAAAACCAGGTGAAACAGTTTCCTCCCTGTTGTCACTGCAGAAAGGCATGGTGAGTGTCAGCCTTTGTCTGATTCGGTCTTGTTTTTTGAGTAGTTACCATTAGGCCTGCTCATTGTTTATCCTCCCTGTCCTGCACTTCTGCCCCACATGCAAAATCCTGTTGACTTTTATGATGTTGGCTACTTTTAGTAATGTCTAAGAATAAAAAACTGCCCCTCTCAACTCACCCATTTGCTGCGTCTTGCAAAGGTTTACGACTCTCCTGATTTTTTTTTTTTAACCTTTTGTCACATTACAACCACGTACATCAATTGATTTTATTGGGATATTGAAGATAGACCAATGCAACACTGCGAGATGTAAGAAAAAATATACCTTATTTTAATTTTTTTAGATTTATATACAAATCTGGAAAAAGTGGTATGGACATTTCTCTACCTCCTTTAATCTTAAATAAGCCTAAATTAAATCCAGTGCAACTAACTGCTTTCAGAAGTTATGTAATTAGTAAACAGAGTCCACCTGTGTGTGATCTAATATTTGTATAAATCCATCTGCACTGTGTAAGCCTTAGAGATTTGGGTGAGAAAATCATTTTGACTAAAAGTTATGCTACAATGACATGGCTTAGTTCAAAGAATATTAATTTCTTAAACTGGCCTAGTCAAATTCCAGACCTAAAGCCAGAAAACTGTAGCTTGCAGTTGTAATTATTGGCTTAGAGGGGATGAATACCAACACATTTCATCCTTTTCCTCCCACTTCTTAATAATACGCTATATTGTGTTGTTCTATCACATAAAATCCAAGTAACATACATACAGGTTTGTGTTTGTAACATAACAAAGTGAAGAAAGGTTAAGAGATATAAATGGCTTTCCTGTAGAAGGATGACAGCCTTCTTAGAAAAAATTTAAACAGCAATTTAATGGTCATTGACTTATTAGGGAACTGGGACGACAGGAACGTCTTGACACAGCTTTAGCCGTTTCCGCCTGCTTCCTCGGAGTCCCCAGCTGAGCGGCCGCCAGCTTGGACATCAAGCTCCAGACTGAAAGAATGCTTTAAACATGGGGGCCCTCTCTGGGCCCCAGCAGTCATAACAGCTGCTCCTGTCCATCCAAAAGACAATCGGCACACTGTACGGCAAAAACTAGAGCTGCAGCCAAAAGGTTTGTTTCCACTGGTTGCAAACAATATTAGAAGCACAATGAAACATAGTGCAAGGAGCCCAACCAGAAAGAATATCGTTGTCACTTAAACAACAGAAGGAGCTCTGGAGCCAAAATATTCTGCCAAAGATTGTGCAAACTTGAAGTTCTACATCGGTCTGATTATTTTCTTCCATCTACAAATGTTGATGCAAAACAAAAGAAGCCACTGTTCCTTGTGCACTCCCTGCTCAGCCACCTGCACTCTCATTCCTTAGCTATATCTCTGCTAATCACATAACCACCAAGAGACAGAAACCATGTTATACCTTCAAAAAGGTTTCAAACAAATGCTTAACTCACAGCGTGCTGAGCTGTGTGGTCTGCCATAACATTTCCATTCACTCCCTCCATCCATGATTTACGGCCTGATCTTTGTTCGGCAGATTGCAGGGCCACACGCGCGCCGCATGTCATCAAGAGGACAATGATAGTCATGCAGAAGACTTTGGTTCTTTGTTGTGCTCCCAAAATGACATAATGACACCTCGGTATAGAACCTGAAAGGGAAAGTTACGTGGAAGGTCCTTTCATCCGCACGCACTCATAATGTTGCTTTTCATGTGGATTTGCGTGTCGTGATTAAAAAGCTGAATATGAAAGTTAAGTACAAGAAACGAAAGTTTATACCTTTTCCCCCTGGATGTGGCAGACCAAAATAACGTGCCGCTTATAAAGAAATAAGAGTCCGCTTTCAAGCTTTTGTAGATGACTAAATCAAGCTTCTTTAATTTCAAGCTTGGAGATTTACCACAAGAAAGAAAGGCATATTCAGATATGGATTTCTTTATAAAACAAGCCATAACAAAGCAGTTAAAACTGTGCCCTTATCTGTAATGACTATAATCTGTAACATATCCGAGAAAATTGCTGAAACAAGACATTCCTGTCTTTGTAACACATTTTTAGTCAGTTTTCATAAAGAAATACTTGAATAGCTAATAGATGTTCATAATCCTTTGGATGTATTACAGTATCACATTTTTTTCATGTCATTACAGACAATGAATCAGCATTTTTCACGTACATCATACTACACTAAATTGTATTGAAATGTCACTTGATAGACACAATTGAGCAGTGGAAGCTAAATTATATACGGATTACAATTTTATATTCATGTGATCTGTAAAAAGCTGAAAAGTGTGGTTTGGTTTTCATCCGTTCTGTAGTTGCCTGCAGAAGGTGCATTTTTTTTTTTTTTTAAGTTTCAAGAAAGACGTAATTGCTGAAGGAGAGCCTTAAGACATTCCTTTTATTTCTAGAAGTCATTCATTAAAAATACCATCCGCCAACCCCATGGCGGAGGCAGCATCATGGAAGGCAGGATGGACAAAATCGTAGAGGAAAACCCATGAGAGGCTGCAAAGTAATTAGACAGGTCACAAAACATACAGCTATTGCTTTGGTAAAATGATTTAGTTAAAAGCATAGTCACTCAGAGAATTACCTAATTAAAGTCCAAACTAAAATACGTAGACTCCAGGTATTCACTGGGGCCAGAGGCCACAGCTGTTCATCAGTAGCTGAAATCCACAAATACTTGAGACTTTGTCTAAAAACATGAAAAAAAGCCACAAATGGTATGTTAGAGATTTCTCCTTAAACATACATGAAACAAGCAGCATCAGATGGGAGTACAACTGTAAATAATAAATGTTAACACATTAATAATATGTGTTAACAATGTACTATTAAGCCATTTACCTAAAGATCAGTGATCTATTAAAACAATAGAGGATGCAGCAGTAATCTCCAGGTGTATAACGGGTAATGGCACCAATAATTTAAAGCTACAGCAAATCGAACAGAGAGCAGGCGAATTTTGGGAGCACGTTTTTGTCACTTGAGACAAAATTGCATTTGATAAAACCAGATGGCATTTAGCTTGCTTAAAGTGAATCTGGTCTGACCTCCAGAACAGTGGGGAGAAGCACAGAGGGAGTTTGGGAAATGACATCTGAAAATGATACAATAAATGTCAGAATGTGGCCTGGATGGTTAGTAGCTTTCTTACCTTGCAGTTAAAAAGTCCAGAATTTGAATCTCGACCCTGGACTTTTCTACATGGTCTGTGGTATATTTGACATTTCTGAAGAGTGATCTAGAAAACTCCTGAAGTTTATTTTAAAGGATCATAATGTGCTACCATGAGATTGTTAAGCAGATTCTTTTATTCTCCCTCTGTTGATTCCTGACTGGAAATACGAAAGAATAAACCAGTTCCAGTTTGAGTTTCTGTGTCATCTTTAGGAGTTTGAATACATGCAATCACAAAGTGAGGTCCGACTCCTCAACACTTGGCGACGTTCTTGACAAGCTGTCAACACATTTTATGTTAAAGAAACTTAGCTAGGGAGGTGTGAAAGTTCTGGCTGTATTTTTGATGCACAGTCGCCCCCTACTGGTGCTGAAGTCATTACAGTTACTTTATGAGACAGGGAAAGCACCAGTTGGATTCTCAGTCCAGCACAAGAGCTGAAATATGGAGGAAACGCTGGTTGGGGGATGGCGAGAGAGCGCAGGTGCAGATAGTTTGATATCAGAGGGTCGAAGCCAGCATGGAAAACGGAAAGAGAGGGAAACCCAGATGTTTTTATTTCTGTTTTTTTCTTTCTTTCTCCACGAGTCTGCCTTCCAGAGTGTGGGAAAATGACTGAATCACATCAGTTATGTTGCAGCAATGAATTAGTGCAAATACCTGCTGCTTGCTACTCAAATTCAGTCAGATTAGATGGGAAGCATCTGGGAACATTCATTTTTAAGCCTCATCATAGATTCTCATTGGACTGGACTTTGACTAGGAACATTTTCTCAATTCTTTTGCATCCTCTAACACACGGCAAGCTCTGCTACGTGATGTCATTTGGACTGACTCGATCATCATGTCATCGCAGGCATTTCTGTGACGAGTCGGAGAAGTTTCTGCGTGACGTTCTCCTTCCTAACCTGGTGTGGCACGCGGGCCGCACCGCCGCCGCCGTCAGAACCTCAGCACTGAGCTGTCTGCTGGCCCTGCTGCATGGAGGGGCTGTTACACCTGGACAGGTGGGTAAACACACAAACACAGAAGAATTGACATTATAACATCATGATTTCATTACCAGATGTGCTGGACGACTCCTGCTCTGGAAACAAACATCAGTTCTGGTCCCTTTCCAGTCGAATGACAACCTGCAAGAACACTTTTTATTGACTCGGACGTAATGCAAAAGGTGCATTCTAGAAACCCTTCAGGGGTCGACTTCAGATTTTCTGTTTAAACTCTTTTTTTTTTTTATCGTTGAGGAAAAACAAGTTGTTCCACCATCTTTTCTTCTTGGCTCTGGGAGTTGGCCTCAGCAGGTAGCAGGTGTACGAGGAGGCAAGCGGGTTCACATACCTTTGTCCTAAAGGAACAATGCCGGAGCTGTTCTGGACTTTGGTTAAACGTTGGAACTGTTGCCAAAACTCGGCCTCGCACCTGCCTGCCGGGTTGCAGTACGCGCACAAACACATGCACATCTGGCAGCACTTGTCCCTACGTTTGCATGCTGACCTGTCTGTCCAAACTGGGTCAAGCAGCTTAATTTGGTGACACATCCTCAAGTGCAAGTTGGTGCAAAGCCCTGGGGGACAATGAGAGAATGGTGTAGGTGTGCATGATCGAACCGCTGCTATCTTGTGTCACCTAAATATCCTCACAAGATTAGAAAGCCCGAAGTGTTGAGATTAAGTAAGGCCGGGTGATTTTAAGACCGGATGCTTAGAATGAGCTTACAGTAGAGATGAAGTAAATAACACGTCCTGACAGATGGAACCGCAAAGAGTTTGTGTGTGTGTGTTTCCACAGGTGAATCAAGCAGCCTTTCTTTTTATAAGAACATTGTTTCCTCTCTTACTCCCTGTGAAAACAATTTACAGCTCCAGTTACACTTGGCGCTCTCAGATTGTCACTGATGTAATGGCGGATGAAACATCTGCCAAGTTTTCCTCCTCCTCTTGTATCCACTGTGGCTCTGTGTGTTTTTTCTTTTTTTTTATTGTTTTGCCTGCCTGGTTTCGATAGCAAACACACAGGGCGACAGAGGTTTAAATAATCACATCGTAGCTTTTGGCTGAGTTCACACAGCTTCACCTTGTTTATCCATTACCTCTGTTTCACACTTTTGATTAAAACATTCCCTCTCACCACTTAGGGCTCCTACACACACCGTAGAAATCTCTCATTTGAATTTAGTATGGAAAATTTTTTTAAAAGACTGAAAAAAGTGATTGTATTTTAAGACTTTATCTTGAATTTTCTTTTTCTTAGTTTGTTTCTTTCTTCCTCTCTCTATTTCTTTCTTTCCTTCTTTTTTTGCCACACAGTCATGGTTAAACCTGGACTATGTTTTTAAATCTAATACTGTTTTTAAAATGCAGATAAGACTAGTCTGGTAAAGGTTATATTTCACTTTAAATGTAAAATAAAACATTATGTCCCTAAGACCATCATGTGAGATTGATTTAATGATGCTTTAAAGCATGTGCTTCACTAAGCTGCAGGTTCAGGTTCTGAACTTCGATGCCTAAAAACACATTTGGTCAGTTGCTGACCAGGTTTATCCCTTATTGAGTTCCAGTCGATGTCTTCTTGCAGCTCCTGAGTCTGGAGGAAAAGCTGAGCTCCTTGGTGTTGTCGGCCCTGGATGAAGACTCTCAGATGAGCCGAGTGTTGGCCTGTCGCTCTCTTTCTGCCACACTCCAGCTCGTTGGAACTAGTTTACACAACGAGGCTCTGAACAAGATTTATCCTGGTAGGAGACTTTTTTGCCTTATTTGCACTTTGGGTCAAACAGGGGTAGAGGTTATCTCTGCCTTCTAGTGGCTCTCCACACTTCATTTGGAGAGCGCAACAACCTCTTCCCCTTGACACAGCTGGATGCAAAATGAACTTTTTACAGCTTTGGAATTTATAACCCCTTGAACTCTTATCGCATAAAATCCCAATAAAATGCATTGAAGTCTGACACTGTAAAATGCAAACATCATGTGCCATAAAGGTCACCTTGACAGCGGCAGGTTTCTCCCGCAGAGCTGCTGAAGCGTCTGGACGACAGCAGCCAGGAGGTTCGCAGCGCCGCCCTGCAAGCCGTCGCTCTGTGGCTGTCCAGCCTGACCGGAGGCTACAACCCGGAGCTCTGTGCTCCCCATCTGCAGCTCCTCTTTCAGCAGCTCCTGCTGCACCTGGATGACCCTGACAGCTCCATGCAGGACCAAGTGCTGGGTGAGACCGGTGGGGTGTTGATAGGTGGAGATGCCTGAGAAAGACAGCTCTGCTTCTTTTGGCTCTTTGAAAGAAAGGTGCAGATTCATATTTAAGAAATTAGTTTGGTTTTTTTTGTTTTTAAAAAAAACCTCTAACTCATGGGGATGAGAGAAATTCAGGATGACCTCTGTCAAAACATTGTCTTCCTCTGGAATACAGCCAGCAGGACCTCCTCTCTCTTATTTCAAAGCTTTCTTTTATTCTTCTTTTGCGCTCAGTTTATCACCCAGACCAGCGTGAGCATTTTCTCCTGCCAGAATACTTCAGATCCGTCGAGAACCGGGCTGGTCGGTCACTGACAAACAATTAATGACCGAGCGGTTTCACTGATTGAAGTCGTAATATCTAAATAAGTTGGTGTTCAAGTACTTGTGATAGATGGATTTAGTTGTGTGTGACCGGCCTAATGATAACCACATGGGGACCCTCTTCCTCCCCTCTCTTTCTTGCCACCTCCTCACGTCTGTCCACACGTTCATCCCACTTAATCCCTCCATCTTTTATCTGTCGGTATCCCTTCCTCTTCCCCCCCCGTTTTCTACAGCGGCTCCGATTTACAGCCTCATCAGTGGAAAAAATCTGAGCGGCTTTCCCCAAAGTGTGCGGCTCCCCGGGACTTTCTGCTCTTTCCTGACTTATCAGGAATGTTAGCTGTCATTACTTCTGACAGGATGCAGGCGAGCGCTGACGGCTCGGCCAAAGCTGAGAGGCCTCTTGATAGGATCTCTCATCTCCAGCGCTCAGGAAGACAAAGAGAGGGTAGCGTATTCTCATGCTCACCAGATAAAAGACGAGCTTCCATGCATTGTTTTCTAATGCGGCTCCAACATTTGAAGGCCTTTTAAATAGGCTGAGTAATATTTTTCTACATTTTTAAAAAGTTGAAGTTGAGTTTGGTTTTTTTGGGGGGGGTTTTTTAAACTGTTCCCCTGCAGTGAAAATGTACACACCTTTATAGATTCCATGTGTCATGAAAGAAAGGTAAACCATCATGTCATCGATTAAGAGAACAAAAGCGATCCTGGTCCACCTGTATTTTTTAATTAGAACTGACCCCTTTTTTGAATCAAAAATCATTTGTAATGAACAAACCTTTTTAGGTTCAGTTGTACTAGTTGTGTCTAGACCTAATTACTGTCCTGCACAATCAAGAAAACAAGTAAAAAGAACTTTTCTGACAACTCGAAGTAGAAAAAACGTGGGGTATCTTACCCTGATCTACTAAAAATTGTGAACAGATTAGAAAACCCAACCTTTCCTTTGAATTTGTGGCCTACCAGAAATATTTGCATCAATAACTCACCCAGGAAGTCACAACACTGCCCAGAACAACATCTGAAGCACTACAGAACTCAGTCGCTAGGCTAGGTTGGCTCTTTGTGAACTTTTAAGAAAGCACTCGCATAATAAAAAAACAACAGATCTATTAATTAACATATAATGAACATAATCAGGGCTTGCCAAAATCACATAAATATCTCAAAACTTAAATTTATTTTGTTGGAATTTGTTTGGTAGAGCCACAGTAAAGTTAAGCGGCTTCTTTGTTTTTATTTCTGAGCATCAGAGTAAAGGGGGCTGATTCCAAATGCATTCCACACTTTTCAGATTTTAATTCCTAACGGTTTTTGAAATCAATGTACTCTCAGCTAAAAGCCCAATAAAATACATTTTGACGTTTGTCGTAATTTGACAAAACGTGAAAAATTAAAATGCCGTGAATACTTTTGCAAGGCTCTTATACAGTTTACATATTCCTTTACCTGTCAAGTGCTTCCATCCTATTGTTTTGAAGTTCATAAACACATGGGTGAGCTAGGATTCTATAAAATAAAGCAGGGTGCGTTCGCAGACACCTCGGAGTCTCTTTGTGAAACGGGAGGACCTCACATCTTGCTGAGCGACCGTCTGCATCTGACCGCTCCCCAAACGTGGAAGCATTCCTTCCTGGTGTTTGAAGCGCTCTTTGTTCCCTCCACCCTCTCTTTGTTCTGCTTTGTCTCCCCCTGCTTGTTTCGGTTAATAGTTGATCCTTTTCTTACGCTTCTTATATTTCAAACGCATGTCTCTGAAGTGGCTGGATGTCTGCGGCGCATCCTGACAGAATGATGGACAGCGTTCCCGTCCTCTCCCTCTCATCCCTCCTTGTCTCACTGTTGGCACAAGTTTAAATCACTTCTCACAAGCCATCATTGTTCTCCTTTATCTCAGAGTTCCCCCCCACCCATTCATCTCTACTGGCACTTAAAGAAAACCTGAAGAATCCCCTAAACAACAAAAGAAAGTATAATACAGGCTGAATCCTTCAATCTGGTGGCATGTCACCACTGGACTTTAATATTTTGATCACTGAAGAGTCCACCTGTGTAGGAAAACCACTACACTCCTAAAATCTACAGATTGTTGGAGAAAAATGAAAGAGGCGGATTTATCGCCTCCCTGTGGAAAGAAAAGGAACCTTTTCATGAGTAAGAGAAAGCGCTCTACTTCCATCTGCTGGTGAGGTCGCTCCACTAGAAAATTAATTCAAGTTAATTCTGCCGTCATTTGGAAAGCAATAAGATATTTTAAATGGTTAAAATATGTTATTGAATAAAAAAATCAAGTACATTGACATGTAATGTAAGATTAAAAAACACATGATCAAATTACAGCATATATAATATACTTAATGTCCTCATAAATGTGAAGGTTCTTTGTTACTCCTCATTCTTTATAGTTTTCACTAGAAGGGGGTGTAAACAGTTAAAGCTCATCATTAAATCAGACTCAGTTTTGATTTAGGTCAGTTCAGATTACCAAAGTCATGACTGTTAGCAAGATGCCAGAAGAATAACGTGCTACTTTCTTTTAAAGTAATAAAATTGTTTACCTAAAGATTTCTGGTGTATGTCTTTAAACGGTGAAAGCCCAGTTGATTTGCTGTGTCATTTTCTTTGTGTGTGTGGTTTCTTTGTGCAGAAGTCCTGAAGAACGGCAGCTCGGTTCACCCCTCTCTTCTGCAGAGGGAGGCTGAGGCTGTGAGGGACAAACACAGGAGCCCCCTTCACTGTGACCTCCTGCTGCAGCACATCAGCTCACTGCACACACACACTTCGCACCACTAGACGCAGACAAGAAAGATGCAAAACACATCCAGACTGAAGTTGGTGCCTTCACTCCTCATCAAAACCAAAACTCTGTATTGTAATTTACTGCTGAGTTAATGTTGTTTTAATTTTTTTTTCCTTCAGTCATTCCTACAAAACGGCTGATGTTGTTTGTACTATTAAGATATATTATATGGGATTAATGTAATGCCACGGTGCTTTTTTTTTTTTACATCAAAAGTGGCTTAGTCCGATTTGAAAATAAAAATAACATCTAAATAAATATGAATTAAAAACAAGTTCAAAGTGTATTGAAATGTAGGTAGCTTAATGATTTTCTACTGTGATTTTAAACTTTGTACTCTTTGTGTGTAATTTGCATTTCCAGAACAGATTGAAGGTAATGCACCTTGAAGTATTTTACAGTTCTTAAAAAGTTTTCAAAAAATAAATTATGGAAAAATGTTTTTGTTTCCCTTTCTTTCCTTCCTTCCTTGTGCTATTTCTTCCCCTTTATTGTGTTCATCTTTTTTTATTTCCTTGTCTGTTACCTACTTCTTTTCTCGCTGTCCTCCTTGTATCAAAAGTCAGCACTTCATACCCTGATCTATGTGGATTTCAGAGCAGATGAGAAACAGACATTTAGAAATAGAGGAAAGATTACATTTTCCCAAATTGTTCAACTTATTAGGTACAGATGAGTGTTTGCCAGAGCAGGAAGTGAGATTTTATATGAGTGTGGAAGCAGTTTGTTCCCCTCTTTACTTTGAAGAAATTTTAAGACTGGTTCCATTGAAGTAATTTCATGCTTCTGTGATTCTGGCAGTAATCAGGGGTTAGTTTGACTCTTGAATTTAAACCAAAGAATTCGGTCAATCATTGTTAATTTATGGTTAACACAAGGGACTGTACCGCAGTACCAGGTTAGTTTGGGCAGCTTTACGTCCGTAATCAAAGAAATTGTTTATTCAACAATGAATTATTAAACAAAATTTTTGTTCATTCTAAAACATGTTTGTTAAAAATAAAAACATCTGAACGGGGGCAAGTACTTTTTCTTATCATTGTATATTACATCATTTGAGTCTTAAAATGAAATTGGTTTCATTTATATTTAAATATTTGGTGACGGACGAGTAGGGTAAGTTAAATGTTTAAAGTCCTGCTTTGATGTTAAACCTTCTGAATTTTTACTCAGAAATTTACTAATGAAAATCTGTCCAAATAAAACTTACCGATAATTATACTGTAGTAAAATGTAAACAGTTATCAGCTTGTGTGTGGGGTGTGTGTGTAATATAAACAGAGGCTGTTGGTAGGTGGGAGCGTTGAAGAAAAGTTTTCTTTTTTCTATGCACAAACTAAACCAGATGATCATCCATTCCATTACTTTAGTTGTTATTAATCGGTGATATTCGGTTTTTTTCCCCTCCTAAAATTGTGGCTGCAGGGAAAAGGCGTAAAAGGGGGACGCTGTCTCTTTAAGGCGTTAAAGGAGGCGTGTAGGGGACGTCGGCAAGACGCGTCCAGAGTGAATGACTGCCGCTGCGTGTGTTTGTGTGACATTGTGACAGGACAAAACTCATCAGAAACAAACGGTTCGGATTCGCGTCTGCAGGTGAAGCAGAATCAGAGGGAAGGGACGTGGGATCCGGAGATGCGTCACGGTGGTTGGTGTCTTTACGCACAGAGGAGCTGCGCGGCGCACCGCTCACTTTCATGAGATTACAAAACAGTTTAGCCACTCTGCAGCCAGCGTGTGAAATTCAGCCTGCCTGACTGACCTACATCCCCGGAGTTTTTGGTTTTTTCCCCCCCTCAAATTTCAGAAGAATGTGTTCACCTTAAAGGCGTGAAACAAAAATTACTGTGAGCAGCGCAGGTGGATTTCCTCCCGCATGATGTACACAATCACAAGAGGTCCAAGCAAACTGGTTACCCAGAGGAGAACAGGTGAGTCTCCTAACTTTCAGCTCCCTCCCACCTTCACTTTTCAGATACGCATCGGTGTTTTTAATCGTTTCCGCAGGACCCACTCAGCAGCTGGAGAGCAAAATAAATGACTTCAAGCACAAACAGACGTCCTGGAACATGCCGGAGTGAGTAAACCGATTCTTTAAACTCATTTAAAATTAGAGGAACCTTCAAGTTGCCAGAAATGTGAGGGGTGTTTTTCTTTCACCTTCTTCCTAAACCCGAGCAACTTTCTGCCTGTTCCAGTGTGCTCAAGTGAATGTGGGTGCAGCAGTTTAAATCTCCTTAATCTAGAACACACCTTAACTCTCTGCCTGTTGTTACCATGATGACTTTGAGGCAGCAGACACGACCCTGAGTGTGTTTGAGTGTGACCTTGGCAGCACATGCTCCCTCTCTCATTCAGCTGTTGCAATCTGACTTCTACTGAGTCAAGCCTGCTTGAGTTTAGGTTCAAAGGGCAACTTTTTTTCTTTTTTTTTTTTTTTTTGTTTGCTTTCAAACAGTGAGAATTAACAAAATCTCTGATTTCTCTTTCCACTTGTCAGCCTTCCTGCACCCAAGATAGTTTTCAACCGTCTGAACGGGAAGAAGCACCATCTTCCCGCTCTGGCGCTCCCCGCAGACAGCAGGCATGAAGAGGCTTTCTCCCCGGAGCACGAGGAAAACGTGAAGTTCATCTCTGAGGGTGAGGAAGGCTAAACTGAGCTTTTCGTTTTCTGCACTGCTGGTTTCTGTGAATGACTTGGCTACTATCAGTTTTGGGGGTTTTTTTTTAAAGGCAACGGATCAAACACCTCCTTCCCTTCCTCCCAAGGCGACTCCCAAACAGCTGCTCTGACACTGATAGAGCAGAGAAACTCTCTCACACCCACATTTCACACTCGTCAGGACAGAAGTGCTGAGGGAGGCGGGGGGAGCTTTTGATTTCAACCCACAAGATGATCTAATTGGACTTTGAAGGATAGAGAATTTGTTTGGGTCAAAAGAGTCTGGGGTTATTTTTTTTGTTTTTGTTTTTGTTCCCTACATTCACAGAATCCCTGTGTCTCTAGGAAACCTTGCTTGGCTCGGCTGTTTTTGCTTTCTGCGTCCTGCCAGTTGTTGGCATTGAAGCTCAGCCACAGCAGCCCATAAACAACTCCAGTAACCTTCTGTTTGATTGGACAAGGCCGTAAAGTAGAGCCAGCTCTGTAAAAAAAATACTGTTGTTTCATTTCCATCAAACCTTTTCAGTTTTTCACACAACAGCCACAAGCTTCAGTGTGTTTTAATAGACCATTACAAAGTAGTTTATCGTTTAGTCCAGTAAATAAACTCCCTCCAGAAGTCCTGCAATAGAGTCCACCTGTGTGAAATCTAATCTGAGCATAAATGCACCTGTTGTGTGAAAGCTGCAGGCGCTTCCTAGAGAACATGTTAAACAAACAGCAGAATTGGATGATTTAAAAAAAAGTATTCGAAGCTTTGAATGTCTCGCAGAACAGTCAGAAAAAAGTGTGTGGCTCAATTACAAACATGCCGAGGCAGGGCCTTTCTAAACTGACAGGACCAGCAGAGATCCAGAGTTCAGGGGGGGAGACTACAGTCGGTGCTCCACAGATTTAGTCTTCCTTCCCAGGATGACCAACAATGTTTGTGAAATGGCCCTGTCAAAGTCCAGACCTTGGTCCAATTTTGAATCTCTGGAAATAATTGAAAGTTCAGAAAGTCAGTGTTCAGCCTGCCTGAGTTTGAATTGTGATGCAAAGAAGAATTGGTGAAAGTTTCCCAAATATTCATCATTTTAGTTTCTAAGAATCTTTTTCAGATTTGTCTGGTTTTTTAAAAAAAATTTTATAGAATGTATCATTTTTCCATCACTTCATGGTACCTGGTCTATCATGTAAATCTCATTGAAATGCACTGAAGTTTGTGATTATGCGTTGGATACCGTTGTAAATCCCTGCAACTACCATAGATTTAATCAGTCACACTGCATGTGGCTGAGACTCTGAATGATTAAAAGTACAAACATTTCCCTGCAGTGGCCTTTGTTCTGGTGGACTTTGCCCCCCCCCCCAACTCTGTGGGTGTGTCACTTTGATGCAGAACTGTTTTCATATTTCTTCATTAAACACTAATTGTTAGATATGCGGTTGTTAAAGAGAGCTGCTTTCATTCAGCCTGGCAGGAGGTGGCTCAGGCGGAGGAAGGTCGAGGAGAGCAGGACTCCCAGACGGCGGTTTACTACAAAGAAGCGTCTGCTGGACCACACATGGACAGTGAGTACAGCTGCTTCTCTTCTTCCACCAGTTTGGCTACAAATACATGCAACAGACAAATAATTCAAATGAAGAGTGAGCTTTGCTTTTTATCATTTTAAGAAGAAATTAGAGGCATTTGCAAAAGGTGTTTTCAATGTGGCCCTGTAGAAAATAACAAGAAAATATTTCATTTAAATCACTTGCACATTTTTTAAAGTCAATTTTTTTTTTTTATTGCTTTATTCATAAGCGTATCAACACTAGAGGGCAAAACACATTTTAATATCCATAGTTTTGAAACTCATTGCAGTTAACAGGCAAAGTTTATGCAGAAGATATTTTACATGAGTTTTATGTTATCACAATGAAATCTGCAAAATAGTGACATATTTTAACTTTATATAGCAAAGCATATCAATTGTGTATTTAAGACTTTGTTTTAATAAAAAAAAAGTACTTGCATCAAAAGTAGTATTGAGGAATCCTTTGGCTAAATATTTTTCACATCTAAATACGAAATAATGTTCTAATAGTGGACATGTTTTGTTAACTTATGTAGTTTCTGATTTCGACCACTAGAGGGCAGTAAAAGCAGCATAAAAGTCTATGAAAAATTAGTTTTTTGACTTGGTTTTTATTCCAATCACAATACTGAACAGCATGATTTTGTGAATCTTGTTTGGAGCAAATCTTATGTCTTTAGATTTTATTTTAGACCGATGAATCAGATCCTTGTTTCTTCCTTTCCAGGCTTTGTGCCCATAGATCTGGACGAGTGGTGGGCCCAGCGCTTCTTGGCCAACATCGACAAGCTGTCCTGACGTTCCAGACTGGATCTGATGCTGTTTGCCAGTCAGGAGGTGAGAACCGAGGAACGGCTCACCGAGGAGAAACGAAGCCTGCTTCTGTAGGTGTGACGGCTCAGACGGCCCAGGGATGCTTTAGATGGACTGACAGCGCTGGGACGCTGACCCCAACGCTGCTGAGAGCTACTTCAGTGTCTGAAAGACCAGATGCAGGATAAGGTTTCTGGTGGTGTTTATGGTCACAGCAGAGACAGTTTGAATGCAGTAAAATTATGTTTTTCCAAGACTTCTGGGTTTATCTTTTTTTTTTTTTTTTTATTTCACTGCATTTGTAGTTTCCACTTTAATAGTTAAACAGCTTTATTTGGCAACTGATGGTGCCATCCCTAATCTTAAATGTAGTTTATGAAATGTTTGGAGATTTAAATTTGAGAACAAGACGGGGAAACTTTAAAACTGACTTTCACACGTCAGACATGAACGGCGTTTGAGTCCATCAAAAATAAACCAAGAAGTTCGTCTCAAAATGGATGAAATTTCTCATACACCACAACCAAACAGAGAAGCGTTGTTTTCATTCTGATTTGTGCAGCAACAAATTCATCCACAGTAGTCTATATTGTTCTCCTGAACTGTCCTCGGTCAGCCTTTCTTGGTGCTGCGAATGCTTCACTCGGCATCTGAAGTGAGACGAGCCGTCAGTGTTTCTCCAGAGCTCTGGCCAGGAGCTCATTGAGGCGTGAAATCATCGGCCGGGGGTCGTCGTTCAGGCCGGCTGCAATCATGGCGTTGTCGTAGATCTGAAAACGAGTGACGGTTTAACGTCTCGTAATCAGGCACAGCTGTAGATGTTTAACATTTTTGTTTAAAACTAGACAGAAACAAGATTCAGTACCTGTTCCAGCAGCAAACCAGCCAGTTCAGAGTTTGTGTCCTTCAGTGAGTGCAGCTTCTTGATCAGATCGTGTCTAACAGGTGAGGAGAGGAATTATAGTTAGAAGTCCTTACTTGTTTCTTTTGAAAGGAACAAAACGGTGAAGTCTGTGTTTTACCCGGCGTTTATCTCCAGGGTGGGCTGCAGGATCTGGGCCCTCTCCTCAGCAGTGCGCGCTAGCTGCTGGGTTCGGAGGAAGTGGCGGGCCGCGCCCATTTCCAGCACCGTGATCATGGCGGGATGAGTGTCGAGACGAGGAGTCAGCTGAGCGTTACAAAAAAATGACATTTGTGGAATTATGATTTCAGTTCAAGACACTACAGCATCCTGCAACAGTGTCTACATTTAGCATCACTGGGACACATCAAGGAAAATCATCAAAGGAGTTCACGGAAATGACTACATCTGGGTTAAAAACTCTTCGGTGCATCATTAAAATTGGAAGATGAGTGGAAAAACCAACAAGTTTAGGGAAGGAACTGAACAGCTGCTAATTTCATGCTCCCATCATGCATAGTGGCAGCTGTACAAGCCTGTGATGCCACAGGGACCACAGGGACACAAAGCTAAGAGGGGTCCAACAAAAATATTAGCACTAGTTTTGTTTCAAACTAGAAATTTATATTCCTTGTTCTTCACATAAATACTGTAATAGAATCCGTTTAATTTTGTGGTAAGATGACAACATGCCAGACATCTGATATTCATGGAAAGAGATTTTTTTTGGAGCTTTTCAGTCTTTGTTCCCTAATGTTGACACCATTCCTGCGGTTACCTTTATGTTTGTGACTCGGGGACCCAGAGCGTTCTTCATCCAGGCCATCAGGTCGTCCGCCTGCTCCTGCGTCAGCCGCTCAGATGCTGCGGTGGAGAACAAGGCGGGGTTACAGCCGTGACAGAGATCACCGCCCGCCCTCAACCTGAAGGTGGGGCTCACCTGGCTTGCTGTCCTCAAACTTCTCCTCCTTGTAGTGATCCACCACGATGTCCGTCTCCACCGAGATCAGCTTCTTCTTGTCAAACTCCCTGAGGTGAAGCAGGGTCAGCTCGTCGAACTGCTCATAGCAGAACAGGACCTGCGAGCATAACCAAGTTAACCCTCATCTGGCCTCTCACTGCATGAAAACATTTTCAATCGCTCGTTATGTCTCCCACCTCCATGTCTTTCTTCTTCATGGCCTCAAAATACGGCGAGTGCTCGGCCAGATGTCTGTTGGGGGCACACAGGTAGTAGATGTTGCGTGTGCCAGCCTTCATGCGGGATCCATACTCCATCAGGTTGGTCTGCTGGCCGGCCGGCAAAGCGGACGACTCGAACCTCAGCAGCTTGGCGATGTCTTCCTGCAGAGCGACAGACCAGCTGGTGAGGACTACGCTCCTTAAAAGCCTGCTGTGTGGGGAGTAACGTATCTAATGCAGCACCTTTACATCCTGTTCCTGGGTGGTAACAATGCCCTCCCGCATGAAGAGCCCGTAGTCCTCAAAGAACTTGTTGTACTTCTCCGGGTCCTTCTTGCTTTGGTCCAGCAGGAAGCGGATCACTCGCTGCTGCAGGACATTTCGAAGCTTTCTGAAAGAGGAGATGCACATCAGCACATATGGTCACCAGGATTCCCAAACACTCCTCTGGTCACAGTTTCAAACTTTTCCAGATGGAAATTTCCAAAAGTTCTCAGCTCCTTTTAGACAAACAGGAAGGTTAGTGAATTTACTCTAGATAATATTTACACTGCAAAAACACAAACTCCTACCAAGTATTTTGTCTAGTTTCTAGTGCAAAAATCTTACTTTACATAGGACAAAGCCAACAAGTAACTTTTGAGCAAGATATAGGAGCATATTTTAAGTAAATAATTAATTAATATTGAAATTTTTTTTTAAAGTACCACTGGCAGATTATTCAATTTATAACATTGGAAAAATGTCCTGTTAGACTTTTTTCTAGAACAGGTAGAAACCAGAGAGGAAGAGTGGATGGAAGGCCAACATTGATGGATCAATCTGGGACAAGATATCTGGCCAGAAAATAAATTCACTGGTTTGAAAAGAGCATTAAAACTCTTTTCTTTTAGCAATAGTTGTATCTAAATAAATATTTAAATCCCAGAAAATGCAAATAAAAATCTGAACCAAAGGAGCTTAGAGAGGCAGATTTGTAGAAACCTGATATCAATCTTACAAATTAGATTTTCAACAAGACAATAAACATAAATTTTTGAATGCAGTAAAGCTCCACAACATTAATCTACCTGGACTGTATGCTTTAAACCTAAAGATTCTCAAGGTGAGAATGAGCCACAATCAGAAACAAAAGGTTTGAATTGAAAAATACTTCACTCTACCTGATGAGGGCGCTCTCCTGCAGCAGTTCTCTGCTCAGGTTCAGGGGGATGTCTTCGCTGTCCACCACACCTACAGCCGCAAAAACAAATGGTTACATTCCTGATGTGAAGTGTGAAATGGAACTAAAAGGCAGAGTTCAGTAGACCAGCGGGTGGAAAAGTTCGGGACGACGCAGAACCTCGAAGGAAGCGCAGCCACTTGGGCAGGATGTCGGTGGCTTTGGTCTGGATCAGGACCTTCCTGCTGTACAGAGCCACGCTGGAGCCCATCTCTCTGCTCACGTCAAACATGCTGGGTTTCTGTCAGACGGGACGAGGATTAGTTCAGTTTTATACGATCATAGACAAAATCCAAACTTCATTCAAACATTTTCCTTATCAAATCAGCTACACATCAGTACTTTTTCCTCACCATTTCCTAACTAAAATTCCTAAACTTGACCTAAAATTCACCAAACACTCCTCACCGCGTCAGGGACGTAAAAGATGCTTCGGATGTTGAGCGGCGCGTCGGCGCGGTAGTGAAGCGTGTAGCGCGGCTTATCGTAGGCCTGAGCGATGTAGCGGTAGAACTCCTCGTGCTGCCAGTCACTGATTTCTTTAGGCTCCATCATCCACAAGGCCTGGTGGACAAAACCCAAACAAGAAATCCTTTTGAAAGCAGTCAAAAGGTTACAGAGTGTGCTCGGTAAGTTTTGCGTTAAACTCTGAAGATAACAGAAGGACTGAGGCTCACCTGCAGAGTGTTGAGCCTCCGTCCGTTCAGGAAGATGGAGAAACTAACAAAGTTGCTGTACTTTGTCACAACCTCTGAAACAGATTCATCATGGAGTTGCTGTATGAATTTTATTGTACACAGTTGTGGTTCAATAGATCATGGTGCAGTTTGAGTTTTACCTTTAACTCTGTCCTCAGAGGAAAACTCCTTACAGTCGTCTTTGAGGTGCAGCACAATTTTAGTTCCCTGTTGAACGCCGCTGGCTTCAGCGATCTCAAACAGTCCAGAGCTGAACGAGGAAGTGAAAATGTCCACTTGAAGTTTAACAGTTTTACAAATAAAAACAGAATAAACGTGGTTTCAGTGCTCTCACCCATCGGAGGACCACTTGTATCCGGGAGCGTCCGGCTCCGCAGAGCGGGAGAAGACGTCCACACGGTCAGCCACCATGAAGGCGGAGTAGAAGCCGACACCAAACTGACCGATGATGGTGCTGCTGGCTTCTGCCTGGTTCTGCAGGGCATCTAGAAACGCCTGCAGTGAAGAGGGGAGAGAAGATGACGAGAAGGATGTAAACACATCAGTTACAGGACAAATTCAACTTTGTTAATATAAACACAGAGCCAAAGCTCAGTCACATTAATGTTTAAAGTCATTTGCCTCCATAACAACCACCATTGGCGTTCACTTTGCTGAACATGAGCACTGACCTTGGATCCAGAGCGGGCGATAGTACCCAGATTGGCCACCAGCTCCTCTTTGTTCATGCCAACTCCTGTGTCCTATCACAGAAACACATTTTTCACTAAAACGTTTCATTCAACATGCAGCGGCACACTACCACCACCAGATGGCAGCACATATGAGAAGTCAAACAACAGAGCAGGGTGGTTTGTCATGTGTTTAATATTTGTAATGGTTAAAATGTTCCTATATCTTAACTTTATACTTTATAATTTCCAGTCTTTCATGCTACAGTAAAATTGTAGAAGTAAATGGGAAACATCTGGGGTTTTCAAAATGTAGGAATCTGTGAATATCAATTTTCTCACCTATAATGTCTGAATTTTTTCATACATACCTGAATATTAAAAAAACAACTATTTCTTATACCATCAATAACTGGACTGCTCTAGATTACTTCTCAGAGGATGAATGCAAAAAGACTTAATAATAATAATTGAGCTTTATATGCATTTCAGGGAGTTACAAAACACTACAATTTTCATTTCAGATGCAATTTTATCACATTAAAGTATAAGCTCCAGTTGCGCTCTGGGTCACCTTCAGCTTATTTATTTTATTTTATTTATTTAACCAGGAAGTCCATTCATAACAGATCCCCCCCAAAAAACTCTTCCAAATCCTTTAGTGAATGAAAATAACTGCTGGTTGTACAAGCAGTGAAGCAGCTGTGTATCAATAACGTAAACAATGTCAAAATTCAAATAAAGCCAAGATTCCACAGCTTAGTAATGCTAAAACATACAGTGCTGGGATAAATCCAACAATATTTAAATCACATACAAACACAATAACAATACATTTAAAGGCCAAGATAATTCTCATCTGGCATTAGATGTGGGTACCTGAATGGTAAAGGTTCCTTTAACACCATCAGTCTGCAGGTGGATTTCCATCGGAGCCGTTTCCCCGCCAGCTGTGATCATTTTGTGTCGCAGCTTTTCCAAGGCGTCGCTCCCGTTAGAGATCAACTCCCTGATGAAAACCTGGTGGAATGAATAGATAGGAAATAAATACAAAGGAGTGCTGACAACACTTGAGCAAAGTGGAGGAAATGTCTTTCACAACTTCTTACCTCCTTCTCTGAGTACAAAGATCTGGCAACAATGTCCAGAAGTTTCTTTGTTTCTGCCTGAAATTCATGTTTAGAGGAACTACCTGAAATTTTTTTTAAAGAATGACACAGAGCTTATGAGCTTTGAAGTTCAAGAAGGAGAGAAAGAATAACTTTGCAGCTGTTCAGACACCTTCTACAGACTCCGTATCGGTGATGATGGTGTGTAGAGGTTCTTCTTCTGGCTCTTTCTCCACTTCCTGAGTGCTGTAGAAGGACTGCTGGTTGAAGCCCAGAGAGGACCACTGAGACCTCCACACAGTGGGCCGGCTGCTCCACCTCTGCTGCTGTCCAACCTGGAGATCTAATGACAGGAAGTGCACAAGGGAAGAAAGCTGCAGTATAAAAGTGTACACAAGAAATATAAACATACTGTTAGAGATTTTTTGGTATTATCATTTTATTCTTACTCTAGTTCACCTTAAGTCTATAGATCTTAGTGATTTTCTGTTTAAAGTGATTTTCTGTTTAAAGTGTTCTCTTCTTTAAATGACCTGGAGGTCACTACTGTCTGTTCAACTTTACGAGAAATAGATAACACTGAGTTTCTCAGACTTTAAACCCTTTTGCAAGAACACCTATTGTTTTCTTGACAGTATTGACCGAGATTTGAACCGGGCTCAGACCTTTGATCAGATATCACATCTGGACCTGGGTTGTTAGATGTTTGGGTTAGAAGCTTTACGACCTCTGTTGTTTTTCCTGACTGCCCCCTTGCCTGTCCTTCTTTGACAATAAAAACAGGAGTTTTTGTGAGAACAGGTCAGAACGCTCTGTAGAACTGATCGGAGGAGAGGTTTTGATAGAGCGTTCTCCTTTTGCAAAAGCTCTACATAAAATTCATATACGTTGTCTGTGGTTCTTTCTTTTATTTAGGTTCGAAAGGAAAATACCTATCACATACATTTTGGACTTCTTGGGAATAGCTGTTTTGGCAGTCTCTTCAAATATTGTGTAAATTGCAATGTTCTTTTTTCACATGCAATAGTTCTGTCCTGAGAGTGGCTGTTTTATAGGCAAAACAAAACAAAGTACATCTTGTTAGCTATACGTATTGTTTGCCACAGTCAGTGATGTTTCAGTGCAGCATCCAACAGGACATTTTACAGTTGTTTACAAGCAGTATGGAGATGCTGCAGTTATCCTCATCACTCATGCTCAGTTAAAAGCCTATTTTTACTACAGCTAACCTGTTGTAGTTTGCCATACTCGTGACCGTGTAGTCTAAAACATAACACCTCTATTTTAAAAATACTTTTTTACTTTATTTATTGTGTAATAATATATTTTTTATTTTGTATTGTCATGAGCTACAAAACATGCTATTTAAAAATAAAAATATAACTTAGAATGTATCAATGTTTACTTGGCGAATTAAATAATTCAACAACATTCAAATATACAGAGTTGAATCAGTCTGTTTTTTTATTTTGATTATTTCCAATTTTTTGTTTCCGAGTGAACGAAACTAATATTTAACCTCATTAGCTGAAGGTTATTAGTAAAAACATGCAGTTCCCAGCTGATGGAGGGAGACTAAGCTAACTGCGCTACCTGACATAATGCTACCTACCTCGCGAGACATTTAGCGTGCTCAGTCCACGCGCACAAGACGTTAACCGTAAATTGGTCCTGTGAGAAGAGCCGAGCAACAGGCGAGCCAGGCCGAGGCAGCGGGACATAGTGACAGATATCAATAAGCAGGTGGAGACTAAAAGTCACCGGACTGGGGGACACACGCTGACCGGTGAAGACCGAAGATGAGGCTGCGCTTGAAAATGACATCACCAGGGTGTCTAGAAATATGCCTGATGAGAATTGGAGAAGGAAGGTTTTATACACTGCTCAAAAAAATAAAGGGAACACTTAAACAACACAATATAACTCCAAGTAAATCAAACTTCTGTGAAATCAAACTGATCACTTAGGAAGCAACACTGACTGACAATCAATTTCACCTGCTGTTGTGCAAATGGAATAGACAACAGGTGGAAATTATTGGCAATTAGCAAGACACACTCAATAAAGAAGTGGTTCTGCAGACCACAGACCACTTCTCAGTACATATGCTGTCTGGCTGATGTTTTGGTCAGTTTTGAATGTTGGTGGTGCTGTCACACTCGTGGTAGCATGAGACGGACTCCACAACCCACACAAGTGGCTCAGGTAGTGCAGCTCATCCAGAATGGCACATCAATGCGAGCTGTGGCAAGAAGGTTTGTTGTGTCTGTCAGCGTAGTGTCCAGAGGCTGGAGGCGCTACCAGGAGACAGGCCAGTACACCAGGAGACGTGGAGGAGGCCGTAGGAGGGCAACAACCCAGCAGCAGGACCGCTACCTCCGCCTTTGTGCAAGAAGGAACAGGAGGAGCACTGCCAGAGCCCTGCTAAATGACCTCCAGCAGGCCACAAATGTGCATGTGTCTGCACAAACGGTTAGAAACCGACTCCATGAGGATGCTATGAGGGCCCGACGTCCACAGATGGGGGTTGTGCTCACAGCCCAACACCGTGCAGGACGCTTGGCATTTGCCAGAGAACACCAGGATTGGCAAATTCGCCACTGGCGCCTTGTGCTCTTCACAGATGGAAGCAGGTTCACACTAAGCACATGTGACAGACCTGACAGAGTCTGGAGACGCCGTGGAGAGCGGTTTGCTGCCTGCCACATCCTTCAGCATGACCGGTTTGGCAGTGGGTCAGTAATGGTGTGGGGTGGCATTTCTTTGGAGGGCCGCACAGCCCTCCATGTGCTCACCAGAGGTAGCCTGACTGCCATTAGGTACCGAGATGAGATCCTCAGACCCCTTGTGAGACCATATGCTGGTGCGGTTGGCCCTGGGTTCCTCCTAATGCAGGACAATGCTAGACCTTATGTGGCTGGAGTGTGTCAGCAGTTCCTGCAAGATGAAGGCATTGACGCTATGGACTGGCCAGCCCGTTCCCCAGACCTGAATCCGATTGGGCACATCTGGGACATCATGTCTCGCTCCATCCACCAACGTCACGTTGCACCACAGACTGTCCAGGAGTTGGCGGATGCTTTAGTCCAGGTCTGGGAGGAGATCCCTCAGGAGACCATCCGCGACCTAATCAGGAGCATGCCCAGGCGTTGTAGGGAGGTCATACAGGCACGTGGAGGCCACACACACAATACTGAGCCTCATTTTGACTTGTTTTAAGGACATTACATTAAAGTTGGATCAGCGTGTAGTGTTATTTCACTTTAATTTTGTGTGTGGCTCCAAATCCAGGCCTCCATTGGTTAATAAATTTGATTTCCATTGATTTTTGTGTGATTTTGTTGTCAGCACATTCAACTTTGTACAGAACAAAGTATTCAATGAGAATATTTCTTTCATTCAGATCTAGGATGTGTTATTTGAGTGTTCCCTTTATTTTTTTGAGCAGTGTATTATTTCTGTTTGAAAACAAATTTACAAACATCTGTAGGTTTAATAAGTGTTTCATTAAAGGCAATTTTTTTATTTTGAGAAGTTACTGTTAACTTTTAAAGGATGCTAGTCCAGTGGCGTTGTTCTTCACTTACACTGACAATAAAAACAGCTTGGTGATACATTAAAGGCACTTCCCCGTGTGAATCCCGTTTCCCCCAACTCACTTTCACGTATATTTGTACGAAATTGGCATATAATTGAGCCCAAAATAGGCTTGTCCAAAAGGTTACATAATGGTCCTATCACTACCTACGGATAACCAGGTAAAATAATTGCACCTACCTGAGTGGCCGTGCTGTAAAATTGATTTAAGAGATTTACATATATAATTCCAGGTCTCATTTGGCAGATGGCACCGACTGTATACCATTTGACAACTCTAAATCTCAGGGGTTTCTCAAAGCTCCAGTGTCGTACCGCTTTTATTCAGTATTTATATCCCCCCCCACTGCTCCAATTACGATGAAGAGATTTAATATCTTTATGCTGATGAGATAAAACTACTATGATCTTAGTGGTAGTGTCCATAACATCAATAAATTTCCTCCAGCTTGAGAAGGGAAGACATTGTTTTTGGTTTCAAAAATCCAAGACTAGAGGACCAGCACCGGTAAAGTCATGAGATCAAATACTTTTCAACATACCTCGACACTAATAGACTAGATTTCAACACCCACAAAGATAAAAACCAAAACTGTCTACCAATTCTTTAAAAAATAATGCAAGAATTAAGGGTTTCCTGTCAAAACAAGCCTGATAAAATATTGGTGCACGCTTTTAATTTTCTCTGGTTTCGTTATCATAATGTCTTTACTCATAGGTAAGCTCATCCAAAATGGTGCTCCTACAGTCCTAACCAAGAAATTACTACACTGGCTCACTGCTTGTAAAAGGTTAAGTTTAAAATCTTAAAGGTTTATGAAGCACTGAATGATCTTGAGAGTAAATTCATTTGAGAGTTGCAGGTCAGGAATGGGAAACCCAGCTCCCTGAAAATATGCAGAAACTGTTTAAGATCTGAGACTTAAAACTATAGTTTCCTGGATTGTTCCTATAAAAGTAAAATATTACTTTACCAGTTCATTCATCAACTCCTAACCGGTCAGCGTTTTAAATTTACGACATACATTTTCATGTGATGTTTAAATGCTGTCATTACTCTTAGTGTATTTCTTTCCCTCAATGCAAAATGAACTTGCTTTACAAAACGAATCTGAAACCCAGCGAGAACTTTCATATTTCAGAGGAAAGGGTGATATCCTGCCTGGGTGAAAAGTTTATGTAGTTGGTCCAGAAAGTGGAAGAAGGGTTAAGCTGCAGAGAATCATTACAGAACCCCAGGCTGCAGCATCCCAGACAGATGTGGAAATAGCTGTAAGGATTCTGTGACCACTTGGACGTATAAGGATCTTTGTGTCCTCCAGGAAGTGCCAGAGTGTCGCTGAGAAGGATGATGTCTGGGTTTTCCACTTGGACCGGCTGCCCTACAACTCGATCTTGGATAAGTGGAAGACAAATGAAGAATGGGACCAGAAGAGCAATTTCTAAAAGCTCTAGACAATCAAGTTTCTTCCTAAAATGCTTTTTCACACACTTTTAATGTTTGGTTGTGATAGGTTAAGAGACAGATTCTGTGGCACACAGGTTTATTTAACAATAAGGTATATAAGTACGAAATGAGCCATTTGAACCAGTTTATACAGTGATTTCATTCTCATTTTCTGCATATTTACAGTACTGTCTAGCTGCTTGATTTACATTAGAGAATAGTTCCTCATCAATTCAAGTTTAATGCGAGAGAAAAATGCTGCACAAAACTCTCCGAACACAAATCAGCAGTCAAACAATTACATATTTCCCACCACAGGCAAAACAGCTTCAGTACTTAATGACAATTTCTTTAGAATAAAGAACAGACAAAAGCAAGGTTTGAAAATCTGCAAGACAATCGCTGGGATCGGGCCAGGTAAAAAGAACATTCTGGCACCTGTGAACAACAAGTTTCAATGCAAGCTTCTCTTTCACCAGCATGTTGTGTTTGTGTGTGCAATAGGTATCCTAGATCTATACAAATACGTTAATCTCCTTTAGACTCTGCAAACAGGAAAGAAATTAAGGCTTTCCTAAAGGCAGTCCTTTTGAAAAAAATGGCATATTAGAATAAATTAGCCAGGAACAGGAAAAACTGAGAAACTGGCGAAAAACTTCACAGACAACTTTACAGACTTCGCAACACAAATACAATATTTATCTGCAAAGGTACAAAATAAAGATATTTTTTTTGTTGTTTTCAGATTTTTTTTTAAAAAGTCAATTGAAAATCAAAAGAAAAATAAAATAAACCAGCAAAGACCAGGGCGAATTCTTACAATGCTGGTCTGAACCAAAAATATATTCTTTGTCTTTGTTTTCTTTTCAACAGCAATTATTAAATCACTCTGTTTTCAGAAAAAGGAGTTTGTGGTGTAAGGAAAGTTCACAGTCCATAGGCCTCCAAAGACTTTTTCTAAAATCAGTAAATAGAAAAAAAAATCTCAGTGGAAAACTGGAGCAGGCCTTTCTTCTGCCTCAAAATGCTACAATCCTTCAACGAACCTCTCTAGCGTGTCTCCTGTTGTGTCGCCCACCATGTTCATGTCGTTGCTCAGCCCTCCTCGGTTTGGTGTGTTCAGCTGTGGGAGCATTGCGCTTTGCTCAGGCGTTCCCATGTGTCCCTGGTCCATAGAGCCTGACATGGGGCCGAGGCTTGGGTGAGGGGAGCTGGAGTGGAGAGCCCCGTGCTGCGGCGAAGGCTGGGGTTGTATCCGCGGGGAGGAACCGGAATGGGGGGCTTGTTGTGAAGGCGGCCGGGGCGACTGCACCGGAGCCGGGGAGCGGACCTGGTTTCCCAGGGTGTTGGCCATGGTCTGACCAGATAGATGAGCTGCGGTCTGACCTTGGCCCTGCAGCAGATGAGGTTGAGGACTCATCGGGTTGGCCTGCCCAGGAGAACCCATCTGCTGCTTCATCATCTGATGCTGAAGCATGCGCTGCTTGAGGTGGTTCGGGATCCCTTCCATACCCATGCCGGGCTGGCCCATCTGCGACATGGGAGGAACCGACCCCATTGGACCGGAGCCCCCTTGCATAGCCATCTGCTGATGCGCGCGGAGCTGGGAGAAGCCTGGGGGCCCCTGCTGCTGGGTGGGGAACTGGCTGTGGCCCTGAGGCACGCCCCCCTGCTGCTGCATCTGCTGCATTCGGAGCAGCTGTCTGTGGTACTGAGGGCTTCCGTTTTGAGCCGTATTCATCATCTGGCCTTGAGGACCCATGGGGGGCATACCCTGAGGGCCCACCAGCTGAGGAGGCTGCTGCTGCGGAGCCATCCCAGTCCTCTGCATTTGGTTCATAGCTGCCATGGCCTGCATCCCAGGCTGGGAGCCCAGCAGGACCTGAGGGTTCTGCTGCTGGACCTGTTGCTGCTGCTGGACTTGTTGCTGCTGCTGTTGTTGCTGCTGCTGCTGCGGCACCGCCTGGCTGGCCTGGTACTTGGCCGCTCTCTGTTTGATGAAAGCCGCCATGAGGTGGGGATTGGACTTAAGAATGGTCAGCACCTGCTGCTGTTGCTGTGGGGAGCTCGGAGACTTGAGGGTGTGCAGTAGTTCCTGCACGGCACTTGGAGTAATATTTCCAGGCATTACCCGGGGCATGTTTGGCTGCTGCTGCGGTGTCATTCCCTGTTGGGGGGGCCCCTGAGGAGGCATGACCCCAGGCATTTGGGGACCCGACTGCTGTGGCATCATGGGCCTCTGCATGAGTGGGGACTGCTGAGACATGGGGGTTCCCTGAGCCTGCTGGGAGGCCATGGGGCCTTGCTGAGGAGGGACCAGTGGCTGATGGCCTTGGGCATTCTGCATTCCCACACCCCACTGACCCTGCGACACAGCCTGCATCACCTGGGGACCCCGGGGACCCGGCATCATCTGCATTTGGTTCTGAATGGGGTTCATCATGCGTGACTGGTTCATGGGCATCCCGTTCATGGCGTAACCCTGCTGCTGCTGCTTTACCTTTGCCGCCATCTCGATCTGTTGTGCCACTTTCATTGCTGCCAGCAGCTGCTGCTGTTGCTGCGGCTGCTGAGGAGGAGGAGCCTGCTGCTGATGCGGCATGTTAGGCATAGGGGACAGCTGCTGATGGAGCGGCGATGACTGTGGGCCAGGTTTACCTTGCGGCACAGGCGTGGAGGGCTGACTGCTGCGGCCGTTGCTGGGGAACCCTTGGCCCATGTTGCCGGGGTTTGGTGGTGGTTGCTGTTGCTGAGGGTGGTTAGGCATGGGTTGTGGAGTCTGGGGCGTGTTAGGTTGCTGCACAGACGTGGGGGTTTCTGGAGCAGCTGAGGTAGGTGGAGATGGCATCGGCATACCTCTTCCAGCCATGGTGGCCATTCTGCGGCGCATCATCTGGGCCTGCTGCAGCCTGTGCTGCAACTGCTGCTGACGAAGCTTCTGCTTGATGTTGAGGCAGAACGGAACCGGACACTTGTTCTCCTGACAGTGCTTGGCGTGGTAACAGCATAAAGCAATCAGCTGCTTGCACACCGGGCATCCACCATTGGTCTTGCGCTTGCAGCCCTTAGTGTGCTGAACCACCCGCTTCATCTTCTGGCAGGACGCGAGGGAGCAGTTGGCGTTCCTGCACTGACAGGCGTGGACCAGAGACTGGATGCAGCGCTGGATGCTGAGGCGCCGACTCTCCTGAGGACTCTTTGAGGCCTCGCCGCTCTGACTGTTGCTGTCATCATCGATACCCAGGCCCCACTTCACCATCTGGTGCTCGTGGCCCTTAGTGTTGTAGCAGTTAATGCACAGGTCATAGTCCTGATGACAGATGAGGAAATACATGTTAAACTGGAGATCTGAGCATTTATCCAGTCTCTAAGCTCTGAAATGTAATACCATTTGAACTTTTTCCTCACATTTACCCACAGATTTCATGAATTAGGGTCTTACCTCACAAACAGTGCAGTGCCAGCGAGTCTCCACATGATGCTTGCATTCGTTGCATGTGTAGACAAAGCGGTCCTGGCCCTGGTTGTGCAGCTCCACCAGCATGCACATGGAGCTCCACTTGCATCTTCTGAGCGAGCTGAACTCCCAGTGCTTGTCCCTGGCCAAAGTCAGGAAGGCGTCACGTCCATCCATGAGGTCACAGGTCAGCAGAGGGTCGGGGTCCATGATAGGTGGGAGGGTGTTGATGACAGGCCCCGAATGGAGGTGAATTACAAAAAACACCTAGAAAGAAAAAAGATATTGTAGCATTTAACAGCTGTTTGGCTGAATGATCTCTTGTAGGGTTAAAGTTCAGCTAAACTGCAGGTTTCCCACCTCCTTGTGTTTCTCCATGGTGGCGTAGAGTTTTTGAGACAGATCATTGGCTACATTTGGCATGCCAGGCTTCTTCTTATTGGATCGGCTGACGCTGCTCTTGTTCTTGTTGGTTTTCTTATTATTCTTCTTTTTGGCATTCTTACTGTCAGCCTGGACTCCCTTGTAGGGCAGACATAAACATTTTAGAAAACAGAGTCAAACCATGGTTGTGTAATTAGGTTGAGTGGGTCTACTTTCCCTGGAAGGTTTTATTAAGCCAACACGTTAGGGTGATCAAATCTTTAGTGCTCAGCTGATGGCATAAAACAAAGAGCTAAGTCAATCCAGCTATCTAACATACCTCTGTTGTCTCCGAGGAGGCAGTGTTCTCCTCCTTCTTTCTCTCCTCCTCCTCCTGCTCCAGCTCCTTGATGCTCTCCTCCAGCACATTAGGCCAAAAGTCACCCTCAAAGTATGGCAGCTCGTTGGCACTGGTCAACCTGTCTTCTGTTGCCTGCTTGAAAATGTCCTGAACAGAAACACAGCAACTTCTTATCTCAGGCAACGGAGAAGCAAAACCACCACATCAGAAAAATCATCATGTTCTTGATTGAAAACTTTCCACTATTGTCATATTTGTGCTTGAATTGCAATTTTTAAACTGAAATGAACTCTAAATAAGGCATATGCATTACAGGCACAAATGTCATAGGTAAACAAAATGGGCTGTAAAAGCACAAAATATTAAAAATGTAAAAAAAAACAAAAAAAAAAGACAAACTTCCTGTTGAAAATAATCACATTCATTATAAAGACTGGGAATGTGCCTGTTTGCCACAATCAAAGTAGACAAGATTTTTATTTTTATTTTTTTTTAATACACATATTTTTCCACCATACCAATCTTTGTGTTACACCAAAAACAAGCTGAGTTTTTTTCCCCAATTTGTAAATTTTGCTCATTGTCTGTTTTTCCGCTTTAAATAGCTCCACTTAGGTGTGACATTATTCCCAGAGATTTAACATAAAATGTTTAAAAGTTCCGATAAAATGCTCATGAAAGCTATATTCTTGTTGAATGGGGCAATTTTACAATGATTACTATTATACTGATTATTGATAAAGACTCAGGTCATTTTTTAATGTTCATGTTTAGGCACAGTCACCAACTTTCCTCTTATTTCTAAAGACAAACTCCTCAAACTTGTTTCACAACAGAAATTTTCACACATCTTTCTAAAATGCATCGTTTTATATTAAATTTCTCAATGTGAATTATCTCAAAGTAAACTTTTTTTTTGTTTGTTTTCTAACCTTGTAATCATGAATGATCCTCTCTGCAAACGCCTTGTCAAGCATCTTCCTGTACCACTCCTGCAGCCTTTTGGGTTTAGGGATCTTCTGGTCCGGAGGGTGGCAGTGGAAAATATAATCATCTCCTTCACTTGGTGGGCAGGCCCAAATGTGACCCATCACATACCTGCTCAGAAAATACACAATGAGCACTACATTCCTATACCGCATAGGTGGTAAGTGAAAAACAAAGGGTGCTTGGACTTACCCAAGTTTCCTCACATACTCCAGGTAGCCTATCAAGATCTCGTGGTACACTGCAGTCCTTAGCACACGTGGCTTGAAGAAGTGAACACTGTCGAGGTATGATATGTAAACCCGTCTGAAAGGAAAAACAGGGCAAAGCATTAGAAACCTAAATAAACTGACAAATTAGTAAGACATCTGTTAAGGTTTTTATTGAACTATAGCATTACCTTGTGTTTGGAAAAGGGCAATCTGAGCCATACTCCTGTACATGCATGCCGAAGAAACAAACGTCCACGCCGTCGATTTCCTCGAATGCAAAAAGTGCTTTGGTTCTGTAAGGGAAGTTCGCCATCATCTCACCTGAGTCTACAAACCTGTGGGCGCAACAACAAAACCTTAGTCACAACAATACAAAAAAAAAAAAAAAAGAAAAACAAAATGCATACAAGATCAAAGTGCAATATAACGTATCCATCTTGGGTGTAACATGCCTCACCTAGACTTCATGCCAGGCTTAATATCCACAGTTTTATCAGAGCTGGCAACAACTCGCACAAACACTTCACCAGCTTCTGGGTGGTTCTGCCTTTTTAAGTATTTGTTTACTCTGTCTTCAATGTACGTCCCCAACCTTGTAGTCTGCAACCCTAGTAAAACAAAACAATTTTAAAATTAATTCAGATCAAAGACATTTAGTTTAGAGGAAAATATTAACCTTTTTCTTTTTCCATCAAATGCTAAACTCACTTTTTGCTGAGAACTTGTTCTCCTTCCTTGTTTTTCCCGATTTTCTCAGGCAATTGTCACACACAAAGCTGGAGACAAATTAAAGATTTGGTCAACCTGCAAGGCTTTTAGAAAATACAGCGCCTTGCAAAAGTCAATTGATTTTTGTCAGATGATGAGTAGGGCATAATAGTTGGTTGATGTTCTTTTTTTGTAACCAATAAAATGCTGTAAATTGTGGTGACCATTTATATGTGGTCAACCTCCTGCAGCTAAACGTTTTTGCAGATTCTTCTCTGTAAATTACCCAAAACTAAGTCAGATTAGACAGAGAGTGTCTGTGAATGGACATTTTCAAATCCTTCCACAGACTGTCCAATAGATTTTGGTCTGGACTTTGACTAGGCCAGTATCAAACATTAATCCATTTTGATCTAAACTATACCAGTGCAGCTCAGGCTATATGTTTAGGGTCACTGCCCTGCTGATGAACTTCCTAAACAATTTTCTTCCAATATTTAACAAAAATGACTAGTTGACATCTCCATGGCGTCACCACAGCGTGATACTGACAACACCATGTTTTGCTGGGGAGGTTATTAGAGGAACTAGAGATGTCAGAGTAAAAGGGTGAATAAATGTCTAAAGAACTCTGCTCTGTTTGTCTATCACATAAAATTGTCAATAAGGTCGTAGTTGGAGTATCAATACTTTTATGTTCCTATAAGAGCATATTTTGTTTGTTTTAGTCACAATGTTGAAGAACAAGACTCACCCAGAGGGCCAAATGACATCGTAGTGCAGCACACAGATCTGATGCATTTTTCTTCCACAGTCTTTACATTCAACAAACCTAAAAACAGACAAACATGTTTCATTTTCACCAAAAGCTATAGTGAGACATTTCACTCAAATACTGTTGAACTTCTTGTACTGGCCACAGTGCACTCACGGTTCAGGGTCCAACGTATCATTTTTCTTCTTTTCAAACTGATCTTTAGATATTTTCCTGCATGGAAGAGAACAAAGAAATATGTTGACGTTGGCACATATGAGACAAAAAGATGATCCCCAGCAGGTTTTCAGGCTTGGGCCACTCACGTCTGCGGTTGTGCCGGGTCGTCCCCCAGGTTCACACTGTTGCCCTGGATCTCATTGAAGCACTTCTCACAATAGTGATACCTGTCGGCAATAAGGCCATATTTGGGTGAACTGCAGCCAGCACACACAGTAGCAGCACAGGTGGGAGAGTGCAGAGCGAATGGAGCACATGGCAACAAGGGCGGACCGAGCATGGGCGGATAGACGGACAGATAGATGGACGGACAGACGGACGGATAGACGGACACACACACAGGCAGAGGTACAAGTTAGTCACAACTGAACTGGTCATGATTCAGCGACTCATGCAAACTGGAAAAATGATGAGGAAGGCAAAATACTAAAAACTGTACGTTAAGAAAAAGTTATCAAAAAACGAGAAATTATTTCAAACAGCATGCTGGTGAATGGACAGTTTCACTGTAATGGTTTATGACATGACAACATGCACCAGGGATGGTGAGAATGAATGTCACGATGGTCAGAAGAGGCATTGATGCAATAACAAATACACAAGCTTTTATTTCAAGCTAACACAGACACTTTTTATCTTTTCATCTATAAACGCAACCTAGGTGCATAACTGGCTAAAGGGAACATTACACTTTGACAAAATTACGTTGAAAGCCAATAGGTTAAACAATGGTTCATGTAAATCTGTGGAAAATACTTGATATTAAGATGTGAAACATCAAAGCATTTGCAAGAGTAGGAAACTGTATTGTGTTCCACTAAGGTGCAGTAGCACATTCAAAACAGAAGGGGGGGCTTTGGTGCCAGATTCTTGTGAAAGTAAACCTTTGAACTGAGCACAGACTGATAAAGAAAGATACCAGCCCGTTGTGTCTGCAACCCTCCATAATTACCATCTCATTACCTGAGCGTTAGGGTTTTTTGGGGGGTGTAAAGTGTAAAGAGGCTTTCTAAACCTTTACAAATATTCAAGTACAGCCCCCCCAACCAGTGTAATAACACCCTCCTACCTGTTCTGGTAGCTGTAGTAGGTGCTGTCTCTGGAGATGGTACACAACTGTTTGCCGTAGCAACAAAGCGTCTGAGGTGAAAACTCGTACTGTTGATAAAAATAAGAAAATGTTATCGTCCAGACTCCTCTGAAAGATTTCATCTGCGGCCATGGATATATGGAATGTTTTGGAAAAGTAATCACACTAGAGCTGGGTCAAATGGACGAAATAAATCACAATATTTCCCCAGCATTGAACAATTTTGAATATTTATCGTGATGAAGTTTCAAATGAACAATTCGGTATCTAATTTAGTATGTTTTTCATTAAAAGCAAAGAAATGTTTTAAATAAAACCTTATTATTTAGTAAATAAACTAAACTGCATAATTTCTTTAAGCATTGGGGGTGTTATGAATTGCAGGTCCACTTCCTCAACTAGAAAAATATTGACCAACAAAACCTGCTTGCAGTTCTGTTTAAAAGTGCAAATATGTCTTAGTGCAAGCTTAAAGTGATGAAAATCAAGTTGACAGCTTGAAATACGGCGTCCATCTTGTATGAGTGCTTTCAAATAATGATATCTCCATGCACTGCCAGAAAGGCCACATGTATTTATTGAATTTTAAAGCATACATTTGTATATTTTCATTTCAGTTGCTCTATAAAATGTTGAAATTGCTCAGCACTAACTTCCATGCTCTTAAACTTATTCTAACTACAACCACAGACTTTTTTATTGGCTCAGATTCTGAATCAGATTTCATTGTGGATTTTGACTAAGCCATTCTTAAAGCTAAATATGGTTTAATCTAAACCACTGCGACCTAATTTTTCCTTCCTCCTTGCATTGTTTTTGTGTTGATTTATCACAAAAAATCTGTAAGAAAACAGATTAAATGTCCTATTCATAATTTCAATGAGTTACGGGGGATATTAATCCTTTTTCAAAGCACCACAAGTGTGAAGTGAAGATGCTTTTAATAAAAAATGAAGCACATAGGCATATCTGCGGCGCTGTGTTACCGTCTCACCTTCCTGCCACAGCAGTAGCCCAGAACCTGCATGACGGGATCAATCTCTGCTTCGAACACCTCGGCCAGCTTGGTGCAGTACTTGTAGACGCGTGACGTTTTGCGGTTATACAGCCAGGCGTTGTTGAACATGAGCCAGATGTCGTCCACATACTGCCACGGCTCCTGGTACTGACCCGTGTCCAGCTTGCGTTTGATGGTGGATAAGTCGATGGGGTTCTTCACTATGTCAAAGTAGTCCTGCAGGAAGACAGGTGGGACAAAGATTCCAGTTCTAGCAGTGTCTGTGTTATGGAATAAATAAGTCCGTTCAGAAAATTATTGACACTTACAGGAATGCCGAGCACCATGGGGTCTACAGGTTGCCTGAAGGGTAGGGACTCGGGGTCTTGTCTGTAGAGGGCCTCAAGAGTGGGCATCAGTGCTTGTCTCAGCTCCTCTGGCTTGAAAACTGGATGGAAGACAACTCTTCAGTGGAACTAAATAACAGCTTTCTTAAGTCGGACTAAAAATGTATGTACACCAGTGTTTTCCAGTGGAAACAAGCAACAATCAGGATTTATTGATGGCTTAATTAGGCTTTTAGGCCAATTTAGGTTGGGTCAAACCTTTAATAGTTGCAGTAATACTGCTTAAATGATCACAAATTCCAAACTGTGTGTTTAATGATATCAGTTTAATGTACTACTGTTTAGTCCAGGTTTAATCAGTTGGAGTATTTTAGATAGTAATGAAACCGAAGTTGCTTAAAAGCTAATAAACTGTAAAGCTTTGTCCTCAAATTCTTCACTCTCCTTTTAATGCCGACCCTAACTTGTTAGCAGTAAAATGTCATTATCGTCGCTCCCATTAATTATGAGGGTTTGAGATGGATGTGCATTGGAGAATAACAACAATTGGAAAAAGTGCTCAGCTTTATGTTGCCTATTTGCTAACAGAAACATTTCCTTGGTGTGTTGCCTATGTATAAGGAGAATGATATTTCTAAAGACTAGATTTTTCGAGTCAATATAATAAATTACGTTCAACCACTGCAGGCCTAATATGATTCACCACCTCTATCTGTACTCAAACGTATTTAACACATTTTAATAACAGTCTAACCAGCAGGGGATTGTATCAGAACTGGGATTTCCTGAAAAATCTGAAATCTGGCTTTTTATCACTCAGCGAACTGGTCATTCCTGCACCGATGAAAACAATCCTCAGAGTGGTTGCAGAGCCTCAAGGAAGGGCCCTGACAGTCAGTCATCTTCAGTATCAGTGAGAAGTTTGAAAACGGAGGACAGAAAATGTCTGCGGTTCGTCCCATATGCAACAAAGCCAGAAATTCAGCAGACAAAGGAATAGTTGAAAATTTGACACAAAAGTTGCTGTTTTATACTTTCAGGCTTCCACCTCTGCTTATGAACAAGTTGGTCAGGATCTACACTCTGGGGAATAAGCACAAAGGCTGTGACTAGGCCTGTCACGATGGCAAATTTTGCTGAGCGATTAATTGTCTCAAAAATTATTGCTATAAACGATAATATTGTTTGAAGATCTTTTTACACTGATTTAATGGAAATGATGTAATAATCCATGCGATTTCCTGCCAAAGATAGATACACTTTATTTTCAAAAGAACACTAAACACTGGAACTGATAAACAAAATAAACAAAACAACCAAAAACAAAAATAAAATGGATTCTCAGTCTCCATTAACAAAAAACTCACTTGGAAAAAAAAACTAAACATAAAGCCAAAGTGGAAATAAATACTGCATTCAACCTAAAGACTGCAGATTATGAAGTGTGTATACTATGTTGCCCTTCAGTAATAATTAGATTTAAATAGAGAAGATGGGCACATCGACTACCTGATGCAATAATTCACACTACATGATTTTTGCTCCTATTTTTCCCCTTACAACAATCTTAGATCGTTGGTCTTTCTAAGATTGTGTGGTGTGTTATGGTAGATCGTCGTTGCCGCTCCGATCCAAATCAGGGGTTTTCACCGATTGGGATCTTAACGCAGCCTGTTGAATGTGACAGGCAGCCAATCAGAAAGCGCGGATTCTCCTCCGTGTTTTCTGATGGGAAATTACGTCGGGGAATCCCAAACAGCTGACACGGCGCAACCCGAAGTCCAGCGGACATTGGAGATGATATGTGGAAACAACATTAATGTTTCTTCAACATGCAAAGAATATAGAAATGACAAGGGGAGCAGCTGGAGCGAAACTGCTACCGCAGTTGATAAACCCGGTAACTTTTCAGCTGTTCTTCGTTAACGTGACATAAATAGGTTATAATGATTTTCATTCGGTCAGGACTTTACGCTGACACTAGCCACATGCACTGCAGGTAGATTGTAGTAAAGCATTGATTAATGCCTGGTTTTAAAATTAGTTCACTGAACCTGTAGCCATTATTTTGTGCCCATTGTTGGACACCACAGGGCAGGAACGAACCCGATCGAACCGTTTTACCTAGGATTTCTGTCGGCTAATGTGTGGGTCTCTCAGGTTTTGAAAATGAGCCGACAATCGGCTGGCAGCTCTAAGATCGTGAAGTGCGCTGGGCTTTACACTAAGGAAATGAGGAAGGGAGGCACCGGAGTTGAGCCTTTTTTCATTCAGTCTCATTAGCTGAAAGAGAAAAAGGTCGGAAGAGACGATAGTGCCGATAATTAAAATGACGTCGATAGCTTTAATTTATCGTACGATTAATCGATTTATCGTTTATCGCGACAGGCCTAGCTGTGACTTTAATAATGTTACCTGTGCTAATTGCTAATATAAGTTGCTAAAGCTAGTTTAAAATATCAACTTATAGATTCACACACCAAGCAAAGCTGTCCTATCTATATTGCATTAAATGCAACTTTGTCATCATTTTGACCTTTTTATTATTATTATTAAAATCCTGATATACACTAACTGCTCTCATACATTGCAGCGGCATGACATAGCTTTAGTTCCCAGTATAACTAATTAATGATGGGCTATGGCAGGTCTTCTATCTCCTTCTATTATAGCTTAGGAGAGATCTGACTTGAACAGAATCAGAAAAGGTTGGTCAAAGCTGTACGAAAATCAGGTTATCAGAAACTGGTCCTAAAATGTTAATATTGTCAACAAATAAAACATTAAAGAGGATGAGTGGTCTTACTTTTCTTGCGGTTCTGAGCAGTGGAAGTGGCTGATGTGCTGGTGGACGCACCGTCCTCCTCTTCTTTGGGTTCCACCTTCACCTCTGGCTTCTTCTCGTCCGTCTCCATGGGTTCCTGCTTTGGTTCTGCTGCATCCGTTTCCTCCTTCTTCACCAGGGAGGGTTTGGTTTCATCGTCCTGCTGGGTAACAAGAAATAAAACCCACATTTACCTTCATAGCTTTGCTCCAATTTCTTTTAAATGCAAAGTAAATGTACATACTTCCATCTTTACATCATTTTGCTTTTTTCCAGACTTGCTGTCCTCCTCCTCTTCTTCTTCCTCTTTGACTTCGAATTTGACCTCAGAGCTGGTCATGTCAGGCAGGGCCTGCAGGGAGCTCAGTTCAGCCACAGAACCAGGAGTGGGTACTCTGTTATCAATACCGGCAGCAGCCTGGGACAACTTCAAGAGACAAAATGATCACTACATTAATCATTTTATCAAATAAGGATGAATGATGAGAAGATTTAAAAAGACCAGCCAGGAAGTTGAATTTAAACCAGTGGTGGTATACGCAGGGTTCATACACTTTTCCCACAGTAAAATTTAAGAACTTTTCAAACATTTTCAAGGTAAGTTTTGAAAATTGTCCTGCTTTGGAGATAAAAACAATACAAATGAACTAAAAAAAACAGTTTCACTATTGTATCACATCATTTATTACTATTATTAAAGTTTTGTAATAGTATTCCACAGGGAAAAGGTATATGAAAAAATAACAAAATTTTACGTTTTAAAATGTTCCTCACACACAGCCTATAAACCTGACTGATCCAAGAACAAAACACCAACACCTGAGAATTTCAATAACTAACATAAAATTTAAGTCAATGTTCATTTCAATTACACTGACCAATACGTCCTTGAGCCATTAGGAATAATAAATATTTGTCACATTGACAGAAACCCAACCAATGTTAGGCTAAATGGCCTAATGTAATGCTTAAAAATAACGTACAAAGAAAGTTACAAAAAAAATTATAAAAACAGAAATAATTTTAGTAATTCTAACTGACCTATGCCAAGAAATTTTTGGTCTGACGTAACGTCAGACAGTGAGAAAAAACATGTTTGTATCGTTTCATTAGGTGTATAAAAAATACCTAAGTAACAATTTCCAAGTTTAGGCTGTTAATCCAGTGTTAAATTGCACTTTATTACAAAACTATGCTGTTCGAAATTTCAAGGACATTATACAGAAATCAAGCACTTCCCAAACCTTGAAAACACGAAATTGAAATTTAAGCATTTTCAAGGATTTTAAGCACCCGTACAAACCCTGTATAAGCCAGTTTTTAGCATTCAGGCAGAACAAGGATCTCACCGGTGTACTAGGGTGCTGAGGCTGCACAGAGGTGGGCTGCTGCATCTGGCTGGGGGGCTCAGAGGGAGGTTGCAGGGGTGTCAGAGGCTGGGAGGGGTCAGGGGGAGTGCTCATAGCTGCAGGGGGGCGAGGAAGGCTACTTGGAATGTGGGTTGGGGTAGAGGGGTGTCCTACTGCAGAGCCAGGAGTGGAGGGCTGCTGCGGCACCTGGGCCTGTGTGGGAGCATGCTGCTGCTGCTGCTGCTGGCTGATGCTGGGTGGAGGGGGCGTGCCCCGGGTGGGTTGGGTGGTGGGTCCAGAGGGCAACTGGGAGCCCAGTGCATTCAGAGGGAGGTTAGAGGTTTGTTGTTGCTGGGAAAAAAAAGGAACCTCACTATTAGCATTGCCTAATATTTATTGGGACGACTAGTTTCATCCAACTTCACAGATCATCTCACCTGTGCAACGGCAGCCTGTGGCATAGTCTGACCCATGCCTATATTCACATTCATGGCTCCACCTGCAGCACCAGGATACTGACCCTGCTGCAGGTACTGGCCTTGGGTGGCTGGTTGAGTCATGCTATTAGCATGATTACCCATCATGCCTTGGTTCGGGGGCATCCTGGATGGAGACATGCCCATCTGGAGAGTGGTAGAGATGACACAAACACATCAGAAAATCAACAAATGGATTTTTATAGAAAATTATTTTTACTCTGAATGTAGACTACACTGCTAGAACCATAACCAAAGAACAAGATATTAATTAAAAACATAATAAAAAAAACTGTATTAAAATGCAGAGGAGGAAATCAGTTTGAGGTTTTAATGAAAGAGCTATCAAGAAGGAAAAAATTTAATGTTGAAGATTATTCTTTTTGAATGGACCTATATAGCTTAAATGTGAATTATCACTATTGTGAATTATTTATCATTTCTGAAAATAAATTGAGGCTTCTCTTTCCTTTATTTCTTTAGAACCAGGACAAACGTTTTCCTTGATTTCTCTAAAAATTTAGCGAAACGTTAATGGGATGTGTTTTATCACATTTGTAGTAAGTAATATCACTCCTTTAATATAAATGTAATGTCTTCCTGTAGTCACATTATACACTCTGAATATAGAAAAGTCAAAATCTTTCAGACGACTTAATCAATAGAGGAAAGACCCCCAAAAATCCCATTTAAAGGAATTTATCTTTTTTCAAGTTATCTCTTTTATTTGATCTATTACTACCCATTTCTTTTAAACTAAAATTAATTTTCTTTCTACTTGATTTTTCAGTTTTTTATTGCTTTTAAGTATTTTATTGTCACTAATCCATAACATCTAATTTCCCTGGCATATGAATATGAGGGGAGTCTTCAAAATAGGAATAGTAAGAGAACATTCAATTCAAATAGAGCAGATGGCTACAAAATAGTAGATGCCAACAGGAACATTCCCTCCTCTACAGCTGGAGCTGCAGCGAGAAAATTTAAACCACCAGAAGTTTGATCAGCCTCAATTAAAGGCACCTTACAACAACATTAACAGGACACTTTTGATATTAAAATTAAAGACTGATCTGTTAGGTGAAATCTACAAATTATACATTGTCATAGTTTTAACATCTTGTTTCATGAACTTGTTTTCAAATGTAAAAAAAACAAAACACCTAATATGTTAAAATAGTTGAAAAGGGGATTTTTGCAATGTGTTCTTGAAAGAAACCAACATAATAATAATAATAATAATCATAACAGCTGGGAAACCAATCTCACCACAGAATTCATGTTCATCTGCTGTGGATGGCTCATTGGGGAAGGAGCCCTCGCTCCCAGGGGTGCCTGAGGCATCTGTGCATTCTGCATCGCCATTGGGTTAAACTGATTGATTCCTGTGGGAACATATTTATGTACAATTACATACCTCTTCAGGGGAGTTGATGTAATTTAATATTCAATGCCCAAATGGGCTGGCAGGGGCACTAAACCAACTGACTGAAAGAGTGGTTCAATAATCTCAGGCTTTACTAAACAGCTTTATTAACATAGTGTTTACAGTTATGGTTCTGATATTAATTAGAAACACATGTAACAACTTGATAGATATACCTTGATCCACCTGCATACGGTTCATCATCTGATTTGGCATGTTGGGCATTGTTGCAGGTCCATCTGCAGGGAGGTAAGACAGAAATATGCTTTATTAAAAGTTGCTCTTAGTATCTGAAAACAAAGCGAGTAACTTTAACCAATAAACCAAGGTGTTACGGGGTGTTCCTACTAACTTGGAGGTCGAACGGCCTGTGCAGGGCCCATGCTGTTGGGCTGAGCCATACCAGGCTGCTGGGGTCCCGGCGCGCCCACCATGATGGGCTGTTTCTGCAGACGCGAGCGTCTCTTCTCCTCCAACTCTTTCTGGATCTTGTAAATTTTTTCTGCCAGGAAGTGGTAGTACTCATCCTAATGAGATGGACAAGAAAACCATGAGATCAGAAAAGGTTAAAGAACAATTATTGAGTTGAAATGATAAATAAAGCAACTAAGAGTATCATATACCCTGCTGTTTGCTGACTCATACATGTCTCCCTCAACTTTGCGTGCGTAAGCCACTAAGTTCTCCATTCGCCTGTCCTTCAGAGCTGCAGGGTCTGGGGTCGGGAATATGGCTTGTACTCTGCAGGATGAGAAGCTGAGTTTATCTGCTGAACAACAATATATTCTACAGACACACCTGCTTATGTAGTAAACTTACAGTTTGTGCACCAGATGGGAGCGCAGGCCCTGAGTCACGTGTTCATGCCAGGCCTTTCTTACCCCTGAAGCAGAGAGAGGGGTGGCAGCGGGGAGGTTTCCCATACCTTCTACCTCTGATCCATCTGGCAGTAGCTGCCTGCTGGACAGAAAAGGCTTCTCTTTAGGCTCATTTCATAAAAGAAGCAGAATATGGACAGAGACCATATTCTGTAAGAGTTGAGTCAAGTAGAAATAATAAGGCTCACTTGTTGAGCGAAGAGGGGAGCGAGGAGTCAGAGAGCAAGCCCGTCTGGTCCGAGGAATGGCTACCCAGGCCTCCTGCCATCTGGTTCATCTGATTAGTGCCTGATATTAACAAACATTAACAAAAGTTTACATACAAGCACAGTAACTGAACAGTTTAGTTAAAAACCAAAAAAAAAATTTAAGCTAAAGGCTTTTTGGTTTCATACCGAGTGGGTTCATATTTCGTAGCTGCTGGTGTGCCTGGGGGTTCTGCTGAGCCGGACCCTGACCCTGGACCTGAGCAGGGGAATGGTTCCCATATGGGAGGCCCAGAGCTGCGTAAGCCCTCTGCATAGAGCTGGGGTCGATGTGTGTGGGAGCGCTGTTGATGGCTGTGGCGCTCGGCTGGCCGGGTCCGACTGTACTGATGGCATTCTGCAGGCTGGCTCCGGGAGAGCTCAACATGGCTGGAGAGATAGATTAACACACCCACTGTTTGGTAAAACTGAATAAAAATAATTATTATGAGGTTATTAAGTACATAAGCAAACTTTGCAGCTTGTAATTTAAATTATCTATATCAAAAATGCTTGTAAAGTATTAGTATCACAAAAGTAATGAGTCAAAAAATGAACAAAACCTAAAAATGGTTAAAAAAAGAAAACGAGAATGTGAGTTAGAAAACTTCGCATCTTGTGCTTTTGTTTGCTCTTATTTATTAAAACTCCAAAAATAATGTTGCTAAATGGTTATCATTCTGAATCAGAGAGGAAAACAATAACCAAAAATTAAACATATTCCAGATAAAATATAAAAGCATATAAGAACCATCTCAGGCTTTTGTATGTTTTTAATTATTGAAACATACATAATAATGGATGTAAATGAATTATTCAGTGGGGAAAAAATTTTTTTAAAAATATTGAGTAAAAAATTTGAAATTGAATTATAACAATTTAGCTTTTTGGCTTGGTTTGTAGCTAAAAAAAAAAATAATGCTAGCAAACTATTAATTTCCACATATAAAATCTGCATTTTTGTTAAATGAACACATAATAAAGAACATAAAAATTAATAAGTTAAAAGACCTATAAGTAACAAAACATTTGGCATCAATGCATTTTTGTCCGCTCTTAATTATTCAAAAATCACAAGCAAGCAAATGGGTTAAAATCCCAATATTACTTAATTAGTGGAAAAAATATAATATAATAAAATGACTAAGTTAAACTAAGTTGATCAAATGAAGAAAATAGAAGAAAATTGCATCTTTTTCTTATATCTTCTCTTGCATCACAAATGTTGCTAAGCATGTTTTATTTCAATATTAATCATAGTAAAAAATGTAAAAATGAAAAAACGCTAGAAAGATATAACGCTCCACAAGGAAACTTTTTCTCCTTTTGACTACTTTAGTCATGACAATAATTTTAGTAAATGAGTAACAACATTTAATAATGTATTTAAAAAAAAAAAAAAAAAAAAAAAAACAACAGAAAATGGCAGCTGAAGAAGGACTCATGTAAAACCTGTGCAGCTCCCTGCTGTGTTGATTGCTGACAGTGAGCATGCTGCCTCTGTGGGGGATTTAAACCTGTCATAGAAGCTTTTAACCAATTAGAAAGCATGCTGTCCTGAGACCCTGCCCCCCGCTAATAGCAGAGCCACCAAGCCCCTCCCTGGGTGTCACATTACAGGCCCTCCCTTTCTAGAGGAATCCTCTCACAGTCAGAGCTCAGAGCTAGCGAGCCAGCACAGCCGTGCAGCAGGAAAACTCCGCCTGCAGGTGGCACCACTTCATGATACACTTACTTCCTTGAGGCTCGCTGCTGTTTGTTGAGCACTTCTTAAAATGTTTTAAAAAAAGCTACTGAGAACACGTTCCTGGAGTTACTTACGCTGCTGATTTCTCTTGTCACTTGCATTCTTTAAAGGCAAGCAGACGGGGCAGTCGTGTCGTGTACAGTTCTTCCAGTGAGAGATGATCTGCCTGGATGATGCACAGTGAGCCACTGAAGAAAAAATGAAAGCACACAGTAACTCTCAGTGAGAAGAATTAACAAGTAAACCAACACGCTCAAATCACCCTGCAAATATATGAAATTAGCAATGCAAAATTAATTTGTCAACATGTTGTAAAACCATGAATGTACCTTTTAATTTATTTAAACAACTGAAACAGCATAAACATTAAAGTTCAAAGTTCACAGACCCTTGGTGTCTGATGGGGACTAGTGTAAACATATTAAATGTAAAACAACCGTCCTTCCAGCAGTTTGAAACGATTAAATTAATGTTTGCTGATGTTGTCAGTCACTAGGGTTCAGCCAGTCAGCTGAGGTAACCGGCTCCACTATAGCAATAAAACATGGACACGCAGACGTTTAGCTATATACTCTGGGAAGCGGGGTAACTGCCTGGAAATCGCACTAAACAGGCATCAAATAACCCTCCTCCAGCATCTGTGCTCAAAGCACTTTACACACAAAATCACTGCTTTTTGCATCTTGTCATGTAAACAAGATACTAACAGAAGCCGTTTTATTAGGCAAGTGTACCAGTGTAATCACTTGTTAGAGCAAAAAGTTAATCTACGGTAGTACCTCTGTTCATTTAGGCATCTGGACGTGGAGAAGAAGATGAAGATAACTAGCTTAAGTTCAAAGAGAGCATCGGAATAGAGAAGGGTGTTAGTGACAGAGAAGCTGGTCTAGAGCTGTGATTTTACGGCAGAAGTGTCACTCTGACTTATAAATTTTACAAATCATTCAGTGAAAAGCAAGTATGTGAGTGAGAGGGCAGATCACTTTTTTAAGATATGTAGAAAACCATCTATGGAAATACATCAGGTTGAATAGCTATCCCAGATCCTGTCAGTTAACAATAAAAAAGTGTGGCTACAGTTCAATTGGACAATAGTCCTGGAAAAAATATTTTATTTTTCACACTTTGGGCCCTTTTCCATCATTTAAAAGTGACTGCCTACCCGAGTATTACTGCTGATGATATTCAACCAGTTATGACCAGACTTTTCAGACAGACCTCTGATAGCTACTTCTGTCTGGGGTTGTCAAAATATCTAAGATTTCAACAAAATCAATACTAAAAAAATTATTTATTCAATGTACTCGTTTGCATTAAAATCTATGCTAACTGATTCATTTATAATTGCTAGACTTCTTCTGGCAGCAGAGCTGCAATAGCAGATACTGAGCTTCATCCCCTCCCTGCAGACGCTTACCGAGCCCAAAACAATGAGCCGCTTCTGAAAGACTTCAAATTTTTTAAAGAAGTTGCTGCTGTATTGAAAATGGTATCAAGTATTTAGAATTTTTCTTAGTACTGGTATCAAGTTTGAAATGTGTGTACTGTAACAGCCTTTCCCCAAGGAGGAACCCAGCCACCCTGCAGAGGAGGCTCATTTCAGCTAGGGATATCATTAGTTTGACTATGACCAAACTAAAATGTACCAGTAAATTAAGAGCTTTGCTATTCGGCTCAAAACTGAAGTATAAAACAGTGACTGTACTACTGCAGGCAAGACAAGAAATTAGCAGAAGCTAAAGTTTTACATCTCAACCAGCTCTGTACACTAACTGACCATTCAAAAATCAAAAAGAAAATCCAATCAGTGAACACACCGATTGGTAACAGCATCTACACCAACATTCGTTGGTGTAGATGCTGTTACTTAGAGAAGAAAGTTCAAGATGTCTATTTTTAGTGTCAGTGAGGTGTTATAAGGATGTCAAAGATATGTTAAAAAAGCTTCTTAAAAAGAAACGTTCAAGATAAATAGCTGTTCAATGATTCATTTTGGCTGTTAGAGAACAAGACTTTAGCAGATAACAGGAAGGTTAAACGTAGTCAAGTTTCTGTTTTCTCCATCTAAGCTTTCAACCTCGGTTTGTTTTGAAGAATCATTGACTGAGAAATCAATCGACATTCTCAAGGGAAAACACACAGACAGCACTGTTTTAGTAATGCTATCTATGCTAATCACTCACACCCAACAACACCTAACAAAATATATGTCAACTCTAGTTTTTGTCTTTTCTTAATATCAGTAAATGTTTATTATTGTAATTTTTTACTCACCCTGGCAAGACTTGCCAGCTTGGCAGTGAGTCATGTGGTTGAGTACGTTCTTCATGGTGCGGCAGTGAGGCAGAGTACAGGCCCTCACTTCTCCATTGGCCTGTTCCCGCCGTTGGCACTTGTGTGCGTGGAGCAGCAGGACCAGCTGCTGCTGAATGAGTTTTCGTTTCTCGGGGTCGGCAGTCGGCCCTCCAGATACGCCGCCAGCCCCCGGGACCATACCCATCGATGTTACCTGCTGCTGCATCTGGGCCTGCAATGGCGTGCAGACACACATGGTTATTATATTACTCCATTGTCAAATGTTGCTCATTTCAAACTTTAAAAGTGTATGAAAATAAAATGATGTGCATAATGAAGTGCAAGAATTAAAACTTGAGGTTTGGCTTTAGCAGATTAACAAGAAAAGCAGTTAAAAATAAAAAAAAGATCAACACAAAAAGCATAGAAATTGAAGAAACATCTAAGGAGCAAATGCAACCAGCAACAACAAAAATAAACTGGAAGTCTGATGTCTAATTATAGTAGCAATGTTTATACCTAGAAATTGAGGAAATTACCTTTAATCCCAGAAAAAGTCAGAATTAAAAATCACAAAATTTTCTGTTTTCTTCATATTTAAATGGCTCTCAGTTAAACTGGTGGTATGAAATGAATCAATGAAGTGAACAATTGAAGTTTTTACACCCCAATTTTAACTACAGCTGTATGCAGACATTGTGAAGTTTAAGCTGTCGAGCAAAAAGAGGATTACCACTTAGCCACACTTTAATGAATTACGTGGTCATTTTAGTCTTAGTTTTGTTTAATCAATTTCTCAAAACCAACAGAGCTGCATAAATCCTACATTTTGTTTTGAGAATTATTAAAACCTACAGCTTATATTTTAAAGAAATGATGAAGTAAAACATATATTAACAAGATAAATAAAACCAACACTGTATTTTTTTTCTACAGCATTGAAGGATGACTTCAGAAACGCAAATCAGACAACAGGCAGCAGGTCATGTAGAGGCTAAAACACTCACCATGTTTGGCACATTCCCAGCTCCCTTTAAGTCAGCAGGGAATGGGGGCAGGTTGTTAGAAAGGGCCGTCTTGTTCTGGAGTTGTTGGGCATTGACCCCTGCTGTCCCCATCTGCTGCACCCCGGCCTGGCCATACTGCTGGCCGAACGGAGCTCCTGACATCACCATCTACAGAGAGCAAACAGGACAATGGCTGGTCACAGGCTGAGTCTCAGCATATCGCAGTTTCTCCGTTCCTGCCCAAACATCCAACTGGTTAAAATTGAGGAGCTTGGCTGGCTTTCTCTCACAACAAAATAGCACTCCTTAAAAAAAAAAAAGATTTTAGGATGGCTAAATTTACTCAAACTGCCAAGTTTGGGCCATGTGCAATTAAGTAGGGAGTAAGCTAAACCTATCAACCATGATGGAACATTTCTGAACTCTGATATTCTTTTAGTTTCACCTATGTCAGGGGTGCCCAAAGTCGGTCCTCGAGGGCCAGCATCCTGCATGTTTTAGTTCTCTCTCTGGTGATAGTAAAAACCTTTTCAGCATGTCAATGTACTTCTTAGGCCTTCTAATGAGCCATCATTGGATCCAGGGGTGTCAAACCAGGAAGAGAACTAAAACATGCAGGATGCCAGCCCTCGAGGACCAACTTTGGGCACCCCTGACCTATGTCATTATCTAGTAAGAAACATACGCAATTGTGCAAATAAATGGTGGAATCTTAAGGGGAGTTGGAATTTGTACTGATAGAAGTGAATCCAATCTCCCAACATCATTTCAAAAGAAGAGCTGTGGTAATATCTACCAAAAACAACTGTAAGATACAAACCATATTAAGGATAAGGTGTTATTTGCCCACTTTTGTGTTTTTCACTAATAGCTCATAATGCAGGTGACTCACTAGTGAATAGTTATTTCAACTTACTAAAACCTAAATAAATTCTCTTTAGCTATGGTTGAATGTTATTGGGAAAATGTAACATTTAGACAATTTCATTTAGAATGCAATGATGATGCTGACTGCAATTAACCCACACTGACTTATCTTAGGTCCCCTCCACACAGGAATGTTTTTTCTTAACAGGTTTGCCAGTTTCAAAAATACCAATGTCAACACGGAAACACAGAGATCGTCCCAAAATGCAACTTTTAATCCCCCAGTAGCGCAATGAGACATGTACATAATGTCTCAACACCAGGTTAGAAGTAAACACAACAAGAAAACAAGAATGCCAAAGGTGCAGAGCATCCCATCAAAAATACTTTTGAGCGTTTCTCCTACCATCACCCCAAAAAGATTAAGGTTCAAAGTTAAAACGTATATCTAAAATATGTAAATAATGCCAGATGATCACATCATGAGCTATTTCTGTCCCTAAGTGGTCGCTCCTCTACTTTCAGCTCGCTATTATGAAATTACGAATTTTATAAAAGCTGGATGAAAACACACGCTTCATACCTTGTCACCAACGCTAACACACTGCAGATCATTTGCTTCCGTGCTGGTGAATACACACAAACAGAAACCATGTTGCAAAAACTTGCAAACCGAGCAAGCATACCCGTGTCTTTTTAAACAAGCTCAGCTTCATTTTGATGGAAGCACTTCCTTTCTGTGAGAAGCAGCAGGAGCAAATCTCAGGTACAAACATATAATATAGCCCAAACGCTTCATGCCCTGCCCCTGACAAACAGCAAAAATCCAGTCATCACTGACTAAAAGGTTTTGACCTGGCTTGGCTGTCGGAGGGGAAATGCTCCCTCTGGCTGTATAAGACTGAGCTCCGTAAGGAAATATATAAATGAGAGAGAGAGAAAGAGAGAGCGAGAGAGAGATACAGTAGACAAAGACTGAAAAGCACAGAGACAGAAACATTCAAAAGCTGAGATAAAGACAGAAATATGAAGATAGATAAAAATATAGACATGAAGAGAAATATATAAATACAGTAGAGAAGATGAATTATGAAGATTCTCAAATTTGTCTTCCTTAGGAATATTCTGTTGAACATGTAGACATATTCAAGACATGTTCAAGTACTTCTTCAGTAGCTGTTAAATATATTTAGTTTGTATTAATGGCTGTTACCTTGATTACATCAAACAATTGCTCTACAAAGCAATTGCTGATATTAAAAACAAAAAAACAATGAAAAAATTACCTGTCTAGATATTTTTTGTCTTTGCAGAACCCCCGCCCCTAAGACAAAAGTCCCTAGGGGAAACACTGTTCTTTTCACAAAATCCAACATAAAGCTTATTTTGAAGTGTCATATTATGTTTGGTACCCTTGTACACACAAAAGATAGCAGCCTAACAAAGGGGGAATTTCCCAATTCAAATTCAAAACAGAAGCTTAATATACAACCATGTGTTTTCTTTGGTATCAAATTCATTCTTAACAGGCATTAAATATGGTCAACAAACTGAAATTGTTTCCATTTTCTAAATGCAGGAATAATGTGAAGTAATGTGCTTTCATTTTTCAAAATCAAACATTTACATATATTTCCTCAATATTTGACAGATAAAATTAGGACCAAATCAAATTTTTTCTGTCCAAAAGTAACATTCTGGCAGAATGCTTATGGTCCCTGTCAAATACACATTCACTCCTAATAACTTCTTGACAATGTCTGGAGATTTTGCTACATTATTTCCACTTAATGTTCTTAATTGGAAAACACCCACACAACATGATGCTGCCACCCCCATACTTCACAGTAAGAATGGTGCTCTCAGGCTTTGAAGCATTTCCCTTTTATCTCCGAATGTACCAACGGCCGTTATGGTGCAAAAATTCTAATTTAGTTTGATCAGACCTCATGAGACGTCTGTAAAAATTAAACTCTCTCTGTGCACATTTCTAATCTGTAATCTGTCTTTTTATGTTGCTTTTTGACTTGGTTTAAGATGCCTTTTAGCCCATCTTAAACTGGACTCGTTTGACTGTGGCTGATGAGGTTCTGGAGCTGATATGCAAATTTTGCACTAAAACATGTTGATTTCTGACACATGCAACCCTTCCAGAAAAGTATGATGGTTGGATATTCTCACAGATGAACATGGCATTTTCAGTCATCTGGAAAGTTTATCCAAATATTAAGGAGAATCCCGATAACTTGGTTGATTTCTTGAAATACATAGTTGTGTCTAAATTTCACTTGAAAGTCGTCAACATTTTGAGGAAAGTAAAAATTCTCAAAAACTAATATTTGGTATTTAATTTAAAAAAACACGTAGGGCAGAGAAAAAAAGTATTTTACACATTTTATGTGAATACCTGGTTTCTATACAAGGAGCATCACATTTTATAGGAATGGGTATATATTGCATCATTTATTGGACCTTTGAAATTCATCCTGCAATAATGGGGCCCAACTTCAATTGACTGACTGATCCAAAACCAGATAGTATAAACAGATTAGTTTTTCAGATTCATTTTGTTTAAAGTTTGATAATAAAAGTTTATCAATAAATGCATTTACATTTAATAATTTGCAACAATTGTGCACTGTTTAGCAAAATTGTAACGTTACTGTTGAGAGAAGAGATTTGTTAACATAACTTATTCTGGTTTTAGAGCAATATTTGTGTTGGTGAGGCTCTTACTGTATGCAGTGATAAAGATTTAAGTGCCAAAAAGAGTCAAAAGACTTATGATTACTTCAAAACATTAAACACTTTAATATACTAGAATATTACGATAAAAATTATCATCATCAGCCCCTGCACTATAGTGGAATACTTACATTTTTGTGGTATATTTTATTTGTATTATCACTGGAATGGTTCACAAAACAACTCTTATGTATTTTAAAGTTACAGTTCCATTTCTATTTAATATGAGGAATAAAAGCTTTTAGCTGACAGCTTTGTTGAGCAGTGCCTCTATAAAAATTAGCTTGTGTTGCTAACATTTTTAAATGCAACACAGTTAAAGGCATGCTGAGCACCCTTACTTGTTGGCAGGAGGTTCAGCATTTTTCTTTCTCAATTAAGCTTTTCTATAATTAGTTGCTCCCAATGTAAGGATTATGTATTTTCTTCAATAACTGGACCACTGCAAGAAAACTAGAGGCACATGAAGCTGAAATCTATGGGAGAAAAACAGTCAAAAAGAACAGAAGTGGATTAGTGCTTTTATTTTTAATTAATTAATTAATTCAACAAATTTAACAGACGTTCCTGGCATAAAGCGATTTGCTGCCGGTCCCGACTTTCTTCTTCTGCCGTGGCTTAAGCAGCCCGACAGAGCAAGCCCTGCCCAGTCTAAAGAAAAACGGTACGTGACACACAGAGAAAGACCAGCTTGCACAACAAATGAGCACTGCACCGCTGCCTGCCTGCCTGCCTGCCCCTCCCCCTCCCCTGCACATAAAACCCACAGATGCTTGTCTGCCTCTCATTCACACATCCAACCTCTCCTACCAATGGCTTCTCCCACTTGATGAACTGCCTTTATCAGGGGATTGTCGGCGGGGAAGAGGAAGGCAACGCAGCAACGGAAAGCCTCCAGTACCTCCCCTCCCTCAGCTTGTGAGCCTCATTTCTTCAAGTGTTAATAATAAACTCTTACAATGAGTATAAAACTTTGCATGTTCATTATCCTCAAGTGTTGGGAACTTCCTAAACAAGTTCTTATATTTAAGCTAACCATTTACCGCCAGAGAAGGACAGATCAAATGGACAACTAAAAGTGATGAACAATAAAATTTTATATTTGACACATCGGTCTTGGACCATTTCAAACATTAGAAATGGCTTCTGTTTACTCAGATTTTTTTTTATTTCTACTAAAATTGTTTGCATAAAGAAAAGAGAGAAAACTTCAATCTTTTTCATTTCAAACAGTAGCCAAGAACACAGGCTGCACAATTTTTTAGACATTTTTGACACTTTTATGCAATCTGCCAAGTAAATCAAGATGATGCTTTGGTCTCGTGCCAATTTCAGCAGTTTTTAGTTGTTCCACAGTCGTTTCATTTTCAGATTATAGACTGGCTCTGTGAGATGTTCTGACCTTGTTTAAACTTTCTCCCTCACCTGTCTGCTGTGTGTTTTGGTCTTCAGGATGCTGATTCTTCACTAAAAATCTCTAATAATCACTTTTGAGGCCTTCCCATAACAGTTGCGTTTAGACTTTCAGCTATGCAGATGTGAGTTCTATTTACTTATTTAACTAGCGAGTTGTAAGCATAGTTGGTCGCATGGGATTTCATTTAGGGGCATCACATTAAAGGGGCAATGAATACAAATTCATGTCCAACTGTTTAGATTTTTATTTGTTGCACTGTGTAACATTCCTCTCACTTCGCTCCGTCCGAACCAATTTCAATAAGACATCGTACAAAATAGAATTAAATCAATGAACTTATGAAGCACATAGTGAAAAATTAAGGTGCATACGTCTGCACAGGAAAGGAGGGGCTTGTTTCATGTGGTGACGTCTGCTGTAACAATGTCAGTGAGACCTAGCCTGTTGGTTTTAGTCTTGGCTTCCCTTTCAAACCACAAAGCCCTGTATCTCTCAGACAAGCGGAGGAACAATTTCTCGCATTGAGCACTTCAAAGTGCTTGAAACTGTAGATATTCGGAGACAATAAAACCAGCAGAGCACAATACAAACCGCTGCTCATTCAAAGATCGCAATGCATTAATGCCAAGGAACGAGTTTTCAGCAACATTTTCACAGCTTAACCCAATTTTATATCACTAAGAAGTGAAAAAGGCCATAATTAACAGATTGATTATATGATTGAATATTAGACAAAAACAAAATATAAATCCAAGATTACAAAGTAGAACAGGAAAGGTCTAACATATGAACGATTGTTGGACGACACAAATCCAACTCAATAAATTATATAGTTTTAAAATGAAAAAAGATAAGTTTTAATGTTGGTTGTAACTTCAGGCCCACACACAAGACTGTTGACTTGACTGTTTTCTAGCAGACAGCCACCGACATCCTCCACAAGGAGGCTGAGCCAGAAAGGACATAGTTAAAAAAGCTGACTGTTCACAATATGTTGTATATAAACTTAATAATGTAAAGTTTAGTAGAAGAAAAAAAGTGTGGTAAATAAAAAAGAAAAATTTAAAATGCATTATAAAATTATTGGTGTTCATTAGCTGTAAATCAATGATGAAAATGAACAGAAATGCTAAAAGACAGCAGTGCTTTTGTGATCAATCTAATTAATGAATTTCTCTCTCATATTTTGTCAGACAAATTAAATTTTTTAAACTCACCTTGTTCATGTTTCCAGCTTGTTGGGCATTCATGGTGTGCGGTGCACCCATCTGAGGTCCTCCTTGAGTCAGAGTCTCTGCCAGCACACTTCCTCCAACACCAGGTCCAGCGCCTCCTTGTGTCCCCTGCATTGCCTGGCCTTGGTACTGCATGCCAGGCCCAGGTCTCCCTCGGCCTGCTGGTCCCATAGCACCATTCATGACCTGTCCCACTTGGCCCATAACACCATGACCCTGACCACTGTTCAACATTGTCTGGTTAAAGCCCAGGACTCCATTTCCTTGTCCAGTGGAAACACCTTTCTGGCCTTGGGGCGACTGATGATTGGGTGAGCCCTGGCCCAGAGGCCCTTTGCCCAGCACCGCACCCAGCTGGCTCGGCACCATGCCTCCCTGTTGGGGACTGCCAGAATTGAGCGCACCCCCCAGAATAGATGAGCTTCCGGGTCGCAGGAGCTCAGAAAGTTGCTTGTGTTTGGAGGCGGCATCAGGTATAGCCGAGTTGAGACCAGGTGGCATGCCACTTGGACCACAATTAGCAGACGGCCCATTTCCTAACTCTCCATTGAGGATAAGTTCATCAGGAAGGTCGTTTTCCAGATCAAGCAACGATACAAGATCTAAAAAGAGACAGGAGGGAAAAGGATAAGTTAGCCACCTCACTTCCAAGGGCTTTAACTAAAACTTACAATAGCAACTGCTGGAGAAAGTAGCTAAAAATAAAACACATTACTAATACGAACCTGGATCAAGCATTCATAATCTTTGCTCTTACTAACCTCCCCCTCATAAAGTACCAAAAGATCCTCATCCATGAGTGAATGACAATAAATTTGATTTAATCCAACTCAAAAACATGACATGTACAAAAAGATGCTCAATGGGAGAGATGCCAAAGTTTATTTATGTGGATATGCAACTCAGCATTTCATATTTCAAATAAATTGTTGACAAATCTTCACGTTAATCTAAAAATACCAAGTATACTAATTTTAAGGAAAGGGTTAAAACAGAATATAAATAACCTTTATTGTTCATAATAAGGAACTAGCAGCAAAGTGACAATCAAAGTCTGCAGATTTAGACAGAAATAAACACAGAATCTAGAAGAACACACTGTACAGTAGGCGCCATTTGCCTCCCTTGACTAAAGTTGAAGAATTATATAAATCCACCCCAGGCATGCAGGTTGGAGGAGGCTTCTTTGTTTGTTCTAAGTTTGGGCAAAACTATTACAGATAAATCAAAATGGTCTTGCAATGAAAAATGTTTGGTACACAAAGTTTTTGTCTCTTTACATCCCCAATTTCTACCTTTTCATTAATTTCTTTGTGAAAAACACCACATCTATCCAGTTCTTTCTACTCTAAAGCTAATTTTGGTTAATCCAAATTTACTTCCAATTAATTAATTAAACTTTAATAAAAACAGCAAAAAACTAAATTTGACTCTTATTGCTGAAAATAAATCAATTTGTTTGTACTTCGTATCAAACAAGCCCACAGAATTTACATGTTTTTTTAATAAGATAAGCCTACTTTTAAGTTTTTGGTGTTCAATGATCGACACTCCTTTCCTACAAAACATCTGACTGCATTATTTGTCGAATTAAAACATTGCATACTTAGCTTATTGTTGAGCAAAAAAAGAGTAAACCATTTTTGTGATTTCCTTTTTAAAAGCGTGATTTTTCTGGGCCACGAGTACTTTTTATGATTTAACTCATGTGACAAAAAGGTTGAACACCTCAGCTGTACAATAAAGGCAAAAGTAAATGCATTTCCTAGTACTAAATACATCTATTGGAAAGTCACAAGAATATAAAATTTGACCTTTTTTCAAAACAAAAAAGCACCTACCTTTTTTGACATGTTATTTTAAAATGAATTAAATTTTGGTCATTTTTAATATTAGCAGTGACATGTTTAATAATGTAAACAGTCAAAATAGCCTGTTTACATACTCTCATATTTGTGAAACTAAATGATTCAGCTGGTGCTATTTGTCAGGAAGCCTTTTCATTTGAGAGAGAAAAAAAAATCAACATGTATACATGTATTTATTCAAACAAAAAAGGAACTGGCTATTTTCTGGGTATTAAAATCATTTTAGTAACTGTAGTTTACTTAATCAAGTGACATGTTATGTTTGAACTAAAAGTTGCAATAGAGTCACAGAGAAGCAAAGCCTTCCTCTGCAGTTGTGCAAATAACAAACCAACTACCAATAAAAATACTGAAGTCTAAAGCCCAAATCACGTGGCAATGCCAAGGTCCTTCCTGTGTAGGTGTGCTTTTGTATGCAAGCCAATAAACAACAACCACACCCCAACACACACCTTATTCTATGTCGCCACTGATTTATAACAAAAGAGGAATCCAACCCACTTCTTAATGATGCATTTTCACAGTAATTAGGAAAATTAGACACTTCAGTTTTCCAAAGATGAAGGCTAAAACCACATTTAGAAATTTCAGTTGAGCCCAAAAGTGTGCTAAAGGAAATAAAGCACCGTTAATCAAAAGGCTAAACTCGGGCCTTTGACATCATCGCAGCCGTACGGTGCTGCCATACTTACAGACAGCAACATAAACAAATAGACAATCTGGCATTTAATGGAGGGAGCAGCTTAAAAAAAAAGAGACGTTACATTTACTGGAAGCAAAAGCCATTCCACAGAGAAAGTGGGGCTGCTTCTAATGAGTCGATCAAACAGTAAATCATGAGAGTTTGTACTAGCAAGAAGCTACATTGTGGCGTTTAACTTTACAGAGTAAACATTCAGAGTTATTTTCACAAACAAAATTTGGCAGAACGTGAATTAGATATGTAAATTCAGCGTTTTTTTTATTAGTTGTCATTATATGCACATTAGGAATGACTCATTGCAAAGTCAACTAACCATTAAACAGTATGAGAGTAAATGTATAACCACAAGCAAAAAATACAGTTGCTTTACAGTAATAAACAAACAAACAAAAAAATTTTATATAGAAGCATAAAAAGTACAACAGAATTTAAATTATTTTGTTAAAAATCCAAGAGCAACAAATATTGGTGCTCTCAGCTAACATAATATTATGTGATAACAATTGAGAAAGAAAACTTAAGAGTGCCGTGACAGTGACTGTGTTTATTTTGTCTGTCACAATGGGAATAAATGTAAATCTGTTTCAGGTAAACTTTATTAGCCCAAAATTCAGATTCTTTTTATTTTTTATAAGTGAACGCACCAAATACGTTCATTTTTGAGAAATTACAATATGTGTTCTGATGAGCCTTATTAGATTAAAAATACCTTTTGAAATTTGAAACCTTGAAGCAGGTATTAAATATATTGTTCTATTAAGTCCATATTTCTGTATTAAAAATATTCCTTTTAATTGTTTTTTTTTAAAATAATGTTCTAATTCTAAATGTTTTTCTTTGCTGTGAAAGTTGTCACTGAGGGAAGAAGACTCCAAGTTTTCTTTTTTCCAAGGTGTTTAAAAACTACATTGGAGAAAGCCTAAAATGTTGGCTTTTCATTCATGTTGACACTTTAAAACGCACAGCTTGAATTCAACAAAGAGAACAGCTTACAGTAAATTTAAATACAACAAGTTTACTCATTTTGTTTATACATGACATCTCAGTAAAAACTGAAGGGCTGCATTCTGCAAGTGAACAACAGACTGCTGTTGACATTTGCTAATGTTTAGTCTGCTAATTGTTTGTACAAGAACATTTTAAAATGTTGACTAAGTAATAATTTTGTTTTAAATTAATTAGCAGATAAGTTTAACAAGCCAGCTTTAAATCCTAATAATGGCCATTTCACTTTTCAGACAAATGTTTTGGTTATGAGAAGGACATTAAAGGGTAATTTTTTGATTATTCTGTACAAACATTTCTGATGCTTTAAAGTAATTTCTTGTATTCTATTTGTCGTTTATAAAATGTAAATGTTAATTGGCCACAACAAATATTATTTATAACCTGTTGCTGAAAATTACTTTGTTTTGGTCAGGCATCATAAACGCGCATATATTAGAAAGGTCAATGGGCCCAAATGGGATTATATTCAAAATGAAAAAAAGTAATATAAACTCTTTAGGAAAATATTTTGCAACTACATTAGATTGGAAGATGTGAGAAGTTTTATCAATATTAATTTCCATAATTCAGCAAAATGCTTAATTACCTAAAGAAATAAATTAAGAAGCAACAATTAAGTTTTTAAATGGTAACAAGTGGTGTGTTGATGGTCATAAAGCTGGATATGAAATGGATAAATTATCTGAAGCTTTTATTCAATATGCAATTTCATTTTCCACTGTCACTGTAGCTGACTAAGGAACAATATTATTAAAGCAGAAACAGTTATATTTCTAAAAAAAAAAAAAAATCTATATGACAATGGAGTATTCTCAAGGTTTGTCTGTTTTCTCCATGCTTTTTTTTTGTTTTCTTTGGCATCACTTCATGTGCTTCAACTTTATCTCTGAACATAAACATACAAGTTTAAAACACTGCTGTGTCCTGGAATAAAACCCATACTGAAATTTTTCAGTTTGAATGTTGCTATCATTACATTCCTAAATTCTTTTAAATTTATTTAGAAATGGGAAGCAAACATTACGATTTTGGCTAAGTTATCATTTAGCCAACATTATTTGTTGTCACAATTTCTAGCGACAAGAAAGGCACCTCAAACTGAGCCAGATTTAAAAAAAATCTTTTTCATGTCTTAAGAATTAGGCCGAGCGGCACATTTACAGCTGTTGGTTACAAGAACTAATAGCTGTAAAATCTAAATCATTGAGTTCATTTTGAAAGTTCGTTTGTTATGAATTGAAATTACAGGACCAGATAACGAACTAGGTCATATCTAACTGTCCTGAAGCAGCACAGCAAGTTTTTACTGCTAAATAAACCTGCATAAATCTTTGATTTTACACATGATTGTTCAAAAGTAAAGCATAAAGTCAAAGATCAAAATAAAAACTTCTAAAATTAACACAACTAAGATAAAAAAGTAACTGTCCACTGATTTAAAGACAGTTCACAGCAAAATTATCTGTTACAATCAGTCATTACAGCAAATTCAGAAGGAAAACAAAATCATGTATCTGAACTGAACATATGACATTCATATTCATATCACCTTAAATTTTTAGTGCTCATCACTGTATCATGAAGGCTGCATTTCTGGTTCAGCAAAGGTTTGTGGTTTTACTGCCCTGCTTTGAGCTCCTAAACACCATCATGAGAAAATGGTAAAATAATGCTAACTTGTAAATGGCTGTCACTCTGTCTTCTTAGATGCACATACACACATATTTAAATGATAAATAATAACTGATTTCCTTGTCAAACAAATTTGAATAGAAGTTTGCTTTAAAAGTCAATTTATAAAGTAGTCTTATTGTCCTGTTCCCTGGTCAAGCACTGGCCTTATCACTAGCTTAAAGCAAACTAAACATCTGCTAATCAAAGTCTGCATTTTCATTCATCTTGTATTCATGTGACATAAGCTACATCTGAAGTTGGAGAAAGAACTAATTCAGAAAAACATCTGTAAAACTTTATATATGCAATTTTAATTTCAAAATTGAAGTTAAAAATGTACAAAATTTGTAGCACACAACACAAGTAAAGCTGAGAGAATACAGCTCTGCTTGTGTAAACAGCATTAGCAATCATAACTACTTATAAAAATGTACGTGAACACTAAAAGTTGAAGAAAATAGGAACCCCATCCCTTCTTCACACAAATATTAATGAATGAAATCCTCTCAAAAAAGAGAAAACAGTAATATTGGCACACGTGTCAAATGCAAAATGTTAAAAGAAGACACGTAGAGAGGAGACAAAGGGTATCTGGGTGGCTTCCAACGACACCCACCCTTCATCTCAATCAGTTCCACCACAGCAGACATCAGCTATCTGCCAAAATGTTACTAATCTTGCAAAAGGGAATATTTTTATGCCTTTCCCCCCTTCCAATTGTGCAAATGCTAACATAAATGTTGGTCCTCAGAGACAAAGAAACCAAGCAAAAAGCCCAATAGGTGAGCAGTCCCATTAGCGAGTGGCTCAAACTTGCCCGTGGTGTCGACGCGCCCATTCAGTTACACAAATGGACACAAGCCTGACTCTGGCCTGTGGCCACGGGCACAAACACATACTGACACGAGTCTGGAGCCCCATAAAAAACTGTCGCACATTAACATAAACATCAAAGACTGCTAATCTGTGTCCGTGAGCAACAGCTCAGCATGCGTGCTCCTCCGTCCTGATGCCAAAAATGAAAATGAGACCCAAGTAGAATCAATTTATGTTCGCAGATATTAGGAGTACGCAAATCATCGATTTTTTGATTAGTAATTTTAACTGAAAAAAAAAAATGCAAAGAAAAAAAATATTATGACAGATTTACTATGTAATCTTAGAAAAAACTGCATTTATTGAATTCATGAAGTCTATGTATACCATCTACAGGCCTTCACATTAAATCACTTGTCCTTCATACAATGAGGGATTATGTCTGAGTTGCCCAGAGGCTGAACTAACATGTTGAAAATGCAAAACAAAAGCCCTACTTAAATACAACCAATCTATAAATCAGGCATACACAAATATTAATTCATTAGCTGACAAAACATATGAAGTCTGGAAAAATGGATTCTAGCTCCATACTAATTCCCAAAGAAAGATCCCATTTAATAACCATTCTAACAGAGAGCAATTCATTTTATCGGTCAACGCCGCTCTGATCTGCCACGATGTGGACAAAAACAGTTTAGGGGTATCCTGCAGTCTGTGTGTTAATTCTCTCTGCAACATTTCCCCGTTTTAACTCGCTTTGACCAAAATGAAATGCCAAATATTGGACAAAACAAAGGTGGGAATTCCTGTCTTTCAAACTGCTGAGGTCTAGTTTGTTTAAAAATTGCTGTTCATACACATTTTGTCATGCTATTCTGCTTCATAACAGTTTAATGCTAAAAGTCAGTGTTTGAGTCAGCAAATATTCCCACAGATGCTGCGCCACATGGAAAAGGGAACTTGTTACAATAAACACGCTTCTTATTTATTAAACTTTACAAGCTAAATTGCTTGAAATTTTGATGTCAAGAGATGATAAATCTATGCTATGTTAATTTCAAACTCAGACGTGACCCATCAAAGGACAGTCTGTAGGCTAACTCCAGATGATTAAAGTTGGGGTCGGGACTTCACCAAGGTGTGGGTACTTTGTATTCCTCTTCAGAGATTAAGGTGAGTAAATAAAATACAGTTGTAAAAGCAATTTCTGTTATAAAAATAAAAAATTAAAACCGAAATCATAAAAATGCTAAAATCTAACTTATTTTAAATGTAGAACGCAACATGTAGAAAGTTACATTTTGCACCAGAAGAAGTTGGAAACTAAACGGCAGAACTCAGTGGGGTACAAAATGGCGAGGGGGGGGGGCACTGTCCGTATGTTGGGTGACACTACTGTACTCAACCAACAGTTGGCATCTTTTCCAGTTTAATTTGTGGGTCAGAAGTTGATAAGTTTGGTAACAATGGTCTGAAAGACCAAAAAGTAGGACAAAAACCAAGACAGAGGCATTCAAAAAAAAAAAAAAAACTCCCAATATGAATTAAGAACCAGAGTGAGTTATAGGAGAAGGACAACGGAAAAGATTTATCCCAGACTGTCATGCCATTGAACGGGGCGTAACTGACGTGCCTGTAGTAAATCACACAACATGGTACACACATCTTTGCTAAAAAAAAAAAAAGTAAATGGTTAAAAATAATTAAGGGATATCTAAGGTACTTTAACAGCAAGGCAACCTGTTTTAGCTGTGAAGTCTAAATCTGCAGAAGATGAGGGCTCATCAACGCGTTCTATTATGATAAAACCACAACCACTTTTCATTTTTTATCACCATGTGCATAATTAACTTTCTTTAAACTATGTGTCAGTTTTACGACAGAAGGCTGTAATATATTCAAAGCACAGATGTACAAATTAAGTTTTTCTTGCCAAACAGAGTAGAGGTGTGCAATTAATCAAATGTACAATTCAATTTGCTAAAACAATTTAACCACTGAAAAATCATTGGCTTTTTATTTTTGGATAATCAGATTTGTAAGTGAGCCATTATTTTACAGTATCTCCCAAATGAAGCATGCTTCCAGGCCTTTCAAAGGGTGAACTTCATGAGTTTCTTGTTTTGAAAAGTTCAAAGTAAGGATGGAAGAAAGAGGAGGAAAGGAGCTGCAAAGTATCCTCCCAGTGGGATCTAATTAATACACTTTTATCAGGGAACGTCTTGATGTACACACTGCTGTTTCACACCTGGAAAAAAGTCTGGCATGAAATGACCAAGTCTGCAGAGGTCTGCAACAGCAGAGGAACGGTTTATCAAACCATCTGTGAAATTTCTTGAAAAAAAGTAAATGACTTCTAGAATCTTTTAAAAGTTGCATTAAGATGCTGAAAAGTTTGACTGAAAAAAAGTTATATATTTATATAATAATTTTGCGATATGTTGATGTACAGTAAAATTTCAACTGAGGATCTTGTTTTTCAGAGATTGCAGAAATACAGGATATTGCTGACTGTGTGTCTATATTTTTTTTTACATATTTTGCATTTAAATTAAAAACTACTGGTTATTTTAAAGAAATTTTTCACATTTAAGGTATTTCAATGGACTTCGAGTGCAACTGATGGATTGTGGTCATGTTCGCAATATCAGAGTGTGAAACATCGCAATCTCCAAGAACTGCTTGGATGTAATATTTAGAAAATAATATTTGAAGAATCCTGTGTTCACGCTCCCCATATATTTAATATATTTAACCAGAAAAATGAACAAACTTGTGAGCAGGAGTATTTCTTTAGTGGCTGAGATGCTAAAGGTGAAATTATATGACGTGAAAGAAAGAAAAATCTCTGAAAAATTAAGACTTAATCTTAGTGCATTTAACAACTACAAAATTGCAATCCAATGGTTTTCAACAATTGTGCAGCTCTATTTAGGGGTTGGGCATTTGAACAATTCTGGTTCACATTTTGATTCTCCGTTTCGATTCCGTTTCTCAACAGTTATCGAATCCATTTTTAATTAATTTTATTTCTACAATCTTTTTACCTTTTGTAAAACTTTACTGTTATTTTTTTTTTTCATAGGGCTTCTTCCGAGACTTAGGAACCAGTCCAGGTAAGCAGCAGCTACAGTATATGATCAGAAACGGTGCTAGGCTGAAAGTCCGAACCGGAGGAAGATCGGCACAGAAATCAAAGACCTGGAATTTGATGGCGTCAGTCAGAGGATTGGGTATCAAAACTAGGAATCAAAATTTAAAAAGTTGAACTATTCCAGGAGAACTGAAATGTTAGTACCAGTTCCAATACATTCTTGATGTCCAACCCTTCCCAAACATATATATAAACATTTTTCTTTTAAGCCAAACTAGTATAGTTTGTCTATAATTTTGCAACCCTAATCAAAGTTCTAATTGTGTATTCAGATTTTTGACTAATTAGTTATTTGTGTATAAACTAAAACAAGAAAAAAAGTGCAGAAAAACAGAAAAATTCAACTTAAAAATTAAGGATTTTCAAGATTAGTCCCATTTATGTAGCAAAGCATGTCCCTAAACGTAATCTGACTTGTATCCTCCTCAGGAAGTCTAAGAAAGTAAAAGTTGTTTTTCAGCATTTATTGCTGCAAAATTGAGCTCCTAGCTTAATGAATAAGCAAAATATGTAAATCTAATTGTTTAGCATTTGACCACCCAATCAATGACCACCACCAAAAGAGAATAAAAAAGGTAAAACTACCCCGTTCTGATATCTGGCTGCTTGATAAATCTGTATTTTATACAAGAGGCCAGATGTAATAGCAGGTCCAACCTAAATGAAATGTACCAGCAAATTAAAAGAAATCAAATATTTGGGGGTTTTTTTGTTTGGCATTCTGATAAGAGACAATACCTTTCAACCATAGGGTTGAGGCTAGGCTAGGCTAAGGTAAGGCTAATGTCGCTGCATGCCAAATTAATATAATACACCTGTCACATGCCCAGAGGCCTCACTCAACCTTGGAGAGAATATTGGTTTAAAATCCGGCAAAATATTTTCCAACAAAAAGGCATGGGCCGGGTAACAGTATCACAGCAAATCAACGTTTTAAGAGGTTTTGATTTTGAAACCGCAAAAATGTTGCACCATACACTTGCAATGCTTTTAAGTCTGAACAGAAGTGACCAGAAATACTTCGCCTGGCCTGGAATCTAAAGGAGCGCTACCTGTAACTGTTATTATCTTTAAACCACAGTCAAGCAGGCAGTAGAAAGCTGGAAGCCCAAGTTGATGGACCAACTAAACTAAAGCTGTTATGCTGCCAACGTTACTCTACACAAAAAGAGAAATATGCTGTTCTTAGCTTCAAATGACAGCAGTTAGCTCCTGTTATTCGTTTTGGTCTTAGTTTCATGTTTACCTAATGTGACATGCTAAATGTAGTACTCATGGTTAAACTGTGAAAATCTCCTTGCATATAAAAGCTCCAATGTATAAAATACTTTGAGACATCCTATTTTAAAAGGACAAAGTATAACACTGAACTCAAAAGATTAAACCTGGAAAAGTGTAACTTTTTTTGGAAAGAATCAGTTAAATCCCCTAAATTTACTGCAAAGAGATGATATCCATAAAATATTGCTCATAATATACACAAGCTTTTTCTCCTCCCCACTTGAGTGAGAAAAGCTGCTCTGCAAGTTGGGCAAGTGAAGACATGGACCCTACGGCTAATCAGTAATGTTCAGCCTTAAAATGGCAGGCAGTTTTATAAAGTCCGGTACGTTTCCTCTCCTAAAAAGAAACTCAACAAGTGACAAAAAAAGGAAGTTTAATCTACCCAAGTTATGTTTCCCATTTCTTTCCTTCAAGCACTCTTTTGAGTGATGGACAGATGTTTACTTTTTCATGACATGTTCAAATAGACTTAAAAAAAAAAAAAACTGTTCAACTGGTAAAATAATGCAGGATTTTTGTTAATCTGTGCAGAGATTTTTATAAACACACAAACTAAGAGATCAGAAGCAAAATAACTAATCCAAATAGTAGTTCATTTAAAAGATGTAACTGTATTTAAAGTGCCATAATGGCTTTATTTTTGTAGCAATGCAGAAATAAGTTGGAAAATATGAGTTTCTGAGATTATCAGGTGTTTGAAACTAACTGGTTTTTAATACTGTTATGAGTTTATTCATTGGAGGAATCCAACAGGAACTTCATGTACAGTTCCTCTTAATATTTGCGCATCCCACGACTCAGGTGGCAGCTTGGTGTTATTTTACTCGTTCCTGTTCTCTGTGTTCTGGTCAGTCTCCTTGTTATTAAGCTATATGGGGGCAAAGTGGTGTTGCGTCCTTACCTGGGCCGTCTGATCCCGATATGGGTGAATTAATCTTGGGTCGCTTTGCAGTAGGGGGTCCCGCATCCAGCAGATTGTCAGCCATCCTGCTCGGTGAAAATTATCAATGGATGTTGATGCCGGGAAAATAATAACAGGGTCAGATCAAACCTTGAGTCTCTGATTTGTAATAATGCGTAACTTTTTTTCCTTCCAATGTTGCGTGCGAACAAGCGACGTTAGTAGTTTATTTTCACTTGACTGGCAGAGTGGTGAAATGCTGCCCGGAGAAGACGAATTTTAAAAGAAGGGCAACAGCGCCACGCTTCGCAACCGAAGATCACCCCATGATAATCCAACACCCAACACCCACATAATTATCCCCAATTACTACGTCCAAAAAATATTTTAGTTCGAGAAAAATAAATAAAAAACAATTACAAAATATTACACAGCGTACAGGCAAATCCCTTAGCTCGCAGATGGCCGGTTTCACCCACGTACAGAATCATTTTTTAGCAGTCGAAGTAAGCAGCGATAAAATCCAATTTTTGCTTAAATAAGAAAAGGAAAATTCAGAAAATATTTTCTATGAGGCGGATATTTTTTCTCGTCGCTGTCTCCCCAGCAAAAACAGCGTTCCATGGACGGAGATACGGCGACAACCAGCGGCGCTCTCTGAAAGGGAAATCAAATATACAGTGGCCTTTCAGGACGGTAAAAAACCCCGCAACCCTCACATGTTTGGCCTCATTCTCTGCGGAAGAATCTAGTCTTCGATTTTCGACCGGAAAAATCCCGTTTCAGCCGGGTCTGGGTGGCTCCGGTCGGTTTTAAAAATTGTGCTCCTCCGAAATTCCTACTCCGAGCCGCGTCAAGATGGCGGCTGTTGATTCCTCCGATACAAAAAAAAAGTTTTTTTTTTTTTTTTTTTTTTTTTTTTGGTGGTAGGAGGGGGCACTGCTCCGACGCCCTGACGTAAACCTGTATCCCACCGTGCGTCATGTGAACGTATGAGAAGTTACCTTTAGGCGTGGAATAACATAAAAAATTAAAGGTGTTCAATCTGTATTAAACTTTTAACGATATACATAATGCATTTTGTGACGTAGAATCGGCAAATAAAGCAAAAGCGATGTATTTTCGAAAAACAAAAACTGTAAAAATAAAAAAAACTTACAATAACTCATTTGACTTCTCATTACCTTGTCATTTTATAAACCTCAAGGTATTTTATTGTGATTACGTAATATACCAACAAAGAAAAAATCTCCTTCCAGGTGGAAGCTTTAAGATTCATTTTCAATTCTTAATTTATGCATGCTTATGTATTTCTGTACTTCTTGGAAGAAAACCTGCAAGAGCCTGTCAAAAAAAAAAAATAATTAAGACTATGGCAGAGGATCACCTTTCATCGTAGTCGTCAAACTCAAGACCCAAATCCCATCTGAAAACAGTGGTTTGGCTTGAAAATTGCTTTTTTTAATGAGACAATATATGCCATCTGACTAAGTTTGAGCAATCAAGGTAAAAGTCCACAGATGGACCAAACTTGAATAGACGTACTCCAAAAAAACATATTTTTTTCCAATAAACGTTAGTTCAATAAATTGCTGACTCTGGTCCAAATATAAATCCACCATTATGTGTTAATTATGTACAGATTTCTGTTAGTCTAGCACATGAAATTCTGGTCGCAGTGGCAAAATTACTTTACCCTGAACGTTTTTGTATTTTTTTAATAAGGGGTTTTTATGTAATTACACATATTTTTAGAAAATGTCAACATTCATCCATTTTTAAATGCAAGATACAATAAGCTCTAATTTTAGTTAAAGAGTACAAGACAACAATTTGTATGACTGACTTACAATCTTTTACCTCCTAAAACAAGTCAATGTAATGTTTAGGCTGCAAATTGAATCATTCTCTTTAATGTTCAGCAAGTGACTTTTATTTGAAGTTAAATTTCACTTCACCTATTAGCGTGCCTTATACAAAACATAAAACAATTTATTGTGTGGGAGTAATAGCAAGCTACTCCACTCCCTCTGTTACTATATACTATGAGGAAAAACTGGGTCAATTGGTAAGACCCTCCCCCTTCAAGATATTAAAGAACCTCACACTTTTATAAACACCCATACAGATTTACACATGCAAGCCAACAAAACACACAAGCATTATTCCAACATTGTTTAAGTTGTCCAGTTCTAAACTATTTAATACCCAATTACATGCTCTTATACAAATAATAGAAAATGCTTTACAGTAGAAAGGCATAATGTAGATCAAAATTGAAAGCCTTGTGCAATTTAATTTTTACAGTGTGTGTGTGTGTTTGTGGGGGGGAAAAAAACAACCAGAAAATGGAAACAACACACAACAAAACTGCATGAGATGGCAATGACACTCTTTGGCATCAACATTTTTCTAGTGCACTATTCTGCTGGTTCAGAATGTCACCAACATCTCAATGAATCCAGGTAAATTAATACACTGTATGCTCATGTACAGGCAGGAAAACAAAAGGGGTTCAAAATCAAAATCTGGGAAAACACGTGTTCATTGCTGTACCCCAAAATAGTCCAGAGTTCAAAAAGTATAACAAAATGATCCCCAAAAACAAAGGCTTGTCAAATTCAGGCCAAAAAACACCTTTACTTTTACCAGTACCTACCTGTACAGTAATATTTTTCACATATTAAGCTATCAGGGTTGTGTGCTCATGAGCAAAGAAACACAAGTTTGCTTTTCATTTTTTTATTTTTACATATATACTACACCATATCCATATGGCATGCAATAGCAAACTTAAGTGAAAAAGAAAAATTTACACATGCATCAAGAAAAGGAACTAGGCATTTTTGAAAATTATCCAAATAAAATATGATTTAAGCTATAGATTCACATTTTATGCTTTGTTTTTAAATATGTCGTAATAAATTAAATCATCTCAAAGTGAAAATCTGAAAAAAAAGTTAAAGCGCAACCCAAGCATCAGAGACATAACTTAAACTATGAAAATATTACATATTCATACAAATTATTTACAGAAGATGAGGAAAGGCAAATTGGTTCCCATTTATAAAGCTAAATTGCAAGTTGAAAATATGAAGTGGCAGGTTTAATATTTGAGGATTTGCTATCCATTATTTTTTGAACAAATCCAAATTAAGACAAGTGAGTGAAATTGTATCTTTTTGCTCTTGAGCACACAATCCATTTTTAGCAAGAACAATGACAGAAAATGCACTGCGTGGTTATTTAACATTATAGCATGAAAAAAAGCTTTAAAAACACCTAAGTATATGAATCACATCTGAGACACGCTTTTTGCATTTACAGTGCTAACACATTAAGTTTCATGCCACTAAAGGTTTTAAGCAGCAAGTGTCAAGCTGTTCGCATCCAGTAATGTCTTTCAGATCCTGGAGAATTAGACGTCTTAAATGAACAGCTTAAGTTTCATGTAACAACACAAACACATTTGTGACATTCCACATCAATTATCCTCGTTTTGAGAGAACTAAGAACTACTTTAACACAGTGTAATGCAATTCAACTTTAGGCAGTTATTCTTTTGTCTTTAGTCTTTCTGAAATCATAGCTTAAAACCATCTATAGATTTGTTAGCTTCTTCTAAAACACCAAACACATCTTGAGCTCCTGCTAAACTAAATTGTGGGCTGGGGGAACAACTACTAGAAGCCTATAATGCTGCAAGCATGCCAATAAAGTATATCTGACGAAACCATTTCCTAGTGTTTTGGAAATGTAACTGTAGTCAGAAAAAAAAGGTGCCACAACAGCAAACGAGTTTGTATTCCAGTCATCTCAGAAACTCTATGGGAGCTTAACCATATATGAATATATTATCCAATAAAGGTTACGCAATGTTAAATGCGTGCAGATATCCTCACACAGTTCAGACTGGTCCGCTGTGTCCTTTACCAATTAGTCCTGGTCATGCCATGAGTTTTCTAGTTTTACACAAACTGAGGCACGGCAGCAATTATTGTGCAGATTTTCCCATGTTGAAATAGCAACAATTTCTTTATAGCTTTCACTTAAAGGGATACTTAGGATTTTTTATGAAAGGTCATCCATAAAAGCTTACTCACTGATGTCATTTCCTGTCAGAAGTTTATAAAAAAGTGAATAAGTCCTCATAGCGGTGAAACGGTAATAGCTAATATGGGGGCAAGCGTTTTTGCCGACTTCAGCAGCTTAAAACAACTCAAGATGAAAATGTTTCCATTTGTGGGATACAATGCTACATTAGTAGACATTAACTGCCTGCACTTTCAGTTAATATCTGCTTATGACAACAAGATAGGATCATATTTGTTGCCATTTCCTATGCTGACACAGGTCCATGTGTACTATGCTAAAGTTACATTAGTTATATGTGCTGTCATTTGCTTTGTCATCTGAATTAATTTGCCTCATCAGCTTTGACTAGTCAGTTTGCTCCAAGTCCACCAAGGCCAGAATAAGAATTTGAATTGAATAGCATTGAAGATTATATGTTATCCATGTCTCATAAGAGCTAGTCAAATGGAGAAATTAACTATTGAAACCTTCGCAACAGGCTATTTTTACTAGTAAGCTGAACGTTTGTTACTGTGCTAAAGTTATTATGTTAATTCATGCAGGCTGTATCAGTCTGCCTTTTCACCAAGCCCTGCAAGATGTAACTAAACTTCTGGTGTGTTACATAACTTGTGGAATGGACACCTGCTTTTGATAATTTAACACATTTCCAACCACAACAGAAAATGTGTAAATACCTGGGATACAAGGCTGTTACAGGAGGTATTAACCATATAAAGTTTTATAAGAGATTGCTGTCAAATTTGTTGGTGTTCTCTAAACTGGAAATAATCTGTTACTACACTAAAAATCTGATGGTTTTGTTACATTAGTGACGCGTCAGCAATGACTGCTTTGGATTTTGTCAGACAGCAGTGAAGATGCTAAATTTGTGCTCTTAAAATGTTGAATGGTAATATCTAATAATAAAGTATCGTATCCCACATTTGGAAACATTTCCAGCTTGAGTTGTACATCGTTGGGTCTACTTGGTAGCTTTCCTCCATTCTTCTGACAACTTCACATAATTCAAATTATCCCTTTATTTTGGTTTCTTGTATTTCTGATTTCCTCTTGGATAAAAAGGCAAAATAAGTCATTGGAAAATATTGTTTAAAAAAGTAAACCAATAGCAAAAGTGAAGCTTTATTCCCAAAAAGTTTTCATGTGTAAAGTTTTCCCTTTTAATTGTTAGTTAAAAAGGCCTTGTTTACGTCTTATTCTATTCTAAAGGCACTTAAAAGACATTTGACAGAAACAATCAAGATTAAAGGTGCAAAGATAATCAAGTAAGTTAATGACAGACAATGGGGTTGCTAGGAGGCAAATTTCCATTTTCTCTGAATATCTTCCCAACACCCTATGTGTGGTCCACCAAGCACCCTTGATTATATCAGCCAAACACATTTACACTACAAACAACCTTGTTCTTGGCTGATGGAAAATCTGGTCTGTTTATACAACTCAGATTTCTGTGTCTGTCCAAATCCACCTCCTCTACCTGAAGTTGGACAAAAATATAGCTTCTACACATGCCAGCTAGCAGTAATGAGAGCTTAAAGGGATGAAGGTTGGTAGTAAGAGTGCTTCTGTAGCAAATGCTTAAAGCCTGGTTAAATCGCCACCATTATAGTCAGAGTTATCCTCTAGCTTGTCTTTTGTGTCTTTTCTTGGTGAGTGTTGTGGTGCATGTTGTTGGATTGAGGATGAGACGATGAGCTGTTTGTTATTTGGCGAGTGTCCCTCAAGACTGGTTACAGGTACTGATGTTAAGCCACTGTGTGACATAGATCGTCTGGCACAAGAAGCGACCATGGAGGAACATCTTCCATTGATGTCTGAGTCTTTCATTTGACTAAGCCCTGTTGTGTTTGAGGAACCAATGCTGGCACTGGGGACCATCATTTTGGTACTGCTTCCATTCTTGCTGGTGGTTGGCACCATGCTTGCAATCTCGTCAGTGGGAGACCGCCCGATGCTACCATCCACCTGAGCTCGGATCTCCGGTGAGACCGAGAGCTGGTACTGAGGCACGGGGCCACTGTCGCTGCTTTTAGGATAAAGAAATGTCTTCATTTGACCTTTCCCTTTGACATTAACCGTTCCCCGATAATCAAACTCGTAATCCATGCCACTGAGCACGCAGTAGCTTTCCTCACTGACCTGAACACGGCACTCTACACCCGTTGTGTCCATGCGGCTGGCGATGTTGACGGTGTCGCCCCAGATGTCATAGAGAAGCTTGGTGGTTCCAATTACGCCCGCTGTCAGGGGCCCGTGATTAAAGCCAATGCGAAGCTTGAAGCCGAAACCAAGCATGTTCTTGTTGAAGTCGTCCACCACTCGCATCATTTCCAGGGCAAATTCAAAAAGGGCTCGAAGATGCTCTTGAGGATGAGCTGCATCCGCGCACTGCTGAGTGTTGAGTCCTGCTGCAGCCATGTATGTTGCACCAATGGTTTTGATCTTTTCAATATTTGCAAAGGCAGGCTTGCGTAAGAGCTCATCAAAGTCACCAATTAACTCATTGAGGACGCGATAGCACTCTTTGCCTCCCTCGTAACTTTCTTCATAAAACTCACTGAAGTTGACAATGCTGGCAAATATGACTCCCACATTGTCGTGGTTCTTGGAATAACTCTGGGTAACCTTAAGTTGTTCCGCTACATGGATTGGAATTATGTTGCGGAGCAGCCAGTCGGCCTGGTCCCTCATGTTCTGAATCTTGATGCGGTGCTGATCAGCTTCTACGTTGCCATGGTAATGCAAACGGTAGCTGACCTCGAATTCACGGTTAAGGAACCAGACGAGGAGAAGGAGCAGGAAGAAGGCCACACAGGCTTCAGGAATAAGACGTTTGTGTGGGTCAAAGTTGGGTTGTTGATCAGAACTTGTTGAGTTGTCGGACAAGATTACAGATCCGTTTGTAATGTTGCTTTGGGCATGAGACCTGGTGGAAAAAACAAAGATAAGAAAAAGGAAATTAAGAATAACAGTAAAAAGACAGAAATGCAAGCATGCAATCAAAGTATTACTTGGCAATTGGAATTTCACACTTCTTATAAAAAAAATGAACTTGGGGATTCTTTTTAGGAATTGCCAAAATCTCACTTCTAGTGGCATTTGATGATGGCATATTAAAAAGTAATATTTTTCATATTTATTTCACATTCAACTTTGTCAAAGTTCTTACCGGAAAAAACTCTCAATAACACTGAAAGAGACAAAAACAACAATGATATTTATTAATCAGCCTAATACATAAAGTGTGAAAGATACTATATGTAACACATATCTTTTCACACATTATTGTGACTCAACAATTCATTTTATAAATAATCACTATACAGCTAGAGGCGCAATCTCGCAACATAACTGTTGATCTAAAAAAAAAAGTGTAAAATATGGGTATCGGAAGATAATGCCACAGAAAGAAAAAAAAATAATTAAAAACAGGCTTATAGTGAAAAAAGGTAGAAATAACCACTGTGTGAAGAGAAATTATGGAAAAGTCAAATGTTGCTTCTTTCACATATTGGTAATAAATAACTACATTTCCATCTAATTGTTATGGAGCTTTTGAACAAACTTTAAAAATGTCTCAAAAAGGAAAAGTCGAATTAGGTATGTTTCCATCTGCTGGTTTGGAGCAAAGCAAAATTTTGTCAGATGTTTACATTACTAATGGCTGCAATGAATGAAATATAGAGGTTGAAAACTAGCATGGACCACACATCTTTAAAAAATAGAAAGAGAGTCTCGTACCCCCCTCAACTCCCTAAGGCAGAGGTTTGGACTCATACATTTTCCAGATTTTGTGCCTCTGGTTTGGCACAAACCCACAAGTGGTGCATTTACTCTTTCAGAAAAGTCAAAAACTATCACAAGCGAGCGCCAACATATTTTTTTGCAAAATTGAGGACATTATTTTGACAATTGACCTTTGATCACGGTAGAGCAGATCATTGCTATTTTGACTATTCTACAATTTAATGGACAGAGGTTTTTGTTTTCTACCACAGTTTCCATTTTAAAGAAATTTAGATCATTTTAGATGAACTATCAATTTCTGTACCAACTTATACATTTGCTGCTGCATCTGCTCTAGTGAAAATTGCCTGCAAAAACCCATTCCAATTTTCAGTGAAATACATTATAACCAGCATTTACAACATTTTCTGCCTTTCAATTAATGATCCAATTACACATAATGAGTAGCCTGCAAATTATAGCTTTTCGGTCTGTTGCTTTCTATTTCTCTACTACACCTTCTAGTAAATTACTTGCTATGTAGAAATGTAATTTTTCCCAAAAACAGTGATTAATCTGACTAATGACTAATGAGGTTGAGCTGAAATCATATTGAACAGAAATGTGTGCAAAGACAATAAACAAAGGAAATGAACACTGCTTAACTCATGACTGAAAATTATAGCTAAATGACGTAAGAGTGATGATGACGACATTAGGGATATGAAATGAAATGTCATATGACATTAATATATGTGCAAGCACCACCACCGAGGCGTCATCAATTTGAAGCACGAAACGCCTCATCAGAGTTTAAATTTTTTCACCTTCCAGTATTTTGACCAACACAACATTTACCATGCATTTGTTAGCTGTGTCCTACCTGCAGGGGGAGCAGCAGAGCAAGGTAAGCATTGTCAGCCCCACCAGGGTGGCTATTGTAGAGCGCATCCAGTAGCTGAGATGGCAGAAGTTACAGTACTGAACAATAGCTATGATGATGGCACAGCAGATGAACATGGTAAACTGAGAAGAAATAAGAAGAAAAGGAAAACGTCAAGTAATTTAAACATCATCTTTAAATCTCATCTAAAAGTAAAGCCATATAGTTTTATTGATTTAGTTAGGCCTGGCCCGGTTACAAGAATCAAACGATAGCTACGTTTTGGAAGGTTGCCATGTCCCCCACCTGCTTCTTAAGCCTGGCAGTTACAATGTTTAGAAAAGGTCAGATACTTTTGCTTTTTATTGCTTACAAGAAAGAATCATTATATACTTGCTGTTTTAAAGAAAAGCAATTAATCAATTAACACACTGTTGCTTGTACCATAACATTTAAAAATTGTTGTATTTTTAGTCAAGACTATTTTACAATGAGAATCTAATTTCAGCCCAAGCCAAACTACTGTTGAAATAAAGATTAAAGGTTTGATTTACAAAAGCCAGGAAATGGTTACGAAGACTGAATTCTACCTGGATCGAATTATACATGTCACAGGTGAAATGGGAGTAGACTGTCAGAGCAGGCAGAGACACCAGGACAGCTCCAATGAAGTGGCGAACTATCCAGCCAGAGATGGCCCTCATCAGCACCCGAGTGCAGCTCAGTACACTGTCCAGATAAAAAGCCATCCTGAAGAAGGAATACAATTGAAAAGACATAACTTATACACAACCTTTCACTGCATACAACATTAACATTTCAGAGGATTGTCTGGAATGGGTGACCTGGTGCAGCATCTTTCTGCATGGAGTTTGCATGTTCTCCCTGTGCATGGATGGGTTTTCTGTGGGTATTCCAGCTTCATCTCATAATCCAAAAACATGGTTGTTAGGCTGCTTGGCCTAAACTGACCTCAGGAGTGAGTGTGTGTGTGTGTCTGTGTGGATGGCTAAGTGCCTACTTGTCCGTTTTATCCTGTGACTGTCCAGAGTGCAACCTGCCTCTCATACCATGACTCCTGGATTTAAGATTGTGCTAGTGCAAGAAAAAATCTTATTTAATGCTTTATCAAAATCTTTTACAATGTTGCCAGTAAATGCAGGTGGCGCTGTAATTGTTCTTTTTTTACTTCATATTGATACCAATTATAAGGCTGCACATTTTAATTTGTCCTTCCACTGTCTGAAAACAACCCACAGCCTGGTAGTTGAAGATCCACACTCTGTATTTAGTATCTCACCGAATGGCAAACAGCAGAGCCAGAGCCTCCAGCAGGGCGACTACAGCTGTCAGAATGAGTGCCGGAGTGGATGGACTCTGCTGGGTGACAAGAGGTCGGAGGAAACAAGCAAGAGAGAGCGCCAGAACAACTAAACAGCACAGCAGCATGTCCAGGAAAGAGCTGAACGTTGGACTGGCGAACGTCTGAACCGCTGCTTGATTCTCCACCTGGGAGGGAAGACAAAAATGGAAATTAATATGAAATGAACAGCAAATGTTTCCACTTTCTATCACCTACAGCTGCAGTCATGCCATCATAAAATCACTTCTAAAGTTACACCAGCAGGGGGCATTGTAACCTAGCACATAACAACTTTCAAGGTCCTGCAGTCATTTCTCTTTGCCGCAGTCTGACCAGTCTGGTGATAATGTGGTGCTAACAGGCTTCCGAGACGAGACTCAGACAGAGGAAAACTCACACAGGTAAATACACAGAAATCTAACCTGATATCAGCATAAATATAAAAAAATAGGAAAAAGAGATTGATTGACATCACGAAAAGATGCTGACTAACACTGACAAAAATGAGAACAGCAGAATGTTACTAGCTAAGTATACAGCACCAACAAATAAACCCTAACTACATTCATATGCATGAACACTTTCAATCAAATTCAGGCAGATGGAGACCATTACATCACAGAAACACACCTCCTCCTGGTAGCTTATCCGGTAGGCAGACTCCAGGCTCCTCTCCAAGAAGGTGAGGCTCAGCTTGTGTAGGGGAGGCTTGTAGAAATAGTCCTTCATAAGACTGATAGAGTTGCATAAACAGCAGAGAGAAAATCATGTCCACTTCAGACTAAATTGTTTTATATTTTATCATGATACACCCACAAAGTTTGATTTAATTTTTAAGTGGAGAATGTATTGGATGAATCCACACAAAGTGCCCAACTGAACTGACACCCAACCCCTTTGCAATAGGATTTTCTAATAAAAGGGACAGACAGGGTGGTGATTACCTATCCTCCTTGATAACATCCACAAAGTGAGCATCACTCCTTTCCCGGAAGTTCTTTGATCGGAGCGGGATGAGCGCCGAGTGGTCCATGCCCATGGCTCCTCCGCTCCAACTCTTCTTCTCTTTTTCCTGCAGCATCTCACACAGCGAGGTCTGGCTGTTATTCAAGGCCTCAAGCTGAGGACTGAGCAGGCCATTCACCGTCTTGGGGCTGCGGCCAACTGATACCGCAGGGGAACACTTCAGATTTGAAGAGTCCTAAAAGAGAGAGGAGTTCAGAAAGAAAGAGATCAAAAACTCTAAAGACAGAAGGTGTGATAGTGCAAGCTTTGCTCTCTGGAGAAGATTTTATGTAGTGAAATAAAGGGGACATAAAAATGAAAGACGGTGCTCCAGTCAGATCCATTCAAAGGCAACAGTTTAAATCAAATTCATCTGGGACCCATTGAGTTATTCCTCAGAGCTCAATATTTTCCATGGCTTTTATTACAAGATATAAACATGCTGAATAGCTTAAATTTGTTTTCTTTTCACAATTCAGGTACACGTTTACACGCTTCCCTTTCTCACCTTGCTGTTATTGCTTTTGTCATCGTGGCAGCCATTATGTACCATTCCTTCTTCAAGAACCTGATCCTCTCCTGTTATAAGGGTCACACTGCAGGACAGGCAGGGGGACTGTCCGGAGATTAGAGACAAACATATGTAGTCACACAACAAGTGGGGGAATTAATAAATTGTGCAGAAGAAAACATGAAAAGTCAAGGTTGAGGAATCACAAGAGTTATGTTACGTATTCAAGAAACATCACGGAGACAGGTTCTTTTTATAGCTTCAGTCTTTGTGTCCACATGGAAATGGTGGTAACAGAAAAAATGCTCTGTTGAATCTTCCCTTCGTTTCCTATAAGAGTTACTGATGTTGAGTTGAGAGTTTGATTTTGTTAATGAATTAGGTAGAAAATAATCTGGAAAAAAGACAAGATTAATAGAATAAATTATTTTAAAACAAGACATTTAGAGTAAGTTCAAGGAAAACCCAACTGAGTTAAGATTTTACTTAAACTTTATTTTATTTGAAACCCCTTAAATCAATTGAAAGGTTGTTCTCTACATGCATTATGTGCAAGCCCTGCTTAAGTTATCTCTCAATTACAAGAGATGAATGTAGATCAAATTTATTTAGGAAATCAGTAAGTTTTATCATTAACCTCTGTTTTATGTTGTTGTTGTTCCAAAACATTTCAATGTGGATTAAAAATAAAAGATAGAAGAAATCTACATAAGGTAGAGAAAAGGTTTCACAGTAATGTGTCAAACGAGCATGTAGAGTGTGAATGCAGGAAATTGCAAGAACAAAATAGCCTATTATATATAGCATTTGTGGTGTCCTATGGTATTGCAATATTGAACCCTTTATAACTTGATATATTGTGCAGCTTACCTGAAGTCAAAGGAAATAATTATTTATTTGCTTGTTTACGGATTTTCCAAGTAGATAAATATGTAATTTACAAAAAAACAAAACAGTACCCCTGAATCCAACTCCAACATTTTTTATTTCTTCTCAGTTTTAGGATACAGGATTGTCTTAACTACTAAAGAGTTATGGCATGCTTTCTGGTTATGAACGAAGCCTTTTTCAAAAACAACCCAACCTTTTTTAGGAGTAATAAATATATAATTTGAAAAATTATATTGTGTGTGCACTCTGGAATAATTAAAGAGAAAGAATATTGACAATTTCGTGTGACTAATCTGACCATAGTAGACTAAGCTGAGCTGACACAAAGGTAGTGTGTGGTTCTGTGAACCTACCAAATGGGAGCAAGATAACTCAATAGGTGCATTTATGCATCATTAAGCATCCAAATAATGCTGTCAAATGTGGCCAAAAAATATTTTTACACATTCAAATATCATTCACTAATCTATTTAAAGATCCCACATCACTTGATACGAGTCTGTTTTTTGAGGAACAGCTTCTCAGAAGACAAATGGCTTTATATGGAGGAGTCAGACTTGAAGAGTGCTTCTCTGCATGAGCTAACCCATTACATGCCTCCCACTGTGCCCTTGATTTGTCGACTTGCTACAGTTAGAGTGAATCTAAAAAAGAAATGCAACACACCCTTGTTTAAATGGCTGATTCTCCTTTGATAAAAAATAGATCTTTAATGTGACCCATACTCTTTACAACCCAACTGAAAAACAAAATGGAATCTTTTACGGGTAAAACAACAGACTGAAGTAACATGAATGAATAAGTGTACATGCTCTTTTCTAACTGGGGAGGTGGCTACGTTTGGAACAATCCACCACGTTTATTATTGCACTATATTTTGAGAAAACATGGTGCAACAATACATAGAATACATTACATAGAAGAACTGAAAATCTAAAAAGACAAAAAGAAAAAAACTGGTCAGGAAGTCTGCCAGGAGACAAACATTTAAAACAACTTCACAAATTTCTGAAAAGCACAGACTGTGTGGTTTGTATAACATCAATCCCCTATGCTCTTCATATATCTGGGCTAGGCTGTAGGGTGGTGAGAAAATCAAGTTTTTGCTTCTTTTTTTTATACATTCAATGCAACCTCCCCCCCCCCCCCCCAAAAAAAACACCACCCCTATCATTATCCATGGTAGCATTATGGTTGGATGAAGACAGTTAACTGTTTCAAATATCAGCATTGGTAGAAAAGTCTTATGGTAATGCTAGATAGCTAAGAAGAAGATTATTAAGGTTTTTGAATAGTTCATCCTCAGTCCAAATCTGTAGCAGATTGAAAATCTGAAGATATCTGCCTAAATGCAGCACTCTCAAATATGACAGAGTTGGTGCATATTTTTTTCCACAGGTGAGTGTGCCAATGTATCAGAATCTAATTTTTACATGGCCATTCATAATTACAATGACAAAAGTGATTAACACACATTTTCCCAGTCATCTTGTTTTCCATCACCAATTTTCCAAGACCACTTTATGTGAGGATGAGCATTTTGGGGTCTGAAATCTTTGTCAAAGTTGTGCATCAATATTAGTAAAATCCACCCAGATGGCCAAATAGATTAGTTGCAATTGATATTGCAAAAATGACTGGAAGTTGCTATACTGTACAGATATAAGGAACATATTGTAAAGTCACCACATGCTAAAAAATCATTAGCTTTAAGGTCTGTGCACAATTTTTTCTTTTTCCTCTAAATGATTTCTGTTTTACATGTGAAAACATTTCAGTTATTTTTTTCCTGTCACAAGAAATAGATTTTCTAATTGGTGCTTGCACCTTTTTTACATCCACTATACATTCCTTCTACAGTTAGATTTAAAGAGGACCATCTGCACTAAAGGTTTTTTTTTTTTTTTTTTACAAAAAATACCTGCTAAAAATAATACTATATTTCTAAAATTGTTTAATAAGATGTTAAAGTGTTGCTTTCAAGTCTCATAGCAATACAACTATGACTAATGGAAGCATTTTTAATGGTAAATCCATGTAGGTGTATAAAAAGTGAGCTACTCCTTCCCTAGAGGATGCATAGGGTTATATTAATGTAGCTGGAAGGAACACATAGAAAAATGAGGCTACATAATACTGGGCTAAAAGTCAATGCAAAGGCAGCGTCTCTGCATGCAAAAAAAAAAAATCTAAAATATTTATAAAAGCTTCTGATACACCCACATATAGCAAAAGAGGTTGTAGTAACACACCGTGTGCCGTGTTCTTCCTCAGGCGGTGTAGCTGTGCAGCTATAAACAATACACATTCAGCAGCATCTCGAGCTCTCCCAGAGATGGTTACTACTCGCCTTGTTTTTGTCTAAGGGGAGGGTGCAGGCCCCATCAGGCGTGTGCAACCTGGGCATTTGGCACTGAGAATCAGCATCCCCTGGTCCAGACAGCCCCGTCTGGGTGCAGTTACAGAGGGCCTCCACCTTTCTGCCGGAGATGAGGTAGGTCCTCATGCCTGGAGAGGTGACAAATAGATTAGATCAGAGGTTTAGTCGTCTCTCTGTGTGTGTAGAGGAACCCTGGGGTTGCATTAGGATTCAGCTAAGGCTTAGTGAATTCCCTCATTTATTTGTCTATGTAGGAAAGAGAGAAAAGAATTCAATATAAAGCTCACCTAATTTGAAAAAAAAAAACAAGGTCACATAAATGAATCATTCTTTTATGCCAATGTGGATGTGTATCCACATCATGTCTGGTGCTTTATCCCCAAGTGGCTTTTTTATATAATACAATATAGAACAGATTGTTCAGACACACACAGAGAAAAACTTTAAAACTTTAATAGAATAGATACTTTAATCCAACCTCCATCATTTTTCTACATCACTCACTTCACTCTACTTTCTTTCTCTCTGTGGAGGTTAAATTTATGTCCTTCACTTATCCACTTTGATCTCCAGTTCCTCCACAATGTGAGATTCATGTGCAGCACCTTGCAAAAGGATTCATACCCCTTGAATGCTTTCACGTTTTTAAGGGCATGTCTAACAATGTTGCACATTTAAATAAATACTAACATTTCTTCAAATGTTCTTTGGACATCCCCTCAAAGCAGATGGGATGGAACACACATTTTCAAATCTTGCCACAAACTAGTTTGATTCAGGTTTGGACTTTGACTGGGACATTCTAACACATGAACATGGATTGTTGTAAAGCTCTGGCTATATTTTTAGGGTTGCTGTCGTGCTGAAAGAAGAACGTGCGCCCCCAAACTCTATTCATCTGCAGCCTCCAGCAAGCTTCATCTATCTTCCTTTAAGGTTTTACAAGCTTGGTTGTTCCCACTCAACAAGAGTAGCCCTCCAGCATGATTCTGCCGCCATCATGTTTCACAGAGAGGATGGTCGACTCAGACACACACAGAACAGTTGTACTTCTTCTGAATCTCTGATTGCCCTAATAGATTTATTTAAGAGAGATTTGGGGATGGTGAAAGCAAACCCATGCCACACTTTTCAGATGTACACTACTTTATGGTGATCTTGTGGTTGTAACATGACTAAATGCAAGAACTGAAAAGGTGTATGAATACTTTGGCCATGCATGGTACATTAATATGGTCAGAAGGTTTAGGGGTTATGTCATGTTCAAACACCTGCATGTTTTCAGTTTAGCATTTCTTAGCATTCCAGCTCGTACAGGTTTTCGCTGTGTTGGTGAAGCTTTTTTTCCCAGAATTTCAACTATGAAAACAGGTCAGTTCACCGTGATAGCTAAGCCTGGCTGTTTTCAAAAAATAAAACTGATTTATACAAATGAGAGAATATAGATCAAATCGTTTAAAATGGTGGCTTGTGGGATGCCACAGAAGCTAGCCCAAAATAATTCTATTTGTAAACTTCATTTATACAACAGTGTGCTGCATTTGATACTTTTTCAAACAGTTTTCATTATGGGGTAAAGATGTTTACATCAAGACAGTCACAACAGATATGAATATATTATGCACACAGTATTTTAGATTAAATTGTCTAAATAAAGCCAAATGTAAACAGATAATTACTACTTCTGAGCAGTCAAAAGAGTGGACTTTATATCAATAAAGAAATTCATAAGCTAAATGAAACTAAATGCATGCTGATAGTTGTATTTGTCTCTTGGATTTAAGGTATATTAAATGCACAGCATGGTGCAGATGGTTATAACATTTACTAGGTGAGAGCAAACAGACAAAGTGTGTCGTTGACTCTGTTCATTTTCCTCCACTCAGTCAACATCATTTTGTTGTCACCAGACACAACTTCAGTTATCTGTTTGTTGTCAGAGCAGGTAACTACATGTGACTCCGTGCTTAGCCACATAGCTCGGAACCAAGTAAAATCACAGCCTCCAGCACTGAGCATTGTCTGCACTGAGCACTCCAGACAGGCCTGCCGCTGCTTGTGTTGAACCACCGCAGGGCTGTACCGCACAGACACGGGCCACACATGACACCAAGGTACAACAAAATGTTGGATAAATGAATGGGATGGAATACGAAAGCAACACTCATGTAAAAATGCAAATGAAAAGACAAAAAAATATATTATATGGTCATAAAAGCGCCTCTCTGTCCACCTACACGCTCAGTCAAACACCTATGCACAAAGTGTGTGGAGGAGTAGGAGGATAGCTTTGCTGTAGCTTGTCAACAGGCCAGGTGGATGAGATTCTAGGATAAGAAACCAGGGTACTCAAAGGCAGAAACAACGAACTAATTCTTCGCACCAGTGATGCAGAATGGCACAGCGGATGAGAACAGGCAGCGGGAAGCTGAGAGGAGTTTCTGATGGCCTCTGAAAGTCAGAGCGAGTCCCTGCGACTGTGTTAAAAACAGAGTCGGGGAACGAATGGCTAATCGAATCTCATTCTGCCTCCCACCGGGAAGCACACATCGACTTTTGCTTGTGGGTCAAAATTGTTATTTAGCTCCTCTATTCACACGTCTCTAGCCTTTGTCTCAATATCTGTGAGGAAATAAATCAGCTGAGAGTGAATAGAGGTGCAATTCAATACCTTGCAACATCATTGATTTGTTTTTAGGGGTTTTTCTGGTAGTTCAATTCAAAAAGTGAGACTGATGCAGATTCATCCCACGGGGATATAGAGCAAATATTTATTGCTTAATTTATATTATATTATATTAACCCATAAAAATTAAGCTTTATGACTGAGATTACAGCCTCTATAATCAGGGGAGTCATTGTTGATGACTTAACTGTTTTCCAACAGCGTCATAAACAATTTGAACAAGAAAGGTAAACAATGAAGAGTGTAATGCAGTGTAACGCTGTTAACGTGCTGAATCTAAAAATATTTCTAGACAGTTGTGTGGAAGAAAAAAGATGCATACCATCTCCATTTTAGACTGAAACATGGACATTTTAATTCATGCCCAGACTGCAAGATATCAGAAAAATATGAGAAAATGTTGACGCCAATATGGCTTGCAATAAATTCAGAAGTACTAGGATGTACGGTGCCCATGTCTCACTGATTTCAGATAGAAATCTTGCATTGGGTTGCAACTGTACTGTTGGCAACAAAAGGAGTTTCTTACTGATCTTAGCAAACATGTTTCACAAAATATATATCACTGCAGAACAGAATGCAAACATGTATAAATAGTGGATATGTATTGTTGTCTAAGCACCTTTTGGTGATATCGATGCTGCTGCGCAGATTGACAAAGTGATACCCATAAAGTGATGATATACTGTGCAGCTCAAATTTACATGAGTAAATCCGACCGAAAAACTAACGGCACCAGATGAATTAGATGTACTGGATGGAGACTAAGCCAAATCTGTTTTAAAGAAATTAATGGGCCATTCAGTCTCTATTCACAAATACTTTAAGAGCTTATTTAGCACACCAAACGGTAAGTATAAATTCTGGCCTTATCAAGTCTTTGCATACTTTCCTCCCAAATTTCTGGAAAATGTAAAGGTTTGTACAGATCATTTGGCATAAACTTGAAAGACTAAAGCTACATTTGCAATTACCCTAAAGTAATTAACCCTTCAGAGTAACATCAGCATTAATTGTTGGGCATCTTTTTTTATGTCTGGTTGTGAAAAGGTTAAAAAGTGCAACTGACACTGAAAAATGTCTGCAAAAAACCCAAAAGACCAATGGAATGCTTTTTATAAGGTCAAAACAATGCAGTCACTAGTGATGCCTATAGAGACAAAGTACCAAGATGGAGATAATTTGACCTTTTGGAGGAAAAGATAGCATGGAAAGTTCCCTTCCAAACAAACTACCAGTCCCAAAACCGTATTAAGAAGAAAAGAAAAAATCCTTGTTGATGTAAGGCACTGTTCAGTCACAACCATCTAAAAAAAAACACCAAGAGAGATTACCTGACCTCTCTTTTTCACCAGACTTAAAAATCATCAAAGAAGGCAGGAAGGTTCTGAATTGGGACAAGAGAGAAATTATTCATTATTAAAAGTACACACCTATTTAAAAAAAAGAAAAAAATGCTCATGGAGTGAGGAGAGAAACAAAGTGGGACAAACTAAGAAAAAAACCAAAGTAGTTCAGAATTTGACAAGCTGGAGGCAAAGTAGATCAGATGTGGTTCTGCTTAAAGCTTTGAGTAAGAAATAAAGAAAACATACAATGCCTTTTAAAAATATTCACACCCCTGGAACGCTCTTAGATTTGTCCCATAACAAACTTCAAAATATGAAGGCAGAATATAATTGCTAATAGGTTGTAAACTGATACATAGTTTTAAATTATCATTCATATATAAAAATGTGAATAGTGACACACGAAATTATTTGTGGAAATGTTTGCTAACTACGCATCATTTTCCTTTAATTTATTAATCATGCACAGCTTTGTTGGCCCATAGAATTAAATATTAATAAAATATAGACTATTGTGTTTGTAGTATTAACACAATGTGAACATTTTTTATTATGTATTCAAGGTAATTGTACAAAAATAGAAACCGTGTTGCTCAGTTGGTTTCGAGACGGTCTCTTGTCACACTGAAGCAGATCATCGTAGATCATCTTAAAAGACAGGAATCCATAACCCTGTTAACTTCAAATGTCAAAGCCCAATACGAGCGAGACAAATCAGGGGCAAAAAGCCTTTCAAAAGCTACACAATGAACAATTTGTGTGTGTGAGGAGCTGCATGAGCTTTTAAACAGATTACTGCGTTAGTGCCCCTGATTCTTTCCTGTCAAGGAGAATCTCATCTGCAGTCTTAACATGAGGTAGCTGAAATAGCTGCATGGGGGATCATGGATTGAAAGTCCTGAAACAAAACTACGTTTTCATCCCACTTCAGAATACATATGAGCTCAAAAAACCTCACAGGGAAAAAGGTCAGGAAGCCCCAACTCTTGTTGATAATTTCTTTTCAGCTCTGTGTGGATGTTCTGCTTTATGTCAGTCTCTCTGTCAAAACTTTCGAAGGTTTGTGAGGCGGATCCATACATGCGTTTGACCCTCTCACGCTCGGTTGTCCTTGGGCTAATTGAAGAACATCATTACTGGCAGGCTCCGAGCATTACAGGATGTGAAGTGTCCTGTCGTGTGCCATCAGCAGACTGGGAACAGTAAATAACCTTTTCCCGTGAGAGCCCAGTAACATTATCTCCATCTCTTGAGCCCTTCTGTTCCGAACAGATGAGCGCAAAATGAGAAAAGCCTTTTGTAAACAAATCTATTACTACCTTACACAGCCACAACCTCCTGGAACAAATGTCCCAGAGCCCTCTCTGCGCGATGCAAAGAAAGAATCAAACAAACACAATAAAAGATGGACGCACACACAGATGCATAGCAAAGTGGTCATTTTAGACACTTAAACTTACCCATCCACCGGTCTGAGCAAAGAGAAGGGCAATTAAATGGCAGCCCTGCATGATGGCCCACTTTTAAATGCCCTTTATGTAAAATTGAAAGCCGAAGTGATGGAAAATGTGACGCACACTAGGCTGCCACTAATCTCCCATTTTTAAAATGGGATGATGAGGCTCACTGCCCTGGGCGTCCTTCAATCAGAGGGCAGCACTGGAAATCCAGAAAGAAGAAGTTCTCAGCTTTGCCTGAATCTAGTTTTCTATTGCTCACTTGCAAGTTGAATAAACAGGAAGTGGTCGGAGTTTTGAATTTAGAGTGCAGTACTACAGAAGGCCAATGATGCTGAAGTTGGTACATTACTGTAGATTTATATTAAATGCAAAACTAAAAAGCTCTATTTATGTCTTTTTGTCCCCAAACAAATCTTGGCTACATTTGATCACCCGTAGATACAATCCAAACGACGAGTTTCAGGAGCGTATAACCTGGGCACTGTTCATGCAAGGACTCCAAGCACCTGCTAACGTTCTCTCTCTTTTTCTGGGATCACTTTTATTGTCATCAGATTATAGATTTATGTCAAAACAAACTTTTAATCCCATCATTAAGACACTTTTTTTAAAAGTCTGTTTTCATGGCATCTGAATGTTACTGCCCTTGCCTCTTTAAAGGAAAGCTGCCAACAGATGCATCTGAGAAGAGACAGATAAAACTAATTTGAATAAGGCTTACTGTTAAATTAGACATAAAAAAATCTTTAAAATTATAAACTGTACATTAAATAATGATTAAATACTTCAAAAGCAACCCTGTCTTATTTAATGTAAACATTTCATGCTTGAAATGGCTAAGAAACAATTTTATTCATGAAATAGTTATGGTTAAAAATGTAAATAATGTAAATATGTTAACATATTCTGACTATTTACTTTTCAAGAACTCATTTTATCCATGAAATAACTGCTACAAGGATGGTAGGCCAATTGTATTTGAATGAAGAAATATGCACTCTGATGACACTAGATGCCATTTAGACCACTGCATTTTACGAGTGGAGCATTACGGCTTTTGCTATAATGCTCCACTTCATAGATATATTAAAAGCTCTATGAGAATCTGGCTTTGGGTTCATTTCAAATATAGTGCAAATGCAATGTAAAGGGAAGAAAAGAAAGGGAGAAAGGTGGGGTAAGGTTTAGAGGAAAAGAAGAAGAGAGAAACAGGAGAATACAGGATGACACTGTAGAGATCTGCTTCTACACCTACAAAAAGAGAGAGGAAAACACTAGTGAATCAAGAAAGAATAGCAACAAATTTATGCATACAAAACAGCTACAACATCCCTGTAAAGTCCCTGGTACTAGTTGATACAAGAATGCATGCAAATGTGAAACTCACTGGACATTTATTAGACATACGTATTTTTTTCTTTCCAACTATATTTGCAGCCCGAGCTTCACAGAAAGAATATATATATATATATATATATATGTATATATATATACTGTATATATATACACACACTATCCCCATCCCAGAGTGGCTTATTAAAAAAAAAGGAGAACAGAGGGCAGCAAAGAGAAAAAGAAGGTTTGGCAGATTTGCTTGCTTCAGCACACAGCCACATGAACACAAACACATTGTGGGTCTGATCATAATGACAGATTTGCCTTTCAGGGCCAGGTATCGGAGCAGGAGGGCAGCAGAGCAGGTGGCGCACAGAAACTTGCACTGCTATGCCGAGCAGATCTCTGTGCCATTTGGCGCGTCAGCAAGAACCCTTCCTCCTTCTCATATCACACTTTCTCTGTCCAAGGATATACTGTACGCCTTGTTCCCGTTGATGGGGAGAGAGCAGGAGGGGACGAAGAAAAAGAAAGAAAAGAGTGGAAATTTGTCCAACATTACAAGCTGTTTAAGAGAAACTATTACTGTGGAATGGTGTACAGGGGACATAAATAGAAAATATGCTCAAGAAAGATTTGAGGGCCAGTTTCATTAGAGGCAGAAATAAGAGTCATCATGCAGTTGTGGATTGACAAAGGAATATATAAAGCATGTCAGAAAAGATTATTGCCACACATAGCAGGCATTCATAAGTTATAACAGTGAAACCCTCAAGAGCTAAGCATGGGTGAGATTTGTGGTTGGGGGAGGTGTTCGGGGAAGATGACCTTCCTCTTTGGAGTCGAACAATTCTGCTGATCCCGTTTCTGATGGGGCTTTTTAAAGGACATCCAGTGATGTGAGCAGAATTATTTACAATGTTAAAGTGAGGGGAAAATAGCGTTTTCTATCAGAAACGCTCAGTTCCCATGCTCAGCAACATACTGTAGAAAATGTTTCCGGAATTAACTGGAATTGTTTTCCTCACTTGAGAAAAATTCAGGGGACGGTGGAATTATATCCACAAATTTGTGTTCGCCACAGATTTGTAGAGAATACAATGAACTGAAGTTTTATCGACATAATCTTTCACCTGCGCTGTGAATCTCTACAGCTTCTCCATACAAGGGGTCTCTCAGCTACTTCTTGCCCAGCCTTTTAGTTCAAGTGGAAGGTCATGATTAAGAAATAGGCGACTTCCATAGGCAGCTGGTTAAATACTTTATTTAAGAGTACTTAAATAATGGGGTAGAATATAAATGCACAACACTTTTCCAATTTAAGAAATTAAAAAAAATAAAATTAGGAAAAAGTTTTAATAATGACTCGTTTCTTCCAATTTACCTGTTGCTGGCTCTCTCCATAGGTCCCAGTGACATACATTAAAGTGTCTGTATGTAACATTATGAAATGCGAAACAGCTCAATAGATATGAATGTATCTATAGGGCACTGTACATCTTTTAGCTGCATTTACCCACTGATAGCTACAAGAATCCAATAAATATGAACTCTATTTGTCTGTGGGAGCCCCCTTTTATTCTTTGGTTTTACAATTCAGACCTGGAGGTAATTAAAAAATGTGTTATAAATAATAGAGAGACATCTAGCGAGATAAAGTTGGGAGTCACCTCTGTAGATACTTGACAGAGTTACTCCATGTACTACAGGCACACTGAGCCAAGAGTTACAACTAACACCACACCTAAAGTGTCTGTCAAACAAAGGCACAGGTAATTCAACACAATTTCTTCTCAAACACCCTTGATAACCTGCAGTGACACCTGGGATAATTTACGCAACCCTCTGCGTTGATAAGAGACAGGAGGTGTTACACACCACCTGGCCTTTCTCAGCCTGACCTTTTCCAGTGTAGCACAAAAACACTGTCCTAATCTGAGAATAGTGCCCTACTTTCTCACACAAGCACACAGCCCTCACACAACACACCATCCTGAGATTTCCCTTCCTTCCTTCCTTCCTTTTCCCGTTGCAATCAACAGAAACATATCAATATCCTTCCCCTCTTTATGTCTGTGTTCTGAACAGAGGTGGACGCAAGGTTAAACGTTCATATTTGGGCCGTGCATTTTTCCTGGCTCCAGGCCAGCTCCAACACAGAGCACTCAAAAAAAAAAGGAAAACATCAACAACAACAAAAAAATAACTCTCGACATCTCTCCAGCGCGTTTAACTCTCACTTGGCTGCTCCTGTCTCCGACACTCTGCGTTCTTTTTGTATTCTGTGCCTGTTATCCCTCCTTCCTCGACAGTCTGTGGCTGTCATGCTCTGTTGGCTGAACAATAGATACAGTTGAAATCCCTCCAAAATCTTTGACATCCTCACTTTCTGTTGCTCAGTGGCCTGCATTCACTCTTCGTTTTGTCAGCTTTGCTCAGTCTCAGTGCCCTCCACTTTCTCTTCTTCTCCCTCTTGCTTCCCATCCATCTGCAGTGTGACTATCGCCTGTGTTCCTTTGTGTCCAAGCCCATATCCGTTTGCTTCAGCAGCACATCAGCACAGAGTTCTTATCTCCATAGAATTGCTACAGCTGACATCATCTGAAGAGCCTTTCCTCATTTTCCTTCTCGTCACCTTTTTTTTTTTGCATTCTTTCCTCGCCTGTGTACTGAATGTTAAAATTTTCCTACATTGCTTTGCTCCCTCTCATAGCAGTAACCATATGGCCAGATTGGTCATTCAGCACATCTGTGCAGCAGAAACGTCCACACTGCAGAGATCATTGATGCTTTTGAAGGAAAACTTTTTTTTTGTTTAGCTTCTAGCTGATTTTTAGTAATTAAGATGATTTATTTCTAATTTTGCCTTCAAATAAGGTACACATTTGACCAAAATTATTTCTCCTGCTAGCAGATCTATGTTTATATTAATCTTTTAATTTGCCCAACATCACTCTTCTGACTGGAAAGAATCAGAAGAGTATGATGCTAACATGTGTAAGAGATTTCCCCCCAAAAATAAATGGCAGGGTGTGCTGTGGTGGCGACCCGCGTTTGGAGGCCTTGAGTCCTCGACGCGGCCGTTGTGGGTTCAATTCCCGGACCGGCCGATATTTGCCGCATGTCTTCCCCCCTCTGCTTCCCCTGTCCTGTCAGCCTACTTTTATATAAGGGACACTAGAGCCCACAAAAGACCCCCTGGAGGGGAGAAAAAAATAGGCAAACGGCATGTTCAAAAATATCAATATGCAAAGTAAACTGTGGGAAAACAGTATCCTTATTACAATCACTAAAATAATAAATAAAGAACTCAGTGAGAAGCTACATAAAGGGCCATAAAAATGTCTAAGTACTATACTTAATAAAAATAACATTATAAGCTCAGGTGTTGTATTTAGGAAAAAAATAATTAAGCCTTGTTGACCTCTCCCCCCTCCCTCCCACACACACAGAGAGAGCTTCACATTTACTTGAAATGGTTGAAATATCTCAGCCTGAGATCATATCGATGTGCGGTTAAGAGCAGCGCTACCCTATTGATTTAACAGTGACCAGAGATGTGAGAGTGGGAAAATGATCAAAGTGCACAGCAAAGCAAGACAAAGCTCCTTTCAACCTCTGATTCACCACCTGCCCCTGGTTTTTTGCTCTAATAATAACACATTCTGAGTGATGGCATCTCTTCAATGGGGGGCTGATGAGGAAAATGTGCTGGATCCTCTGCAATAAATGAGGATCATAATTATCTCAGCGTCTAGTCTGAACAAGGGATAAGTTATGTATACCGTCTTTATATCGTGCTGCCTCACACTCCTAAAGAAGAAGAGTCGACGGGTTCAAAGTGACTCATGGATTAGTAAGAAGGGCAGAAACAATCTGATACCAGGCCTGCCCAGAAACATTCCTGTAATGTTGCATTGTTGATGATGATGCAGTTTGAAAACAGCAAAGGCAGCACTTTGACACAGTTACTCAATGAGCGAGACAAAAGCAGAGAGAGAAAAGTAGACAGAGTAAAGAAAGAGGAGGAGATGGACAACTATAGAGTGATAAAAGGACAGGGAGTCACCTCTGCAGGGAATATATCAGGTACTTAGCACTCTGACAGGCCAAGTCAGTAGTGGTCTTTAGGACTGCCAGCATGTGAGATTCCTGAAGGTATGAAGTCTGGAAGGAGGAGCAGCTGACAGCTAGTGAGACACAGAAGGGACATGCAGATGGAGAAGAAACAAGGACATCATCTGTATAACCACAGTCTGATCTCAGTCAAATTAAACTGAGTAGTTTTAGGTTCTTCTGTCACACATTAAGTTATGGCACCATCCAATGTACAGGTACTGAGACAGACAGCCAGAGAATAAAATGAAATGGAACCCCCTCCTCTTTTCAGAATCATTTTTAGAGATCTTTTGACCATTTTAAAGAAACACAGTGACGCACTAATCTACGTCTTCTCTTCTCTCTACAGACACGCATAGAAGCACAAAGCCAAGGAATAGAAAAAAAACTACAATATCATTTTTACTCTCAAATATTTACATTTTTACTGATTCAAGCTCAGTACTGACTGTTAGTAATTCCTCTTTATGCTTCATCTCACTGCAAGTCATGCAATAAATTGGTGTGGATTGTGAAAAAACAACACATTAAATGCTGATTAAGTACCAGACAGCCAGGGCTGGTTATAACACAGTTCCTTGTAGGGATTAGCAGCTACTACTACAGCATTAAAGGCAAACTCCCATCTGAAAATCTTCAATTTGGGGTTTCTTTTTTAACAGAAAATTGAAAAACAAGACAAAGAGATGCCAACACAAGTTACCGTAATTCTTACTATCCTTCAAAAAGACGAAGATGCCGTGAGCAGGAAGAATCTCCGGTAGCTTTCTGTATTACAGTGACTCTGAAGAAACCTCTGACTAAAGACTGTCTTATGAAGTCGATGCTCAGGGTTGTCTTTAATGGTGTTCATTTTTACAAGAATCCTTCTTTGCAGCATAATCTCAGCGGTTCCATAGTCATCCTCAAAACAGACCCCACTTGCTGCTACAACAGATGGTGGCAGAAGACACTGTACTATCCGCAACAGATTAATAGAAGATACGCAGCTTCTTGCTGCAAACACTGAAGGATCTTAGCTTCCTCAAGATGTATGCTCTAATGTACATAGTGAACAGGAATGGTAAGAGTACATTCCCCTGTGGTTCTTCTGTGTAGCCGACTACCGGGTTGGACACAAAACCTTTTATTCTTTTATTTATTCTGTTTGTCAGGTAGTCAAGGCTTCAGGTGATTGTTGATGCATCTACCTGTGTCTTCTGACGGTAAATCAGGTTAATTCTGCTTTTTTGCGATTTTTCACACATTGATATTATGCAACCAGGCCCCATTGTTAAATACTCCACATCTTACGTTTCACTAAGTGAGTAAAATGCCATGAGGGAGTTTGATTAATGGTGACTGAACTGCAAATTTGTCTCCATCATCTTTTAATGTTCTTCCTTTAAAACAGCAACTAAAGACTTAACTGTGAACAAATAAGATTGAATATGTAGGTTGTGCATTTAGAACTTTAAAAGGATATGCAGCAACAAAAATTAACTTGACCTCCTTAGAGTTGCATATCCATCCTCCACAGAGGTTCCCCTTCTGACAGGCTGAAAGCTCCACTGACCTACATATAAAATCATCTATGGAGCAATTCATAGCTCCAGCAATCCAGTTTTTATTCTTTTTGTGTGCCATACATGAATGAATAATGCACCGTCAAAGCTGACAAGCTGCTAAAAGGATATACAAAAGCTTCTCTGAGGAAGATATAAAAAATTCAGAAGGCAGTTAGGACGTGCGAAGTAAATACAACTGTAAATGTCAATGTGATATTTTATAAAATGTTAAGAAGATAAAGACCCATTTGGAGAAAAAAGGCTTGTGGTATTTTAGTGCCAGTTCTGCCTGCCACAAAATCAGAGTTTGCTTTGAATGGGTTGCAAGAATATGGTTTGGTTTTGCTCCAATCCACCAGCTCTGAAGAGTGACCTGCTGGTCAAATACTGGAAAGAAACTAAAAAGTAAAATTTTTCTACACATTATTAGATGCACTTTTCTAATAGCTAGTAAAAAGAATATATCTAATAGAAGTTAAGGACACCTATCCAAGTTAGGAGGGATTTCATTTGAAATTTAATATAAATATTTTTACACTTAAATCATCTTTGATTTATGACTTCCTTTCAGTTTGTCTTAAAAGCAAACCGTCTTTGGTTTAAATGCAAGGACCTGGTATTCAATTTAAATGCCCTGATGTGACAGATTTTAATTAATTGAGAAATCTTTAATATTATTCCAAGTTGGACCGAGTTGACATAATTGCATGTTCATATTCTATTTGTCAACACAAACCAAGTAAAATGTGCACTTCTGTATAGCTTCTGTTAAAAGTAAAAAAAAAAAAAAAAAACTGAAATATGCAGGTCAGACTTTAAAGAAAATCACAAATAAGTAAGTATGGACCAATAAGGACCTGATTAGTACATTTCTGATATACTGTACATCTGCAACAAGAAAATGGAACAAAAAGAGTACAAGACCACAAAAGACCACAAAAAAAAAATCACAAACTGTCTATGAAACTTACAATATTTTACTAGACTTGTGGAAAACGTTACCACATCTCTTATAAACCACAGACAGTGAGTTAAGAAAATAATGCAACTACAGGGAAAAAGAACCAGAAACAAGTGGTCAAACGGAAGGTGAAAATAATTGCTCAAACATTTTTAGAAGTAACACAGGAAGGGTGTGTGAGTCCAGCATGTCAGCGTGCTTCCTCGTTCTGAGACTTGAGAGTTTAAAATGGCGTAATTCAATTTCGCATAGTAAACTGTCAATAATGAAGCAGTTAGCAGTAGTTTATTTATAGCGCAAGCAAAATTGCACAGGCACTCATTAAGGAAAGTAATTTCTAAATTGTGTCATCAATCCATGCAGCTCAAGTACAGCAGCAGCGGGCTTCAGCAGGCACCGGCAGCCCTTCATCTTCACTCATTCATAATTCACACCGCTATTTATCACATGCTCGCACCTCGCTGAGCACAGGGACGAGTCCCTGCAGCCACAGACAGGGTCTGACTGCTTGTGAAGCCGTCTGCATAAAGACAACTGGAAGGGCAAGTGCAGAATTAGGGGTCTAACACAGAGAGGTGTGGTGGATCGAGCGAGAGGTTACAGTGTGTCCCCTCAACAGTGAGCTCCATCTGTCAATGTCACTAAAGGCAAAGTGTGACTGTTGAGGACTGCTGGCATTTTCTGCACCTTTGATCACAAAGGGGGGAAAAAAGCTTAGATGACACAAGTGACTCATGAAAGCAATTCATCACCAGAGCTTCCACAACAAAACAAATGCTGAACCAGAGGAGAGTTAAATGACAAACCACGAACAACGCATTGAGAAAGCAAGAGAAAAACACTCTCCTTACACTTTTTTTTCCCCAAGGCTTTTGATGCTTTCAGAGGCATTTCTGCTCCATTTGAAGATGTACATGCTTGGCTGTTTGTTTTAAGATTCAAGAAAAAAGAACAGGCTTTACTTTGCAACAATCTGGAAGTCTGAGATTTAGTCGAACTAAGTCAATTTGGCTTATGTCTCTCCATTGTAGCACCAGTCCTCCTGTCAAAAAAGAGCCAACTGACCCTCACTTCATTCAATGGCTGGTTGCCATAGCAGTTAGCCTTCGTATGCCCAGGGTGCACAGATTGAGTGTGTTGCAGGTGTGATCCAGAAAAAGCCTTGCATAGGAGAAGTCTTAAGAGGTAACAGTCCATCAGTCCATATTTAACTGCATTCAACCACTGTTCAGCATGGCCTTGTCTCACCTCTTCATTCACTGAATTTGTCAGTCAGGAAGCAAAACAACAAACTCGTCTCTGAACTCAAACTGCATACATTACAATATAGCATTGGATTGGGCAGTTTCCATCATTTTAGTACTGTTGAGCTTTCCTTAATTTATATCAGATTCCAAAGGGTTTTGTTTTATTAGTGAATGTAATTTTTATTGCATCGTGTAAAAATGAAGGACAATCACTCGTTTCTAAATCAACCTTCTTCCATATTTCCCTAAAGTAAATGTGAAAAAAAAACATCAATCCATTAAATATTCAGTTCTTTGTCAAAAAATGTAGACATATCAATATCTAATATTTTCAAAGGAATAACATCACAAACTTTCCAGTGTGAGGGGTTTGGTGCATGTACAGCTAGTTTAAAATCAGCCCACAGTATCTCAATGACATCCAGATCTGTTCTTACTCATCATTCCTTAATTCTCAGCCAGTCCAAAAATGGAATCTATGATATATTTTGCCTCACTATGACGTTTAGCTTTTTTTTATATAAATACAGATTTATATGTTCCTCAAACCCTAAGATATACAGTAGAAATCATGGTGGTTTCTATGATGTTGAGCTAACCATGATATATCCACCTCCATGTTTCACAGCTACTTTGAGGTTTTATTCCAGGAATGCTGCATTCGGTTTATGCTAAACACGTCCTCAGCTCTTGTTTCCATATAACATCATTTTAGATTCATTTGTCCAAAGAACATTATTCCAGAAGTCCTGGTGTTTGTCTATGTTCTGTCAAGTATAATTTAGTCTGGTCTTCTTGTTTAGTTTTCTTTCTTTCTTTCTTTTTTTTTGTAAAAAAGCAGTGACGGTCCAAAACCTATTGAAAGCAATGACTGCATTTTAATGGCCTGTCTGCATCATCTCACCACTTCAACAGTGGCTAATGGAGCAGCTAAGATACAGATCTGAGCGCACATTTCTCTCTTATGTCATCAGGGCAGATGCTACAGCTCATAAATGGATGCCATCAATATTTATGAGGCAGAAAAAAATGACTTGATTTATCACTTAGGACCAGATTTACCAAATCAAACATTGTTACGAGATGTAAGGTGTACAAACCTTTTTTTAAAAACATAATTTTTTATTAACCATCTCTCAGTGGAACAATATTAGTTTAACAGAAACTCCATTGATATAATACAGAAAAGATAGCACATATCTTTTACTGCTCAATACATTTCCTTTGTTGTGCACATGTCTGAAGCAGCGAACAGTACACCTGTGAAGAAATTTGAACATGTCCAGGTTTAATATCCCAACTGAGCAGATAATCCTAATGATTTCAGGTATGACACATCAGCTCTTCTACACATCCCAGCCCTTCAGTAACCTTCCCACAATGCCATGGTGTTTGTGAAGAATGACAATGGTTCATGATGCCCTGCACCCTAGTTCAGATAAATGATACCGAATTGCTGCCAGCTACAGTTCCATGCTTTGCTGAAGTGAAATGCGCAGTACAGTGCAACACAGTGCAGTGCGGTGAGATAACATTGCTTTCTGGGTAAAGCTGTAATCTGCCATGCAGAACCAAGATGCTGTAGCTGGGGATTGGTTGGATATATCACAGTTCAGAGTCTGGCTGGATCTTTCACTCCCCTGACAGATCTGTGGAGTCGCATCGTGCTCCAAGACTCAAGGGAACGCCAACTATGAGTGAATCTACTTAACACTCATTCATTTTACAAAACGCCATCACAACTGCAGCCACACCATCCCCACACTGTCTTAGTATCTACTTCTCCAACCTCCACTTAATGCAGTTCATCAACGCCGCTTACCTGTCTACAGCAGAGATGTGTATGTGTGGGGGAAGCGGGGTGTGCGGGTGTGTGTGTGTGTATACAGAGTTGGTTTTAGAGAGTAGATATAAATGATGCAAAAGGTTTGATTGCCACTGTAGAGAAAGGATGGCTGACTATATATTGAGGTGAAAAAGCCAAACTGCTTACATTTAGTCAAGGGCAGCAATATGTAGGCAGAGCACGGGCCCAAACACTCTGGCAAATGGTGTCTTGGGAGAAGCGTGATACAGAGGTTTAAATGTATATGGCCTCATTTTACCCCGGAGCTAACTGCCAAGAACATTCACACACTGCTCCTTAGCTCAGACATCCATTGGACTGAAAATCTGTCTCCATCAGAATCATTCAGGGGTTAATCTAATCATCATTTATTGGCCACTGCTTCTTTAAATACAGCTGGAATTACAATAATGTGACCTTTGACTTAGAGAGTGTTTCAAAAGACTTTTACACTAAAGCATTTTAGTGCTACATGCAGAGCTGCGTAAACAGTTTTGCTACTTAGAGGTTAAATAGAACCTGACAACATGGAGGCCATAATATCTCAAAAAGCAACACATATTGCCACAATTTAAATTTCAGAACAAATGTGAAATGAAGTACAGCATTTGACATCATCAGTTTCAGAAAGATTATGATGCTATTTCTGGGACTCAAACAAAGCATATTTTCGATACGTTTTACTGTCAAAGTTTGTTATATCACCAAACCTCTGACCATCAGATGTGTTTCTTTTGAATTAGTTTTGTTAAAACCAAGCACAGAATCTGGACAAAGTTGATAGGTGTCAAAAAAAATTTAAAAACATAAAAATGATCAACTTTAACAATCGAAAAACAAATCTTTGTGTATTTTTCTGAATAAAGTGCAAAAATAAATAAATAAATCAGCATTTGAGAGCTAATCAAAACATCTTCTAAATACAATTGAGAAACTATATTGCAAAAATAAAATAAATTTCAAGAGGGAATCTGAAAATAATTAATCAATCTTACCACACTATTATCAGTCTAATACCGACTTAGTATCAATATTTTTAATCGATCTGCCCACCTCTAGTTTATAGAACATCACTTGAAAATCAGCTAAAATATATGAACTATCTTACTAAGCACAGAAAACACATTGGTGGATTTTCCTGTTTCAATACAAAATGACACTGAAATGCTTCTAAACTGATCTGCTCAAAATTTTCTTTAACAAAGCTGAAGTAAAATTGAATGCATTCAAACAAACTGTTAATGTAGCTCAGTTCCTTTAACCAAACAGCATTTACAATACAAACCATTAGCCTGAGAGAAAAGGGAATTGCTACATAGAGAATAAAGTGCTTGGCTAAAGCTTAACTGGCCTCATTTGCTGTAATCAAGGTCAAATGCTACAGCTGTTACAGAGCTTCAGGCATATATTGTACAATTTCCAAAGTGACAGTGCAGCCCGATGGGAGAGCATTCACATGGTAGATGTGTGAAAGTGTCTGCATATGAATCTCCCAGTTTCTTTAATAATAACAAAGGACAAGAGTTGCATCATTTAATGCAACATTTGCAAGTAATATCATGATTTATTAAGGTTTGCACAGAAGCTTTAAATGGTAGAAATCTCACCGCATTATACAAAAACTGTCTTCTGCGTCATATCGCACGCTCTGCCAAGGCTTCTTTTCTTTTATATCCTACATGAAACACTTTCTCCTTCTCTACCCCATTGTTGCATCATCGCAAATAACCACAGTCATGACAGTCTAATTATAGGCAATCAATATCATTTCCAGTGATAAAAATGTTTTGCTGGGCAGGCATTCGCTGTGTTCGAGGGTCAGAACAACACCGGCTTAGTGTGGGGAGATATGTCGAGGCAGAATTACTAACATTAATCACTTTAGCCACAGAGATTATCTAGTCTTCCTTAATTAGAAATACCCCTCAGGCCAAAAAAAGAAGATCGTGGTGTGGGAGGAGGTGATACAGCTGTCCAGTAAGCTTTACTGGGCTGAAGGGAAAGACTGCACTCTCTGAAACAACTGGTTACTGAATATCCTGCCTGATAATTATGCAAATGAGCTGTCACAAGTCCCAATGAATCAAAGCTTTTTGAAGATCATCAAAGTGAGGAAGACTTCATGTGGTTTAATTAATTCCTCCCAACTTCAAGCATCAGTCTGGAAGGTTCACAGCATACATACCAAACAGCATAACTCCCAATAAGCATAAAAAATATGTCGAAGCCCCTTCAAACCAACAGCTAAGTATGCACAGATACTACAGCCCACCCTCGACTAATTTTGCATCTCAACCAAAGAGCTTTGACAGTTTTCAAACAGACACGGTTCTCTGCAGGGTGAAACCAAGCAGGAAGTTTTCTTTTTTAAGACAGCAGCAGCTGCCATGTGTGGAAAAGGTTGTGGCATGACTTGACAACTGGAAAAAGCTCAGACTATAAAAGTCCACAGAGAGAGAGAGAGAGAGAGAGAGAAAAACCTTACCATGATTGTCTGAAGCAAGTTGCGGTGGACTTGAATAACTTGATACCTGAGGGATCATTTCAAAACGTCTATTACAAATACGAATTTGTAAAGTTCTCATGGAGTAAAAGGGTTAAAAAGAAAGGAAAATTTTATATCCCGACACACAATCAGCGGGGAAAAAAAAACTGCCGGAAACAACACTTCCTTGAAAGAAGAGAACAATGTTGACTCTTATCTGCAGCAGAATACAGTTAATCTGACATTTCCTCCAGTGGGATAACATTAACCAGGAACCATTACTCTGCATTTAGCACAAAAGGGAAAACAGATGGGTAGTTTCCAAAGGAAATTGAAGTAAATATAGCCAACTTCTCCTGGTAAAAAGAAAAACACAATGCAGCACAATTCTGATTTTAAAAAATCAAAACTTATTAAAGTTGTTGCATTCAGAAGTTACAGAAATACCCTGTTTATTATGATTCTTAAAAATTATTTTACAATTTCTTTTACCTAATTCATGTACAGTATATATTTAATTTGCAGCCTAACGCAATTATTTTCAGAATAAATAAACTTTGAGACCGGCAAAGGGAAACGTAAGCCTGTATGTTTCATATTACCCGTTTTAAATAGATTTAGTATTACCTAGAATAATTTTTAAAGGCATTAGATGTCACCATCAGAATGCTTTGCTGCACTAGTGACTGATAAAAACACTATTTTGTAGAGCTAGATGTGGGTCTCAAGGATCAAAATAAATTCACAGGAAGAACTATGAATCTTTGTACACAGTCCTGAAATCAATTAACAACTGTTGATCAATATTAAATGTTTTTAGACTGCAGGAGTAGCCAGGGCAGAAACCCCAGAACAGTAAGCACAGAAAAACTCTGAACAGAAAGGCCTGCATAAACACCCCTATAAATTAGGGATGTTACAAATCTAAAAAGGCAATGTCTGAGTCACATTTGAGATTTAATTAAAAACTACAATTAAAAATAATCTATATGATTAAAAACTTAATAGCCATAAACTCCAGCAAAGACACAATTAATATCATTATTATTACATGGTTTAGTGTTGAACCTAACACATTTACAGTTGGCAGCTAAGCCAACATGATAGCATGATTCCTCTCCTTTTCGATTATGTTTTGTTGATGATTGAACTCCTGCCTTGCAATATTATTTAAAACAGTTCCATCTCATGTTTACAATATGTACAGGAAAAGTTGTCCCCTGCTTCATAAAATAAATGCTTTTCATCTCAGGAGCACAGTGAGCAGAACAAGTCGCAAGATATTTACCATGAATGGACCAATATAGTTTTCTCAGTCTTGCAAAAAAAAAAAAACAAAAAAAAAAACAACTGCCTTTTATTTTAACTTGGTGCACAAAAAAACTGACTGTACGCCAAAAATGTGTATTTGATAGAGAGATTAGTTTGGGACTCCATTTTCAATCACTCATCATTAGATCCTAGGCTGAAACTTGGGATCAGATCAGGACATCCGTCAATAGAAACAATGTTGTACAATACGGCACCATGTGCACCATAGCTAAAACCACATTTCAATCAGTTGCTGAACCACAGGTCACTGATCGGAGCCCAGAGAGCAACAGGACACAGCTGTAGCCTTTAACTTACCACATGTGGTTAACGTTTTCACAATGTGCAGACACAAAACTGTTCCTTTAGTCCGTAGTAACTGGAGCCAGTAACATAACACACTAACTCAAAAACAAGGACATCAAAAATACATAAAGAATCGGCTGCACAGAGATCCATATCTTTGACAAAACAATTTTGGAGGTAGAGGTAAGCTACAAGGACCACAGCCAGATGGGACTCTGCAAAGTTACACGAATGATTTACACAGACTGAGCCAGACAGCACAAAGATTTTTACAGCCCTGGCGAACAACCACCTCCTGACAGCCAGTTTTCTCATTGGCAGAGAAAACCTACAGGGAATGAATAAATCTTCAGAGGGACGCTAAATAAATGATGAAGGCAAAAAAAAAAAAAAGAAGTCAAGAATAAAAGGAGGAGACAGATGACGAGGAGGGGGTGAATACACTACAGGTAACACATTAATCCTTGAGAGGAAAAAAAGGAGCTAGACCAAGGATGGAAGTGACTAATGTGAGAGTTGGGGAGGAAACACATTCATAAATCACTTCTGCTCTCTAGTAAACAATATCCAATTCACTCAGTCATGTTCCTTTCCTAGGAACTGAAAGGATTTTAAGGGAAATTTATTCCATCTACGAGTCAAATGGTTATTTAGATAAATTGATAATTTATGTAGCCCAAATTATTAATGTGCACACATGAATTGCTAATGTGCGTGAATTGCAGGTTAGTTTTAATACCCAAGGAAAATCCAGGTACCACATCAAAACTATAATGATTACGGCCCCTAATTTAAAGAGAGCAAATGAAGACCATCTGAAACACCTTTCGTCAGACGCCGTCTCTTCCCTCGCGATTAGCGATAATGGATCAGCAAGCTTTAAAGGATGAAAGGAGCCATTAAGCCCCCATTTGGCAACACTAAGGTGATTTGCATAGATGTATAAAATAAAACCCCTGCAGTGAAGCAGCTTGAAGGTGGAATAATGACAAAGGTAGATGGATAAGAATGAGACTGCAGGAAAATCTCTATTGGGATAGGGGTATAGCTTCAAAGCAATCCTTCAGGGTCAGGGAAAGGTTAAAAGAACAGGACGCTCTGAGGACGTTTGTACAGGAACGTAATTGAGCAAGAGGACAAAGAGTGAGCTGAGAGGGTTGGGGAAAAGATGGCGTCTGAATGTGATACAATCTCATAGTCTAAACATCACAGAAAGGGCAGATAAACTTAAAGCTTTGACGGAAGATCAGTGCAGGGTACAAAGCATGTTTTTAACCCTGCATCAACCTTGAAAAGTACCAATATGCCCCACAGCTGCTTTAGTAGAGGAAACATTCATATATTTGCAGTGTTGGAATTTGCAAACAATTAACAGCAATAATTGAGCTTGTTGGTTTACTGTATTGTAAAAATCTGTGACAGCCAGTAAAAAACAATAAATAAATACTAACCTTTGAGTTGATCAGCCACCACACTCTGTCCGATCCTCTCATTGACCTGTCCATCTTCATGCTGGTATCGGTCATCCAGGAAGTCAAAAGTGGCTTGCGAAAGGTGGACTTTTCCAGCAACACCCAACTGCTCCATCAGATTGGCCAGATTGACATCGTTTGACCAAACATCAAACTTGAAGCGTTTCATCCCCAGGATACCGCACAGTACGGTACCAGTGTGGACACCCACCCTCATGTTCACCATCTCCCTCTTCTCCTGACAGAACTGCTCAATGGCCTGAATCATCCCCAGGCCCATTTCTACACAGCAATAGGCATGGTCTGGTCTAGGTTCTGGACAGCCAGCTACGCAATAGTAACAGTCTCCCAGAGTGCTGATCTTCTCACAGCCGGTGATCTCACAAAGTCTGTCAAAACGTCCAAACAAGTCATTTAGAAGTCCAACAAGGGCATGAGCAGATTTGTTGGCAGACATTTTGGTAAAGCCGACAATATCTGCAAAGAGGATGCTGACGGGGTCCATTCGTTTCATGTTGAAGGGTCTGAAGATTATCTGGCCTCGGGGAATTGAGGTTTTCTTGCGTTTGTTGTTCTTTGGGCTGGAAATGGCTGCAGCTGCACCACTGGTGGAGTAACGTTTACCACAATTATCGCCAATCTCTTCATCACCTTGCTTCATCAGCTCATCTGCCACAATTCTTGGCATCACTGAGTGGATCATCCTCTCTTTCAGGGCTTTTTCCACCTCCAGATCTTTTCCATGCATAATAGCCTGTCCGACTTTAAGAAAGGTGCTGCGCGAGCGCACTTCAGACATAACGAACAAATGGATGCCAATTGCATGAGCGCAGAGATGAAGCAGGGCTTTGGCTGGACCCAACCAACTGAACATCTCCAGCTCTGATGAAAAAGCCCAGCTCCAGTTCCCTCCTGCCTGAGTTGGGAGTAGACAGCCCAGGGTCTCAAATAAGACAGAGTACAACAACCCAAGCATGAGAGATGCATAAAGTCGAACATGTAGAACACTGTACAGCAATAGCAGAACCTCAATACAGAGAGAGAAAGTGCCCACAGGAGAAAGGCAGGGGAACTTATTAGAACCCCTAACGAGATTGTCGTTGGATGTGTTGTATATGGGTCCCATGCCACTGAATTCTTCCTGATCTAAATCAGGTGACATGTCATCTGGGTTCCTGAATCCTAATGTCTGAATCTGAGGGGCCAGGGTCAATATGAAGGTTACAAGGATAAGCAGCAGAGATGCTTGGTTGTAGCAGCGGGAATAAAGCCTGGTAAAAGTCATTAGGAAGAGGAGAAGGCAGAAGATGAGGAAGGAAGCTGTAGGGAGGAGAAAAACAACTATGTCGCAGCAGGAAGGATGGGCAGCAAAATACAACCCCCAGAGGAAACTGGCAGCCACCAGATAAAAGAGCACATAGCGGAAGCGCCGCCGGGTCTGAGGGAAACATCGCTCTCTACAGGCCTCCTCCAGGATAGACGAGTCAAACTTTGGGTCCCAGAAGTGACCTGCTGACCTCTCAAATAGCTGGGGCATCCCTTTATGAGTGCGAAAACTCTTCACCACTGGCCTCCTCACCCCAGACTCCCCAGAGCTGCAGCTAGAAGAGATGCTGTACTTGCAGTGCTTGGTGGCCCCGATGAAGCCTCCCCCGATGGAGCCCAGCGGCCCTCCTCCGTGCCTGTGCTTGACACTGCTGCCAATTCGCACCGAGACGCCTCCGTCTCCGCTCGAGTCACAGCTCACTTCTGTGTTGTGTGGCAGCAGTTTCTGATGCTGGGGAGATGCCATGTTGTCTATTGCTCTATTCAAAATGAAAACAACTATTAGAAGGCACAGTTAATCATGACAAATATCTAGGCAGAGAGGTAAGGCAAAGCATGTGGACACAGTAGAAGAAGATGAGTTCAGTGCTCTGGTTGCAGCAATACCAGAAGACTATTGAAAGTTTTTAAGTAGTTCATTATTGCCCCTCTTGACGTCAATCGCTGCATTCCTCTACATTCCCGTCTGTTTAGATGCACTTGAGACTGCAAGGTTCATTCGCTGCCTGCTCTGTTCCACTCCAAGCAGCCCAGAGATTGCCCCTGTCATTGGAAAAATATTACATAAAACTGTAAATCTATCCCAAAAGTAAATTTTAGGAGAAGGAAGTGGCTCAGAAAACTATGAAAGCATAATTGAGAGTTTTTTGAAGAGCTTTCTGTAGACAACACACCGAGTACCTCAAATAATCAGTCCACATTCAGTCTTTAGCCCCCTCTTCCTCAAGTTGTCTATGTAAAGCAATACTTCCTGTAAAATAGCATATTTTGTTTACAGGACGGGGCAAAAGTTCAAGCAAAGTAACTCGTCCGCAGAGTTACGGGTTCTCATATTCCTAGTTGTGATCAAAAAGACGGTCGACTTTTCCCACACCTGAGGCGACGTGAGCGCAGAAATGCACACCAAAAGCTTCTGAATGCATGCCACATGCTTCTTGCTGCAGGGCCTAATCCCAAATGTTCTTACACACGGAGCCCCGTGTTTTCCTGCATTCCCACTCCGGTGTCTCCGCCGCTTCTCCGTATCCAAACTCACAGGGGATTCTGCGCGAGCTGCTCTTGCAGAGGTCCAGGCGCGTGTGGAGGAAACGACCAATAGGAATGTTTGGATTATTTTGCAAAAGAGTGTCTGTGGGTGACTCCTGCCCAAACACGCTGCTTAAAGACATTCACGGAGCACTTTTTTTTTCTCTTTGTTTGTATAATCCCACCTCATGTCACCAGTCCGCCGTGACAGAAAGAAAAATCTCTATATGTAGTCCAAATATACGGAGCGCAGGGAGAAAATAAAACTGTAGCCTTGAGCGGAGTGCAGGACTATTTCCTTTTGTCTGAAGTTTCCCTGTAAAAGCTGGGTCACCCTTTGCGAACGCAAGAAGACAGAAAGCCCACAGAGACTGAGTGGAGCTAATTAAAAAGGTCCCCACCTCCGCTCCCCTTCCACACCTCAGCACCACAGGTTAAAAAGCAGAGCCCCGCCTCGATCCAACCACTTTAATTGAATCAGACAGGAGATGGTGTTTTCACCCAGCTCTAAATGATTCCACTTTACCCCGAGACTAAAACGATATCAGAGCCTTTCTTTGAATCCCTCTGTAGAGTCCACATTGCGACGAGAATATCTTCTCTCGGGGTTATCTGGCCATGTTTGACACGATGGAGCAGCTGAAACGAGTGTGTGGTGGGATCAGAGAGGCAGCAGCAGCCACCATCTTCAGAGCGCTGACAGCCGCGACCACGGAGAGACGGTGTGTGTGTGTGTGTGGGGGGGGGGGGGGGGGGGGGGGGGGTGTGCGTGTGTGTGTGTGAGAGAGAGAAAGAGAGAGAGAGAAGCACGGAGAAATTTACCTCAGGGTGGAACAACAACCACTTCCGCTTTTCCCTTTAGCAATAAAACGGTCATCTGTGCATATAATTTTCCAACTTTCTCCCGACAACCTTTGAATCCTCAAAGGATTGTACAGCGATCCTTTCTACTTAAGAACATTAAAAATGCTGTTTTTGGCGGGTGGCTTTTGCATTTTATGTGAATGACCAAGAATTAAATTAGTGCAGTTATGCGTGGTGCAAATTTATTTACAAATAAAAAAAAGTGGCATACGTTTTTGTTAAACCCCCCTGAACCCTTTGTTGCAATAACAACATGCGCATCTTTGTCTTTATCTTTGTTTGTCTCGCAAAACTTTGCAATTTTTAGACATTGGTTGCCTGACATATGACTGAGTGCCATGCAGCAGCTTGCTCCTCACAGTCAGCACTGAGAGAAGCACTATTTTTTTTCTATTTATAGCCATGTAAAGCAACTTCAGTCTATTTTTTCAGTCTAACAGCAATTAATTTTTATGAAGTGCTATTCCTTTATTTCAGTCTTTGTTTTATTTTTCAAGCTGTTATTAATCGGCAGAAATTAGTGTCAGCTGTTACTACTGTAACTGCCTTAACATCAATTCCCTTCCCTGAACTAACAAAGAAGTTATTTAATAACTTTGCAACGCCCTCATAATGTACATTATTTAGGTTTATTTTGAAACAGCCTGACATCCGGTTTCTTTATTTTCCCCCCCATTAGCTTTGACGTTGCTGTTTGCTGTGTTTGGTGTCCACACGCAGAGGAGCTGAGCGATAGGAGGGAGGGGCAGACTAAATGCATGTACCTGAGGGAAAAACAAAAGCATCAGGATGATTTCAATGACAAAGCCTCACAATAAAGATGCATCTGCAGTTGCATGACAGGAAAGGGAAACTGTGTTATTTTCCCTTATTATATTAATTATATCCATCTAGGTATAATAAATATAATAACTAAATGGAATTTAACAGACCTGATAGTCAAAATTGACTGGAAAACAGAGGCATACCAAGTAAATTACAAGAAAGCTATCTAAGTAAGTGCTTTCTTGTAAAGCACTTACAAGTACTTGTGCTTTACACTTACACTTACAAGTGTAAAGCACTTGTAAGTGTGCTTACACTTACAAGTGTAAATCACTTGTAAGTGTAAAGCACTTACAAGTGCTTTACAAGGTGGGACAAAAACAAGACTATTTTACTGTGTGTTCTTTATTCAGATGTTTAAATGCTTATCAGAAAGATTGTATGTTTTCTGCTTTCACAGTCTAGTTTATTTACTGGGCTTTAGTTTGAAAATGAACAGAAGTGTGTCACTTACAAAGTGTTTTGTCACACATTTCAATCAGAGTGTTATTAATGTTGTTGTCATTTGGGCACTGTGAAAGGACTTCTTATTAACACGCAGCAAATGTTCACTGAAGCTAGGCTGCATAAAATAGGAAAATAAGCTCTAATCATTTGAAAACAACCAGTACTTAAGGATTAAATTAGGAATTTTTTCATCAATATATATCAGAAGTGCAACTTTATGCTTGTGTAATTTTAATAATTCAGATTTGGACCTTATCTTCATTCATGTTCCAGAATTGAGCCTTTCTTGCTTAAACATCTAAAACATTTGTTCCCATTTGCAAGCATCCCTCTGAGTTAATACTGTAGAAACATTTCTTTGTGCAATACAAACCTGAAGATCTCCTAGCTTTGCACATATAAACACTGGAGTTTGCATCAGTTTTTCAGACTTTCTGCATCATCTCAGTTGGATTTAGATCTGGACTAGTTTTGATCTAAACCAGCAGTGTCCAACTTTCCTAATATGCAGAGGACATTATTAAGGGTTGATATTAGATGTTAGTCCTAATAAATATTATTCCAGAATGAACTCCACCTGACTTCTCATCAACTACAACTAGCTTTTGTCACAGAAGAAAAGCAGTCCCACAGCATTATGTTGCCATCACAAGATTCTGTAGGACTTCTGTAGGAACTGCATGCTGATGTGGCATTTCAGCCATATTCGATTTGACTGTGTTGATATCCAAGAGTTGCAGAAAACTGGACTGGTCTGGATCAAATGCATTAAACCCACATTGTAACACAGTGCAGTATACTTATCCAACCTCAAAACTCATTCTACTCTCAAGTGAGCCACAATAAAAATTTTTTTATAAAGAATATTAAAACAGTTACATTAGGCATGTTTTTTTTTAAAGTCAGCTCTTGTCAAGTAATGGATGTTTTTATATGCTTAATCATGTGAAACCTTAGTGTTTGATGTTCTATTTGCAATAGTTGTCCTGATATTTTTGGGGGTTCTTTTACAGTTGGATGCTTATGGGTATGGCAGTTCAGAATGCTGTGGCATGGACTCATGCTGAACCACTTTCCTCTCCAATTTATGATAACTGACTAATTTCAAACACAAATTGAGACTTTTTTTCCTGAAACACTAAGGGGCAAAGTGTGAGAAAGAAACTCAACAAGTGGAAAAAAGATTATTAAAATCTTTCTGCATTTTAGCTGAATAATCACAACATTTTTCTGAACAAGTCAATCAAATATTTTTTATTCTTTTCTGTCAAACATCCACAACTTGGGCCAGGGGTAATGTCAATGTTATACGAAAAGGTGAAACGTCAACTATATTCGACAGGACACACATCCATTCATCGTCTAAAAGGTGATTAAAACTGACACCGAAATAGATCAGAAGCACAACTAGCTTTTGTCTTAAACCTCTCGCAGTTCACAAGGCTTTCTTTTACTTTTTTTAAACAGCACCCTCTGGTGGCCATGTTCCGCCTCTGCAGTATAAAGACAACATCCGGAGCACTCACCTGTGAACAGAGTTGGGAAAACAGGTTTGTTCGAGCTTGATTTTTGCTGTTCTCTGCATCATGCCTCAAAGTGTGGATGTGTAAAGCAATAAAGGATGTTAATGAGGTAAATTGGAAGTTCCTGTGTCTCCTGACTCAGCTCCCTTTTATGTCGAGCTCTTGCAGGACTCAGAACTTTGTTTTTCACAGACTGTGAAGGCTTTTTAAAACATCATGGATTTTCTCTCCTAAAGTAAGACAGGCTTGTCTTACTTGTTCTTCACATATCTTAAGTCTGTTGGTAACAGAATATAATATGCTTGATTCTCAGACGGTTGTTACTACCTAGTGGATTTGTACTTGAACACGATATTTTTTGCAATGTTCTTGGGATAACAAGGTCAGAATCTATCTTGTTCCCACAGAGGTCAGGGCTAAATTTGTGAATCTTCAGTTTTGCATTTCCCTGCTTTGTGCTATTTAACAAGTAATTCAATCCACAAATTGTAACATTTTAGAAAATCTACATTTAGAGTTTAGCAGAAAAATAACCATATCATGTGCTTATTGCACATGATATGGTTCTGCTTAGATTTTCAGCGTGCATTGGCCTGGTCAGCAGCAAAGTGTGAGGTGGCCAAGAAGAGTGTCAGTTCCTTTAAATCTCAGACCTGGAAAACAGGTTGATTGCTTGCTTTGGGTTGTAGCTCAATCCTTGTCTTGAGTAGAGTGACTTAAGTGTCACTGTGTCTCTTTCATAAGTGAAGGTCAGACACAGTGGGAGATAGGAAGACAGACTGGACCCTTGTCTGCAGTAATGTGTCCACTGCTCCAGTCTGTGGTGTGGAAGAAATGGGTCAGCTAAAAAAAAAACCCTCTAGATTTCCATCTTACTTTCAACTCTTACTTATGTTCATGAGTCATAGATAATGGTTGAGAGTCCCAAGTAGATCCAGTCATGTGGTGGAAGTTACGTCACTGCTCCTTTAAATTGAAAGTAGTCAGATGTAGTGTTTGGACCATATTATTTGGATGTTTCTTTGAGCATATCTCATTGGTCTTGGATGTTTTCTTTGGGAGGAGACTTAGGGGAAGATCAAAAACTTACTGGAAGCACTGTATGTCCTTTCTGGACAGAGATCACCTTAAGATCCCACAGGAACAAACGAGAAAATGTTAAGAGAAGTAACTTAGGTTCCCCTCTTCAACCTGTTACCCACATAAAATGGTCTTGGATCAGCGAAGGACAATGGATGGATAAATGTACAGAAAAACAATAAATATATATCTTTTAAATGTGCAGAGAAAACAGCAGAGTAAATGTAAAAAAGACAGCTGCAACTCAAGCACATCTTCTTCAGCTTCTATTGTGATGAATTGGCAACAAAAATGAGAAGCAAAATACACCTAAAATAACTTTTAAAATTCTACCAAAACCTGGCAGTTTAAAGATTCAAAACAATCAGAAATAAAAAATATATTTAAGAAGAGTAGCAGACTGAACATACTCTCTCTGCTCCAAAGACTCTTGAACCCTGACCTCTGTTTACTTCATCATCAAAAACCAAGAGTGATGGGCATACCAAGCTAAGAGAAAAAAGGCCTTGTTTGATGCGTGGTCGGTTTGATGCTGCATGAGTTTTTTTTTTTCTTTATGGCAGAAGAAAAGCACACATATCGGTAGATAAAAATGGAAAGTCTAACATGCAAAGATAATCATTTGATCAGATAGACATACATGCTTTTGCATAGCACCCACAAAAAAGGCTACTTCAAAAACAACCTCTGAAGAGTTTGGAATTGACCTGCTGCAATGCAATTCATATATTTTTACTGTACATATATCTGTTTTTTTCACCTTTTGTTTTATTCACATAGAAGGGAACTGGTATCATCGGGGGTTATCATTTTTATGTCAACTCACTTGTTGATAGCCATTTTCTTGCATTAGTATCCTCCCAACCCATTGGTGTGAGACAGTCCAGAAATATTGTGCCATAACAGAGAGAAGGGTGTGTGTTTTAATATACTTTGATATCAGAGACATGTTCTCATTTCTCCAGCATTAGTGTCCTTAAGCTGCCGTATCGAACGATGGCTTCCTTCTCCCACTATCATATCAGCTTATTCTCCTGAGGACAAAACCCCCCAAACATTAATCCTCACCGTATCTCCTCAACAATACAAATGTCCAGACAAAAGCAGGGCTGGCTCCCACCAGACCCCCCTTTCTCTTCACCTCCTCTGTCACCATTCTTCCTCCTGACAAGTTATTTTATGTTCCTCAATTCTTTCGGTAGCGATTCTTTGGCTTCTCACCACAACCAGTGACCTCACAGGACGACAGGCCGGGCTGCTTGCCAGAGTTAATGCTGCTCAGGAGAGCAGGCAGCTCGTTGGTGATTGCCTTCTCAATCTTATCCAATAGGCAGCCTCCAATGTAGGAACATTGAGATGCCAGGGACTTGAAGTTGGCGATTGGATTAATGCCAAAGAAGTCACGATAAGCATCCCGGTTGGGTAGGTCAAACTTGCTGACGTTGGTCTTGGCTAGAATTGATTTGAAAATGTAAAACTTGTCCGGCTCATCTACAATCTCCTGGAAGACCAATTCTGGGTCACTGAAAAAGGTCATCTTCTCTTTGAAAGTCTGGACGTAACGGTCCACAAGCAGGGCATGGATGCGCACACGGATGGCATGTTGGCGGATGAAGGCGATCTTGTTCTCCATCCGGTTCTCAATCACCTGGTTAAGATCTTCCAAGAGGGAGATTTCCTCTCTCTTGAAGAGTTCGCGACTGGTGTCTGGAGCATAATCATATGGCCAGAAGGAGCTGACGTAGACACGAGGCGGCTCAGTCACATTAATAAGTGGAGCCAAACTCCAGAAGAGTGCTCCATAAACTCTCATTAAGTCCTGCGTGGCCAGATTGTCCGCCTTGTTTAGGATGATGCGGATCTGTGACTCCCGGCCTTTCAACTGCCGGAACAACATCTCGAGCTCAAGACCAACATCCAGTTTGGTTGGGTCAAACACAACAAAGATGAGATCAGCACGGTCAATGAACCACTGGCAGACATCATTGAAAGGATAACCTGGGTGGAAGAAAACAAATTGCGTTACAATTTATTTTGTACTGTGCAGTGCTTTACAAAAGCATAAACATGTTGTTAAAATAATCACAATGCCCATCAGCTTTGATCAGCATGTCCACAGCTTGATGCTGCCACCACTATATTTGCCCGGGTGTTGGACCTGTTCAGGATGATGCGCACCATTAAGGTGTATACCTAGTCTGCAAGAGCAAAGCTGCAGAAGCAACATGCTGTCCTTCTCTTTTTGCAGCATAAGTTCTAGAGTTTTTACAGCTTGTTATTGTTGCTTATTCTGGACAGAACATTTTTCTTGCATGGTGTCAGAATTATGTAGTGGGTGTGCTAAAGTGCATAGGAAGACTTCTGGGAGCTCTGCATTGTAGCTGTTTTGTGACGTTTGAAAAATCACTGTTGCTGTTTTTGTAGTCTTTAGTAAAAGATCAATTTCTCACACAGAATCCCGATGAACAATATTAAAGTCTGTGGTATATTGAGACAAATGCTAAAATGTTCAAGAAATGCTTTCTTTTTGTTTTCTTTCTGATATGCATATACAAAGTAAACTGTCTCTGTTACCTCTTTCCTGCTGCTTTCGGTTCTCTATGATTCCCGGTGTGTCCACAAAAGTCACACGTTCTAGCAGCTTGTGAGGCATCTCGATGCCGATGAGCTTTTCCAGGAAGTTCTGGCCAAACTTTTCAAGTGGAGAGAATGAGCGAGAGCTATCTGCTGCCATGACGATACCCTCTACAGAACGGATTTTCTCCCCGTGCATTATAACAGTAAACTCAGAGGTAGTGGGCTCAGCTCCTGCAGAGTAAAATTATTAAGGAAGAGAATAAGTTAGCAAGAAAGGTGCAGCAAATGGCCAACATATTTTTTTCCAGGCAATAAAAATGACAAACATTCACCAAAGAAAGGAAGCATCAACAACATTCAGCAAATGTAGTTAAACATCCATTTGTGAGAGTCAATACTACTCTTCTAATCTTCCTGTAGATGTTCTTGCTCAATTTTCCCCTGAAAATGACTCACTAATATGATTTATTGGCAATACGTAGCTGCGTGGTATACCTGTGTAAAGCTGATATGGGCTGTCGTGCAAGCCCAGGAGGTAATTGATCATTGAGGACTTTCCTACACTCCAGGGTCCAAGGAACAGCACCATGGGCTTGGAGGTAATCTCTCCATCTGATAGGTGAGAAATGAACATTTCAGTGAGGTTGCAAAAACTGTCAAGAGGAAAATTCCACTTTTATTCAAAATGTAAACTCTTTCCAAACTAAAGCCTCTATGTTCTAATCAATCAGCCAAAATGTTTTTAAATGGTGCTTCTTAAACAGTTGTGATGCCGTATTAAAAGATCAAAAAGAAAATTGAATGACTTTGTAATGTATGCATCATTTTGCATATGATGATAGCAAAAACAAACAGCTTTAGGATGAATAATCTCCAAAGACACCATCTGATTCATAGAAAACAGGTCAGAGTAACAATGAAGCAGGTTTTCATAACATCTACCATTTACAGTGCCTTGCAAAGGTATTCTAAACATTTAAACTTTTCCAGAGTTTGGCATACTATAACCACAAGCTTCAATGTATTGGAATTATATGTGCTAGAGAAACACAAAGTGGTGAATAATTGTGACATGGAATTAAAACCACGCACTTTTCCAGTCTGCAGGATAATTGTTTGCTCCATTTACAACTGCAAGTTTTTTTTCCTGCAGGTTTGTAAAGTTTTGCCCATTTGTCTTTTTTATAAAAACATGAACATCCACGATCTGAATTATTCCATTGTAGCTCTGGATGTAGGTATAGGATCACTGTCCTGCTGTAACGCAAACAAACATCAGTATCAGGTTTCATTCCAGTTTTCCACTGTATTTAGCTGCGTCCGTCTTCTCATGAACTCTAACTAGCTACAGTACATTGTCCTTGTAGAAGAAACTCAACCCCACAGCATGATGCTGCCAAAACCATATTTCAGTGTTCAGCGTGATTGCATTGTTGGTTTTCTAAAATAATGTTTAACAAAGACACCAAAAGGTTTCTGAAGGCAACTGACTGCACTGGATTATAATTGGGAATATCTGAGTAGATACAGCAGCTAAATACAGAGGCAGGCAGCACTTTAATAATTTTTATATGTGAAAAAATCTTTAAAAATCATGTATAATTTTTCTTTCAGTACAAAAATATGTTACTTTGTGTTGGTCTATTAAATAGAATTCCAATAAAATACATTGCAGAGACTGGATGTAACATTAAAAATGTGAGGAAGCTGAAGACATTTGAGTACTTTTGCAAGGTACTATAGAAAGTATTGCATTCTTGTCTGTATTGATGCATCACACTGCATACAAAGTTTTTCAGGAAAAAGAGGTTTATACATTATTAATGAGCAAAGGAGGAGCTCTGTCAGCCTCAGTCATGCACATGGAGGCTGCAAAGTTAAGGTTCGGGCAAGAAATACAAAAATGGGCCAAAAACACACACTGAAGCTACAGCTGACAGGTGTTAGCAGCAACAACATATTTTTAAAAATGCAGCCACAGCATAAAAAAAGAGTATGAGAAATTTTGAAACAGATTCAACACTGCAAGTTGTGTGTCCAGGCAATCTGCCACTTGTTATGTGGAAATGGTTAAGGGGTGGTTGGATAACATGGTCTGTAATGATACTTTATAAAATGAAGTATCATTACCTATACTTATGAAGAAAAATTTAAAGAAAAAAACTTTTTGAAGACAGTAATGTAATGCAGGGATTTGATGTTCTGGAGCTAAATCAGGAGCAAAATGTATTTAGTCCTATCTGAACACAGACCACCCAGACCCTGCTCTTCAAAGCTAAAGCCGAAACTGCACATCTCTGCCATGCTTTTAACACTACCTGCACAAATCAAAGATTCTCTCCCAGACCCCAAAATTAAAGAGCAAAAATGTTTATTATTTACTTAATGTCCTCCCCATTTTGATTTGCATAGCTTCCAAAAACGGCAGCGTTCTGTGGACAGAAGCTTTAAATGAAAGATTGTTTTGATGACAATCCAATACAGGACATCTTGTTTTATACAAAGAGAAGCATGTTTGAAATATTTACAGTGTCATGAGAAAGCATTGTCCCCAATACAGATTTATTTTGTTTTTGCCACACTGAAATTCTTCATCTCATAAGAAAAAATGTTGCCAGACATAGATAACCTGGATAAATGCAACACATTTAGGTGATTTTAAAAAGCAATTACCAAACAGAGCATTTGTTATTTCTTTGGCAGCAACAATGCCATTAAGCATATAAAATATTCTTCCAAAATTACCAAAAATGTTTCTTTAAATTAAATAACTATTTAGGAAATATTTGTTTAATAAATATTTCTTAAATATTCCTAAATTGCCATTTGTTGAAGGCATCAGTCAACAGCTGAGTTGGTGTGTAGGTTAACCAGTCAGATATTCTTGTTTATTCTGTGAGACACAACAGCATTTAGCTAATATTTTATGATGTACTTTATAGCAAGCAAAAAAGTTATAAAAATGTTTTTATGTGAACTTTGCCATATATATGATTGTGATTTTGACTAGATTTCCCAAATGAATTACTGCATTCATTTGGAATGTATATATATATATATATATATATATATATATATATATATATATATATATATATATATATATATATATATATATAATGCATTTTCATTAATTTTTAATGTCAAATATATATATTTGACATTAAAAATTAAGTAATGTCTTAAAAAGGTAAATATAAAATATTTTCGTCTAGTTACAGTTTGTCAATGGTAGAGGCAGATTATCTTGTTGCCAGCCCAAAACAAGGTTGTCATTGATTACAAGCCAGCTACTACCCCCAAATTAAAGAACAGTGACTACAATTAGCTAATTTCTGATGGAATATTGGATGTGGTTAATGCAAAATATTTTAGATGTTCTTCAAAGAAGATCTAGTGTTAGTGTAATGCTAAGAGAAAAGACCTTTACGTTGGTTTTGATCAGCTGCTTCACCTATGAACAATAAATGCTAATTGCTCTATGAGGTGCAGCTGGCAGTGGTCTTTGTAGGACCCAAACAGGGAAGGGTATATGCAGCAAAGCTGAACAGCAGAGTTTATTCTGCAGTTTTTCTCTGCTTGCTTTGTCTCAAGCCATAGCACCTGAGAAGCAAAAGGAAGCTGCTTTTCAGTCAAAAGCCATGGCTCTTGGACTTCTTTTGGGGTCTGTTTTGTTGCTGTAGGTATGTACAGTAAGTGTTTGTTTAGAACTGAGTTTGATGATGTTGCTTTTACCCCAATGTAGGATTTCCTTGCTGTTAAACTATTCCTCTGTTGGTTCAACTACAACAGGTATGTATTTTTTTTCCTTCCACCTTTGATCTTGCTTTGACAACACTTATCTGCTTGCAGGAGGTTGATTTCAGGCCCCAGCAGATGTTCACGTTGACCTGGATGACGAGTTCTTCAAAGACCTGGAGATTGCTGAAGAGAACGATTTAGGTAGCCAGACAAGCGGCCCTGCCCTTGTAAGGTACACTTGGCCTTTGGCCCCTGCTAACCAAAATCCACCCAATGCCATAGGGCAGGCAGAACCCCAAACTCCACCAGTGAATGCTGCGCCTTCCCAAAGTGTATCTCCAAATGATGCAGAGTGGTCTGGCCAGGGCAATGAAGTTGACTGTCCATCTGTACATGTCTCTCCTCCACAAAACCCTTCAGCTCCAAATCAAGCAGACCAGCCTTCCTACAGAGACTGGATGAGCATACATTTTTTTTGACATCTTTAATGAGGACCTGTTCTTTGGTCAAATGGGTTTCCAGCCAGAAAATTCTGCCAACTATGACATGCATTGGGTTCCGATGTGCTTTCCCCCGATGGCCTACCAACCACCCCCACCTCCTCTTCATCCCAGTCGTAAAAGTCTGATCAAGATGTCCAAGAACGGCTATCGTCGTACAAGGCTTCTCCAATCCAAAGATGCTTACTGGTCAGATGTTGGAAAGAAGCAGATGAAAGATGCTGAGAACTTTGATCCCACACCAGGTTCCAGAACCATGAGATGGTTCTGCTTCCAGAAATGTGAAGTGTTTCATTTGATGATTGCAAGCCAAAGAATCGCAGGGATTAGCGTCTGTGGATGTTGCAAGAGGGATGGCAAAAAGAAATGTCAGCAAATTCTTGAGACTGAAAGTTCAAGGGGATCTTCCAAATGACTAGTGATCCTACAAAGGAAGCCAAATTAGCTACACAATAGCATGGTCAGCACCATGCTGACCATAGCATGGTCAGCATGGTCAAATGGCTCTCAATATTTGAGGGTACAAAAGGGTACAGATCAGACTTACACCCACTCAGACAATATTAAAGTTGTTTAAATTTTGTAGAATACTAAACATTCAGCCTGAATGATGCAATTTAAAAATATCTATCAAATCTTGAGGAAATTACTGGAGACTTCAGTCCTGTGTGCTCTTTGTTTCAGCAGTAGATTTCACCTAAATTGGGGTAAAATGTGTTTCTGCTTCAGATCTTGTCTACTTCATCTTGTCAAATTCTATTCAAGTCATTTCTTGATCCTTCAGCACAGGCAGCAAACAAGCCTTGGTGTGACTAATAAAACTAAACCAGAAAAATGTGGCTAATCCCAATTCAGAATTTGGTAATTTTACATTAAAATTTGATCTGGAAAAAAAGGAAAAGTGGTTTAAATTTCTAATGGGGCAAATGTTTTCACAACACTGTAGCTCAACAGACAGCAAATTTGTGAAGGGTGAAAGGAAGGGGCTTAGCTCTTCAGGCAGTGCCATGCACAGGTAAGCCCTGCCCACACCCACCTGTGGCCGAGTCGCCCAGGGTTCGTCCGGGGTATGCTGTTAGATGAGGGGAGATGGGGATGAGGGGAGGACAGAGAAGTGAAGGTAAGAGGAAGTGAAGGAGAGCTCAGTAAGGGAGTAAGGTTTCTACAAGCAGTGGGGAGGGGAAGAGTGTCGATGTACATGAATGAGTTGGAGATCATGACTGGAATTTACGCTAGCATATTTGACCTACAAGTCGTCAAACATGTCTGTCAACAAATGCATGGTGTGCTCATGTGGTCAGGCAATGACGGGAATTTACTGTCCCTCGCAAAAAGGACATTCTTAGACGCTGATAGAAACTAAATGTCTGCATGCAAACCAAGCCTAAAAGGCCATATGAGGGTGAAAATTATTGTATTTCATTCTAAAAATATTTCTGGTCTCCTACCAACTCAAAGCAGGGCATAAACGTAAAAAAAAGGATTTTTTTTTTTTTACAATTAAAAATTTGAAAATTGTGGTGTGTATTTGTATTCCTGAGTCAACAGCTTTTAGAGTGTTTTCACACCTGAGTTATTTAAACCTAAATTTAAAACAAACTCTGATTAGCTTCCCTTCTTTGTGCAGTTTGTTTGTGTAGGTGTGAATACAGCAATCGTACCAGGGTATAAACCAAGACCACTACCTATCTGAGGTCAATCCAGCACAGTTGCCAGGTGTCCATTAAAGTCAAATTGAGTCAAATCTCTTCCCATTGTCTGGTTGATGTTGCTCTGTGGCAATGCGGAAGAGTACGCAAACAGCTTTTCATTTCCATAGTTCATAAAGCCTTGTGCAACTTTCAAGATGTTTTCTCAAAATCCATTCGGTGTACTAAGTTCTAAGATGTTTTTTGTTTTGTTTTTTTTTTAACCAGAAATGACACCCAAAGAAATACTAAGGCAAGGACTACAGTCTCCATGTTTTTGACTAGCTCAGAAAACAGCCTCTTGTTCAGTTTTCAGAATGACACACATTGCCAGTTTTCAACCACAGATAGTTAGTTACCATAGAAACCTCAGTGTTTATCTCATCTGAGCAGAGCATCTTCTTTTCTGTGTCCCATGAATGGCTTCTGGCAACCTTTAAACTCGACTTGTTCATTATGCCACCCTTCTACAGTATATTTGCTGTTTGTTCACACCACACCTTTCAGCAATTTAATTGTAGAAAACATTCCACATCATATAAAAGCTCCCTTCACCTTCACTCCAACTATGTGTTGGTTCATCTGATAAATTCCCTATGAAATAGATTGAAGTTTGTGGTTGTGACAACTAAATGTGGGAAAGGTCTGTCTGTACTTTTGCAAGGCACTGGAATAAAAAAGAAACTTTCTAAACCTCATTAAACAGTGTCAAAAAAGTGTGCATAAAAAAGTTAATCAGTAGAATCCACACAACAGATAAAGCAAAGACAAACTGAACACTTAGTTTGAGTGATACCTGAAATCTCATGCTGCCTGAGCTCGTTGTACTTGTAGGCCTGCTCCATGGGTTTGATGGACGTATGGTAGATCTTCCGCAACTTCTGTATAGCCGCTGGAAAATGAGATAAGAGAGCAGAACATAGTGGACCAGTGTCAGAGGAAGGGTTTACAAAAGGAATATCTACATAGGAACAAAATGTTGCCACAATTTTTTGTTTAATAATCTGGAGATTTTCACTCAACGAAATGTAACTTTTATTTTTGGAATTGCAGCAACAAACATAAACATACTTATTTATTATAGAAGTAAAATCAATGTTTTTCTATAATGTAGTTTCTAACACTAAAGCACCTTGGTTAAACTATTCAGTCCTCTAATCAGCACAAGATGATAAAAAAACCCAAAAACCTCTGCGTTCCTCACCGGCATAGTCTGCTGCTTTTTCCTCAGCTGCAAGCCGCAGTGTCTCATCAATATGAGATCTGTCTCTTAGGACAGAATCAAATTCTTCCACCTCTGAAAGAAAAGTAAAAAAAACCACACAAAACATAAGCAAGATTCACCTGCCTAGTGTGAATTTTATGATGCCCATTCAAAGCATCCAACAGAACATTAGAACAACAATGGCTTTAAGTGAGGCAGACTTTGGATGACAAGTTTGTTGACATCAAGAGTTTGTAATCTGAGGTTTTAGATCACCCAAAGCCTTTTGCTAAGCACCATTTGTAAAACACTATTATCACAATTGAATATAGAAACTGTAGGACCAGCGACGCCTGATTGCTTCATATTCAGTCAGTTTGTCTGTGGGGTTTAATGACCAAAAAAAGACCTGAATGTGAATGTGGATTCTTTACCATAACTGGCTACCGGTTGTTTGTGTGAGGGAGAACGAGGCAGAGGATCTGACAGGGACATATTTGCTCACTTGTCATGTCCTCTTCTGAACCTATCAGGTTACTTAGATCACAGCTGTTAGTACGATCAGCTCTTAATTTAGAAAGCAAATGCTGAAATTAAACACACAAAGACATGGCACCGCCGGAGGCTTTAATGATGGCCATCAGCGATAAGCCTTGGGACTTCCCCGGTTTCACAAAGAGGTGAGCCAATGTGAGTGTTCCCTGCAGTCACATGCATTCAACAATGATCCGCAGTCTTCTGTGGATTCTTTTTTTTTTTTTAACAAAGTAGGCACAGACTGATGAGTTCTGTTCAAGTGCATAAACATCAGAAATAGTTGTATGTGGGATCTATCATTAAAATACTCTGGAGGTTTCACATTTTCTTTTTCAAATGAAGCTGCACAGTTTGACTTTCGAATTAATCTAAAAGTTTTTACAGAATAAACAATTAAAACTGATATCAAAAGATGTCAGTTTAGCACAACTGGAAAGTATTCAGAGCACTTCACTTTGTCCACATCTTGTCACATCAGATGACAACTAAATGTCAGATTATGACAAAAAGGGAGAAATTTTGAGTTTTATTGTTTTTTTTTGTACATTTATTAAAAATAGTAAAAACCAAGGTAATACATTTACACAAGTATTCATAGCCTTTGATCTGAAGTTCAGTTTTCAGCTGTTTCCACTGATCATCCTTGATATGTTTCTACAGCTAAAATGGAGTTGAAATTCAATTGACTGGACTTGATTAGGAAAGGCACTCACCTGTCTATATAAGGTACCCTAACCCTAACCCCTGACCCTATGCAGATTGCAAAAATAAATAAATAAATAAATAAGACCTTATATTCAAATCTATGAAAATTCACTGTAAATGGGAAGTTTTATAACCTGCTATGACCTCAAGTGCACCATATTATAAAATCAAGAATTCCTGCATGGGAGGATCAGAAAGCATGAAAACGTTTATACTTGTGCTCAAAGAGCAGCCCTCTTATCTCAGCAGGAGGCTGGCAAGAAACGGTGGTGCCTATGCGATTTATGTAATACTCATCATAAACTCTTTGTTGTACATTTCAGACACCAGGAGGGGGAAAAGTAAAAGATATTTATTTTCTGCAGATTTGATCTTTCCTTGTTCAGTTTTGTCAAAATAGACTGTCTCTTGTAGAACTTAAAAAAATAAAAATAAAAATCATAAGTGAGTTCTCCTTTTACAAGATCTTTTCAAGGGTAGTCAAGTAAAGGGGGTAGATAAGAAAAGTATATGCACCGTTGATCATTTTTTGTTTCGCTAAATAGTTCGATTCACTCAATTATGAACGCCAACTTATCAATGAAAAATGACTCCCATTTTAGAGGACTGTCCACCAACAAACTGGAGCAAAGCCACCTGCTATGTGAACAATGACTTGTAACGTTTCTGACCAACATCTGAATAGCACATTCACAAATCAAATGACAAGTCAAATCATGAAGGCATGGTTGTTTACAAGCAGGATGCAAGACTAACTGGTCAGAACTAACTGGAAAATTAATGAGACTTAGCTTTAAAGATATTATCCAACAATGCATTTCTTCATCAACAAATTCAGTATAAACCTGCAGGAGATAGCAATGCAATATATATTTCTCCTACAGGATTTCACAAATTATATTTCACAAAAAACACATTGAAGAAAAAACAGCTAATCAAGTTTTGAGTGTATTTGAGTTGGAAGAGGCTAAAGAATCAAGCTGATCAGACGGGGTTACACTAAAGTAGACTTTTAACAGCTTTTGACAACATTTATAATCATTCAAGTTACAGTATGTATCAATGAGATTAACCTGCTTAGGCAGAATCTGATGTTGGAAATTTAATTTTGAATTTTTAAGTCATGACTGATAACTGACGGAAAAGGTTTCATTTTCAGGGACCTAATTGTATCACACAACTATTTGAAAATGCTCAATTAAATTGTAACTTTTGATGAAAACTGATGATCAATAAAAAAATTTTTTTGCTAATAACTGACCAAAACAAACAAAAATCCAACATGGACCAGCAAACAAAATCAAAACACAACTTTTACTGACATAGAGGGCCTAATCAAAGCCCAAAATCTGAAACAAATGAAAGATTATGTCTTAATTCTGATTTCTAATTCCTAACTTCACTCTGAAAGAGAAAAGTTTTAATAGTTTTATTCTGGAATATGTTTTTTCCATGACAACCAGACACAACCTCAGAGGAAAGAATACAACACCTTACTCGTGGTCCGACTTGCTGCTTTTGTAATGCTCATTACACTGGCCTAGTTTCTGTGCATCTGCACTTCCCTCTCTCTGTGAGTTGGATATCTGGATGATCCTAACTTTATTTCACCTGGAAACCGGGTGAAACGACTTCGCAAGGTAGTCTATTGTTGATGTTTTGAAATGACTGGCTGCCATTTGCATGGTTGGGTGTTTGACTACATCTATCGCCCCACAAGGTCATTTAAAATGCCCTGCAAAAAGAATGGTATGTTCTGTTGGTTAAATATTACATCTGAGATGATTGTTCTTTGCTTCATTGACTATTATTACACCCCAGACCACGATGGATACTCCTGTGCATAGCAAAGCGGAAGCAAACGACTGTGATGGTAAAGATCTTCAGAGCTCTAGCTGGTAAAAACCTGTTCATTTTGCTGTTTGAATTTTTCCATCTATTACATTTTTGCCTCAGGATAAATCATCTTAAGTAGCTGGATGATTTGGCAGTAGACTGACACATCATGTAGTTAGACTACTTTAGCTTACCTAAACAATTTATCCCACTATAACAATTTTTTTCTATAAAATAGAAAAACAAATTGTAAAAACTGATCATGACATATGAGTTAAACTGAATTTAAAGTGAATTTAATTGAACTTACTGACCGTTCTGGCTGGTAGCCTTAAAAATACTCAATGAGTGCTTAGCAATCAATTATCCACAATGACTAATTAAACCTCAGAAGCTTTATTTGCTATAAGGCAGCAGGGATATACACTTGGTTGAACAACGCAATAGTACTGATTCCTATGCAGTCAGCCAGCTAAAATTAAATCTGCACAATGTTGCTGCCAACCCTGTGCACGACAAAGAGAAACCAAAAGGTTAAAAGGTTATCAGCTACACACATAAAGGCGTGCACATCTATATTTTGCAAACTATTTTTTGCAAGCAAATTTTATCATATTTAAAATAGATTGAAAGAGTTGTCCTCCCAAAAGGAATCAAGAGAACACACAAATTAAAATGTTCATAATGTGTTCACATATTCCTTCGAAAGGATTCATTGCCTTTCGACTTGAATCGCTATCTGTGGCCGAAGTCCTCAACCGTAACCGAAGCTTCTGCAACTTCCCTCGTCACTCAGAGCTTCACGTCTTTTAACACCAGCTCCTAGAGTGTGCCAAGCTGCTGTGAACTTGTTAGCACCTTCCTGAAGAAGTCAATACCTGATGGAGGCCTCCCAAAAATCACAGAAGAAATGTTGTGCAGCGGAGACGGGGAGAGTCTTGGTATCGCAGTACGGAATTAACCCCGGAGGCGCCAGAGGATCTGAGCCCCCTGGACATCTGCTTTCTGTTCTCGTTGAGCTCGTTGCCACTCAACGCTCGCTCGGTTTGGAGAAACATTCTGGTGGCATCGGCACATTCTGCAGGAATGCCGCCAATTTAAGCCTACCATTACCGCTCTGTGACACGGAGTCATACATCAACTATAGACTTCTCATTAGGGGACCGTTCAGTGAGGATATTTTAAAAATGAACAACAGTAGAGCTCAGTTTTTGGACTAAACATTTTAAACATGAATAAGATAAATCATACTTGTGATAGTAATTGAATCATTCCTTTTAATACTCATTGAACTTTTTAACATTTTTATCTTTAGAACTGCAAACCTTGCTGAATTTAATTGACATTCTATGTTAAATACCAACGCAAACCAATGTGTAGCGGTAAAGTGAAATGATAAGAAATATTACGTGGTTTTTCATGTTTTTTGGAAAATATAAACACAAAAATTATCCTTTGCCATGGTATTCATCCCCACTTTACAATGAAGCCCCTAATTAAAATCAATAAAAAGCAGTTTACTCAAGGTATCAGTACACCACACTCTTTTTGGTCAGTCTATTTCTATAGACTGAAATGTTCCTTTTAGCATAATACCTCAAGCTCAGTCATATTGAGTCAAGAGCGTTCATGAACATTTTTGAAGTCTTGTTACAGATTCTTAATTGAATTTAGCTTTGGAATTTCACTGGGCTATTCTAACGCATCAATTAACTTTTATCCAAACCAATGTATTTTATCTCTGACTATGTTTAAGGTTGTTGTTGTTGTTGGTGTTGAAGCTCTGACCAAGTGTCAAGTCTTCATCAGCCTTTACTTATTAAAGCTATTCTTCCAGGATTGCCCTTTATTGAACTCCATCCATCTTCACATCATCTTTAAACAGCTTCGCTGACATTGCCAGAAAAAAAAAGCATCTCTGCAGCATGATGCTGCAGCCACAATGGTTCGCAGCAGAGATGATGTGTAAAAAAGTGAAAAAAAATCTTCAGTGCTGGGAATACCTTTCCAAGAAACTAAAATAATGTCAAATCTCACAAGGTCTAGATGAAAGGGCAGGTAATGTGCTAAATTTAAAAATGTGTATATTTGAATCTGCTATGAGTATTTACACAGTATCAACATGGATGCATTTTTCCATCTATCTGAAGACCCAGGATTATATTTCACTCACAGCAGAGTGGAGGCAAATTTAGTGAGACTGAACATGACAAGAGCCGAAAGCACAGGTTAAAGGATTTAACTTGAGAGCTGAGGGATTCAGACGTTTATTAAAGGTCAAGACGTTGCACCGGAAACCTCAGTGGAATTGCATTGATCTTATTTTCATTTTAGCAATCTAGAGTACAGATAAGGTATATTTTGTTTGATTTGGAAAGACAACTTGTAGCAGTGTAAATGCACAAGATTTCTCTTTCAGAAAGTGTCAGATGTGAAGCTACTTAGCAGAGTTTGTGCTTGCTGTGGTGAGGAGACGTCACAAATGGGAACAGGTGGCACGGCTTGGGCAGCCAGTGCTCCCCCACAGTCAGAAATAGACTCACAATGGGTCAAAAGATGGACAGAGAAGGAGGAGGCAGAATGACTGCTGCCTATTTTAAGGTTTCCACTGTCAGTATGGAGACGCAGACATCAATATCCCACAAACCTGACAGTGTAATACGCAAAACAGAATAGACCAGGGAGATTTCCTGCTGCTTGTTGTACTTATTTGAAGCAAATTAAAGTGATAGCTCTGAATTTTTAAGGAAAGTTTATATTAAGTTTTTGTGAGCAATAGATAGATTACATGCAGTAGATAAGTCTCAATGTAACTCTCCGCAGTTAGTTTAATCCGGGGTAGTTGGACCTGAAGACTAACAGCTGGACCAAAACCAAACTGGACAAGTGGTCCCACTCAATGGTCTTCCTTATGAAACATACAGAAAAAAGAGCATATTAAGCGTTTCTGGTTTATCTGATAGTAAGATTCGTTAAGTAAAAGAAAAATAAATAATTTCCTCAAAGCATTATGACAATTACTGGATTGGAGTTTTTAAAGATGTTACAAGATCATATTAGTCTTGGCCCCTCTTGTGTATTTTCTTCCAAGTGGAGCTATTACATTTTGCTCTCTATATAAAAAATATTGACTTTAGGAGTTGCACAAAGAAAGAGCGTGAGCTCAGAGGGTAAATCACTTCATGCTGGGGAGTTTCTGCAATATGTTTCACTGTTAGAAAAGCACCCAGGTACATTTGATGCCCTTGGGACTTAGGTGCTACTCTAAGAAGTGTTGTAAGGTCATTTAGTGCATCTGTTCTTCTCCTCCTTCTACTACAGCTAGGGATGTCCCAGACATGCCACATGCAATTAGAGGGACTCACATATCACTTGGAGACTGCTTTAACTTTCAATGTCTTTCCTGGATAGATAGTGTTACCTCCAGCTATAAACACACCACTTAGGACTTATAAATGCCAGTAAATGTCAGTAATAATGTGACATGTGCAATAAATGTTTAACACTAAATGCTTCTCAATTTTTCTCAAAAGAATTTGAATTGTTGTGTCTTGCAAGTACTTTCAGCTTTCTGATTTTGGTCCACCTGGCACAAATTATGGATCTGACTGTTGCATTGCTTTTATTATATTGTCACCATTTAACAGATAAACTCTATGTTTGACATAAGACACACAATGCAGCTTAATTTATTTTCATGTGCCATCAAATTCATCCTATGACATAACCATTTGCTTGCTTTTTCATTTAGAAATGTGTAACCTACTTTAAAAGTGAATACTGATCTAAAATGGATGAAATATGATAAAAAGATAAAATCAGATGAAGACGAACTTAAAACTTGATCACGTGCACACAAAAACCTGTTGGGTTAATACTTTAGACCAGATTCTGAGTATACACTGTTAGGACAGATGTGTTAATCAAAGATTTAACCTAGTATTGGGTCAAAAACAGAGACCCAGTTTGTTCACTCAGACAAGAGACCAGAAAGGGCCTTATTGTTCTTTACAGGCAGATAAAAATTGCTTTATAGTTCAAGCAGGTTGCTTGAACTATAAAGCAACCTGACCAGACTTTACTGAAACTCTTCCACAGTATGAAACAAGAAATAAAACAAGACTGTGTAACAATATTGATGTCAGTTCACACAGAGAACATATTTATCCCTTTAAAATTAGCCTTTTCGCTGCAAAGTGCTTCGTGAAAACTACAGCTAGCTTGGTTCAGTGTTGAAGTCAATGAAGTCAATATAACCAGGCAATATTTATTTTAGTGGTTTATACTGAATATGACTTTTAAAATCTAAATTCAGATAATTTTCAATAACTATAACAATAATAACTATCACCTTGACACATATTTTTCCTGAAAAATGCAATTAAATTTTTCCTGAAAAATATGTGTACCTAAACCTATTTTGTTGGGTAAAATCCCTAACGTAAATTTGTGTATAGGTTGTCCGGGAGTGGTTTAGCAGAATTACTCCAATTTGGTTGTTTTTAACATACCAGGTTTTAGAGTGCTACACTGTTAAGTATGGTGGAGGTAACATCATGCTGTGGGTATTGTTCCACTACATGAGGTACTGGTTAACAGTGTATCAGCAGACAACAAGCAAATAAAAAAAATTTCCCACCACTACATGCTTTCAATAAAAAGATGATGGTGTTCGTGCTGCATCTACAGGATCTGTGTTCATCAGTATGTTTTTACCGCGAAGATTACAATATACAGATACAATATACATTTTCCTCTAAAATTTTTAGAGTACATCATTGGCTGTTTTGGTTGTGAAATGTTTGTGTGCTGAGAAAAAAAAAGGTGGTAAATCTGATTCTGAGGAACCAAAAACCCACCTGTGGGGGTCTGTAGAGACAGGCTCCCACAGTTTAACCCCTCCTGCATGGAGAATGCATGTCCCTAAAAGGCCAGTTGCTGGGAATAAATTGCGATTGTGACAGTGCAGAGTGACAGCAGCTGCACAGCATATCTAAAGCGGACCATGATGCAAAGGGGAGGGAGGGAAGAACTGTGGCGGACAGTGTTGGGTTTCAGGAGGTCTTCCAATCTTAGGCACCTGACAAGCCTGGAATATAGAAGCCTGGTTACAGACTGTAGAGGGAGAAACGGCACCCCAAGGACGGGCAGGGGTGACAGACAAGGGTAACAATAACTCCAACAGCGGAGACCCAGAGGCAGGGCCACAGGTTTAGAAAGTAAGCCAAAGCATCAGAGCATCTGAACAAGAAATTATCTTTACTTTGTTCCACATTATCTAGCTTAGGACAATATTCATGATAAAAAAAATGCACCCAACAAATACAGACTCTTCAATGCATAACCTAATTTTTAGGAATGAAGTGAGGAGAATGATTCAGTGTCTATTAAAGGTCCCCACATGGCCGCTCCACTCTCCTTAGTTAGACTAAGACTTTCCATCAGCTGGTGCCATGCCTTTGGACAGCTGACATGCAGTCAGGCCACAGCAGAGTCTAAATACTCCTCATTGTCCCTCCTTCAAAAACGTAAATCGGACTTTCACTTTAGACAATTAATTAAACTATAACTTAGTGGTGAAGTAACATGAGCTAACTACAAACAGGGCAAAATTTCTGTAGTTTTCATTCTATCTCAGATTCAGTTCAGCTTCTCATTTTACCTTCTGTAAACTTTAATTACAACAGCCGCTAAACTTACAGATGTTCATCAAATTCATCCACCAAAAAGCAGTAAGGAATAATTTTATGACATACCATAAATGCACCATCAGATTCAAAACAGAATCTTTATCTACGAAAGCGTCCGATTCTTACCTGCTGTGGCCTGCAAAAGCAGCAGGGTGAGGAGACAGCAAATCGAGACAGTACCCTTCATGATGGCTGCCAGGAGAACTCTGATAGCCTCACAGACTATATATACCAAGGCAGGAAGGTTAAAGTGCATGCAGAAGGAAGAGGTGGGGCAGAGACTGTCCCACTACTGGCATGACTGGTGAAGGGGCTGATACCCATGTGTTTTAGGAGCACCAGGTCTGACTGCTGGTTCGTCAACGGGACCTTTGCTGCATGCAATGCCCAGTTGATCAGGACTCCCTCACAGAAGAGATATTGTATATTATTTTAAATGCCATTAGAAGCTGAAAAATAATACTTTTTTTCTAGATTAAAACAGAATACATACACTTTGCCTTAATCAAGTGACTAAAATGGCTTTAACACCATCATCCACAAACTTAAATATCACAGACTGGGCTCCTAGTTGTGGTAATGTAGATTCTAAAACATCCACCCTATACTCACTCTGCTGGCATCTTAGTGAAAGTAATTACCATCAGCAGAGTGAGAGCTGAGAAGAGTTCGCCTGAGTCAGCCTCAACTCCCTCACCCAGCCCGATGCTGGGCGGATTACCGTTTTATCATCCTCACACAGACACAAAGTCGCAAACATAATCTCACCATTCCTCGGGAATCAACATCTTAACTGTAAATTAATCCTCAAATATGGCAGGAGGTTTCTTTCTTTGACCAGGTCCATCCCGAATGACTCGTGTTCAAGCACCACAGCATGATCATTTTGAACTTTCTCATGTCTGGAGGAAGATTCTTAAAGGCAAGATGGCTTTTATAGAGTCTAGACAACACGAGCTTTTCACTTAAATACACATGACAAACACTAGCATTAATAACATTAATTATGCAGACTGTAACTTAATAGTAGCCCAAAAGCCACTGTCAAGAAGTTAAGAGACATCAGGATATTACATAAGAAGTTGATCCTTCCAAATGTGTGGTCCCTACTCAGTAATAAGGTCACTATTTTCAGACGTCCACACAGAACAGACAACCAGTTTTTGACGTGTACAAATAATTAAATGTAGAAATAATTAAATTAAAACTCCTAAAATTAGGTTGTATTATTTACTTCAACAATTTTTTTCAGAAAGTGTAGATTCACTAGAAAGCTCTTAATTGTGTTTGTTTAGAAAATTATAGTTTACACCTAAGCAAAACCTAAAAGTTTCTCATAAACATTACTAAATTACATAAGAGCAATAAAAAGCTGATTTATTCTCACACTTTTCATTTTATTTTTAAATACAGAAATGTAATTTTATGACCCATGCGATTATGAGAGGGCAACATCCACAACAGGGGCAGGTTCCAAAAGGTCACTCATTACCGGTCACTTAATAGAGCTAATGGAAAGTTGAGTGGAAGGAAAAACAAGTCAAACAAAAAAAAGATCTTTCAGGTTTCTAATAGTTGCAAGACACAATCATTGCAATGATCAAACAATAATGCTTAAAATATGCTTCTGTCTATAATTAATTTACATTAGTTTCACTTTCTTTAGTTTACACTTTTAAGCAATAATGTTGGAATCCCAATGAAAAACATATCATAATATAACAAATATATTTTGAGATATTTGTCAAAGCATTTTTGACAAATCAAATGCTTTATTTGTTATAAAGAATTCAACTCTTTTAGAGACCATTTGTATGAAGATAAGTTAAAATAATCATTTAGAATAATAACTTGCGGCATCTTTGGGGAACAAGGAGCTTTGATTGGTTCATTGCGTCTCAGGAAATGACAAAAGATGCCACCCACTGTCCATGGTGTGCATGGTCGCTGTCAGGGAGAAAGTGGTCGCTCTTAATTTAGCTGCTGTAAAGAGAAGGAGGGGCTGGAGGGGGTTCTTCCACAGCCCATCTACCAAACACTCGGCTGCAAACACTTGGGCTTTACGGCCCGAACGACCGCCATTGATTTGAACTGGCAGCGAGACAAACAGAGCTATTCATGTCATTGCTGGTGCTGTAATACCAAAAGAAAACACACACGAGCCAAATGTTTAAAAAACAAAGTACAAACTTTATTATTCTGTCTTTACAAAGGCACAAGCCTCTTTATCCCCAAAACATAAAAAAAACAAAAAAAAAAAACGTAATAGCTTCTTGATGACCATATGCACTGACCGGTCTAACAAAGTAAAAAAAAACAAAAAAACTGAATGAAACAAATAAAAACAATAGGGAAGGAACTGAGCTGCAAAAAAAAGATAAAATACATAAAATACATAAAATGACAGGATAAAAGATGCAAGAAGATGTGAAAGGTAAACTGGTAAATGTAGGAGGACTGACATGGAGGGTTGGGGGATACACAGCTGTGCGGTTTTTTTTAACTCATAACCTCAAGAGCTTCAGCTGAGGAGATCCTCCTTTACACATAAAAAAAGAGGCAAACTCCAGTATATTACAGTAAGTGCTTCGTAATCTTCACCCTATTTAGTGATCCTTAGTCCCTCCCCCACTAATCTGACAATCTGATATGCCCATATAATAACTTTGTAACACAAAACACAGAATAAAGAGACGCAACGGAGAGCAACCAGTTCTGGGATTCAGCAGGAAAACTTTCCAATGCAGATACTGGGAAGAACCAGGAAAAAAAAAAATCCTCCGTTTTCCAGCGACCCTCCCCTTCTTCCTAAAACAATAACTGACACACCTGACATCAACAGGTTTAAAGGGGAATTCCCAACTCTCGTCAATCGTGACGAGGAGTGTTGGGGTTTAACACACAGTCTGTCCAGCAGTTCAAAGCTCAAACAGTCGACTCTAAATGCTGAGAGGAGCCGAAAGTCCTAACTGTGATTTGATTTTTCTGCAGGATCTCAGGAAACCTTCAATACAATCTTATGGAATGTCTTATTATGGAGGTTTCTCCACCCCCCCCCCCCCACATATTTCACACCAAGGGCTCTCGAACTTTCAAATCTAGACATACAGTGCTTTGCAAAAGTGTTCACAACCCTTGAACTGTTTCACACCACATAGTCATTTAGTTAGGAATATGTGATCATAAATTCCAACATAAAGAAGCACACAACTGTCGAGAAAGGAAAAACATGTATGGTTTTAATGTTGTTGTTTTTTTTTACTTTGCAAGTGCTTTGTAAATCACTTGTGTGCAAATTTGGGCTTAGAAAAAAAAAAAACTACAAGAAATCAGCAATTGCGTAAAAACAAGTCATGAATGTAGAAGAAGGTGCTTGAGTCAGATGAGATGAGAACTGGCCTACATGAAAATCAATAAGTGGCAGAAAACACACACTACATGTGACCCCCAACACAAAGTTTCCATGGTTTAAACAAGGTAGTGGCAGCATCATGTAGTAGGGAAACTTTTCTCAATCTTGTCAGAACTGATGGGAGATAGAATTTAGCCAAATCGTGTCTAGAAGAAAAACTGTGAGAGGCTGAAAATACAGAAATCCAATGAAATGGTTCAGATCAAAACACATGCATGTTAGATCAGCCTAGTCAAAATCTGTGGCAAACTCACACTTTTGCATCCTGGTGAACAAACCATCACCGCTAAGAAGAAGGTTAGCAGCAGGATTATGCTGTGGGAATGTTTTTTTTTTTAAATAAATAGAGCAAAATATATGAAAGAACAACCTGCTTGAGGATATTTTTTTTCTTCCAGTTCACCATTATGCACTACCTTGTGTTGACTTTTCTCATAAAATCAAAAGAATAATATTAATGTGAAACAATTGAGAAAAGTTAAAAGGTTTTGAATACTTTTGCAAGGCACTGTATACCCAAACACAATTTTTGCATTAATTTACCTTTAGTATAGTTTGTAAACTACCAACATGTTTCATTCTGGGGCAAACAAATTTTGGGGTTAAAAGAAACCCAAAAATAACTATATAACTGGGAATATATATTTATATATTTAATGACATCTGCCCGGTGTTTACAAGTCTGATCAAAGAGGTGAAAATCAGTTGCCCCCAAATGAAAAGTTTCCAGATTGTTCTCTGAAGCTGTGTGAAGGAATGGCCTCCCTGCAGCCAACCATAAGGGCTCATAATAAGGCAAGCTGTAACCTCTCTTCGCTACAAGTCGCCCAGTCATTACATTTAAAAATGAAACAGAAAACGTACGAAAAGGACAGATATTAGGAAATGCATAGAGCATATGTAGTAAATTCAGTCGTCACCGTGAATGGCACACTAACGAGTTCTCTGGGCATTCTTCCTCAAATTTCACCATAATCCTCCTATGTCCCAAAAGGCGGAACAAGCAACAAAACAGTCTCTCTAGACCGAGCGAAGAAGTGATTGTATGCGTCCTTTTCGTATAAATGAGTCGTGCATTTCAAGGCTAAAGTGGTGGCGTTTCAGACTGCCAGAGTCCTGGGCACCACGAAGTCCCGCTGCCTTAAAACACTCAGACACACACACTCCTCAAAAGTACTCATCATGGCCCAACAGATTAGCTTATACGTCAGGCCAGGGGCTTTTATACTCAGAAGTAGAGGATGTTAACAGTAAAAGAAAAAACAAGCAAGATGTGGGATTACTGGGATCCCAGCCCAGCAAAAACAAACAGAAAAAAAAATAAATCAACAAAACTAAAGTTGTGAACCAGTAAGTGTACTCTCTTTTCGTATGAGCACCAGTCAGCCATTAAAACGGCCTTTAGTTTTTTTTTTGTTTTTTACTTTCTAGTGGAGCATTTAAGAGAGAAACATGAAATTTTGACTTAATAAAATAACAAAGAACTTTTAGGACAGTCTTGCAAACTCACAGTGTCTTTGCAAACAGCCCAGATGGTTCTCGAGCGGAGCTGTTTGAAAGGGCGTCCGTCTTCATAATAATCACGCTCAGTCGGCGGGCGCCGACGTCACACCCGCGGGCCTCTTTCCCGTTTCTTTGATCAGCCACACGACTTCAGGACAGCGCCGGGAGGACAGCGCCGGGAGGACAGTCCTGGCGGCTGATGGAGATGTTTAACAGGCGTTTGAAAGTCCAGTTTCCAGTTTGACCGAGAGTTCATAAAAATCAATTAGTAGCTTTAATAATAGTTCCAAAGAGTCATGAAGAGACAAGAGTTTGTTGTGTAGGTAAAAAGAGCAGAGGTTGTAGTTAAGCAAAAAAAAAAAGAGAAAAACTACGGTTGTGAATGTGTAATTGTAAACCTTCTCAGGCGCCTATTTTTGTAAAATCTGATGTAGAGAAGAAGATGGGGAAAAGCAGTCAAAATGAGTGCTATAATCCGACTACCAACCCGGTTTACGTCCACAGAACAAGAGTGCTGTGAGTTTGTAGTCTCCCATAGCCCTGTTCTGCTTTGGGGCCCTTCTGTGTGTGAGTGTGTGCGTGTATGAAGGTGTGGGGTACACGAGCCTTCAGGCAGGCGAGCTCAAGGCAGCGAGCAGTCGTCGGGTCCGTCGCTGTTGGAGGCCGTGTCTGAGCCCGCAGCGTCGGAGAGGATGCGCCCCGAGCTGACGATGACCGCCCTCCTCTGCTCCTCCTCAAAACCCTTCCCCTGGGTGCCCTCAATGTGCTGGATTGCCTGGAGGCAAACAGGGAATAATAGAGGAGGCACGTCAGAGACTAAGGCGCCCTCTAGTGGTCAGATGTGGCGGAGAAAAGGAAAAAAAAGACAGCAGGAGTCATGTGAAGGAAAGATAATTTAAGTTTTAAGTGCAGCTTACTTGAACGATGGTGTCCAGGTTCTGCCGAGATGTGGACACGGAATTAATAACCGATGTTGGGCCCATGGTTACCACGGTAACATGATGGGGCTGGGGAGTTTGTGCGGGCGCAGGAACGATGACTGTGGCATGATGTGTGGGTGCGGGCGGGGTAGCAGGAGCCAACACCTGAAAGAACGATATTTACACATCATTCTAATGATCCCTAACAACGTAATATGCAAAATTATGCCGTGCTTAACAAATAATTGAATCAAACACTGTTTCTATCACAAAGGCAATAGAAATCTACAAACTATGAGGTGCATTTTTGTGTTTAACCCCCTTGATACTGCTCCCCCGAAATAAAATCCAGGCAATCAACTGCCTTCAAAAGTCACCCAGCAAGTAAAACCTGTGTAATTGAATCCCAGTGTAAATACAGCTGTTCAGTGAATCCCTCAGTGGTTTGTTAGAGAACAAACGGCATAATGAAGAACAGGAAACAAAATTTATAGGTCAGGAAGATTGTTGAGGAGAGACCAGAGACAACAATGAATTAATGTAGATTAATGCATACCTATACGCTCATATGGCCAAGGCTAGGGCTGGATGATACGGCTGAAACATTTATCACAATATAAGTGTTTCATATCAATTGATGTTGATAATTGAACCAGTCATACCCCTCAAAGATTTGCAGCTGTAATTACAGCAAGTGATGGTTCCATAAGGGGCTAAATAAATACAAATGCACTCCACACTATTCAGAATAATGCACTCCTTTGTACTTGTCTATGACATCAAATTAGGAGTTGGCATGTATTGTACAATTTATTGTGAAAACTGTTTTATGACAGGCATTTTGACTTATTGATGTGTTGATCAATTCCAATTAATGATGTTAAATAAAAAGCAAAACTGTGACCGTATTAACGGACATTATAGTTTTACTATTTTAATTAAATAAATTGATGTTAAAATTTATTTAACATCAATAAATATCAGTGAAATGAAAAACATGATTAAATACAGTTATTGTGTACATCTTAGTAATGCAAATCACACTTCTTTCAGTAACTTGCACGCTGAAGAAGACTATTTCTACTGAGAATATTTTTCAAGAATAGTATCTGTGTAAATGGAAATGGTAAATGGACTGAACTTATATAGCGCTTTTCCAGTCATTTTTGACCACTCAAAGCGCTTTACACTAGAGTCACATTCACCCAGTCACACTCACAAACACGCACACATTTATACACCGATACACAGATCGGTAGGCAATTTGGGGTTAAGTGCCTTGCCCAGAGGCACATCAACATATGGCAGGAGGAAGCTGGAATCGAACCTACAACCTTCCGATTGCAAGACGACTACTCTACCAAAGAGCCACAGTGTGATGTTATGAATGCTATGTCATGCATTCACAGTAATGTAAAAAGTTTTTAAATCATAATTTTTATCGTCATCACAATTGCACCGCAAAAATAAGTCCACAATGCCCACCCCTATATCGAATTCCAATAAAATCTATGAAACTTTATTTAAATTTCCTTGTTTACATGACAACATGTGAGAAAGTTCAAGGGGTGAAAATTTCTTTTGCAAGGCTCTGCATATGTGACAGTCAAAATTATTCTGAGTCTTTTATCACAACAAAGATGCTGACATATATTGAAGATAAACTCAATTTCAAATATTTTGTGATGATAAAGTAAAACACCTTCTGAAAGCTAAATTTAGTCATTAAACAAAAGCTGAATTCTTTATAAAACGTTGGTGTTGAACCTGAGGGCTGTGTGCTGGAGTGAGGTCCCTCTCTAGCTGCTTCTGCAGGCGAACAAGACTCTGCGTCTGGACTTGTTGTTCCTGGACCTGCTGGGCGATCGCCTTCAGCTTCTCTGGGTACAGCTGAGCGTCCAGGGAGCGCATCTGCTAGGCGGGACGCATCGGGAGAAAGGTGCGTCAGTCACGCACTTAAAACAGCTGTGTGTTCATTCCCACCCGACTGTCACCTGATCCTCCAGCATCATCCTGACTGTGCGCTCCTTTTCCAGCTGCTGCCTCAGCTCAATCATCTCCCTCCTCAGATCCTCAGTCTTCTCCTCCTCCAGGATGTCTGGAGAGCCGATCCCTTCATCTTTCTCCTCCGCCCGTCTCCTCTTCGGGGACGAGCCACTTAACTCCTGGGGGGGAAAAAAACAAACATAGATTGAGATATCTGGTTCAGATGAGTGCTAAAACCAAAGAAACGTATGGGAACATTTATGCAACTTGATGTACCTGTACCTGAATGATCCGCTTCAGCTGACTGTTTTGCTGCAATAGCCGCGTCTTCTCCTGCTCCAAAGTGAAGATGTACTCTGCCGTCTGTTGCAAGATTGCAGCCTGAAGAACATCAAAGTGAGGTTGTAACAGCAAGTTCAAACCCGTACAGCAACAGCGACTTCAAAAGTATTAATATTCCTTTTTCACGTTGCCATTTTCAAGTTTTGCCACAAATTAGATTTGTGGCTAAAACTTAAATCTCAGTTAGATGTAAATCTTAGCCATTACATCATATCTCCTGTTGTGGGTTTGTCTTGTTGGAAGGCAAACTTTCCCTTAGTCTCAAGTCTCACTTGTCATTGCTCAAGAAAAAGCTTCCCACAACATAATACTGCCAACACCATGTTGGGGTATTCAGGCTGATCTTTAGAGCAAAGTTTTTCGCTAGCGTCCTGTATGTAAAGCCAGAAGTTGAATTTACCGGTAGAGAAGTTTCCTATTACATGTTTGCTGTTAACTGCATTTACTAACTTTGAAAGGCGTTTGACTGCACTAGATTGTATTTAGTGGTGACAGAGTAAAGGGAACTAAATAAAAAAAGCATAAGAGCGATTTTTGTTAGAAAAAAAATTGTTCTAGAACCAAGAATCATTTTCTTTCAATTTTACAATTAAGACCTCCATGTGTTGGTCTAGCACTTAAAATCCAAAATGTGAAAAAGTTGAAGCAGAATAAATACTTTTTCAAAGCACGTTGGATCAAGCTCATCACCTAATCTAATTCAAGCCCACAGTTTGTGACCCACCTTGCTGAGCTTCTCCCCATCGCTGTGTGGGATGAGTGTTTTAAGTGACTGGAATCCAGCATTGATGCTCTGCATACGCCGACGCTCGTTGCTGTTGGCAATCTCCCTGCGAATTCGCCTCTCTTGGTCCCGGGCTGTTTCTGGGGTCAGAGGAATGTTGGCCAGACTGAGGGGGAAACAAAACAGGGAGGGAAGCAAATCTGTTAGTTGATAATAAATTTTGAGCACAGAGGAAGCCTTCAGCTGGGAGTCAGCATCGGCTTAACTTTAGCAGAAACATTTAATGCATACGGCAACTACGCATTTATTATGAAACACTTATTAGTTGCAGTTTTATTCATTTTGTCACCTTATTTTTCCTGCCAATGGTATGACTAGTGTAAAAAATATTTCCATTTAAAATGCATTGTATATTGTGCAGCCTTGCATTAAAAGCAGTAATTAATTACTTAAACAAAAGGTAAACCGATATTTTGTTCTACAAGCAGCACACAGGCAGTGTTTGCCTCTAACCACTACAATTTTAATATGTTCATACTTTAAAACAGTCAAAATGAGCCTTCGTAAGCCAGGTGCTGGGATTTAATTTAGGGGAAATTCTAAGAGAGCTTCCTGCAACATCCTCTGCTTCCACCTCTGTATCTCCTGCCAGGCTCTTATCTGTACTGACTCAGCTGCCTCAGTGCAAACACTGGGAACTGTTGTGCAGACACAGATGAGAAAAAAAAATGTGCATGCGCGTTGTGAGTGTTAAGTGTGGAGATACACACAGACACAAAGCATCACTGCAGCACTGCCAATACAACTGGGCTTTGCCTTCCCCAACAGTAGATTACCACCAAGCTGTTTTAAAGTGCTTTTTTTTAAAAGGGGAGCAAGACAAAGTAAGCAAATAAGGCTGTAATGACTGACTTGTTAATGTAATAAATAATAGACTGTAAACAGATGAGCAACAAATTTAGAAATTAAAAATCTTTCACCAGTCCAGAGACATAATATTCTATGACTTCCATTCATTTTACTGTTCAGTTATACTTTCATTTGCAGAGCCAGGGTCATCTTAACCTGGTGGCACAGTCAGTTTATCTTGCATTTCACATGTAATACTGCATCAATCAGGTCTTTTCTGACAAATATCAATTTTACATTAAAAAAATCCCCAATCATGTATGAAATAGCATCGCCTTAGCCTTTACCATATTTTTTAAACCTAAAAAAAAAAACTATGCAAAACGTACATTTTGTACATTGATGCCCAAAACAAATGTGAGTTGGTAGGAATAGGACTAAAATATAAAAATATATTTTCCTTGTTTGTCCTATGGATCAATAATCAGAATCAGTCAAGGGAAAAGTAGCTGATTCAGATCTCTGGGTGATTGATCGATGCATCGCTAGAAACCAATGCAGAAAAGGAGAAGCACAAATAAACAACAGGATCATCTCTATTTAATTATATTGTGGTTTAAAGATATTCAAACAATAAATCTTTATCAGCTGGTCATCACATGGTGCTTTAGAGAAACTGGTGTTCAGATACTGACAACAAAGTCTCAATGTATTCCGTCAATTCATAAAAGTACATTTTCTCCCCAACTGTCTTGGGAAAAACTGAAAGGTTTCGGACGATATTTTGTATTCCTACAACAATCATAAACAATCGACAATTCACAATTGTGAGACAAAAAAGCTCCAATTCTGACATTGAAAAATAGACCACATATTTGAAAATCGCAATAATAAACTTAAATAGGCTTATGACACTAATACATGTTTATTTATATATCAGCATAACAACATTTATTATACTAACTTGTTTATTTTTATTTTTGCTAACCAAACACCAGCTGACTGTTGGATGATTTGGGACAAACAGAAATAAGACTACATTTCCCAGAATACCCGCGCGCCAGCAGCAGCAGTCGCAGCAGCAAGCAGCACAAGATTCCTCCGCCTCCTTCAACTAGCAGGGCTGCGGACGTATCGACGGGCCTTCCGTGACATACACACCCCCTTATTAATAACTCAACTTTTAATATTCCTGCCTCCCCTCGAACACCAAATATCCCGTTATCTGAAATGTATTAAAAATAATATCTGTAACCGCTAAAAGAAGAGCCAGTCGGTCACCACAGAGCCCGACAGCACCTCGGTGCTCGGAGCAGACTTTTTCATGTCCTCCGCCATTACAACAATGCGGCAGGCAGCATGGCAGAGGTGCGGGATGAAAAGACGCAGTGGAGGTGGCTCGATAGCGCCAGCAAGCAGCACAGAAACCCCAATTATTTTATCGCGACTTAGAATAAGGGCAAATATGACGACAGCTGTTTATATTTTACATCAACAGAAAACGGTTAGAAGAACATACAACGCGAGACTAACACCAGACCCCCCCCTCCTCATCACTTTTAGCTCAAGCCACAAGCATGGCCGCACTACCCACAATAACTTCGGCTCCCTTTCAGCAAACCAGCTCCTTCCAGTAGTGTGTGGAACGAAAACTGGCCCTTTAAAGGACCACAGTAATCGGTAGCAAAATATGTCATTTTCGTATGCAAATTACAGCGCCTATATAAGAGATTATTTGAGGATAAATAGATGTGGGATGTGCTCTGGAGCGGAGTAGCAGCGTGGTGTGCACGGAACCACGTGGTTAATGTTTGTTAGACACAAAATACGTGAATTTTTATACTAAATGAGCAAAATACAAAACAGGAGATATTGCACTGGCAGCATAAGACACCCAGCCGCTCATTTGCAGTGTAACGCCGGTGTTTGGTGTTAATTAGTGCCCGCAGTTCCCCCGTAAGCGGGTCGTGTACACAATAACAGATCAGATCAAACATGTTGCCTCAGTGCGTGGACAGTTCTTACAGTTATAATCATGCTGAATGGAGCACATGTGATTTATATACACACCTACAGAGACCACCAATCACTTCTTTCTCCGTTTTCCTGAAATGTTGCAGCGGGGGCACCTTCTGAGCTGAAACCATGAAATACTCCATGCTCGCCTCTCGCCAGTTTGGCCCCCCTCTCCAAAAAAAATAATAAAAAATAAAATAAAATGAAAAACAAAACGGCAATCTCCTTTAGATTAAAGGGAAACAGATGACAAAAATCCCGTGATCCGAGGCGGGTTAATTCCTCAAAGTAAATCCGAATCCCTCGTCCGTGTATTTTGAGGCTACCGAGAGTTGTAATGTTACTCGACTTCCAGCTGATGGGGTTCCCTCGTTGTGTGTGGCGCTCTACCTCTCCTTCTCCCTCCCCTTTGCTTTCTCCCTCTGCATGACCGTGTCTCTCTCTGTGTGAGTGTGTGTTGGTGTGTGTGCAGCTGATCGGATTGCTTTCAAGGCGGGAAACAGCTGGTAGGAGTCACACACCGCACCACCAAATGCCTCCTTCCGCAGAGAAGGGGGAACTGCGTGTAAACAAAGGACTATTTAGTGCAGAGAGAAGCCAAAAGAATCTGATAGAATGAACTGGGAAAAAATGTAAGAAAATATTGACATATAATTTATGGTTAAATACGCGGATTAAATTGCGGCAATCACTCAGTCGGTGATTCTAAAGACAATAACACACAAACAACAAAACAATGAGTTTAATCAATAAAACCATTGTAAAAATTTACATAAATTTTATACGGCTATTACTTTGATGATTATTTCTGATTAGATACGAGTATATACTAAAACAAATGAGTGAAATCCCAACTAATTTATACAGTGTATCTACTTAACAGCAATAGTTAATTTTTTAATAATGAGGAATTACTCATCTGACTTTTCTTATGGTTAAAAAACTGAAAGAGAAACAAAAAGAGGAGAATTGCTTTCTGATTTGGACGTAAGATGTTTGTGAAATAGTAATAAACGTTTTAAACCAATCCTAACAATGTGACATGTAAACATTTTAACTGAAAAGAAAAGCTAAAATGTCTCTTTCGTGATAAACAGCAGCCCCAGGGTATATGGAAGCATTTAACTGCCACAGATAGGACATAAATAGGGCCAGGATCTCATTAAGAGATGATCCTGTGTATATCTTGTTTATATCTTAAGCTAAGATATAAACAAGGTATAAAACCCGTTAAAACATGAAACTTTCTTGCAACTTGTTGTACTGAGTTACTGTGATGACATTTTTTGTTTAAGCCAGAACCTATTTTGGTTGTAGTAAAACTCATAATAACCAGATTTGCATCCGGTTAAAATTATAATTTTTTATTACAGTGAGACCCAAAACTCATTAAAACAAGAAACTCTCTAAGGAGATATAAAACGTGTGATGATTTACAACCTTTTTGTTTAAATGATGCGGTTTTAATGACTTATAAAACTTGTTATAACCGTATTTGTATCTTGTTTAAATGAGTATGTATCTCATTTTAGTGAGCTTTATGTCTCCGTATAACGGGGAAGTTTTTAATCAAAAATGATTAGGCAGGATTTGTCTCTGCATTAATGCAGTAATTTGTACAAAAGGAGCCTCAAACAAGCACTAAGTGCATCTACTATGCAATACGTCGACCTACTTTTCCGTAGGCTAACAATTATGTTCTAAAAATATTTTTGGTAATGTCTAATTTTGCGAGAAACTGAGTAATTAGTGTTTACTTTCTATAGGCCTTACTAATTATCTAAATTAACACTTAAGAATGATCAGTGTAGTAAATCGCGGACATGAAATTTGACATTTTTAATTGAATTATTGAAATAAAATATCTTTTTAATGATGTTCTAATGTGTTGGGTTGCACATAACTATGAAAATATATAGTAATTTTAACATTTTTTTATTTTTCGCTGTGCATGCCAAAGTGCAGCATTAGTAGTGAGATAGTAATAATAGCTTTTTGTTATATTTTGACAAACAAATAATCAATGTTTTGGGGTTATTTAAAAAAAAAAAAAAAAATCAACTCAAAAATAATATTTGCCCATTGTTGAATGGTGGCACTCACGGTGCTCCATACCACCTGCGCCCTGGCAATTAGGTAAATAAAAAGCGGGAGAAGCCTCTTCAGGGGCGGACACTCCAACAGCTGCGATAAGAGAACAACAGCGATCAGCTGACCAGCTGGCAGCGCTGCACAGCAACAGCGCACCCACCAGAAGGGAGGGCGTTCAGGGACACGCTGCTGCTGCTGCTGCTGCTGCTGCTGCTGCTGTCTGACACACCGCACCGGCTGTACGGTGATAACGCGTAGGTGGCAGGGTAAATACCAACCCGATTTAACAGGTTCAACAGATGCAAGGCCGCGCAAGCTAGTTAAGTGCTGCAAGGATTTGCATAAGAGCACCGCACCGAATGATCACTCGTTGAATGCAACAAAAAGTGGGTGCAGAAAACTGAGATAAAAACACAGCAGGTTTTAAAGCTTGAAGAAATCAAAAATAATTTTCTAAATTCTCTGGATTAGCATAATTTGCTTGAAATTGATTGAGGCTACTTATTGTAATCCAACCTATAAAAACTAAAATTCGACAGAAATAGAAATCGATTACTTATTACTAGTTATAATGTCAAGTGAAGGTGTGGACTCTACACTCAAAGGGCTGACTGTGGGCTATTTAACGACATATGATTTTGTAACTGGAATATTGAAAATATGGCAGGCCAGCACAGTTTGACTCTCTTCTTGAAATTTTTTTAGAGTGAGATTTTTATTGAAAAATGTAAATCTTCTAAAAGATTATAATATGGATAATATTTGGTACAAGACAAAATATTTGTTTTGGAGTCAATTTGATAGTAAATAGGATGACAACCATCGAGAGACTTTAATCAGAAGCGGACTCGGATGTACTCATTCATTAAATTCATTTAGCTACAGAAAACATGTTGAGACAAAAGACCCCTACTCCATTTTTGTTGCAGAGAATAACATTTTTAGAACATTTTAGCTGTTATAAAAAAATGTTGCGCAAAAGGTGTAGCTGCCAAATGCTGAAATTTCATTTGTGAGTGTCAAACTCAAGATGACAACAGGGATTTCTTAACATGTTTTACTTATCAGCAAAATAAACTATTTTTCTTTATTAAGAGGGTGGAAGTGTGAGGCCTGAAGGTTCCTGCGTGGTGATCTTGACAGTTACATAAGTAGCACATTTGTAAACCTTCTATCCGTATATAGTTTGTAAAATGTCTGCTTTAGAAAAGATTTTTTGAAAAGATATAAGTTATGTTTTGTAATGAATAAAGTTATTTCGATGGAACCTTAAAAAGAAACACTAAAATTAGCTTCAACAGCTAGCCATTGATTTAATGTTATCTGAGGTTTCTCGACGCCCTCTAGTGGTAGCTGGTGAGAACTTGCGGGAGGCCAAAAACAGGCAGCTTAGGGCGTTGATTTCAAATACAAGGTCCAACAGCTGTGGACTGACAGTATCATACTGAGAAAATATCATACTTACAGTTTTACATGGGTCTCCTGTTACCTGGGGTGGGAAAAAGGTATTATACGTGTTACGGACACATTCAAGGTGTCATCTTATGTGGACGTCTCCGTGAAAAAGAAATCGCAGCGAGCAAAATTGAAAAAAAAAAACAAAAAAACACACTTCCATCTCCAAGTCCTAGTCATACAACTGTGCCCTTTTGATGTTGTCAGTGTAGTAAATCAACAAGATTAAGTGGAAATTAAATGAAGTAGCTCTTTAATTAAATAACCAGTGATAAATGGCTGGAGCAATAGACTCTAGACAGTGATTTATTTTCTAATAATTTTATGAAATAACTTAAAAATGTATAAATGTCTATAGGATTAAGTCATTGACAGGTGCAGGAAGACTTAATAATATAATATGTTGTCAGAAAGCAACAAACAAAAAAAGACAGCTGGTCCACAAGCCATCAAATTTGCAAGGAAAATATTTTTATCTATGACTGCAATCACAGTTTTAGGTCTAAGTTGCGAACTTAAGTATTTTGGAATTAATTGCAATACTGAAAAAAAAAAAAAAATCTTGGCATTGGGTTCTGCGAAGGCATCAGATGTTTGTTAAGAGCATTTTGAACAAATAGCATCCTGAAGACCAAGGAACACATCAGACAGATCAATAACAAAGCAGGGTTGGGTTACATAACCAATAGTAAAAAGAAATAGGAAGGATATGGCACCACTGCAAAACCTAGCAAGATATATCTGTCCTCCTAAACTGACAGGCCAGGCACAGACTGAAATAATCAAAGAAGCAACATAGAGGTCCTTGGAGAAGCTCCACAGCTCCGGTTGGAATAATACGTTGCCAACTATTATTCATGCATTTCTCCAATTCTGCATTCATTGATGGGTGGCAAGAAGAATTCAATCGTTGAAAGAAACCTATAAGAAATCCCACTTAAAGTTTACCACATGTTGGGGATAGAGCAAACATGTGGAATCGGTTGTTCTGGACAGATGAAACCACAATTGAATGCTGTGACTTATACATGCAAAGATCTCTGTGTGGCAGAAAACTGACGTCACTACGACCACAATGAACCACATGGCAGCATGGTGCTGTGGGTTTTTTTCCTTCAGCTGGCACTGGCAAGCTGGTCAGACTTGTTGGAAAGAATCATAGAGCTAAATGCCGGAAGAAAACCTGCTACGGACTGCAAGACTTAGTATTAGGTAACAGGTTCACCTGCCAGCAGGACAATAACCTTAAACATACAGACAGAGTTACAGTGGTTGGGTTTGCTTTGATTTAAACAGTATCTTAGTTTAGATAAAGGTGTTTAGCCAGGTACACATTTCTGAAGCCAAAGCATGAGATAAATGTAAGAATGACTCTTCACCTGATTCGTATCTACTGGTCCTGTACTCCTGTTCCTCATTTTCTGGGCTTACTGCTTTTCAAAGAGTTTCAGAAAATAGAAACAAATCCTCTGAGAACTATCAGAGACTCAGATTATCCCACTTGAAAGTTGGACTTGTTAACTTTCACCCACCGTACTGGTCCATTGTTCAATCTTAATTAAGTGGCTAGATTTGGTCCTTCCTTGTCATTTCCACTGGATCAGGGATATTATGTCTTTAATGCATCTGTAGAAGATCTGTTTTCACTGAGACTAGAAAGTAAAATGGATATGGTGACTGTTTATGACAGTTTTTTACAACTCAAACAAATCTCTCTCTGAGAATAAACCCTGGCCTCAATATGTTTTTTATTTGTTTCTTTCTCTGTTGTGATTATTAGTTCATTTAGTTATAAAAAATATATTTTTAAAAGATGTCACATTTTATATGTTTTTTTTTTCATTTTCTTGTTATTTCCATTGTTGTTGTTTAATTTAATTTAAAAAAAAAAAGACAGTTGAAAGACTGGAGCTACATAGACAATCCTTAGAGAACCTTGCAGTGAAGGCTGCAAAGGACTTGAATGTGGTGCAGGTTCACTTTCCACTGAGATAACTATTCATATGCAACCAGCTCCACAATGGAATGATTTTAGAGCAAAACATTCATATTGCGTTAGAATGACCCAGTCAGAGTCCAGACCTAAATTTAATTGGAAAATACTGGAGGATGTAAAAACTGATGTTTCCAGACTTTTTCCATCCAATCTGATTTAACTTTAGCCTTCCAAGTCTGTTTATAAGAACTGATACACTTCTAATTACATAAGTGTTTTAATATCCATTTCTTATGTTTTTACTTAACGCAGAACTCTTTTTCCAGTCAAACAGTATGGCAACTGTTACTTCTCTGAACTTTTTTGTCTTATGTAATGCAGATTTGCATTACACAGGTTGCTGGTGAGTGGAGGTGAGGAGGCTCACTGTGTACACACCGACTAACATTGAAAAATGCGGTGTTTGCTCTTTGGCGATCTAAGGCTGACCGTGCGGACAGACAGACAGACCGACGTTTTGAGAGAGGAGTGGGGAGGGGGTGGCTTGGAGGAAAGCCGGGGACTGCCCATGATGGATGGGCGGAGCAGTAAGCATGCGCTGAGGTGGCAGGCTCTGGGCTGGTCCTGACGGGCTGGCTGGCTGCTGGGCTCCGGGCGGATGTCTGTGTGCGTCAGACGACGGTGGGGGAGAACTACCATCAACACGCAGCGTCTCCGAAGGAAAACACGCAGAGGAGACGCGGAGCGCTAAAAGAGAAAACCAACCGGGCTAACGTTGGCATCTGGAAAAGCACCGAGAAAGGAGACGATCCTCCCACATCCAGCCCCACACCCTGTCGCCAACCCGTCCCGTCTTTTTCCTCTCGACCACTTCGTGCCATCCCTCTGGTCCGACCACCCCATAGGAAACCCCCCATTAGACCAGCGTTGCCATTAAGCGATGCGCTTTGAATCTGGGAAGAAATCCTCTCTGCGCTTTTTGATGCATAGCACAACCAGTGCTCTTCATTTCCAGGCTATGGATTCGGGTGTTTACACTTTTCTGATGGGTTTCCAGCTGTAATATAACATGCAAAACATCACCCTGTCATTCCATAGATTGGCTGGAATTTAAACAACCGGCTGTCACATACGCCGGGGTGAGCTCTTATGTGATTTTTTTCCCCCTCAAGCTTGAAAACAACTCCGACAATGGTCTTAGTACAGACCGCCTCATTAAACACTTAGTAATAATCTCTAAAGACCTGTCAGCTGAATATTTCGATCCCACCGAAAAAAAGCGGCAGAACTGACAAGGAGTTTGATCGTGTAAGGACTTCGGGAAGTTCTTGCTCCGGAGGAAAGGCGTGGATTGGACCGGAGACATCTCGGCCATATCCACGGCATTTTTGCTGTAAAGGTAAGCCAGGATCGACATTTTCCTGCATGTCACTTGTGCATGTTGCGTTCACTGTCCAGGCTGAGAAAAAGCACCGATTTAAACAGGGCAGTGACCTATTTTCCAGCACCGAAGTCCTTCCGCCGGGAGTGCTTCGCACTGTCACTTCCAAGGCCGGTGGTTGAGTCTCAGCCAGAGATATGTGTGCGTGTGTGTGTCATTGCCCTTTTCAACATTAGACCAACCTTTTTCCAGATGTAAACATCCTTGCCTTCCACCGGGACCCATGGGAGACGTTTTAAGAGCGGTGTCACAAATCCCGCCCTACATGGTGGAGCTCATCACTTACAGCCTGGCCAGATACAGGTTTCTGCTGAGCTCTCTGATGCTTGTCACAACATCTGATAAAGAGCTCAATGTCTGCAGATTCCTGGTTGTGATTTAAGCTTGTGATATATTGGTAAACAAAGTGTTACGGTCCAGGGCTGTTGTCTGACATGCAGCTTTGCTGGAGCCATTTTCCGTATTTCTTCTCAATTCTCAAACTTTGTTTCAAGTCATTTGGAGCCTGTAATGGGTTTTCTTACAGGATTGTCCTGTATTTAGCTTCAGTCAACCTCCTATAAACTCTGGCCAACTTCTTTAACCCAGAATGCAAAAAACATCCCCCACAGCATGATGCTGCCACTACCCGCTGAAATCTTGGCTGCATTTGGAAATAGATAGGGGGAACCTCATTTAAGAAAAAATAACCTTGTTTCTTGCTAAAATATAGAATATATACTTTATTTATTTATGTTTTTTCCACAAATTATATTATTAGCTACAGTTAGCAAACCTCATTTGTCTTTCCATTTTAAAGAAGGAGCTCAACTCCTTGATGTTCTTCCAAGATTAAAGCTTTGACTCACAAAGCAAATCAAACACACTTTTTTGCTACGCTACAAAAAGCAAAATACCAAAAAGTAAAACATTCTTAACATGTTATCTTGACCTTTTTGGCCTAATTACAATTGAATTTTTACTAAAGGTTATCATACCATGAGGTTCTCTGACTCAATCTTTATAATTGTATGACTGGGATCTCTTTATCATAGCTGTTCAGCTCAGTGCCAAGCTAGATGAGGCAGTACAGGGGGCAAGGATGGGCACAGAAAGAGAAGCATAAATAAAGAGCTATTTTCATCCAATTAAGAAATTGCTCTGTTCCTACGCCTAATTGTGCAGCACACAGGGACTTAGTTTACGATGGACCTTCTCCCAATTGGCTGCCTCTCATGGGTCTATTGTTCCTGGAGCTGCCAGGGGAGAGAGCTGAGCGCTGCCAAGGCAGACCTAACAAGGCAAGGGCCGAAGGGGAATTGGGTCTGATCATTAAAAAGGTCACAATGCACATCGGAGGCACATAGGAGGGGATCAGATGAAGTATGATTATAATATTTCCAAGGTGTGTGTTGAGTATTTTTTATGCAGAGATGTGTAGGCTCATGAGGTATCGGTGTACTGGGTCAGTCCTATAAAACAGGAGCTGTGAAAGAGATTCCACCCTCCTTATTGCAAGCCTTTTTTTTGTTTCATCCTGAAACCTTCCCTGAACTCATAACAGAGGAGATCCACACACCCACAGCCTGCTCTGGCCATTGTTTAGCCAATCAGATGATGAACAGTTCAGCTGCAGGTCAGCCTTAACATTCATCCAAGAGAAAGTCTGGGGTCAGACAGAGAAACATCTGTAACCACTGGTCACGAAGTGGACACTGCTCACTCTAAACTCTACTGATAATCCAGATGTCCACGAAGTTCCAGCTGTGCATCTCTGTCTACAATCAAGGATGCATGTGTTTATTTTAGCTGACAGCTTTAACTGATTAATATTTTCTTGCCCTCAGTACAGACTCAACCGTATGTTGACCAGGTCTCTGTCCAATTCTTTCTATATACACCCTGCTAGGTGAATACTGGTTCTGCTGCAGGTCTATTCATGTTGAACAGAGAGTTATCTTCATGCAGATGCTCTGGAAGAGAATTGAATCATTCCACTTCATGTACTAGTGGATAAACGCTTTCCACCATGTCAGTCCCTGAAAATTAAAACCACGGGCGTCGCTATCAACCCCCTTCTTTAATTTTCCGTCCGCCTATAGCTTGCGCCCCTTGCTACCACTGTATGACATCATTCACTTGGGGTCCAAAACTGTAAAGGGGCTGAACAGCTGCTGTTTTTTTTTTTTTTGGATCGACAAAGGTGAACTCTCTGGGTAATTTCCTGCGTTAGAGAGCAAAAGGTGATCAGTAAAGAGAAGATGGGGAAACATCTAATACACTCCTGATCAAAACTTTAGGACCGGGGAAAAAGTATTCAAGTTTCACACTGCTGGATCACAACTAGGTTGAGTAATGCTTCAAAATAAGGAAGAAACGGAGGAAGAGAAAAAAAAATGAGTGGGAAACATTTCAGCTGAAAAAGAGCAAAAACTATCAACAAAACGGACCCAGTTAGTGGCTTCTTGTGGACAAGTGTTTCCAGGCAGCAGGAGAGATGTTATTGTGGTTTAACTGCAGTGTAGTCCTGTTGAACGATCCACTCCTCACCTCACAGACGGAGGAGTCAGTCAAGAAGAATTCTTCTCCACAACATCTGCACATAGGCAGCCATGACTTGATTCCTCCTGCACAACCTAAAGCTTTATTTTTATTGACAGAAGCTGCATCTTTATCGTGGCCCATAAAAACGTCTTCAGTCCTGTCATATCAGTTATGTTGGAAGCCATCAGGAAATTTCTCCCGAGCTCTTTCTCTTTTCTTTCTTGTTTTCATCTTTGGTGTTTCCTTGCAAATTTAAAACGGGGCATATTTGTGGTGTGGAAGATAAGTGTTTTCAAAGCCGATAGAGTTTTGTGGTTATTGGGCTGCAGGCAGCATCAGTAAGAATCGTACCGTGAGTTGAGGATCTGCCTCTGTCTTCAAGAACAGCACATTACATCCTCTAGTTCAGCACAAGTGAAATTCTTCTGCTTTATCACGTCACTTTTTTCAATCATAACCTCCAAGATCTTTTAAGAAGACATTAAGGAATGTTGTGAATGGCTCTGCCAGTGCATCTCAATTATCGTGTCACTTTCAAAAGCAAAAAACCTTTTTGCCTTTGCCATTAGAAGTCATAAAAATGTCATTGCCTGACAGAAAACAACAAGAAAGGCAGATTTATGGGCAGCTTTAGAGTTTTTAAGGCTATAGTCTTTTGCTTAGATGATAAACAGCTTGTTTGGGATTTAATGCTGTTTTCAATTTGTCTATTTGTTTTGCCTGTTGCTCCGGTTTCTTCTTTTCGCCTTTTGAAACTTAACGTAGAACCCGGTCCTGATTCAAACTCAAATACTTATTACTTCCTCAGGATTTATACTTTGATCCAGAGTCTACAAAGTTTTCGCACAGAGCGCGTGTGAGTAGGCCTGTCACGATAACAAATTTTGCTGAGCGATTAATTGTCTCAAAAATTATTGCGATAAACGATAATATTGTTTGAAGACCTTTTTACACTGATTTAATGGAAATGACATAATAATGCATGCGATTTCCTGCCAAAGATAGATACACATTATTTTCAAAAGAATACTTAACACTGCAACTGATAAACAAAACAACCAAAAACAAAAATCAAATGGATTCTCAGTCTCCATTAACAAAAAATGTACTTGAATAAAAACTAAACAACATAAAGCCAAAGTGGAAATAAATACTGCATTCAACCAAAAGAGTGCAGATTATGAAGTCTGTATTCTATGTTGCCCTATAGCAATAATTAGGTTTAAATAGAGAAAATGAGCACACCCGACTACCTGATGCAATAGTTCACACAATACTGGGTTTTTTTTGCCCAGATTTTCCCCTTACGACAATCTTAGAACGTTGGTCTTTCTAAGATTGTCGCTTGTGATTTCCTAACCGATCATCCTGTAGTGTGTGGTGTGTTACGGTAGATCATCGTGGCCGCTCCGATCTAAATCAGGGGTTTTCCCCGACTGGGAGAGTTAACACAGCCTGTTGAATTTGACAGGTAGCCAATCAGCTGTTCTTCGTTAACGTGACGTAAATAGGTTATAATGATTTTCATTCAGCCAGGACTGACAATAGCCACATGCATTGCAGGTATGTAAAGCATTGATTAATGCCCGGTTTTAAAATTAGTTAAGTGGAATTGTAGCCATTATTTTGTGCCCATTGTTGGACACCACACAGCACGATCGAACCCGAACGAACCTTTATACCTAGGATTTCTATCGGCTCATGTGTGGTCTCTCAGGTTTTGAAAATGGACCGACAGCTCTAAGATTGTGTTGTGTGTGCTGGGCATTACACTAAGGATATGAGGAAGGGAGGGTCAGTGGAGAGCACCGGAGTTGAGCCTTTTTTCGTTCAGTGTCATCAACAGAAAGAGAAAAAGGCCGGAAGAGACGATAAAGCCGATAATTAAAATGAGGTCGATAGTTTTAATTTATCGTATGATTAATTGAGTTATTGTTTATCGTGACAGACCTACGTGTGAGTCCACAGCAGCATGTTTACCAGTCAATCAGAGCAGCTGTGGACATCACAATCGGTGAATGAGATGCTAACTTGTTCAAACTTCTGAAGCTACTTTGAGTGCTTGAATTCATACTGCAGCGGGGTGCCATAGCTGCTGCGGATTACGGTCAAGCTGAAAGGCAACTGAGCAGCAGGGGAGAGAGGATTATGGTGGTCAGTGAATGAGGCGGCATGCTGTGAAAACGAGGCACCTGATACACACTTGCATCAGGCTTCACAGGGATGCAGAGTATGTTATTTTAGATTCCCCATGACAGAGCTGGATAGCTTGTGATTGCACAAGAAAACAGTTATTAATATGAAGATGAAAAGCTTTGCAACTGCAATGCAGCTGTGGTTTGGTTAAATTCTGACTCTTATATCCACATCACAATTCACTCCAAACTGTCTGACTTGAGTTTGCATTTCCAGATGATGTGAAGAGGTTTAAAGCTCAGTGTGTATTGCATGGAGTCACTATGCTTATGCCTGCTTTAAGGGTGTATTATTGACTTTGAATGAGATACCTGAACTGGGTTCTGTTGTTGCAGATTGCTAATTCATGCTTGCTGTTGCAAATAGAAACCTCAAGTTTGAGAGTGTGTGACTCAACTAAAATTCACCTGAAACGGAGCTGATTCAGACTGAATCAAAGGTAAAAGTGGATATGACTCTACAAGGCTCTTAATGTCATGTATTTTTCCGTAAATGCTCTTATGTATCATTATTGCCACGTGCCACTGGAGTGACAGAGTCATCATTGGTGGGTTATGGGATGTGTTTGTGGGGCGATGGTCGGCTCCATGGACCCACACAGTAAAAATAGACAGAACGGATGCAGCGCAGAGCTTGACTCACGCTCACTTGGAAGCTGAAAGACACTAGTGCATACCTCCTTGTCGCCTGGCTGGCGTGGCTCACACACCGTACATTTTTCTCCAGTTAAACTGTAACCACTAATCACCTCACCGCCTCACTGTTTCCTCTCAGAGCAGACAGCTCCTGGGTCCCCATGGTGGGTCAAAAGGCTCCCTATAGGAAACCACTCTTTCGCTTTAAATCACCTGTATTGAACATTGAAAATGAATGCTTCCTTCTTGCTCTTATACCAGCAAAGATCAGGGATCAGTTCTTCAGCTTCAGGTCTGCTGGGCTGCATTTCCAAAATAAACACAGAGAACTCAGTGCTCGAGTCCAAATACCCCACCCAGCCTCTTCTCATTTTCTGTAAAGTGCCTTCTGCACTCCCAACTCAATGATTCCCTCGTGAGAGGATTTCAGCTTGCAAACCTCTTCAGACAATATGCAGTACATGTCTGGAACAACGTGCTCTTGAAGGGAAGCAGTTGAATAAAGAGGAAAAGAGGAAAATTAAGACATAAAAGCATAACTTTAGTGCGAAAGAGCTGACCAAGAAGAATGTTTCTGGTTAGTTTCTTGGACTATTCAGAGCTTTGCAAAAATGTTTATACCCCCTAAACCTTTTCAGCATTTGATTTGACATCATACCAAAAACAACATATAGTGGCTTGAAGAAGAATTCACAATCCTTTAATTTTTCATCTATTGTGTGGAATTATGTCCATATAATTTCATTTGATTTTGTGGAGGTTGCCTTTTAGCTACCTTTTACTACAACTACAGCTGAAAGTCTTCTGGGGTGTCTTCACCGGATGGCGAGGACATTTGAACATCAATTTTATAATCTTGATTCTCAATTGGATTTAGGTCTCGACTTTAAGTAGGTCATTTAACACATCAATATGCTTTAATCTAAGCTATTCCTTTGTACCTCTGGCTGCATATTTAGGGTGTTTTTCTTACTGGAACAAAAGTTTTCTTCCAAGATCATTATTTATTTAGCTCCACCTGTCTTCCCATCAAATATGAGCTCCATGAGCTCCAGCACCATCTTTCACCATGAAGACAGAGCACTCAGTGTTAGTTTTGCATGCATTCCAGAAAGTTTTAAAATTTTGGTCTCCTCTGACCAGAGCAACTTTCACATTTGTCCGTTCACCAACGCTTTTTGACAAAATCTGAGGCCTTTTCTGAGGCCACAGACAGCTGTGTTTACACTGAGATTAAAATACACACAGGTGGACTCTGTTTTCCAGGTGACTTCTGAAGGCAGTTGGCTGCACTTGGCTTCATTTAAGGGTGTCAGTGCCAAGGGGCTTAGCATAAACGCATGCAAAACCTTTCTGATTTGTCTTTGTAAAGAAGCTGCAAAAACCAGTTACATGCTACCCTGTGTCGCTCTATTAAACGACATGAAAAAGTCCATGGGGTAGGAATCCTCCACCACCAAGGCACTAAGTGACAGCAGGAGCAGATGTAGTTTTACTGATTTTATATGTCGTGAAGCTCGAGCCCAAAACTGCACATTCAGCAGAAACACAGCTGGTTTGTGTTATTTACTCGCTTGGTTAACTCCCCGGATTCTCTTGTATACCCTAAGTAGCTATTGGCAGTATAGTATGGCTAAGGTATGTATGTGCATGATTTCTTGTTTGAAGAGAAGAGAAAGAAGAGTCAGATGAAGAGGAGCTCTGTCTGTAAGCACGAGTGAGGAATTACTCACTGGAAGGCAGAGAAGGGGAGTGGGACTGATGGTGTTTTTTTTTGTTTTTTTTTAAGACAGGGGGATGACGGAGAGATGGGCGAGGTATTTTGGAGACTCAAATAAGGCTCAAGTCTGGGCCTGGGCCCTGGCTTTCTGTCTGGGCATATCCATTCCTGTCAGCTAGCTTCCAGACTTTGCCCCCTCCTTCTTCTGTCTTCTCCTTCATCCCCAATTCAGACTCCATCGCTCCACCTCTCTTTCACTCCTTTGAATTTTTCTTTTTCCATAAGCCTCCTCCCCCCTCTTACCCCCTGCCCTGTAGCAGCTTCACAAGCAACGGATAAATTATATAAGAGGTTGTCCATCCTATAGAAGCTGTAAAAGAGGGAGGAAGTTAAAAAAAAAAGAAAAAAAAAAGCCTGGCCTGTGAGTGTTTACCTTCTCCGTGGTGGTTTGGATACGTTTCCAGCACTAATTTATTTCATATGTACTGACGTTTGCTTGAGAAGTAGCCTTATGTAATTTGGAAGCGTTTTAAGGTTGAGGTTGCATTTTGAGACGTGTTCTGGTTTAAGATGCTCTAAGAAGCAGCCTTACTGTTTTCATTTTGGTTGCTAAAGGTACAGTTGAAACCAGATATGTACATACACACTGTGCAATCTCTCTCTTTTTTTTCTTCTTCTCACTGTGACATTAATCTGACTAAGCGATTCCTCTTTTAGGTCAGTATAGATCACCTACATTATTTCTTATTGCTGAAAGCCAGAATATTAAGAGACTCAGAGGTTTACTGACATTCAATTTATTACACCTTTTTTAAAAACTCCAGATGATCTCTTGGCTGTGTAAGCTTCTGACTGGATCGGATCTGTTGAGGCATTTTAATTCAACACCTCAAACACATTGCTTCTTGTTTGACATAATGGACAAATCAAAGGAAAGAGAAGAGAGTTGTGGATCTCCATCCTGGATAAAACTTCCAGATGCCCAAAGGTGCCACATTTTTCAGCTCCAATAGTTATATGCAAGCATAAACACCATGGGAATGTCCAGCAATTATACTGTTCAGGACGAAAACCTTTCTGTGTCCCAGAGATTAACATGTTCTTGTGCAAAATAAGCACAACAGTGAAAGACCTTCAGAAGATGCCTTCAAAACAAGCTCAGGGACAAAGACCTTCATTATGAAGACATGACCTGTAGACTGATGAATCTAACATTCATATATCTGTACAATCAGTATAAAAACCAAAGATCCTCATCCCTGCTGTGGAGTATAGTGATAGCGTCATCATGCGTGCATGTTTTGCTGCATGAGGGACTGGTGCACTTCACAAAATAGACGACATCATAAAAAAGAGCACTAATTGGAAACACTGAAGCAACATTTTAAGACATCTGTGAAAAAGTTCAAGCTTTAGCACAAGTAGATCAGCCAAGTGGGCAATGGCTGAAAGTATACCACCACTCTAGATGAAAAGTGTTTAGAGGCAATGAGATCAAGCCTTTGGAGTGGCCAATTGTAATTGTGAGAAGCTTGATGAAGTATAAGTAAAATATCTGATCTAAGTCATACAATTTAAGAGGCAAGTCTACCAACTGCTAGTACTGCTTTGAAATTTGTGAATTTGAAGAAAAGTCATCAAAAAAATATCACAGTTCCCAATTTTCTAGCCTATTCTATAAAACAGAACTATTTTTACCCAACTTGTGTAATTTAATGTCAGCTGTAAATCAGCTTCAGTGCTGTCTGGTTGCTGTTACCCTAAGACTGTCCTTGTTTTAGTCCAAATTAATGACCTTAGGGCAAAAGGGTCTGAATCATTTTGGGTAAAATATTCACACTCTCAAAGTTTCAAAGTTTTTCATTTCCTGTACGATTGTATTTATTGGGCTTTGATGTTTCACCAAGAGGAAACCAGGAATCAGCTCCAGATTCTTCTGCTTGCTCATTTCCAGGAGATCACACAAATTGGAAGTGTCAACAAATTTAAATCAAGAATTTAAGTGGTGCTCCGTTTTGCAGCATTATGCTCAATCCATGTCTGTCGCCATCTCAACCGTCCCCCATCTGTCCCTTCGCATCTGTCTTGTCTCTGGTCTCTTTTTGCCGTTTCGCTCTCTTGGACGGAGCCACAAAAGATGAAAGCTGGAGGGTGGAGCATGGCACTTATAGAGGAGCCAGAATATAGGAATACAGCAAGGGGAAAAAAGAGCAGAGGGATAAAGACAAAAGAGAAGAAAAAGAAAGAAAAAAGAAAAAGACGGCCTGACCTTGTTCCTTTGCCAATGGTGGAGGCGACAGTGGGCAGAGGGTTGTTCAGCGAAAACAACTGCTACGGTTAAGTCAGACAGACCTAATGAGGAAAAGACAACATGAGCTTTGTGCGTAAATGTGTGATCATATGAGACAGACATGGGGCTCAAACAAAGACAATCTGAGGGGCACACCCAAGTTTAAAGCAGCAGCAGGAATCTTGGCCTCATATCACTCACAAAAGCACACATCTCCTACGCTACTAATTGCTCTCTTCTGTTTTTGTATTTCTTCCTTTTCCTCCTTTCAAAATGCTTTAGTTTGGAGAACTGAAGCGCTGCCCTGTTCCTCCTCCTCTGTGCGCACATGGACTCACATTATGATGCTGTTTCATTTTAGTATGTTGCAATTCTAACTTGTAACGCATTTTATGCACACAAAGTAGTGCATAATTATGCTAGAGTTTCAGTTTAAAGCAGTATTGTTAGTCAGTTTTGGTTTTTGTTGTTGTAAGAATTAACTTCATTGATCATCGTTCACATAACTCTATGGTTCCATTAAGTAAGTCCTTTCGTAATGGAAGAAAGTAACAAAGTTCTTCAACAAACAATATAAATATAGGGCAATCGTGGAGTTTGAAGCTGCATAACCTTTGAGACTCAAGCAGAGTCATCTTCCAGCAGAACAAAAATTGTTAGCTTTCAGTCGGAGTCTAAACGTGGTTTAGACGCATTAGAATGGCCCAGTCAAAGGCCGGAAATAAAGTCAATTAAGAACATGTGGCAGGACTTAAAAATTGATGTTCAATGATGCTCTCCATCCAGTCCTGCCTTTTTGGAGCTATTTCTCAAAGATGTGTTGCAAAAAAACCCCAACAAACCCCAAAGACTTGCAGCTATAACTGGTTCTTCAAAGTTTTGACTCAAGGGTTCTGACTAAATGAATGCCACACATTTTAGATTTATGCTTTTAATTAAAATCCATGTTTTTCCTTTTCTTTCCACTTCGGAATATGATACCGTGTGTCTGTCGATCATCAACTTCTGAGAACAAAAATAAATTGCGACTGTTTGTGAATCAACAAAATATGAAAACATTTTTGAACAAATGTGCTGGGTTCAAACCACAACCGCTCTGGATGACTTCAGAGGTGTCAGTCTCCAGCAGAGATCCGAGGTACAGGTTTGGGTGGAGGTGCAGGAATTCACTGAAAATATTTGAACTTTGAATGAAGAGTTAAAAACTCTAAGCACATTATTTGTGTTTGAAAAGTTGAAAATGCATGACTTTTTTTTTTTTTTTACTTAAATCTTACTTCTTAACAAGTTGGAGTGGCAATCCAAAATCCACAGTGGAAAAGGCTGAAAAGTTTCAACTCTGCAGAGATGAGCTTCCCCACCTCACGCCTCGCCTTGGCCGCAGCCTCAGCCTCCCGGAGGCCGTGTTGCTTAAAGGTGCAGCTGAGATCATATTACTGCAGCTATTGAATTAAAAAAAAGACCCGCTTCCTTGAGATTTCCCTGTGCTCACTTGCTTTATTGAGTTGCAAGCGAAAGGAGAGCATCTCAGGTCGGCATGTCAGTGTGAAAGGGGTTTGTTTCTCATGCGTGTGGTGCCATAATATTCCCGTTCAGGAAATGACTGTGAGACAGACTTTGCCCCTCCCAAAGTTGGAGCGTAGCTACAGTATTCTGAACTAGCCTGAACTCCACAGAGTCAGTGCTGCAGGTTGGCTGAATCTGTTTAGATACAGTATTTTCATACACTGCAAGTTCACTAGCCATCATTTTTAAACCTATAAACTCTACTTAGGTGTTTGGGAGTGGTCTGTTGGGATTTTTTTTGTGTAGAGTGAACCTAGTATTTCAAAGATTGAGGCAGGTGTCTGTGCTTTTCATTCCTGACCTGACTTAAGACTCATTTCTGCGTCTTTCAGTGGAGATCTCTTGCTATAAATCTGGCAAAGTGAGCTTGTACGTGCTTTGCATGTCGCAAACCATTTCAAATGAAACAGCTTAAGAAGATTTAGAGCCCTTTAAAGGTCTGTGATCTGCCGCTCAACATGTATCAAGCCCATTTTCTTCGATAAGGCCACTCTTTTAGTGAACACACCTCCGGCATTAAAAGAATGTGGCGTACTGCTGTGTACACACACTGTGCTAATACATGTTATTTGCCCAGCCCCAACAACGTAATGGGGAGAAAAGGACATTTTTTAATCAGACAGAGAATGAGGGAGCAGCAGAGAGGTGTTACTTCCAAACTCCACTTTCAGCAATCCCAGTAAAACAGACACAGCTGGTTTGTGAGCTGAAGAGAGGACTGAGTGTCATGGTCTTAGACCTTTTGAAGCCTCCAATGGCATTTCGTCTGGTATTTTCCTTATATGGAGCCCCATATATTTTCCCATGAGCTCTGGCCAGCTTTCTTGTCGTAAAAGAAACTCTGCTCAGAATGATGCAGCCAGTACTATGCTTCAATATTTGGGGTGATGTGGCCACATCAACATGTCATTCAGTTTAGATTTTTGCTCCAAACAAAAAAATATATGTTTTTTAACTTGTATTATTTTGGCATTTTTCACTGGTGCTCTAATTTTGAAATGCCTCTTGACTGATGTGCCATTCTCCCTCTTTTGGAAGTTCAAGAAAAGCTACTAACTTATTAACTTTTCAGATCCCACTAGTGATTTTTTTAGTTGACCAGCAACATTTCTAGATCAATTTTCTGGTGTTACTGGAAAATTTATGACACTCGAGAATCCATATAGTTTGTTCTTATTATTCTAAACAGGCATGTATTTTGCAGTTTCTGACAGGTTTTATTGGAATATAATAATAATAATAATAATAATAATAATAATAATAATAATAATAATAATAATAATAATAATAATAATATATTACTGTTACTTGCATTTCTTGAGGCAGTAATGCTAATGTGGTGTGAGTCAGCAGGAATGACAGTGATCAGTGTGGGAGTAGCGAAGAGCTGTCACTTCCGAAATCCAGTTCCAGCAATCCCAGCAAAACAGACACAGCTGGCCTGTGGGCTGATGAGAGGACCAAGAGCTGAGATGTTGTGCTATTTGATCATCGAGAGTCATGTTCTTTCCAAAGCTCCTTCCAGAACATTTAAAGCAATTTACAACAGCCACACACACCATCCCGCTTGCACAAAACAAAGTCAGGTTTGCCAGACATTTGCTTCTAAAGAAGCAGCACAAACTGTAAACTTTTTATGACGGTACTTTTTTGTCCAGATCTCCCACTATGAGCCCGCACAGCTTCAGACTCTCTTTTGCTCTTTCTCACACTGGCTGTGTTCCCTCTTTTCTCTCGCCTCCCATCTTTTCCCCTCCTGTTGCTTTCCTGCCGAGCGTGCTGTGGAAACGCCCCTGCTTGGCTGCCGAGCCAACTCCAGACCCTGAGATTGCACGCAGGAGTCGGTGGATTGCATCACTGCCTGCGGGGGGAGAGCCCACAGATTTTGATTGAGAGGGAGAGGAGGTTGGTGTGTAAGTGTGTCTGTGGAAAACAGACGGCAGCGATAGACGTGGTGGGAGTTTGTGAAGAAGAGGAAAAGAAGAGAGCAGTAGAAGGGAATGGGAATATAGCCTGAGAAAGTGAAGAGGAAGTCAAGAGGGAGCAGAGATGAGGCAGATTGTTTTGGGGTTTTTTTTACATGGAAGTGTAGGAGAACAGAGATGAAAGATGAGGAGTAAGGGTTGGAGGGATTGTGTTCACCGCTGGAGGTGGAGAGGCCCATCGGCGTTACAGGAGGTTAAAATAAAGCAGTTTGGGGATGGCTTCTCTTCTTCTCTCTTCTCTTACTCATGCTGCGCTAACTGCATCCTGCCGTTCGCCACCTTGTAAAATTGGGATGTTGTGAAACGTCCCGCGTTATTGTAACATTACTCACCGCTAATCTTCAAAGCCCTTGTAACCACTGTGCAAAGTGCTGCACACGTTGATGGATGGGATCGTTCTCCTGTGGATGCTGTCCTGAAATGCCACATACTGTGTTGCGGAAGAAATTTTATTCCAAAAGTTGCTCTGTATCTAGCTTTCATCTGCTTCGAAAAGCCATCCAGTCAGCATGATGCTGCCACCACACGTCGCCGTGTTACAGTGTTAGTTTTTCTACCAAACATGGCATTTTAGATGTAGGCGAGTTTTTGTCTCACTTGACCTGAGAACATCCTTACACCAATTTTTTTTTCTTAAAGATTTTTGAATAAAATCGAAATAAAAAAGTTACATGGGCATGAATATTTTTGAGTGGCACTATAGATTTGGCTATTCCATGAAGACCATCTGATCAGACCAGAGAATGAAAAGACACGTGATTGCATGTCCTCTCAGTCTGCACTTGTGTTGGACAGCATGTTCACTATGAAGGGCCTGAGAGAGAGAGACAAGCAAATTAAGTGCAGCTAGGGGAGTTTTCCCCTGTGCAGCAGCGTTTTCCAGCTAAATCTGCCTTTTCTATTAATTTGTTCCGTCAAAGCATCTCGGAAGAATGTTTTATTGCAGAACTGATTTCTTTCTGATCATGTTCTCTCCTGAGAGCACAGTGTTCTTTTTCTAATGACCTGGCGAATAAAAGAAGAACAAAGATCAAAAAACTCTTGCCAAACCATCCATCCATCACTCAGGCCACTGCGTCGTGCCACATTTTTATGAACTGGGTGCTTTAAATGACTATGTAAAAATACACATAAAACCTAAAAAGAATATTTAATGATATAAAATAATGTTGTGTAAAATAATTCCTTACTGACTCAATCTGGAGCGTTTTAAGAAGACTGTGCTGCGTTTCAGATGTATTCTAGAGTGTTTTTTCTATTCAATAATTTCAAATTGACATTTTATTTTCATTTTATTAAATAGTATTAACATTCAACCTAAAATCTAAAATTTATGAAGTTTGTCAATCTGTCATGAAACTATGCAGTATCATAACAGATTTTATATTTTCTTTCTTACTGACATACTGCTGGACCAATTCAACACATCTTAAATACAGTCAGCTGCATTAAGCATGCTCTCCTTCTTTCTCTTGCTGTGGTCTCCCTTTGACAACAAACCACAAGCGCGACCCGCCCTCCTTGTTCGGCTGCTCCCTCCCTCCTGGCACCTTCTCTCTTTCCCTGCCTTCTGCCTGGAATTCCTCCGTGTCTGAAAGCTCTGGCTGCGGGCCATCAGTAGCTCTCTCAGAAGCTTCCTGTTGCACTATTTTCTTACTTTACTAAACCTATCCCTCCCTTTTTTTCCCTTCTTTTACTCACTTTTTCTCCTTTTGATCCTTCTTTTGCCCCCATTTGCTCCATTTTGTGCTAATTTATTCCTGCTTTCCTTATAGAAAATCCTGAGAGAACTGGTGGCTGTTTTGGACTGCGCTAATGCAAATGTCTTTTCCTCTGTATTCCGGGGCTCCACAAACTGTTTTCCCTCAAAAGCCCTTCCCTGGGGGCTGCATGCATTCTGATATTACATAATACCGTCTAAGATTCAGTATGTTTGCAGCGGGGCTGAAAAAAGACGTTTGCAGGTTTAATTTAATGACAACAGTAGAAAACTTTAAAGCCCTGTTAAGTTTCTTAGAAAATGTACAAATGAGAAATAATCATTTAATGCTCTAGTAAAGTGACTAGGGCTAGACGCACACAGGAACAACCCACAATAGCCACAAATGTGAGTTTAAAAATTAAAGAATACAAGAAAAAAAGAAGGAGAGAATGAGAGGCCCAAAGAAGGAGGAGTGGAAACTGAGGTTTCCTGTCTGAGGAGGAGGCTGAATAAGGATGACAAAAGCCCGAAAAAGAAACTTCTCAGCTGTCCGACTATGTGTGTTTGTGTGTATGCTGGGTGATGCGTGAGAGATGAAAGATGTGGGTGGGTTCATGTACCAGCATAGGTGGGGTCCTTAGTGGCTATTACCTCAACTCACGTCAGTAATGACAGAAGAGGGATTAAAAGAGTGACCTCATACGGGTCTGATTTCTTCAGTTTCTCAATGTGAACATATTAATAATTCAGTATTAAAGTAACTCGCTTAGTTTTTTCATAGATTTCATTGATAGAGCAGAAGAGTTTTTGATCTGTTAAACCAGGACTATTCCAGAGATTTGTGCCTATTTGTGAGAAGTGCTAACTCCATCTATTTACTCTAGGTCTGAATTAAACATGTGGATCCCAACTGTAAAAAGTCAGGGGTTGCAACTTACCCACGTCTCAGTCATTTATAACTTACCCAATCCTTGTACCTGCTGGATGGAAACACAAGAAGTTTTTACTTTTTCCTTTTAAGTCCGTTAGTCTTATAAGTGCTGCTATTGACGACTGCGGCCATGTTTTTTTCACACATTTAACAGTGTTTAGGAAGAAAATGTTCTGCTCTGCGGTGATTCATGTCAAAGACTCAAGGGAGTTTCTCTGTTCACATCAGGCCCGTTTCCACTACAGAGACCTTTTCCAGGAACTAGGGCAGCTTTTTGGGTCCTGGCATAAAGGTTTGGAAATTTATTAAGTGGTAATAACCGCAGTGAAATGTGCCTGAAGCTCGATTATATTAATTCATTAATGAGGTGTCATTTCACTGATTTCTTGAAAAACTTCTAGTTTTTTCCCTCCATCACACCTTGAAATCCTTGACATTTTAGGGATTAAGAAATCAGCCTAAGACGACTTTGTGTTTTTATAGTGTTGCTTGGATCAGTTGGCCTCAGTGCATGCGCGTGCATGTGTGTGAAAATGAGAGTGAGCGCACAAAGAGCCCTGGGGAGAGATGACTTACCTCCTACAGACCACCTCCCAGGGTCCCAGCAGGAGGGAGATTAAGTTACAGCCAACCTCAGAGGGGGCCGCACAAAATCTGTAGACATACACATTCTTTCACCCTCCTAGACCCTAAATCCGCTTGGAAAATAAAATATTGCACAATATGATTTTGTACCCTGAAGCATAATCATCTTATGGTTGATAGCTATGTTCTCTAAAGCAGACTTGTCTGAAACCTAACCCTCCCTGTTCTGATGTCCTCAGATCAGATCAGGTGAAAGATCAGGCAGTCAGGGCCGGGTCAGCCTTGATCCGTGGGCTTTTAGCCCCAGAACACAGAGGTGTTGAAACATGCAGCCCTGCCTTTGACCTGATGCCCCTTCTATGCTGTCTCAGTCGTTAACCCGCCCAACTTTCATCCATCTTTGACCCAAACTTACCCTCTAACACACATACACACACACACACACACACACACCGACTCAAGAGTCTTCAAAGGGACTTGTGTTTAGAATTCAGGACTCAGGTTGGAAAGATTTACACGAAGAGATAGATGATAACGCTCGCTAAGAAGACACACACAAACCTCCCTTTGAGGAATCTTCCTCCACCACTTCCTCCTCACCCTCATATATCCTCGCTGTGGCCCCTGCGATCTTCCCTCCTTTCCTCCCTCCCACTCAGCTGCTGTAGTCCGTGTTTACTCGGCGAGAGATTGAGAGAGGGCCCAGGGAGGGACAATGCTGCCTTTCAGAGACAGTGCCGACCCCACGGCTGAGCGAGGAAGTCTGCATGGGGGCCAGCCAACACCCCTTCCTCAAACTTCACAGCCACCCACAGCAAAGCTTTACACGCACACACATGCACATCCGCACACACACCCACTCATCTCACAAGCATGCACGGACAGAACGCCATAATCTTCCCTTGCCTGCATCACTCCCACTCTCTGCTGCACGGCCCTATTTGTTACACTCTTTCTTACAAGCCCCTTCTCAGTGGATGTTGTTTCAAAGATTTAGCCAAAATCCTGCAAGTCCAGTCCAAGATCCACACACACATCGAGTCACTTCCCAGTCAGACTGACTGAGGGTAGGAAGAGGTGAAATACAACCATGGGGACACTGGAGGCGTCTCCTCTGAGGATGACTGGGACTCACTAAGATAAGTTGAGTATAAATAATAATATTAAAGCTTATTAAGATGCTTTTAATGCATTCATCACATTTATAAAGTTATTTTCAGTTATAATTCCAAATTAATATGGGTTAATATTTGTTTGTTGCTATGTTCTACATGTTCCATAGCAAAATTCATACACTGCACATCAGTGTTGAATACAGCATCCTCACAGTGAAACGTAGTGGTGGCAGCACCATGCTGTGGGGATTCTTTTTATCAGAAGGAACAGGGAAGCAGCTTATTCCAAGAAAATCCTTGGAATAAGCTGCCAGAGGCTGCAGAATTCTTGAGACTGTGGTAAATATTCACCTTTGATAGCGGAATGGAAGGTTTAGATATAATCATATCCAGGTGTTCAAATGGCCCATCCCAAGTCCAGACGTAAATCCAATAGAAAAACTTGAAATGCTTTCAACTCAGATTGATTTTATCCAGCAAAAATCTTAGTCTGAACACTCGCAACTGTTGAAATGTCAAAGTAATACGACTCTTTGATACCTCTGATCATAGGAGGTCAGTGTTTACGTTATCAAGCCTAAGTTTTCCATAAACTCACATGGAAAACTTTTATAATCAAGCAATTGCCAAGGATTTTGATTTTCAAAGAGATTTGAGACATTGTTCTAAATAAAACAATAAAATGAAACCTCAAAATTGCTGTAGACTTTTAGAAATAGTTTATGCTACCAGGCCTCATATCCACAAAAGGCATGTAGCCAACACATACAAACAAGTAATTCCCTGCACAATTTATGCAGAAGAAACTAATTACATTCATCAGACCTGTCAAACCTCACCTTGATGCTCCTGTCTTCTGTTACAGCACAACAAATATCAGTCGCAACATATTCACTGATCAAACGACTGTGCTCTCTCGTGACACGTGCTCAGCTGAAAACGTGACAGGTTGTTTGTCTGTTTTTAACACATCACGCTATTTCTTGTGTTTTCATCTGGTAAAATTGATCCCAACTGTTGGTAACATAGTGTGCAAACATGAAGGCTACACAATGTTTAGATTTTATCCTTGCGAAGAACACGAGTGTCTATTTTTGCTGTAAGATCAAACTGATAGCAGCATAATGCAGCTCTGTGTATATACACACTCTGCTTCCCTGTTTGCACCCCCTCTGAGTGTATTATCATCCTCTTATCTTTGGCTGACGGGGGTCTCTGGACCCTCTTGCAATCCCCCCGTGTATGGATATGCATGTGCAAGCTGAGGCCATCACTTATTGGGATGGTGAACCTGCTTACCTCCATGCTCCATGCCTCCCAGACACAAGGCCGTCGTCTCATGTGGCTCCCGGCCAGTTGCTCTCAAAGCCCACCATTCACGGCAAACTGTGGCCTGTATGAGTCTGCGTCAGCATTTGTGTGAAGGAGAGAGGAAGGACACATGAATTTGTGAAACTATGGCTTGATTAATTACTTCTGTGCATGGATGGATTTATTTGAGTGCCTGGCTAAGATGTGTATCAGGATGTAGGGCTGCACGCCTGTTTGTTGCTGTGTTGTGAAGAGGCTTTTGAGGAGATGTGTCCATGTTTGTTTGGTGAGGTGGAGCAGTGAACCCTAAAGCATTGCCCTCTGAGGTTTCAGCTTTAAATCAGCATTACAGCACTAGTACAGCCTGGATGTGTTATGTAGAAAACCTCTGATGATGTTCAAGAACAGAATCACCTCTTTATGTTAAATCAGTGTGCCCTAAATCATGGGATTTATTGTTATGTATTCATATTTAATTAAAGTCTTATAAAAGTATTCTTACCTCTTGAAAATGCTCCCATTTTTGTCATGGTAAAGCCACAAATTTCACTGTGTTTTATAGGAATTTTATATGATAGAGCAACACAAAGACATAGAAAAACTTTAATATTTGTTACAAATCAAAACTGGAAATGTTTGGCACATTTGATCTGACTTATTGTCGTATTTGTTTGAATTTGATGTAAGTCTTTTACAAAACCACCTATTCTTTTTGGGATACATCTCTTTTTTTTTTCCAAAACAACTCAAGCTAAGTCAGATTCAACAGAGAGCATTTGTGATCATAAATTCATAAATTCTGCTTCAGATTATTAACTCGTTACTATCTCGCATATTAACATACATTAATTGGGGTTTTTGTTCTGCTGGAAAGTGAACCCGGACATCAGTCTTAGTTTTTTCTTTCTCATTCGTTAACAAGTTTCTTTCATGTGGTAGTGGCAGCATCATGGTGTGGGGCTGCTTTTCTTCAGAAGAGCAAGGGAAGCTGGTCAGAGTTGATGGGAAGAGTGTTTGGGCTAAAGAACAGCCTTCCCATAACATGATGCTGCCACCACTGTGTTTAACTGTAGGAATTGTGTGTTCAGGGTAATGTGCACCCCTGTTTACGTAGACCAAAAGGTTTCATTTTTCCACATTTTCAGTGAAGATTGTGATTCTAACATGATATAATGTGAAAAAGCACAAATTAACGTTATCAAGGAACTCTAAATGTCCTGCGGCTAAGGAAGAGGACAATTAAAGTCTCCAACAACAGCAAAGCCTCTGGCTGGGTTCAGAGGTCAGTGTGCTTAGAGCAGGGAGGAGGTGAACTGAGCGGGTACAGCTGGAGCTGAAGGCCTGCGGCGTTGGTGGCGGGTCTCAAAGGTCCAAGTTGGAAGGTGCACAGAGGGGATGATAGGATGGGTTACGCTGGTGGAGGGCCTGATGCGACAGTGTGTAAAGGCCAGCAAACCGGCCACGGGGTGAGGTGAAAAAGGCCCAGCAGAGGGGCCGACCATCTGGATCGGATTGTAGAAATTCCTCAGGAAGAGTGTGAGAGTAAAGGTCAGGGTGGAAAAAGAGAAGGGGGTCACTGAGTCCTCATCGTGTGTGTATGTGTGTGTGTGTGTGTGTTTATTTTTCTTTCTCAGTGTTTCAGATTTTGATTGTGGTCGGTTTGCCATTGTTGGAGAGCGCTCCCTGCTTAGTGGGGTTGTGGAATGTGAGATACTTTTTAAACAAAGTTCATGTGGGAAAAGTTGCAGGTGTGAGAACCTGCCCTCTGCTGTCTGACGCTTATAATCTTGGACTGTTGAATTTCTTTACGTTAGTTACTAAGAGATTTGAAAATAGACTAATCTCTAAAAAGTCTTCACCTATTTTCTCTTGCTACAAACACAAACCCCACAAAGTGGCACATGAGTGGAAGGAAAATGACAGATGGTTTCCAAAGCTTTTCTTTTTTTTTTTTTTACAAATAAAAAAGTGAAGTGAAGTGAATATAGCGTTGAAAGTGTGACACCTTACCTCAATCCCTGTTTTTGCAGTTGAGAGGTCAGCGGGTTGCAGCCATGCTGTCGCTGGACGAACCCCTGGACCTGAAACTACCTCGGAGGGCAAACGGGAAGGACAGGGGAACCCGCTCTCCTCTTCTCTCACCGCTGCATCCCAAGCGGGTTCGCCAGCTGCATATGACGGATGATGGGACAGCAATTATAGAGCCCGCTTCACCTGCATCTCCACACTCAGGTAGGTGGTAACCAGGCGATGCCAGAAGCAGACACACTGATGTTGGCTAGTTTATAAGCCGCTTCTGCACAAAACTGATAGCAGTGAAAAAAAGCTTAAATCGATACTTGGGCCAGACAACTTTGCAATAGTTTTTGTGATTATTTTGTAATGTCCAACAACAACAGCTAGAAAGAAAAGCTCCGTGTGAGGAAAGGTGGTATTAACCTCATGCGGTGTCCTTCACGTTAAGTCTATTTAGTTTATGAGATCCGAAACAAAAGGTGGGCAACTCTGAATCTCAAAGGCTGGTGTCTCTCCTGTTTTAATGGTTTTCCTGTTTCAACAACTGACATAAAAATACTTCCACAGATAATGTCAAAAGCTATTGCAGAACATGATCTCTCTTAATTCTCAAAAACGTTTCCAAAGGTTATTTCTTTGAGAATTAGCATTATCCGTCTTCGACAAATTAAGAATGAACCCGTTTTTCTAGGGTAGATTGGTCCTAATTTTATTAGTAATCATAAGAACTGCAGAAAAAAACTAGATTAAAGTGAAAAAAAATATAACTTAGAACCTAGAGATAAAACCTTTATCCCCCTGAAACATGCCATATTTGAAATAGGATTGAACAGGACAAACTTTACAGAGATCACTGGTCATCTTCTGTGCCAGACTGAGCTCTGAATCCTGTCTGAAACTATTCAGATCAATTTTCTGCAAACGGTAAAACCAACAAAGTGAAAATTTTATACACAGCGGGTTCTAATCTGTAGCTGGTGGTCAGGTTTACAAAAATGGTCGTCCTGTGAGTCCAGTGTCCCTGTAACAGATATCTCAAGAGTGACATCACTCCAACATGAGTGTACTTTCTCAGGTGTGCAGGTGGTCCCTTACGACCGGACTGACACCCCAACACCTCCTGCAGTGGACCTGAGCATGTCTCCCTCCTCCCGACACACCCCCAGCTCTCCAGAAATGAGCAACGGCAGTTACGTTCCCTCAGGCGTGAGTATGACATCCAAGTTCCTGCAAACACTTGGAGTGACAAAATGTGGAAACGATTCCACATTACTACAAATACAAACCACAAGCTTTCAACATCTAGTCGCATTACTCAGCCCGTAATCTGAAAATGGAAAGAGTATGGCACAGTGGAATGTTCTGTGTTGCTAATTCAAGTTCAACTCAAAATTCAAAAATACTTTATTATTTATTTTATAGATCCTCTCTGTCCAATCTGACTGAGCTTGGACCATTTTGCAAAGATGTAATTACATCTAAAAATACTTGCAGTGGTAATTACAGATAATTTTGTTTTTACAAAGTATTGACTAATTATGCAAATTTGTTTTATGAAATACCCTGAAATGTTGTAATATAACAACTTGTGAGAAAGTTTAAGCAGTGTCAATATTGCAAAATTTTTAGGGCACTGTATGCCGTCCGCACTCAAAGTTTTACGCTCTCCTTCCATAGTCTGACTCAGGATGTTTGGGTCATCAAATCAGGGGCAACATCAAGTTGTGTCACACTGTCACAGGGGAATTCAATTATGCAAGGTTAGGGAGGCCTCTGTCCATGAGAGGGGAAGGAAAGCTCTTATCAAACACGACTTGTGTCCCCAACAATTGCCTTTGTCTGTGAAACATGCACTCAGTGGCCCCATTGGCATGTTGTGTGCGGGGGTGGGCGTGCGTGGGGGTGTGTGTGTGTGTGTAATCAGATTTAAGACAAAACTACGGCCATGCAGACCTCATGCCGCCTAATTCAATTTTAGTGCAATTGAATTGAATTGCTAAGGCAGTTAAGCCACCACTCTGTGTTTTACCTAACCCCCTGAGCCTACAGCTACATCCTTATTCTTAGATAAACCTCCATCACTCTCACTTTCTTGCAGTTTCTCACACGTTTACCATAAGGAAAACACTCGCTTTCTTCTTGCAAAGAAAAACACAATTCCCTCCGCATTGGAAATGAGTGTGTGTGTGTGTGTTTCCAAGATTTTAGATTTTTAACTCGTTTCACTGAGATATCTGCTTTTTGCTTGAGCAAGTCTCCACTGCAGGTTACTCTCAGCGTGGGTAAGCCTGTTCATTAGCTCTCTGAGGCTCAGAGAGTCTCTTCACTCTTTTGCAGAGGTTTGAGATATAGTAGGGTTTGCAGCAGGACACTACTTGAAGAAAATGGAATGAGTTATAAGTTTAGTGGCTTTTTTAGCTTTTTAGTTTTATTGGCGATCAAGCCCGGATTACCTGTTTTTCAGCAAAGTATCCCCATGCTCCTCATAATGTGAAAAATATCTTAAATTAAGCTCACATAGGATTATCTCAAAATGGCAAATTTAGAAAAGTCCAACCATTTTTAATGTATAAAATAACTGGTACCACACGTTTGGCAATAGAACAGTTTTTAGTCCTTGCCTTTAACATTTCACAAAGTAGCATAAAGGCAGGGATTTTTAACCAATCCTCTGCATACTTTCTCTGAGCTGCTCTGTGTTGATTTGGTCAGTTGCACAAGCCTTACTGAGCCTTTTAGAGAATAAACAGCCCGCAGTATCATAGATCCTGCACTTTACTTAAGTGTGGGAATGACATTTTTCTCCTTCATACAACACCAAACACACTTGGAGTTTTTGTTGCAGAAAAGTTCAATCTTACCAGAAAATTCAGTTCTAGTTACTTAAAAAAACTTATCAGCATTTCTCTGTTGTTTTTTTTTTGTTTGTTTTTACTGTTCATCAGAATTCTCACATCTCGCAGGCGTTTCAATTCTTTGTGCCAATTGGTCCTGGAGCAGGACTTCACCTGCCATCCTCTATGTTCATTGGCCAAACGAGTGACAAGCGGGCTTCTCCTGACCTTTCAGCGGATGAACAACTTGCATGTCACTGGAAAAAGGTAAACAAGAGTTGGAGTTTGATATTGAGAAACCTTTATCACCTCTTACGGTTTACAGAAAATGTTTTCCTTCCTTTAGTGCCACCTGCTCTTTGACTCTCTACAAGATCTTGTGGACCATGTCAACGACTTCCATGTGAAACCTGAGAAGGATTCTGGGTACTGCTGCCACTGGGAGGGCTGTGCTCGAAAAGGAAGAGGGTTTAATGCCAGGTGATGAAATCATTCGTTGGGGGCATATCAGATATTCTGTATTAAAACCAACGTTTTACGTTTGTTTTTTGCTTGCAGGTACAAAATGCTCATTCACATACGCACTCACACCAATGAGAAACCACACCGTTGTCCCACCTGCAACAAGAGCTTCTCACGCCTGGAGAACCTCAAGATACACAACCGCTCGCATACAGGTCTGTTTGGCTCCCAATTAACAGTAAAGCTAAAATACAAAAAAAAAATCACCTAAGACGGTGTTTGCTGCGAAGCCAATTAAACCATTTGAATCAATTGTGTTGGATCAAGTAGACATCTTATACCTGAAAGACATTGTCAGTGAAGGACTGGAGCTAAACATCCCTACTAAACATTCACAAAAATATGGTTGTATCTTATATTTGAGAGAGTTGAGGGCTCCATACGCTCTTTCTGTGTCAGTAAAGGTTGATTGTGATTATTTTCTTTTGCACACTTAGAGTTTTTGAATTTCTGGCTCTTAAATGCAGTGATATTTGCTGTTTATATTTAGGGTGTAAAGAAAGCATTTCTTAAATGTATTTTTTTAGGATGTATATAAATTCTCATGTGGAAAATCTCTCCCCTCTGCAGGTGAAAAGCCCTACATTTGTCCTTACGAGGGTTGCAACAAGCGCTACTCCAACTCCAGTGACCGCTTCAAGCATACGCGCACACATTACGTAGACAAGCCCTACTACTGTAAGATGGTAGGCTGCTTGAAGCGCTACACAGATCCCAGCTCGCTGCGGAAGCACATCAAAGCGCACGGCCACTTTGTGGCTCAGGAGCAGGGCCCCCCAAGCGGGGTAGGCTCTCTGCTGAAAGGAAGTCAGGGCGGAGGACCTTCTGGCGTTGGCAGTAAGGATTCAGAATTGCCCTATGTCAGCGGAGCTCACATCATCATCCCTGGAGCAGCTGCCGCTCTGCTGGGAGGCCACACCTTGCAGGGCGTAGGCGGTACTCTTCCCTTGTCCCCTCTTAGCCCAAGGCCCCTGGACCTCACCACACTGGGGAGCCCCAATTCGTCTCCAGCCAGCCTAGGAGGCACATCCATCTTGTCCTTTAACGGCTCCCCTCTGGGCCTGGCTAAGGCCCCTTTACTTTCCTCTGCCTTCCCTTCCTCGGCCCTTGGCCTGCCAATGGTTCCAGTGCTGGGCCCCACTTCAGAGCGTCGGCCCCACAGTCACCAGGCAAAGAGAGGCAGAGGAGATGAAGCAGAGGATGAGATGGCTGGGAGGGTCCTAAACCTCTCCACAGGTGGGTCTCATGATCCCCTATCGTGGGTGGTCATTCCCCCAGGCGCTGTGGTGCTCAAGCCAGCTGTGGTTAACTGATACAAACACACACATACCCACGCCATCTCACACACACACGCCCTCTATCTCACACACACACATTCCAAAAGAGCTCAGGGGGTTGATTCCATAGCAAGGATGTGGGATGTCAAAGGTGACATGGATTGGCTTGAACAATCAATTCCAGGCAATGCATTAAAAGGTAGGAGTTTGGAAAAAGACACACATCACCTCACACAATTTAAGAATACAACGCAAGCCTCTTGTATTGTTGAAGAACTAAACTTGAGGCCCAAGATCTGTGTTCAGGAATATGTACAGTCCTGGATTTGTATCACAAAGCCTTAAAACAAGGCTCCTCTTTGCTTTCTTATTTTATACTTTACTCATTCTGGCTGGTTCTGTGGAAAAGGACCGTAAACGTGACAGTCTTAGTGCTCTGTGTTTTTAAAAAATGTCCTTCTTCATCATTGAGTATTTATATGACTGTACTTTGACAGAGTGCCTCCAGCTTAGTGCTGAGGTACGGTGCCTCGCAAAAATATTCACACCCTTTGAGGTTTTACACATTTTGCAACAAACTACTCCCAGGCATTAAGCAGTTCAGATTTACATAAAAGTAACCGTGTTGCAAATGAAAAACTAAAGGTGTGATGTATTTCTATTCAGCCCCGTTTACTTTGATTTTCCAGTGCAACCAAGTACAGCAGCATAAACACAGCTGTTCTGTGGAGGCCTTTTAGGTCTCTTGGAGAACATCAGTAGAGTTTTACAAAGACCAACTAGCACAAGACAGATATAAAATGACTTGAGAAAGTTATAGTGGTTTCTTTCCAGGGGGACAACAACGCTAAACAGCAAAAGCTAAACCATTCTCGCGTTAGAATGGTCCAGTCAAAGTGTAATGACACTTGGAAACCGGTTACAAGACCTAAAAACGTATGTTCAAGGTAGATACAATGTATTACTATGCAATAAATTGTGTTGGTTTGCATGAAAAAAAATTTAGAATAGTTTTGTTGTTTGAAAAGACAAAGTGTTAGGAAGCTTAAGGGGTTTGAATGCATTTTGCAAGGCACTGCACACCACAAAGGAAGCACTCACACACACGCATGTAATAGAAAGATGTTTCAAATGTTCTGAACATTTGAAACATCTTCCAACATAAATTTGACAAACTTGCCGAACCAAAGCAAGTGAACTTATTACGTCTTATACTTCATTTAAACAGAGAGCTTAACAGTCTCAACTTATAGTATTGAAACCTCAGAACTGCTGCTAAATGTTTCTGCTCCTCCTGCTTCATAAACTGGGCGAGAGCACTTTTGACAATCCGTCCCCGGTCTTGTGGAGGGTGATGAACACGGACCAGACCGGGGGCCGAACGAACAGACAAACGGTGTTTAGCCACCTTGCAATGACCAACCATTACTTCCTCTCTTTTTTTCACAAGTGAAACTTAAGGCACTGGTGTGTCTGACTCCCCCTACTGGCGGGACGTGTCGCAACCTCCCGACTCACAAAAACCAGCACTGTTCAGCTCCTGGATTGTCCAGCTGCTTTACAGTAATTCAATCAACGGGACCTGGTTGTGTATAAAAGGCCCTCAGTGGTGATAAACACTGCAGCCTTGTATTCTTTAAGCTAAAATGACCCCAAACCAGCTGTGAAAAACAGGTGGTGGGCCTATCTACATGAGATTCGACCCCAATAAGCTTCAGCTGTGAAAAAAACAACAACAAAAAAAAAAACAAAGAGGGAATGTTCACGTTGTTCCACAGCGGGAGATGGGATACACTCAGTGCTGCCTACAGCTGGACTGACTAGGACGCCACACTATCCCTAACTGCCTCATTTCAGTCTGTCCAAAGGGGCAAACAACATGTAAAAAAAACTTCTGGGAAACACTTCATGGTTCGATTAAGCAGTAAACATGCACTTACTAAAAACGACATGTTTTCTAAAATGTTATATTTAAAGAAAATAGCTCTTATTTCAGTCCCCTTACAAAATTGTGCTTTTTGTTGGGAATTTCGTCAGACTTGTGTTGCTCATGCAGCTATAGTGTTGAAAGAGGATGGAGCAGGAGAGGATCCTTAAAACTAAACAGACTGACATCTCTCCTCGCTCTTCATCACTCCTCCGTCTCTTTTGTCTGTGTTTGATGACGTTGGCTGTTTTTGAGTGTAATTTTTCATTTTCAAAACTTAGGAGCAAAAGTTTTCAATTTGAGAGCAAGACATTTTATGCCATTGCGCTCCCCTGCACAACTCTGCTCTCACAAAAAAAAAAAAAAACTTGTTTGCTTAATAAATACTCTACTCTTGCATCAACTCTAATTTTTGCAATCAGATTTGATGCCTCTCGCACAAATATCTTACGCTCTATTTACACCTAAGGGCCAGTGATGTCAAAGTCTCACCTGTGATTCTGTTGGCTGTAACTGCTACCAACACTTTGTTCCAAGAGAAAGCAAAGAAAATCTAAAAAGTTTTTAAAGCATGACATGTAGGATTCAAACAGGAGCAGAAGATAGTTGTGCAAAAGGGAGCAAGCAGATTATGCAGAACCTCTTTTGCAGCAGAACATATTTGGAACCAGATATGATTATTTTCAAGCGTGGGAGCAGAGTTTCAAATCAGGGCAACACATTATCCGAAATCAAGAAATTCTCCTCTTAAATTGAAAATAGTATGCTCATATTTTTTTGGCAGAAAAATCCCCTTATAACTGTTTCATTTACCCGTTTCTATTTTATATTTTTGCCATTACTATGATTTTTTTTATTTTTGCAGATGTTCAGACGAGACATTTTCTTTGTGATGTTGAAGTTGCCTCTTGTGTTCTACATGGCTGCTCTGCAATCAGTTTTCTGCTGCCGGGGATGAGTTTGTGAAGGGGTTGAAGTTGGGGGGAAAAGTTTTGGATGGCTTTCCAGAGCTGCAGTTTCCAACCAGAGGCTCACACTTCACACGGATGGTTAGATCGATCAGAAACTTCAAAAAGTTTACCTACATTTTAAACTTGTGGAGAGTCAACTTTTTCGACTGATTGGCAGCTTGAGAGGAAAGAGAAAGGGTTATTAGGATGAGAGAATGGACAGGGGAGCTATTAGGGTGGAAGTTGCGTGCCAGCAGAGGAAAAAGAAAAAAAAAAGCAACTTGCAGCCATCCTATGCTGCCGCTCTCCATCTGGCCACCCACCCACCAAAACGGCCCTCTCAGCTCTGAAGTCACCGGCTGTGCTGGGCCCACTGTGGCAGCCTCTCACAGAAATACCAGCCTGCAGAAAAGTAGGCCACTGAACTCTTCCTGCCCCCTCTCTCTTCTGTGTTACCCGTCTTCTTTAGATTAAACCCGTGGCTCAATTCCACCACCTCCTGGTTACAAAACATTTACCAAAGAACACTAAAGTACACCAAGAAGAATTAGTCTCACATTAGAGCAGAAATATGTTAATAACATAACCCATTGAGGTTATTTTTTTTATCAGTATTCCTGCAGGACTAGCAATCAAAATCCATTAAAACGGATTATTTACAAAAGTTCAAGATGTCTATTCCTTAAAAGTAAACATTTTACCATTTAATGTCTAAGCTTGGTATGTTATGCACACAAACCATTCAACTACTAATGCTTAAAAAGTACACACTCATTTTGATTAAATCAAATTCTCAGTACGCACATTGAACATGTCTATTACATGATAAATGTCTTGCCATACAAGTTGCACTACAAAGCTCCTTCCTAATAACACCACCTCCACACACAGTTTAGCTCAAGCGTCAGGTCAGGTATTGGAAACGAGTAGTCTGCCGTGTGAATGGACAAACCTCGCATGTAATGTCGTCAGAAAGAGGCGTTAAGTAAGCCAGACATGGTTTCCATGGCAACAGCAGCGCCAACAGATGCTGAAAGAGGCCAGGGACAGAGACTCAGCGCCGGCAGCAGAAATCTCAGCACGACATGGGTCCAAATGGGATCCACACATTTTCGATATTAAATAAGCTGTATGATCCATTAACCCTTTGAGCTCAGCCTGTAATAATCTGCACTTTCCCCCCCCCCTCAACTGTATACGTTTGGGGATGCTGTCACATTATTTTCCAATGTCTAAGCTGTGTTTGTGTTGTTTTTGGGAAATAGTCGCTACGGGGTTTCAAGTAGGACTCTGTTAAACATTTTTAAAAGTGGTACGGACTCCTGGAGTTGTTTAAAATCCCAGATGCCAGGACACAAAAATGACCCACATCAGAGGCTCGCTTTGCTGGAAGTGCCACAGTGTTGCACAAAGGGTTAATGATATGACTAAGGCCACAGGAGGCCTGTTCAACTTACGTTTTTTTGCACATTTGTGAGATATTATGTCAGTATTTTAATTTTTCCAAGTGCCTTTTTTATTACAGGTAAATATAGAAGTTATACACTATATGAGAAAAAGTTATATGAAAATATATTTTTCCTGGCACCATGTTCTGTGGTTGAACATGCAGAATTTTAAGCGTTGTAAAAGTCTCCAATTGGTACAACATAGCGGTGTTCTCCTGTTTTAGAGGAATTTTATTACGATATTGATAATAATGTCAATGAAAACAAAATGTTTAATAAAGTTGCATTTGATAAGTGTGCTTATGTTATTTTTTTTACATTTCTGCAAATACTGTTTCTTTCACACTCTGACAATCATATTATCCTCATTTACATTCAACAAAAAGCATTGTTAACCGAGTTTCCAACACTGCAGTCATAAATATTATTTTTACAGTCACCTATTGTCTATAGAAAAGACAGTACTTGCATATTGTATAATGGGAATTCACTGCCACATACAAAAGACTAAAGAAAAGACTTTATTGGGTTATAATTTACATGGGAGATGGGGGAAGAAACTAGCGGTCCAATTTTATCCTTTATGTTTCTGGATTTTGCTGCGACTGCTGGTTTTGTTCTTGTTTCTGAATATTTAGCTCCTCATCCAAACGCTCTTTAGCTCGCACCACCTGCAATGCAAGAAAACGGCACATGAATGACCTGCAGTGGAGGATGAAGCAGCTACACTAACACAGCAACTGTAAATAACAGAATAACTCAACCACCTGGTGTGAGGTGTGAGTAATATTTTCTTAATGCAGAAATCTGGCCTTTTGCTGAGGAAAAATAATTAGGAACATGGTGTACACATCTGCTTTTATGCAAAACATGTTCCATTTTAAGATTTCACGCAGTAAAGAAGGAAAAAAGGAGACAGGGAAGGAAGGGAGGGAGGGAGGACACTAGAGAGGAAAATATACAACAAAGCAACCATGACTAAGGAAGGATAAAAAATGACAAGGAAACAACAGGAAGGGGGACATGAAATGAAAGGAAAAACAAAGAAGCAACAATTGGAAGGGCGCCTGGAAGTGAAGTGGGACACGAGAGAACTAACGACAGAAAGAAGAAAAGACAAATAAGGAAAGAAAGGTAGGATACAAAAGGACACAACGAGGAAAGGATAGAAGGGAGGATGAAAAAGGAAAAATAGAGATGGAAGGACACATGAAAGGAAGGAGGACACAAAGAAGAATCAAAGGAAGGAAAAAAATAATAAGAAAGAAAGGAATAATGGTGCAAGAAGGGAAAAGTGGTAGAAGGAAGTAAATGCATGTTTTTTTAAACAATAAAACCCAACATGTCAATTTTAAACGAAGGTCTACAGGCCAAAATGAATTTGGTTTTTGAATGTGTGTGCAGATTGTGATGCGGCAAATCAAAAGGGATAAAGGATGGAAAATAACCAGAACATTTATAAAAGCAATTTCAATAACTTTTAAGACTTCTGAACATTGAACGAACTGTGGAAATAATGTTTTGAAGCAAATCTTACAAAATAATGATCGATTTGTTGCTGTGGATATCACAAGATTTAAACTAAAATATGTTTTTCTTGCTGTTATTCAAAAGTACAACATGGCATCACACATTAAGGTTAATATTAATATTGTGATTTTATGTGGAAAAAACAGACTACTCACTTTTGATTGCAGGTAAAATGAACCTCCCACTGACTTTTCATTGGCTTTGAAAAGGTGCTCATAGCTCTGCAGGAGATAAACAGTTCAGAGTCAGTGTAAACGCACTAAAAACAGCAGCATTAAAAAACCCCACAATATTTGTTATACATAATCAAACTCATAATTAACCAACTTGATTATAAAGTTCAAGATTTACAACATTGTAAAATTTAAAAAGCTTTGAGTATTAGCATTCACTAGGAAAAACACATGACATCGGAAGTCAACCCTGGTATTACCTTCTGAATCTCTTCAGGACTGAGCGTGGAGACGTTGAGGATTTGTTGAGCCTCCTGTACACTCATCCCAGTGATGCTGGACACTGCGGCAGACTGCTGCCCGGGTCGGCCCCTGGCCCGGGCTGCTGCCTGACTCGCTGGGAGAGGGAAATATACAACAGAGATCCATCCTGAAGTGACGCGATGCCAACATGGCTTATGTCGGAGAATGAGACTAGCAGATAGATTGTTGTTTTGTAGAAACACTAAAGCTGCTTCTAACACTTGAATAAAACTCCATAGTTTTCCAAGCTGTGAAGAGACCCACATCTCATTCAATTTTGCTACTGCCATGAATAAACAATGGTATGAAAACATCATCCAGGTGCAACTTTTGTACATTATCATCAGAGTGCTTCTGGGCTGTTATGCAACTTTTCACCCAACATGGCTAAGCACTTTCTTTTGAAGGAAAAAGTGATAACTTAGTGGGCCTCATTTGGTCCATGGCACAAAAAGTCTATGTATATATATATATATACATATATATATATATATATATTAAAGATAAGGATACATTTTCAGTCTTAAACTTGCACCTCTTTAAAGATTCCTTTAAAGGTTAAACATTATTTTAAAGAGGTGTAATAACATTTTAATCAAATCCATAACATCAGACGTCAGGCTCAGGATAACAGAAGCATAAATACCTGCATACTCCTGTTGTAAAGCCCGGGCAAAAGCTCGTCCCACCACCTGAACACCCATCACCACGATCTGAGCGAGATATTTAGCCTTAAAGTGTTCAGATTAAAACAGTTATTAACAGTGTCAGCAGGCTGTTGTGTCAGAAACAAAGAGACAGAACTCAACACACAAACACATTAACCTTCTTATTACTGAAGCTCTTTTGAAATGCATTAGGTTCGTTATGTAGAGCAACTTAGACACAGTAGCACTAAAAAAAACACCTTATTTCATCACATGTTTTACAGTTAACGCAGTACATAATCGCATGAGACCTAGCAAAAATAACATGTTCTTACCATTTTTATATCGCTATACAGCTTACACAGCCGATGTGCCGACTCCTGTTGTCACACATGCACACTGAAGGTTACAGAAGCGTCATAGTTCAAGGAAGATCGACAACTAAACATTCAAGACAAATCATCTTGGTGGTACTAGGTTTTAAACATCTCCCTCTGCTGGTGGGGAGGGATGAATGCAGCGTTGCGCCATATTCGATGACCATCAACTCTTGTGACTCTAGAGGGCGCTGTTGAGAAGCAGCACTGAAATTCAGTCACATATCACGACAATAGTATATAATTTAAAGCCAAAAAATTAACAAATTGATTAAACTGAATTATGTGAATATGAGCCACTGGCTTGAGAAATGATCCAGAGAGCCGTTACAGAACATGTGAGCATACCAACCCTCACAGCAAAGTATTTTAAAGCTAACTTTATAGTTTTCACTGTTTAGTATTTATTTAGGGAAGCAAAGAGTCCAATCGGACATTCTATGTGTCCGTCAGCATGTCTGCATGCCTGTCTGTCTGTCTATTTATCACGACAGACCATCACAAACTCCAAATAAATAAATATTGTTTTAGACCTTTTATAAATACAAAGAAGGATATGTCATGCATTTGTATTTAACCCATTTAACTTTTTAGAGGTTTTTCTTGAACATGGTCAAAAGAGCTGTTTGAACCTAATGGGAAGATAGATGAAGAAAATTTGGAAGAATCCTGAAAAAAAAACATGCAAGAGGCTGCAAACGACTTGAGACATTGGTGGAGTTTCACCTCGACTCAGTGAACTGAATACAAATGTGTCACACTTTTAAAATTTTGACTCATAAAATTTTTCAAAAATAAAATACAGTGAAGTTTGTGGCTTTAATGCAAGATTGATGAGATGATATCTAAGAAAATATTTTTGTCAGATGTGCATTTATCTAGTTTGCCATGAATGCAGTAGCAATACTCACCTCATTGAGTGAATTACAGAAGATAAGAGAGTTCATATGGTGTTTATTGCAAGACAGTTTTTGAAAAAATCCACAAACCATTACTATAAAAACAAAACCACAATGTTCCACTTACTATATGAAAACAAATCCCTAAACCAGTTAATCCAGTCAAAACATACAACAGACCTTTAAAAATCACAAGCACATACATCCAGTGACATCCACCATACATGTGTTCAACATGACAAGCAGGAAAATGCATGGCTGATTTGGCCAAATCACATCAGTCATTCTGAGGATGTAAACAATGTTGTTGGATCAATAAATGGTTCTCAACGACTCCAACACAGCCCTGAGTGATGATTACACAATGATGGCTTCACTCTAAGTTACTAACACTGTACTGTTTGCCTAATTAACACCATTCAAAGGGTATTATTCCCCAAACTGTTAGAATATTAAGGATTAAAGTTAAAAACATTAGAATACCCTGCAAACAAAATGGAATGATTAAGTAAAAGCATAGAAATCCCAATTTTTCCCTCCTCATACAAGCATTCCTTAATGGCTAAAGAGTTAATCAAACCCAACTAGGACAAATACATCATATCTATCATCTATCAACTGTATTTCAATTTATACTTAAAAAGAAAAGGAGTCTATAGTTCCTAACACCAGAGACTCCCCTGACCCTGTTGTGTCCTTAAGTTTAAGGTGGTATCTGCTGCTGAAGCTCAAACTTGTTACAGTAACTGTGATTTGCATGATCATACTGGAAGACAATCAGTCTTAAGAACTTGTGCTGTTATAGTGGGCAATTAGAAAGCAAAGCACTGGTCGCATGTCGAACCAAACATTCAAGATTTGATTTAGATCTACAAAATAAAAATGTGCCATTAGAAGATAGGAGAAACTAGTCTCAATTCTACGTTATTTTAACAAGCTGTTAGAGAGTTAACTGGTTATACATCAGAAATAAGATAGGCTGCAGATTTATTCACATTTTCCGATTTGTTAATTTACTGTTGTGTGATTTTATATGATTATCTCATGAATTCATCAAATAGATGAGTCCTTTAAAGATATACGAATGAAGACATTTGTTGGCACCCCTGGTAAAGATGTGTAGAAAGCATAGTGTAACCTCACAATGACAAAAGGGAGACAAGAGGGAAATCAGAGATTTCAATAATAGCACAATTAATCAGTAAAGGAAGATTTTACATTTGCTCTTGAAAAAAAAAGCAAATGCTGACAGATTGTGCTTTCCAAGAGGAGACATTTCCTTAAATATATGTCCCATTACTTGTTAAAACAATTATTTTATAAAATCAGATGTTTTTCCCATGAAATAAATATATTAAAAAGAAAGATTGTTTTTTTTTTTTTTTGAAATTTTGCCACTAAAACTCAAGATTAATTTATATTCAGGTTTTACATTTTTACCAAGAGTGCCGATACTTATGTTGTTGTCTATACAGAGAAAACAACTATTTTAAGCTCAAACTGAAAGTGGAATTTCCTACAGAGAAGTGCTAAAACTTATGGAAGTTTCATTTAACACCATATGAGTTTTTATGTAATGCAATTTTTCTCTTGTTCGGTAGGCTGCAGTGTTTGTTTTCCCCAGATAATTGTCTGGGTGACGCGTTCAAACACGAATGGCAAAATAACTCTTGAGCTGTCCTTTCCTCTCTGCTGTAGGCACCATGACTTGAAGCAAAGCCCAGGCGATGACATCCTCTTTAATCGTCCTGAATAAAAGGGAGACAAGAATGAGATCACTAAAATCAGGGGAAAAAAAGAAGAGAAAAACTTCCATAATTTCTTGATTAGAATGAAAAGAAACTTTAAACTTCAATCAGCTCAGTTTATATTTATTTGATTTTCTGAATATATTAAACTGTGACTTCAAGTTAAGAACACAACTAATGCAAATATGCAAACACAAACTTCAGAGATAATATTACAAGAAAGAACAATAGACAAATACAGTTACTGGAAAAAGAATTGACATCACTTGAACTTAACTATTTTGCTGCACTTCAGCCAAAAGTGCAATATTATCTTGAGATTTTATGTGACAAACCAACAGAAAGTAGTGACATTTTTGTGACATGGAACATGTTCCATGAAAAGCACAAACATATGAAAAGCACAACAAAAATTCAGCTGCTTCTTAGAGAACAAGCAGCATCACAAAAACCAAGGCACAGCAGACCGATTAGGTAGTAACCTGTGGAGATGCTTAAATCAGAGTTAAAGCAGTTTTTTTAAGTATTAATACAGGGGCCTGAATACAAATACATGTCACTCTTTTCAGATTTTTATTTGCAAAAATTGCTTACATCTTTACTTTCACTTCATCACTGTGCACTACTTTGTGTTGATCCATCACATAAAATATACTTTTGTGTTTTATTCTCAAGAAGTTGTCACATGTACTCACCCACTCCTCGTCATCCACACCCTCAAAGGACTCCTGTGGAAGGGGGTCGTCCATGTTTCCCAGCTTAGACACCATGGCACTCAGGAGCTGGATCACACACATGCACACACACGCGGACGCACACACCGAGTTTTACGATCTCAGGAGGACACAGACATGCTTTTTTTCAGGTACTACCAAAGGTCCATACATCTGATCTACAACAAACTAATGCAAAGTTTCACCTCCTCTTTTTTCTGTTCATCCGTTTTTTCCTCCAAGTAAACAGACGAGGGCAGGTATTTCCTCACCGGAGCCTCTTTGGGGGCCTCACTCACTGAGAAAAAACACAAACACAACCAAACGTACCAGGACATGTCCAGAGTCAACATGCGGGTCTAAAGACGGCATCTTGATGAACATTTAACAGGCGTGTTGTGTCTGTAGCTGCACCTGGCGTCATGTCTTTGGGCTTCAGGCTGAGCTTTTTATGCTGGCCGTTGGAGCCAGAGAGCCAGGCGGAGGCGGTGAGCGCAGGCTCCCACCACACTGCTGTGTCTGGGTACACATCGTCCTGGAAGAACTCTTTCTGGAGAGCCAAAAAGGAAAAACATTCTGTTCGTTAGAAGTAAACATGAGTGAAAAAAGTAGACAGTGTTCCTGGAAGTGTTTGCAAGGGGGTTCAGTTGCCTCACTTTAACCCGGGGGACTCTGAAGGCCACTGGCTCTATGGTGGTCTTGCTGAGCATCAGTCCCACAGCTATCTCCACATCTCGCACGTTGCACTCCGTTTTAGGCAAAAAGGCAAGTCCCTGCACACAGAGCACAGAATCCATTACTTTAACTTCAACTTCAATGGATGTGTCGATGATAATTAGGAAAAAATAAGTAGCCTTAGTACCTTATGAGGCTCAGGGGAGTTAAAACTGCTGCATTCAATAAAGTATGGATCTTCTGGGACCAACTCATAAATGTAGACTCTGGTGTCACCCTGAAGAAAAGCAGAAAACATCATTTAATGCAAATTAGGCTTTAGCCATGACGCAATCTGCAGCGACTAGCACCAGTTCATCTCTCATCTTACTCACTTTCCCAGAAAGAATTACAACGCTGGTGTCGGGGTCGTAAAATGGGATAAGAGTTGAGGGAGATACATTTAAAGCAGCGTTGGCTATTGGCCCGGATGACAGGGAGTCAGCGGAGAACAGGTAAAGAACTCTTTCACTACGACTAAAATAACAATAGAAAAGAGGACAAGAAGAAGGGTTACTTTGGTCAATGCTGCTCAGACAGGAGAAAAGTAAATTAAAATAACTTAACAGCCATGATGAACAGACTAATAAAAAGGTTTTAGTTTCCAGTACCTGTCAAATCCTGACACCAGCAGGTACTTCCCATCACACACCCAGACCACACGAGCTCCTCTGTGGCCCTCTGGACCCGGCCCTTCCTGGGAAAACCAAAACAACAGCAAATCTATGCGAGTACTGAAGCAACGTTACAATACAACAACTATTGTCTAAGAATTGAGAGGCAAATATTTATTACAAAAAAAAGGACTGAATCCAAATATAAAAGTATCCAGACCTCTTGAAGTTTTTAATGTTGTCGTAGTACAACTGAAAATGTATGTGAGCCAGATTATTATTATTTTGTAAGCTGCTGTTCTATAATTTATTGCCATACTTGCACAGGTGCTGTAGATTTGCGAGGGTCATAGATGCGAACTTTCCCATCCTTGCAGACTGTGGCCAGCAGCTTTCCGTCTGGACTCCACGCCATTCCAAACACCTGAACAGGAACATCAGGAAGAGCCAAACCAGGAGGAAACCTTCCATAAGTTTCCCTTCGCTTTATGGAAACATCTCTGCTCGCTCAAATTGTGTTTTTTGAAAAGATTTTCTTTGCTACAGTAACAACCCACCTGGTCCTGGTGGCCGGTGAGAATCTTGACCTGCTCTCCGCTCTCCAGGTTCCACAGTCTGACTGTGAGATCGTAGGATGAGGACACCAGGACTCCACTGGCCAGAGGGTGAAACTTGATGGAGTAGATCTTCTCTGTGTGGCCTACAGGGAGTCAGGGTAGCCATCAATACAACTGAGACTTCAAGAGTCACACAAGGAATGTGCAAGTTTATTTCCGGATGCATTCGAAATCAATACTGAAAAATCTGCAAAATGCGACTTCCTGTCCTGCCATTTATTGAGATTTTTTCAAACTCCCGCCCAAGCCAGAATCATTAATACATAGATTTAGGTTGAATTTGTTTCTCTATGCAATATGACCTACCTTGCAGGATGAGCTTAGGCTGAGTCAGTGTCTCTTTCAGCCCGCCCTCAGGTACTTGCCACATCCTGATTTTAGCATCATCTCCAGCTAGATAGAGACATTCAAAAATAAACTCAGAGACAAGCTCAGATAAATTTGTGAGGAAGAAGTTTTTATCTGCACCTTTGGAAAAAAAAAAAAGGTGGAGGTTGTTAGTAAGGATGTATTCACTCACCCACTGCCAGTCTGTGTGTGTCGAAGGGATCCCAGGAAAAGTCGACCACGTTTACAGAGTTCTGGATGGTGGGCAGAGATGTGTCTGGCTGCCTCCCGGGTCCAGAGCGCTGAGGAGAGGAAAAGAGTCAAACAGCTGGAGTACAGCTGTGGTTTTACATCTAACAAGCATTAACTAAACTAAATTCTCAGGGGATCGAAGGGACTGCTAACTCAACTGGAAGTCTCTGATTCAATTTGTACACACTGTCAGAAAGCACATTAATTTTGAATAAGGCTACTGCACCGGGATTAATAGGGAATGTGTGTATACTTTTGGTAAGTTTCCTTAAGTATAACTAATAACACATACCTCGAACACAGCAATCTGGCCTCCTGCGATGGCGAGCGGGACGGCCACACGTTGGCGGTTTACACAGAAGCCGTCACTCTCGCCTGGCGTCGTCAGGTTGAGGTTCCGGATGTTGGTGATGTGTTTGTCCCGGTGCATCACTGCACCCTGGATGTGTCGGAATTTGGATGTTGGTCCTGATTTAAAAAAAAAAGGAAGCCTTAGTTTAAAAAAGTCCCGTCTAAAACAGATAATTATTCTAAAAATATGGATGTGTGCATGTGTTAGTTTCTACCCAGCATGTTTTGGATTGTCTTTACGCTCTGGCTGGGACTGGGGAGGAAGCCTGAGGAGAGACCAGAGGTGGAGGAGGGAGAGCGGGACGGGGCAGCGGTGCTGCTGGGGGTGCTAAGAGGACTACTGGAGGTGGAGCAGCCGTGAGGCTGATCCTGGAAAAGCAGGATGGTGTTTTAAATTCTGCTAATCAAACATAAAACTTGTTCTGCTTTAGAAAAACAAAGACATTTATACCTCTTTGCTTCCTCCACGGGGCAGCTCCTTCTTAACAGGCGTCTGTTTTGCTGCTGGTTTGGGTCTCTTGTCTGGGTGGAGGCTGACTTTATCCACCTTGGGACAAACAGGGCTGCTTGTTTGACCAATCTGTGCGGCCTTCAAACCTTTCTAAGCTGTTGTGAGTGAGGTTCTGTTACCTGTTTGTTCCCTCCCTTCCACCACTCTGCAGCAGACATGGCTGGAGTCGTGCCCACCGTATCTGGGTAAAGGTCATCATGAAACTCCTGGCCAGAACTCTGAAAAAACAAAGAATAAGGTACAAAAGTGCAAGCAATAAAACATCTGTGGAAAGGAAATCAAGATGTACGTGGAGGTTATAAATCTGTTGTTTGCTGGCGATACCTTGCGAGGGACTTGGTAGCTGATCGGAACGATGCAGCTGTCTGTCAGCTGAAGAACACGCACCACTTCACAGGAAATGACATCCAGTGCCAATTTTGGCACCAAGGCAATGCCTCGAGTTGAAGCGTCAGTCAGACAGTGACTCACTGTGAGAAAGTTAAGAAAGAGAGGTAACAATATGGGACAGAATTTAAAAAATAAAACATATTTAAGCATGAACAAAAACAACCACATTTTACCTTGAGTCAGGAAAGGCTCAGCAGTGGAGACTTCAAAACAATCAACTGCAGTGTCTCCCTAAACAGAGAAAGAGAAGCATTAATAAATCTTGAGTTTCTTCAACATAATCTTTACAAGAAGAATAAATTCGCAGATATACAGCTTACAATGCCGGCGAGCATGAGGAGACCAGTGTCATCATCAAACAGAGGGACCAGCATCCTGTAGATGGAGACAAAGATGAACAAAGAGAGAAAACATTGAGAATTTTTTTCTTTGGTTTTGCATCACTTAGGCATGTTCAAGTTGAAAAGTGTTGCCACTAGATGGTGTAGTTGACTCAGTAAAAGGTGTCTTCAAGCCCTTCTACAAACTCAGCCGCAAAAAATGCTGTGCATTTCTGTTTCAAGTCAAGATTAAGCGGCTCAATATAAATCCGTCACAAAACCTTCCCCAAAACAATCATCAGGTGCTGGACAGAAAATTAGAGAACTAACCAAAATAAAATTTAGAAAGACCTTCAAAAAACTGGAGAATCTGTTGATTGAAGTTGCTGCTTGGAATAAAAAAACAACAACATGGTTCTATATAAAAAGAAGGTTGTTTCCACACCACAGCACAGAATTGGCCATGTCTCTTGGTATCCCTGGTAAAAATGTACAAAAAATCTTAAAAAATAAAATAATAATAATGTTTTAGTGGAATCTCCCATTTAAAATTGTAGAAATCAAACCTTTAATGAAAGTAACTTTTTTCAGTTAGAAACAAAATCTATTATGAAATAATTATTTTCAACAAAATCCCTTGAGACTCAAAATCCCTGTAAAATAAGTAGTAAGTATGGCTTTTTTCAATTCAGATTTTTTTTTTATCTTGGTAAATATCTTTCTGTTTCTGTTGGATATCAACAGAACACCACAAGAACACCGTGATGACACTTGGGAATTGTTTTGTTATGCTTCATCTTGGTTTCCTGCTTCGTTGTTCCGTGTGCTTTATTAGCCAGTTTTCCCACTTCCTGAGTCCAACTTGTTTTCCTTCACAGTTGTAACCTGTTTGTTGAGTAATCAACTCTCCAGCTTAAATTTCCAAGTTTGATAAATCCTGCTGTTGATGATACATCTTAACGTTAGATGTCACCTGCCAGTAAAAATCAGAAAGAAGAAGAAGAATCCTACTGTTACCTCCGGCATGTCTCCTGGTCCTTGTGGTTTCCCTGGACTTTGATTTTTTTTTCTTTTCTCCTTACTTTATTAAGTAAACATTTTATTTTTTAACGTCCTACACTGGGGTCATTCTCTTCACCATTCTGTATAGAAGTATTCCCAGCACTTACTATATGTTACTTATAACTGTGCCACAAGTGATTTTGTAAAAAAAAAAAAAATCCTAATATTTCTTCCCAATTAAATAACATATGATGCCACATTAACAGAGGAATTTATTTAAAAGTTTGTTTTACACAACCTTACTATGCTTTCTAATAAGTATGGCTTGGATTGGATCTTTATGGATTTCAATGCACTAAAATAGAAATTGTGTTAACTGCATATTGGAGTTACTATCAAGAAATGTCTTTACTGTAAATTTATTTCATAATATTGACATTATCAATGTTGACAGTAAATCACCCATTTTGGATTATTTGTTAAATAAAAAGAAGGCTCAACAGAGCAAACTGGTGTGAAGCACAAAATAATCAAAGTCAAACTACAGAGAAATGTCTTCTGAACCACTTGAAAATATTTCCTGTTGGTGTACTACCAGCTGTACTCATGCAGGCCTAAACAAGTCCATAGCCACCTGCTACCTCTCGTGATACAAACTAAGAGGATTGAGGGCAACAGAACTTAATAAGGAAAGTTCAACCGGGTACCTAAACCAAACAGGAAATACTTCTACAAACAACTGAGGTAATCTAGGCAAATCTCCCTCATTCTTCACTGCTATTCTATTCTAAGAGCCGCAGCCAGGCTACGTTATGATTTTCTCTGCAGGTCACAGTCGGGATAAGGACAGAGTCCAGGCTGACTGAAGTGGAAAGACTCACTTCCAGAGATGGGTTTATGATGACGACCTTGTGCAACGCTTCTATTCCAGGGCCACTTGATGCTGACAGACTGGTGATGTAATGCTCTAACTATGACAGTGTAATGACAGAGTTAGTTAGAGTATGTAAGGCGACAACAAATGGTGACACGCAAGGGATTTTTTTTGTTTTCTGTGAGTAGCAAAATATAAGAGCATGTGACAGCATGTCATGGATGTTTGTATGAAAATTATGAAACAACCAATTAGCAAAGAAATAAAAGTATCAGATTAGAGTCTATTAACAGCTAACAGTTTGAAGTATTCATGATTTTTCTTTTATCCTTAGTCTTTAATAAATCAGTCCAGTTTAATGTTAGAAACTCCAGAAGAAAAAGATGGATCCATCAACAATTGTCAAAAATCAACTACAACAGTCCGCAGTTTGTGAGGATAAAAAGTTATCCGTTTGAGCAGTAGATCAGCAGCCCTGTAGCACCACAGGGGTCTGTACTCTTGCCATGACTTTTTACCTCAGGTTTCCAGTAAAACTCAGACTCCTGTTATCTGGAGAAATGCTAAGAAAACTCTCCGGGTGTATTAGAGATGGACAAAAGGCTGGGAGAAAGCTGGTTTGGTTTGTGGCTTGATGTGGATACAGCAGTCTCATCCTAAATGTCAATAAAACAAAGAACACAATTGTAGATTAAGGAAGAAAAGGAATTGGTCAAACACTATTTCCGTCATCTGAAAAGGAGTGGAGGTGGTTAAAGAGTATAAATAGCAGTCTATAAGAAGCTTAGGAATCTTCAGTGTTTGTTGTGGGGAGTGTGATCTATTCAACCATCATCTGTTGGGTCAACACCATTAAAGACAGTCAGTCAGTCTTTCTATCTAGATTAATTTATAGCTGATAAATAATTTGAACTGTTCATGTTCGTTTTCAAAAATCCAAGGGGTGTTGGGGTTGTATGTGCTTGGATTGTTCAGCAGGATCACTCTGACCTTACTGTTCAATGAAATCTAGTCCAGGAAATATGAAAAAAAATATTTGGAAAAGTCATTAGCCATCTATCCACTTGTTTCACTTTAATTTATATGTGTTCAGTTTCATATGTTGTCAGATTTATTAGCAGTAGTATTTCATATTGCTAACACATTGGGTTGGCTATGTGCTGTCCCACTTGTTTTTTTGGGGGGGCTGCATGTGAAGGATGTGGTTTCTCTTTACTCACACTACAATACAGACATTTTTATTTCTTTAGCGATTGCTTACCAACTTATTTTTAGCCTGGCTTTAACTTGAATGTCACAGTGAAAAGATAAAAACAAGTGTTTGAGCAGTGTGGATTACAATCCATCTAATCCATAAGGGATATACAGTAAGAGACATTTATTGAACATTTTAAAAATTTCAATCTCAAAAAAGGTTGAAATTCTCCTCCTCTTGAGTTTTTGTAGTCTTATGTTTGGTTTAAGAACAACTAAAAGTAGGACACAAATAATACCTGTGCCTCTTTTATTACCTCTCTCCTCTCTGTTGCAAGATGGTGAAATCAGCAAGGGGTGGCCACGCTTCGTTAGGTCGAGTCTCTGTTCCCATGTCCAAGTCTGTCCGCAGGGAGTCCACCTCCATTCCCACACTGCTCTCCTTTGCTCTGTCCTCCCCACAACAAAACTACCTTGCTTTGTCCCTCAAGCTGCCCCTGCATCGTTAGTCCCAATTAGCTCTCCGAATTGCCTTCACTCTCTCCGAGGTCTTATCTCCGCTTTTCTCACAGTAAAATGTACAAGTCAAACAGCCACATAATAGAAGCAGAGCTTTATCTCTGATTGTGGTCACTGTTTGCTGTCATTTTCATGGTCCACCTCCTCACCGGCCCGTTTTCCCACACAGCGAAACGCAGGCACATGCAGGTGCATATTTACGCACACATAATGGGGAGCACACATGCATGTAAGTGCTAATGATGCGGATTTAATGACTTCATGACACAGTATGGCAGAGTTAATTAATTAAGAGTCTGCTATCTCCTTCACACAGTCTCATTGTGAAGGAAAAAAAGAAGCTATTATTCTCATTCAGTAAAGTCAGATGCATTTCCCTGTTTTTGGTGTGCAATTAAAATAAGTTTACCACCATAATCATGATTACATAACATGCCAAAAACAACATTCCAACATCTCTCAGGACTATCTGCACCTAATAATGTCTCAACACAATCTAAACTCCTCTAATTATCTGCAAAGAGCCATCAAAAAACCCACCTGCCTCCTTTCTGAGCTGCCATCACCTCACACCGCTCATCTCGCACAGATGCCAAATGAAAATCATACAATGACCTTCTCCCTCTGACAGCAGCCTTCAGCACCAGCAGATATAACAGGTATAATACTCCTGCTATCTGTGTTTAGGTGTGTATGAGTCAGCCAGGGTAAATTCAGATCATTAGAACGTGTTGTCGTTTAATAACGTGTGATAATGGTAAACACTGTAAATCGGATTAACAGGCCAGACAAGTAGAGACATGCAGAGCAGACAAAAAACAAACTGATGTGCTCATTTACTGGGTATTTGCACCTGAAAGAGACACTTAATGGTGATTCAGTTCAACTGAACACTTGGTCAATATGAACACATGTACTGAAGCTGATAACTGCTCAGCAAGCAGGGAAACATGTATAACTTTACTTTTCTAACCATTTTATTAAGAAAATAGGCAAAATACTTTGGAAAAGATCAAATTGTATTAGGTTCAGGGTGACGTGCAGTGTTTGTTGTACCTGAGTGAAGTTGCCCCTCCTGCCCCCAAATGTTTGTGTTACGTTTATGCAGCAAAACATTTTCGTTTGTGTCGATATCATTTCAAAGATATTAAGAAATGTTTCCGGAGGTCATGAAAGGTCAACCAGCCACCCCACTTTCAAACAAGCACAAATGCAGCGCAAATGTTTGAGACCAATTTTGTTAGATTTGAAGAAGGTGTGGGAGGGCAGCTTCACTCAAGTGTTAGTTGTGCTTCACGCAGTAAGTTAAAAATTGTCTCAAATATTTAATTTGGGCTTCACCTGATGAGAGAATCTTCTTCCTTGAATTTCTTTATCTTTATGATGCTGTTTGTTAAGCAAAGGTCTGAGAGGATGCATCATTTTCTTTCTACTTCACTTATGAATAGATTTTTATTCATAAAGATGGGCTATAACTCATTATGGTAACAAAAACATCAAGCTCTACAGTTCCGATGTGTCAAGATGTGGAAACATTTAAATTAAATCAATAGTTTTACAAGGTACTAGAAAGAAAATATAAAGAAATACAAAAATTGTATTAAAAACCTAAGAAAACATGTTTTATACCTAATTTTTACAGTAAAATACTTCATGCTCTTTTACAAAAACACACAAAAACTAATATGCTGCACACCTGAATGAGTCCATACAAGCACCAGCCTTTCCCCTGATACCATCAGTCTCATCCAGTGGTGTAATGTGCTCTGGCGTAGGTGGAGCTAATTGAAGCAGCCTGCAGAGGTATAAGGTTATGGGGTTTGAGCTATGACCAGATGAGTATCAGTCAAAGGGACCTTTCTCTGTCGTATCAGATCATGACCTTCAGCAAGGCCTGCCTTAATAATAAAAACATGCACTAGATATGGCAATAAGCTCCAGATGACAGGTAGTGAGCCTGAAAATGGAAAGAACGGGGAGGTGGAGGCCGTCAAGGAATGCAACCCCCACGTTTTAAAATTTGTATCCTAGCAATATAAAATATACTATTTTGCACATTTATTGGCCTTAGAGTAAGTCAATAGTAGGATGCGTCTTCTGGATTTCTAGGAGATAAAATGAGACTAAATATAGGAACATTCACGTCAAAGAACATCTCTGGAGACATAAAAAAGGAGCAACTAGACCTTGATGTTGAAAACAACCTTAAATCACTTTGAATGATACCTTGTTTTATTGCAATCTTAGACATTCATCACTAACTTCAAAGTGTAACTGTGCAACTATTTAGGCTTGAGATATTTTCATGATCAGTGTCAGATTATTCAACATAAAGCAGCACCAGTTAATAATGTGGCTGACATTTTGTTGAAAGCTGGGCTGTAACAAAAAAAAATAGCCTTGCATTTTATAGCAGAGCTCTTAAGTGATTCATGTAATAAGTATGTGATAAAAAATAGTTAATATAAGCTACAGATCCTCTATTGTTACAATCTTTCCCTTTTTAATTTTCCTTTTTTTGTCCCAGACAGAAGACACACTTATTGTCTCATTGTAAAGAGTTAAACACTCTCCTGCTACAGGCCAAAGATTGATAATATCTCTTCAACAATGGAAGGAATGAAGCAAAGTAATCTGCTAACATTAAACTGAATTCCTAAAGAAACAGGATGAAAATGAGAAACTGATCACAGAGATGATAATTTGTGAGCTTATTTTGAAATTTATAATAAGTTTAATATGAGCTATCACATCTTTTTCAACATATATGTCTCGTGTCTCTTTTACTTTTGGACCACATGTTCCTGTTAACAGAAAATAGAGACATGAGACTAACAATGTGAAGTTATCAATTTTTAAGACAGGAATTCTCCCTCAATACCATCTTGGTAATTCTGTAGGCTTACATCTATCAGCCGTTTTTATGCCGACACAAGGCCAGTTAGTTGGAAAATCAGAATTAAAGCCTGCATTTGAATTCCAAGGCAAAATCGATACTCTAATCCTTGTGAAACCTGAGCACAACATTTTTATAGAAAAAATGTCAGGGGAAAAAAAAAACCCTAATAAGCTAAAAGAAAAAAAAAAAGTGGCTGTAAGTGAACTAAAACAATTACATCTCCGTATGTTTTCACTATTCTTTAAACTGCAGACTGAGTGAAGTCTTACAGTGAACACACTGGCAGCTGAAACGTACCGTAATGAGCCGCACACTTTTTCCACTGACCAGTTTCTGTGTTTCCACTATGTGAGTTTAATGAGTGCTCTGGGTCTGCCTGCCTGGCTACCTTCAGAAGCTAGTTCATTAGAAGGGAATTAGAGCTGACGCGCTGCGTTCCTGAGAGGAAAAGAAAAGCAGGAATTGTCAGCAGAGGGGCCAGCTGTGGCCGTATCTGAGCTCCAGTCTCAGATGGGCTGCCAAGGTTCTGCTCCCCGGTTGGTATGAGTGCCATTGGGTGCACTCATACCACACATCGAGTGGAACAGAGGTGCAGGTATAAATGCACGTTCAGGGTTTCAATGAAAACATTGATGACACCTTCTCATCAACCTCCAACTTCAACATATACCCACAATCAAAAATATCACAAATAAAATTACAACTGACCCCATCCTAGCCTCAAGATGCAGTCAGGTTGTTACATTTCATCACTTCAGCTTTTTTTTCAGATGTAGATCATTTCTACACCTTAGACAACAAATGAGCATAAATAGATTATAGATTAAAAATATGACAAAATTCTTTGGACAGTTTTTAATTTTAACGTAAAACTCCAAAGAGTCTTGAAGTAATGATGACTACAATGGAAATGATTGACATTTTCCTCAACAAATTAAAAACAACACTAAAGCATTACAGGGATATAAATCCAATCCAGTCTCAGGAGAGTGGTGTGAAAAGGTGTGACTAGTTATTCACAGACAAGAGGTAAAATATTTCCTCTTGGTGTAATGAAATTATTTTCTACTTGAGTTGTAAAAGGATCTAAACAATCATTCTTTTATGATTTTAATATCTTTGCCAATTAAAGTCACTGAAACAAGACTAAAACTAGTACAGGTGAGTAAAATGCAACTAAAGATAAATTAAAGATTCAAATTAAAACTAAAATTTTGCATGATACTAAACCATTTTAAGGACTTTATCTTCAGAATGAATCAAAATACCAAATTACTGAGGGAAATCAATTAATCTGCAATGCACGAGTGACAAATATTACTACAAACATGCACAGAGGTGAGTATACACTTATGAAGAATGTTTGTGCAAACTGGAACAAATGGAAGTAGGACGTGTTGAAGAAACGTGCGCTCAAATGGGGAAAGAAGTGAACTGATATGGAAACCTTGCTAGCATTAGTATCTGTTAGCATTAATGGTTTACATTCATGAAGTAAGAAAAATAATTACAAGATTTTAAAATAAACACATTCATTTTATTGTAGTTTTTCTTTAATCTTTAGGTAAACAAAACAAATGTAAAAAATAGCAGTTTAAAGAAAAAGCAGCTTGAAAAACATGATTCCTTAATTGAATCAGCTTCTGTTTCAGTTGAAGGTGATGAAACACCAAATTCTTGTTATTATTCGTTTACGCACTAGGAAACAATCAAAGCATCGACAGGTCTGATTGTTATTTACAAAAAGCTATGTGATATGGACACGATCACACAACAAAATAGCTTAATTAGGTCTAATGACTCAAGTTGTGCATCTTCATGTTGGGTTGCACACAGAAACACACATGTAGAACTTTTAAATGCCTGCTAAACTGGTCCAGACTGGCTTGGTTATAAAACAGGCAGGTCACTGGTTGTAAATTAGCAGGAGGGCTCCTTCCCTTAGCATTCAGAGCTGGGCGAGGTTGGGATTTTTGCAGAATGTGGGTGGGCATGAGGAAGTTGGAGTATGTAAGAACCGTAAGAGAAGTTGGGTGTTACAGCACTAAAGGGAAACATAAACCCCTAACGTGCACATTAAGCCAACTCAGAAAAGTCAGAATGCTTTGGGGGTGGATGACAGAAATAAACAGCACATTTACTTTCAGTGTCGGCTTGTGAACACGGGGGCCGTATCTGTAAGGTGCTATTGGCTGAGAAGTCGTGGAAAAGATGCGTTCCGCATTAACCCCGGCGGCCCCGGCTATATGACCATGTAATGACCTGTCGGCAGGAGCCTGAGAACTGCTGGCACTCAAGACAAAGTCAGAAAAGAGACAAGGATGGGTGTTAGTCACAGACAGCAGCAAGGTGAAGATCAAAATGGGTTCTAATGACATTAGAAATATGGAGCAGACATGTTCACAGCTTGAGGGTGAAACTAAGAAAAAAGCTTTTAACAGAATTACATTTATCTATAAGAAATTAAATGAACCATACAGACTGATGGAATGCCTGGCAAAAGTATTCATACCCATTCAAACTCACAATTAGACATGTTAGAGTCCTCATTATTATGAAGGTAGGAGGTAAACCAACACAAAGCATCACTTAACTGGGAATTGGAAGGAAAGTGACAGAGTTCTAACCTTAATTTTATTTACAAACAAAAATCTAAAAAGTGTGGCATGCATATGTATTCAGGTCCCAATGAGTGAATATTTTGTAGAGTCAATTTTCAAATGCAAATTCAGCAGCAAGTCCTGTTATGTTCATCTCTACTGGCTTTGCGCATCTACTGACTGAAATCACCATCCATTTAATTTAAAACAGCTCAAGCTCGGAAAGATGGACTGGAAAGAATGAAAATACATTTTCTAGTTGCACCAAAGAATCCTCTAGAGTAAAATCTTGCCTTTAACCTTTTTTTTTTTAAATGTCCACCTGCCTCAACCATTTGTGCTTGGGAACCAAATTTGTACAATTCCTGTTGTCTGGGACCACAGAAAATTGTTCCAAATGTTATTTGGGTTGATTTTTTTTTGGACAGCAATGTCCTAAAATGACATCTGATTTAAATTTGAATCTCCTGCAAATGACTGACTCCTACCAAATTACTTTTCCTTAAGCAGACCTACAGTAGCTGTTATTAGAAAAAATGTGAATTGGTTATTGTATTAGGAGCAAGAGCCAGCCCCAAAAATACTCTTCATAATTTGATTCTCTTCAAAAATAAACCACAGAACAAAAATTTCATGCTCTAAATAAGAGGAATGTTTCAGCGCACCAGACAGTTGCTGATGAAGTCAGTCTTGGTTGTTTACTCAGTTTTATTATTTTTTATTATTTTAGCAAACCTCAAGCAAAGACTGAGTAGTTGCTGTTCGAAACTCGGCAAAGCTCCAATGCAGTTGGTGTTTAACAAACCCGATGACTGACTTACTGCCTTAAGAAAATATTGAACAGTGAACAACATGATCACATGGACGTCAATGTGCTTAACAGCAACAGTCCAGCCAATAGTTGGAGCCTTTCTTCAAACAAAGGAGGCCTTGACCTAACAAATAATACATGATCTATACCTTTAAGAACGTATTCACACTGCTTTAAAGAACTGTGCATGACACTTTCCCTCTGGCACAGCCAAGAAAGAGTTATTGAAAACACTAAAGCTCTAAAATTCAGTAATTTATGGACACAAACACGACTGCTTTATGGGTATTTTTAAAGCCTCAACACACATGCAGACGAGAGAGAAGGTTCGCTCAAGGAGTAGGAATCAGAAGAAAAAAAACAACAACCTTAAAACACTACTGAGAATTTTAACAAAGCATCCCTATGGTTTGCCGAAATGTTGCCAAAACATTTAGTTCACAAATGTTTTGGCTAAGCTTTGTCTTATAGTTTCACTTTATCAGAAGGCTTCATCTTTGTGGCTTTTCAGCTCATGTCAGTACAGGACTTGATTCACTAGAGATAATGATATGCTTACTCTTCAGTCAGCATCTTCACAAGGTGTTTTGCTTTTGTTTCAAGGTAGATGTACCCATTTTACACACAAAAACATGTTCATCTCTTTCCTGAAGGATACAATGGCTGGACAGTTTGAACCTTACATTTTCAGGCATCTGGAACCTCAGGATTAACCAGACTTGTGGAGGTCTTCAATTCCCTTTCTGATATCTTAGTTGATTTTGTTCATTTTTTATATGAAATGAATCACCCTATCACAAGCTTACAAAGCTATGACATCATCATCTGGGCTTAGAAGCAAATTAGCCCTGTTGTTTGTAGTTCTGATTTTGAAGGAAGTATTAATAAAACTTTTTTGAAAAAATTTTAGGACATTTTTTTTTCCACCAAAGTATTCCTTGGATTTCCATAGTTCAAAGTGACGTCAGATCACCCAAGAACTACCATCTTGTTTAAGAGACATATTTTACAAGTTCTGCTTACTTGGAATTTGAATTCAGGCCAACTAAAAAAAAAGAGATGATTGGAAAAAAAGAGCCAGTTTTTGAAAATATTTTCTGTCATTTATAATTTCTTTTAAAGGAAAAAAGGGGGGTTGAGGGAGAATGTCATAAAATTGGAAATCAAATTTGGCATTTATTTATTTTGAGGCCATATCGGTGAGTCCTACAAGTAATAGAAAGAAACATTGTTCCTTTCGAAGCTAAGAAAAAACAAATATGTAAATAAAAATTGTTTACTAATTTCTCCATTTTTAAATCAGACATCATTTTTACCCCATCTCCTTTTAAATCCCTAAGATTTTTCTGATATTGTACCCCAAATCATAAACCTCTGCCTTCTTCATAACTCTAGTACTTTCTCTCAGACCCCTACACACCTATCATAAATCATTTGCTTTAATGGCCAAGGCATGGAAAAGTAAAGCAAAAAACAATAAAAGTCTGATTTACTGTAGCAAGATGGTCAAAGACAGAGAGAAGAAAAAACGAAATACCCAATAGAGGAGATAAGATTGCATCACATGAAGGCTGTTAATCATGATGGTTATGCATGTCTATGTATATATGAGATTGCATGTGTGTGTAAAAGTCCTAAGAAGAAGGCTTTGAGATCTATCATGCAACATCTGGGAGAGTTATAGATAGGACAAAGCAAGAGGCGATTAAAGAAGACAACACAGCTGCAACATGATGAACACCTTGATGGACTGTGACTTTTACAACCAGATCTGGTGCCATGATGCAGCCATGCATAAAAACACACATTTTTTAACTGTTCTTCTCCTCTACATTTCTGAGTATATCTGATCAGAGGAGAAGCCATGTTTGCGGCAACACATAGGGAGAGAGAGAACTGGTGATGAAAAGGTTAGATTTACAGTCTTTAACATTGCTTATTCAAAGAGTAATGTGTTGTAACAGAGCCAGGGAATTATGTAACTTGATCATTGAGATATGAAAAAAATCCATCACAAAGGAAGATGCATACCAAAATATTTTACATAAAGACAAAAAAAAAAAAGGGTCACAATATAGTTAGTTTATTCCAAAATTATTCAACTACTGGCAGAAATCTGTTTTACATTTTAATAAAACTAGAATATAGAAAATTATTTGTTTATTATAGCATTTTCAGTCAAACCAGCCTTTTAATTGCTGATCAACTTTTTGTTTGCTTCTACTGGTATTTTGATGAAATCATCAAAATCATCTTTGCTAAGGAAAGTCTTTGAGGTTGGAAGGCCTCATCAACCTAACCCTAACCCTTAGTTCACTCCACTGATCCTCCATCAGATTTAACTTGGGGGTCCAGCTGAACCATATAAAAATGTTTAAATAACTTTCAATTAAACATTTTTTTTATCTTGGTAAAGACTGATTAAACCTTATTCAACAAGGGGTATGAATAATTTTGGGTCTTAAATATTTAATATTCTTGACAAATATTTTTTGTAGGTTTTTTGTTATCTTTTCTTAGCTGATGTGTTCATTAAAATACTCATCTTTATAATTTATAAGATGTGTTTAGCTGGTTTTCTTTCTCAGTGTTCCTGAGATGCTGCAGTTTCTCTAGTTTTCTTTCTATTTTGCAAACAGAAACCTAAACTGTCAGCGAAGTCTGAAATCCACCACCTTCTCACAATAAACAATCCTGGGCAGACATTTACAAGTCTACATCCAGGCTCTGTCCACACTGCTCCAACAGCACATGATGAAGCAGCTTTGAGCAATTTGTTCGCAATACAGACTCATATTCCTCTGAGGAATAAAACTAAGAGCTGCTCAAGTTACAAAGAATTACATCAAGGTTAAAAGCCGACTGGAAAATGGCAAGGTCGACAAAAAGGATCCAATGTAGTAATCTGCAGACAGAAACAAACCAGTGACTACTTGTATCTTTTCTATTTAATCAGCTACTTGACCTCGTTTTAATGTCAAGACCTTTCCAAGACACAGTTGTCAGTGCTGTGAGTGACACACTTGCTATCTGTGTGCCTGTACTTGTATTTATCTTCTTTTGTTTGACCAGGCAGATCACTTTAGAGGCAAATTACTTCATGAGTGTCAAGGTAATATCAAACACGTTAAACGGAGATTTGCACAAAGATCTGGTCTGATCATAAAACACAGATAGGCCAAAGAAGAATTAGTGCAATTAGTCTCTGGAACATAAACAGAATATGTAACATGCATTTATCATTTACCTATTTTACTTAGATACCCTTAATAAAATAAAATGTAAAATGTAAAGTAATAAACAGTCAGACTCCACCTGTATGTATATTCAAAGAACTCCTATTTCAAGTCAACTACAAGCCATGTGGGTGACATAGCAAACACATCGCAGAAGATGTCCTGCGCAAAAAACGACCAGCAAATTTGGAAGAAAACCTGTTAGAGGCAGAAAAAATATTTAAAGAGAGGAAAAAGAAAAATTAACCCCCAGCCTCCATCCTGGCCCTCTTCCAGTTATTCACTATTTATGTTGATCAAATTAAAACACATTAAAGTTAGTGGGTATAATATAACAATGTGTGGAAAGGTTCATGAGGTGTGAATACTTTCGCATAACAGTATAATCTGTAGCATGGTGTGATTGTAGTTGTACGGTGAAAATCTTGGCCCCTAAAAAGAACTGATTAGAATACAGTACATACAGTATGACAATAAACACCTCAGACTCAGATATGTTTCTTTTAATCTATTTATTTCATCCCTATTATCTCCATTTATCTATTGATTTTAATTTAGTTTATCCCAATGATTTGACTCATCCATGAAAAAAAGGGAGATCCAAAGATTAACATAAAACAGGCCTCAATCCAGATGCTATTTTCCCTCCCCCCATTACATATTTTATTTGTCATGGTTCTCTGTGTTATATGGTCACTTAGAAAAAGAAAGTGCACATACAGTAAAAAAAGAATAAGAAAAAACCTTAAGGTGTGGCTTTTGGATCTTGGACTGGTAATCTTGCACGGTGCAGGGATTCGACAGACGATGAGTTAACCTCTCTGATCCTTATCATTTATTGGAAGTAATTCAATCGTTGAAATATGCATCGTGACCTGAAGTGATCTGTGCCGCATAGCTGCTCTCATCTCCTTCAAAGAGTGTGTGTGCAGTCATACTAAACATACCTCAGCTGAGCTGCTGTCTCTAACAAACTCAACCACAGGCATGTTCCTCTTACTCAATGCCTAGAATACCAGAGAGCAGAGTGAGAATATGACTAGAATGAAGAAGTGAGCAAAAGCAAAGAGAAAGAGCTGAGCAAATAGCTTGCAAGCATCTTTGAATAAACCAAACTGGTTCCCATTGCATTTAATGGACGAGGAAAGAAGTCACCAAAACAAATGAAGATATGATCAGATTTTAGAGTGAAACTAAAGAAAAGCCAAAAACAGAATCTGAAATAAGGAACATTAGTCTGAATTTATTTGAGCTCTGTTAATTATGATCATGGGAAAAAGTCATTTCTGTATGACCCTAGCTAAAAGTAACCAAGGGAGTGGAGGTCAGCAGGGTCTACTAACCCAACCTATGCTCCCTGTACCTCACCCCGTCACTGTAAGATCACTCTGCACTTCATCACCCTGAGTTTCTCAAATCAGAGCTGCAGCTAGTGCTTACAAATGTATACATACTTCTTAAATCGTTTAACATTTAATCATAATAAACCAATTTAGAGTAATTTTCTGCTAATTTTTTTCTACTTTGCAAAAAAACCCCACCTCAGATTGCACAGATTTTATGTGAAGATTAATCTTTAAGTCTTGCCTTAGATTCTCAATTGGATCTATTCTGGACTTTGACTAGGCCATGCTAGCACTAAAAGGTGTTGTTTGGCATCAGACGGGTGTAACTGTGGGATTGTCCTGCATTTAGCTCCATCCATATTCCAATTAATTTCCCTCTCCCATTTGAAACTAACAATTCCCACAAAAAACATGGCCACCACTGTGTTTTCTGGTGGGCATAGTGCAGACATGACGATTGCCGTGTTAGTTTTTAAGTTTTATAAACTAATACTAAGTTTAAATGTGGTCGTTTCTGTGCTTATGTGTTTGCAGTGTCCTCTGCATGACTTGTGGTAAACTGCAAGTAGGACTTCATGTTTTTTTTTTGGCACTGTTGTATTTAGTAATTAGGTAGCTTCTGAAGGAACTAGATGTTATTTAGGGATGTCAGAAAAAAAGGGGGCTAAAGAAAAATGCAGGCCACAATTTTCAGATGTTCATTCCTGAACAGTTTGGACACCCACATGTCATTACATTTTCAATTATAGACTAGTTTATGTTGATTTATCAGATAAAATCTCAGTAAAACTCTTGGAAGTCTGTCCATTGTAAAGACAACATATGAAGAAGTAGTAAATATTACTGTAGTTTCTGTTAGCTCCCTGTTTACAAATCCAGGTTGCTTCAGCTCACAGAAGATCCAGTTATAAACATCATAAGGTAATATCTTTAGTCGATTTAATACTGTAGGTTAGTGAAGCAGGGATTGCTTTTTGTGTATATTTACTACACTAATCTCTTCTGTGTGAAACAAGCAGCTCATGTGACCGTAAATGTTTAAAATACAATATCTGAGCTTATGGTACCTTTTCATAATGGCAAAAAGAGCTCTGATGAGACCAATGTGTCCAAATTAAACCAAGAGAAACAAGAAAATGACAAATATCTCTATATGTAATTATTGTGAAAAAATAAAAAAGCCAAAACAATAACAGACAAAAACAGGAACCAGATTTCTTTTAAAAACTTGCCCCAAAGCTAGATCCAACTCCCCAAATTGCGGTTAAAAAAGGTTGTAAAAATATGAAACCCCTTTAATTCTAAATCTAAGCTGAGTCGAGGAGATTCACTGATCCCTGAGCCACACTGGGTCCGACTACCAGATGATGCTGAATTATTTTATTCAAACTTCCTCTATAAAAGACAGCTTTATGAGGGGCACGATGACTTACAACGGGGTAAAGTTGGCTGTGAAGCTTGGATGGGAAGAGTCAATATTTCAACTTTAAATGATATATTGCATTGAATGGCAGGATTAATTGTTTGCTCTCACACAAACAGTAACAACTTCTGCTTTCAGTACACTCATTACTCCTCTTTCCACTGGCCATATTTTATTCCCTCATATCCAGCTTCCCAGAACTGCATCTACTTAACCCTGCGTGCTCCTGGTTTGTTAGCCAGGTTCTTCCTCTTCTTTTTGCATGGCACTGCATTTTTCTTGGACATTGTTTTTCCAAGCTGCAGGGTTAAAGGGTTCGGTGGGAAAAAGGGCAAATGGAAGATGGCAGTCGCATCATGAGGCAGCCCACACACACAGCTGTCAGAGCGCATTTATGTGTGACTGCCGATGAAACACACGTCCACCAAACTCAACTGAGCACAGCTGACAATATTGAAGACAAACAAAGAGAATGCCCTCCTCAGCATCTAAACAACAAAGAGATGAATGATAATTATTCAAAGACTATCCTAACAGGAACTTTTAAATTGGACTAATCATCTCTTCATATACTAATTATACAATGCTACACATATTTTATAAACATCAGCCCCAAAACATTATTCAACTTTGTTCTTTGGTCTAAATAAAAAAAATACACTTTGAAAACACAAAGAGACGCAGAGAATTTTAAATGTATGGATATGTGAAAAGAACCTCATGTGCACTGTTAGGTACGGTGGAGGATGTGTGATGCGAAGAGCCTGTTTCCCTTCCACAGGTCCTGGGATTTTTGCTGTATTCTTACAAGAAGATTTTAAATAACAATCTGATGAACTTTGTCTAAAACCTGAAAATGAGATGATATTGGGCCTTTAAATAAAACAACTGGAAACATATGACCAGATCCACCCAGAAATGTCCCATTTTTCAGAAAATCAATTAGAGTTTAGATTTATGGTCCAACCAAAATGATTTGCTTGGTGGTCGGGTCAAACTCAGACATCAGGGACTCCCCTTGTAGATAATGGATGGATAATTGGATGGAACTTGCAATATGTGTCGATGTCTGATGAGCTGCTGCTTTGCAGCAAAAAATATGGTCTTATTTGGCCTCACAAAAAGTAAAAATCCACAGGAATATTTTTAACAAAACATGCAAATTGCAGCAATACATGTCATATTTTACTTTTAATTTGGCTGTGAATAAGAACGTTCCTAAAAAAATGTAAAAATAGATAGAAAACAAAACATTCAGTTTTGTTTTATAACTATTGTGTTATATCGATGTACAGTCCTGTCTCGAGACCTTCGAGGTTCTTACGTAGAATTTCCCTTTTCAATAACAATGCTTTTGTTTTCCTTTTTTCCCCCCATTTCTTATGGATTCCTCATGATAGTATGATTCCAAATAATAAATCTCAAGTCAGTTTATACCCTCTATGAGCTGTATGGAGGATCCATAAATGTCGGCTAAACCTGAACTTATAATAAAGGTGGAACAAACTATAAAAGTAACAGTAAATTATGAACGTAAAAGGTGAATGAGGTCAGAAATGACAGCGCATATAAAACAGAAAAAGGGGTCACACAACAACCAGAATGAAGTGAGACAGTTGGATGATTTAAGCACAAGTTTGCTCATCAATGCAGAGAGGCGAACAGCAAATTTAAGTGCAGACATGATTTGAGGAGTGATTATAAAACAGCCTGCAGAAATTCCCGTCAGCCCAGCTTGGCTCTACGTGGCAAAGTGCCTGCATTTAAAACTGTTAGCAGGCAGGAGTTGGCTCCAAGCTTCACGAGAGTTTTATAGGTTCCCCTGGGCAGAGCTATAAGCTGCCTCGCCATCTTTTACTGAACCACAGTGATTAGGAGTCCGATGTGGTGACGGCCCTGCAGCCACTGGACTGTGATTTACAGCTCAGACCAAATGCATGTTTTTTTTTCCACTATTTGTCATCACTACAAGAATTTGCTCCCCTTTCTTTTTATGTATTTGTTAAGTAAATATCTATTTATTGTTGAAGTAAGAGCAAGTAAATGTGCAAATGGAAACATAAAAAGTAGAACTGTCAATCTCAAGTATGAACTAATTTACAAAACAGATTAAATGAAACAACAAGTCAACAGACGTGAAACCAATATGAAAAACCCAGGAAATAGTTTTTGTAAACTGCAAACTACAGATAAATGTGAGAATATGAGTTTTAAAAACCAGCCTCTTGTTCTATGCTTTGCTTCTGGACTCTCGGCTACTAAGAAAATTGTTACTTACTGGAGGCGTGGACTGTGTTGAAGTCTTAAATTCTACCCAATTGCTAACATTTAACTGCGACTTCATAGCACTGATCTGTAATTCACCAGATCAATGCTATGAAGCTTACCGGAAATCGCCTACTTTATAAACAACCATCCTCCACTGCTAAGAGCTGTAGAGTTGAACGAGTCAGATTTTAATGTTAATTCAATGTTTGGAAGTGTGGCAAACACGGATTGAATGGCTTTGTTCACTTCCTCTGCAGCCACTGCTAAAACTACAGACAAGACTACAATTCAAAAATATTGCAGAAAATTTATGTCATCGTTAAATTCTCCTTCTGTTCGCTGATTGATCGGAGACAATCCAATTCAATGGGAAAAAACCCCAGAAGAAGCAGTGAAGAGAGATTAGAATCGAGCAGAAATGTGTGTAAGGCAGTGGCCAGGTTATGTTGTAAAGGCTAATTCAGGTAAAAAAAAATTTAATAAAAGAATTAGTTTCTAATAATTTAGAATCAAAATTAATAAATAATGCAGTATCTCATTTAAAAGTATTTTATTTTTTGTCTTTGGATCTGTCAAACACTCTTAAATGTGTAAAACCCTTCAATATAATAGCATCACCTGGACCGGGTAAAAGGCTGCAGAAGGTATTAAAGTTGCGAGTCTGAAAATGGGGCCTCATGTCTCAATGAGACTTTTCTGTGTAAACAAAAGTTAAGTAAAATAAAGTCATTCTTGGGCATCTTGAAGCCCAAGAAAAACAACCCAATTTTTCAAAATTCCCCCTTACCATCCCTCTCAGTGTGCGCAGTGTCAAGATAAATTTTCTCTGGTATTTACCCAGTCTTGTTTTTACAGTTCAACCTTCCAATTAATACTCAGGCGGCAGATACTGGAATCTTAGGTAAGTACACATATATCTTGTTGTTAACTCCTGACTTATGAAAATGCTTGTAACAGTAACTTTATTGTCAATGTACCCACAAAATCCCTGTCTAAGCTTTTATTTATTTTTCATAAAGGTTAAGTCAAACCATCCGTACAAAGATTACATTTGAATTTGAATTATTGGGGCCTGCCATGCAAAGCAATGGCAGGAACCTATTACTATTGTCGGAGAGAAGCGTCTCTTTAATTGGGGCCTGCCATGCAAAGCAATGGCAGGAACCTATTACTATTGTCGGAGAGAAGCGTCTCTTTAATATTCTTTATTCTTCCGTAACCGTTAATGCGGCTCATACCGCTTGGTGCACACCTACAAATGAGGTATCAAAACGTGCAGAAAATTCACGCCATTGGAGCTATTACTTGTGGTGGGATTTGGGCTTAACGTGGCGACATAATTCGCAAAACACTACGAAAAAAACCCCATTATAAGTCAATGGGAAAAATCCTAGAAATACCCTATTTTTGAGGATTTTCTGTGTCGTCACAAATTCACCTAGAAATGCCATTCAAATTTCATTTTGTAGATACGTCTGTGATCTCTTCGAAAGTGAAGACGGCTCGTCGATACCAGTTACGGTTTGTCCACAATTTGCCTCTAAGCGACCCAAAGTTTCTCATTTTTCTTCAAATTAGAGTGACAGCCCATCTCGGTTCAGATCTGGGCACAACATTTCTTTCTCTCATCGCTGTAAATGCTCTGAGTGAGGTACAGATATGAATCTCGGGACTATCGCAGAAGACACATTGAACTGTCATACGCTACAAACGCTTTTTGAATATGTATTACGGTTCCTGAACAGGAAGGATTTGTTTCCAATGCTTCTTTTCAGTAAAACGTGTTTGCTCAAACACACAATTGTGTGTTTGACAGCTCAGAGCTCAGAGCTCACACCCTGCTGAGACCATTATTTACCATAGCAACGGATCTCAAGAGGCTATTGGCTGCTGATTTGTACTACAAATACGCATCATTGTAGTTCTATCTATCCTCAGTTGAAACAGATCAGGACTGAGAACTGGCCTTTAGAACTACCTGCTGCTATGGGCTGTATATAACTGATTTAACTCAGTAACTGTTACACATGGGATTAGTTTGGAACTTTAAAATTAAGCATACTGAAAATTTCAAAATAAAAGCCTTGAATATTTTACATGACGTAATTGCTCTTTTTGGCCGTATATGACTTTTTCATCCAAAGCAATGTTACACATGGGATTAGTTTGGAACTTTAAAATTAAGCATACTGAAAATTTCAAAATAAAAGCCTTGAATATTTTACATGACGTAATTGCTCTTTTTGGCCGTATATGACTTTTTCATCCACAGCACTGTTACACATGGGATTAGTTCGGAACTTTAAAATGGAGCATAATAATAATTTCAAAATAAAAGCCTTGAATATTTTTACATCAGGCAATTGCTGTTTTTGGCTTTATGTGACTTTTTCATCCAAAGCACTGTTACACATGGTATTAGTTCAGAACTTTAAAATGAAGCGTAATGAAAATTTCAAAATAAAAGCCTTGAATATTTTTAAATCATGTAATTGCTGTTTTTGGCTTTGTATGACTTTTTCATCCAAAGCACTGTTACACATGGGATTAGTTTGGCCCTCTGAAATGAAGCATACTGAAAATTTCAAAATAAAAGCCTTGAATATTTTTACATCATGTAATTGCTCTTTTTGGCTTTATTTGACTTTTTCATCCAAAGCACTGTTACACATGGTATTAGTTTGGCCCTTTGAAATGAAGCATACTGAAAATTTCAAAATAAAAGCCTTGAATATTTTTACATGACGTAATTGCTCTTTTTGGCTTTATATAACTGATTTAACCCAGCAATTGTTACACATGGGATTAGTGTGGCAATTTAAAATTAAGCTTGATGAAAATTTCAAAATAAAAGCCTTGAATATTATTACATCAGGTAATTGCTGTTTTTGGCTTTATTTGACTTTTTCATCCAAAGCACTGTTACACATGGTATTAGTTTGGCCCTTTGAAATGAAGCTTAACAAAAATTTCAAAATAAAAGCCTTGAATATTTTTACATCAACTACTTGCGTTTTCAGCATTATATAACTGATTTAACCCAATGACTATTACACATGGGATTAAAATAGACTGTTTTGCATGAGCAGCAGATAGATCCTCTATTGCACATGTGTCAAACTCAAGGCCCGCGGGCCACATGTTGCCCGCTACGTCATTTTATGTGGCCCTCTCCCCCCTACCACCGTTTTACAGCCCCATTGATTGACTTAAAATAGGTTTTGAGGACGAATTGACTACAAACTACATATCCCATAATGCCTTCCGATTCTTACCAACCAACATTACGGCTTCTCGCCACTAGAGTGCAGCAGAGTCACCTCAAGCTGATTATTAATTTTCCCAGCGAATAAAACTGAAACATCGACAAGCTAACAAGCTAAAGAGCGAAGTCCCGTGATGTTTCAATCGAGGACTTTTACCGTCTACTGCCCCCTGATTTGATGCCACAGCTTCGACTCCATGCAGCTCGTGTTTTGTCCACGTTTGGAAGCACCTATCTGTGCGAACAGATGTTTTCAATAATGACTTTAAACAAGACCAAGCACAGATCGCGCATTACTGACGAAAACCTACACGCCGTTTTGCGGATTGCCACAGAATAGAACTAAAACCAGACATCGACGAACTGACCAGGGGAAAACGGTGCCTGACATCCGGCCAGAAAACATTGGTAAGCACAAACAAACTACATTTAAATAGAATGAATGTAAAACCAAAACTCAGTATACTGGAATATGCATATAGTTTATTGATTTTGCTAACATTAGCGTTTCTGCTGATTTTAGCTGATATACTTACTTTATAATACTGAATGGTGCACGTCCGCCTCGCTTAACGTTCTTGCGGTTCTCCGCGTGCCACTGATTACGTTGCGGCGTTCTTTAGCGTCGACGCCGATTTGTGGCGTGACGACGCCGGGCCCATGCCCGACGGGCGCGCCTTGGCAGGCCCCGGCTAAATTTCTTCCGAAATTTTCTAGTTGGGGCCTGCCATGCAAAGCAATGGCAGGAACCTATTACTATTGTCGGAGAGAAGTGTCTCTTTAAGTATTATTATTATAATTCTTTATAACCGTTAATGCGGCTCATACCGCTGGGTGCACACCTACAAATGAGGTATCAAAACGTGCAGAAAATTCACGCCATTGGAGCTATTACTTCTGGTGGGATTTGGGCTTAACGTGGCGACATAATTCGCAAAAAACTACGAAAAAAACCCCATTATAACTCAATGGGAAAAATCCTAGAAATACCCTATTTTGGAGGATTTGCTGTGTCGTCACAAATTCACCTAGAAATGCCATTCAAATTTCATTTTGTAGATACGTCTGTGATCTCTTCGAAAGTGAAGACGGCTCGTCGATACCAGTTACGGTTTGTCCACAATTTGCCTCTAAGCGACCCAAAGTTTCTCATTTTTGCTCAAGTTAGAGTGCGTTTCTGGCTGCTTAGAGTGAGAGATGAAGACAACTTTTTCAACCCAAATCATTTTTGAAATCGCCATCACGCCCACAAATATCGCACGATTAGTATCAAAATCGGTCTTGACATTGATACGCCTGTCTGCTCCGGTAAAATGTTTTCGAAATTTATCTAGACCGTACGGTTTTCTGTCACGGTGCTTCAGAGCAAAGTCATGCGACAGGATTTTCTGAGGCTGTCTGAGGCTCTCTCCCATGTATTTGAATAGAATTTCAGATCTGGGCACAACATTTCTTTCTCTCATCGCTGTAAATGTTCTGACTGAGGTACAGATATGAATCTCGGGACTATCGCAGAAGACACATTGAACTGTCATACGCTGCAAACGCTTTTCGAATATGTATTACGGTTCCCGAACAAGAAGGATTTGTTTCCAATGCTTTTTTGTCAGTAAAATGTGTTTGCTCAAACACACAATTGTGTGTTTGAGAGCTCAGCGCTCAGAGCTCACACCTGCTGAGACCATTATTTACCATAGCAACGGAACTCAAGAGGCTATTGGCTGCTGATTTGGACTACAGATACGCATCGCTGTAGTTCTATCTATCCTCAGTTGAAACAGATCAGGACTGAGAACTGGCCTTTAGAACTACCTGCTGCTATGGGCTGTATATAACTGATTGAACTCAGTAACTGTTACACATGGGATTAGTTTGGAACTTTAAAATTAAGCATACTGAAAATTTCAAAATAAAAGCCTTGAATATTTTACATGACGTAATTGCTCTTTTTGGCCGTATATGACTTTTTCATCCAAAGCAATGTTACACATGGGATTAGTTTGGAACTTTAAAATGGAGCATAATAATAATTTCAAAATAAAAGCCTTGAATATTTTACATGACGTAATTGCTCTTATTGGCCGTATATGACTTTTTCATCCAAAGCAATGTTACACATGGGATTAGTTCGGAACTTTAAAATGGAGCATAATAATAATTTCAAAATAAAAGCCTTGAATATTTTTACATAATGTAATTGCTTTTTTTGGCCGTATATGACGTTTTCATCCAAAGCACTGTTACACATGGGATTAGTTTTGAACTTTAAAATGAAGCTTAACAAAAATTTCACAATAAAAGCCTTGAATATTTTTACATCATGTAATTGCTCTTTTTGGCTTTATTTGACTTTTTCATCCAAAGCACTGTTACACATGGTATTAGTTTGGCCCTTTGAAATGAAGCTTAACAAAAATTTCAAAATAAAAGCCTTGAATATTTTTACATCAGGAAATTGCTCTTTTGAGCTTTATATAACTGATTTAACCCAGCAATTGTTACACATGTGATTAGTGTGGCAATTTAAAATTAAGCTTGATGAAAATTTCAAAATAAAAGCCTTGAATATTTTTACATCAGGTAATTGCTGTTTTTGGCTTTATGTGACTTTTTCATCCAAAGCACTGTTACACGTGGTATTAGTTTGGCCCTCTGAAATGAAGCATACTGAACATTTCAAAATAAAAGCCTTGAATATTTTTACATCAACTACTTGCTTTTTCAGCATTATATAACTGATTTAACCCAATGACTATTACACATGGGATTAAAATAGACTGTTTTGCATGAGCAGCAGATAGATCCTCTATTGCACATGTGTCAAACTCAAGGCCCGCGGGCCACATGTGGCCGGCTACGTCATTTTATGTCGCCCTCTCCCCCCTACCACCGTTTTACAGCCCCATTGATTGACTTAAAATAGGTTTTGAGCACGAATTGACTACAACCTACATATCCCATAATGCCTTCCGATTCTTACCAACCAACATTACGGCTTCTCGCCACTAGAGTGCAGCAGAGTCACCTCAAGCTGATGATTAATTTTCCCAGCGAATAAAACTGAAAGATCGACAAGCTAACAAGCTAAAGAGCGAAGTCCCGTGATGTTTCAATCGAGGACTTTTACCGTCTACTGCCCCCTGATTTGATGCCACAGCTTCGACTCCATGCAGCTCGTGTTTTGTCCACGTTTGGAGGCACCTATCTGTGCGAACAGATGTTTTCAATAATGACTTTAAACAAGACCAAGCACAGATCGCGCATTACTGACGAAAACCTACACGCCGTTTTGCGGATTGCCACAGAATAGAACTAAAACCAGACATCGACGAACTGACCAGGGGAAAACGGTGCCTGACATCCGGCCAGAAAACATTGGTAAGCACAAACAAACTACATTTAAATAGAATGAATGTAAAACCAAAACGCAGTATACTGGAATATGCATATAGTTTATTGATTTTGCTTGTGTTTTGTTTATTTACAGAACACAACGCAATTTTTAAACTGAGCAGTAATTTTACATCCATGCAAACTCAAATGTAATATTTAAAACTTGAATACATAAAATCAGTTATTTAACAATATGAGGTGTTGTTTAAAAATAAAAAAGATAGCAATTTCTTTTTATTGCAGAGACATTAGATTCTTAAATTTATGGTATTCTTTAAATGTTGTAATTTTGGTTCATTGTAAACTTTACCTGTAAAAAGTTTGTAGAAATCTTTAACATAAGGTCAATATATATTTTTAAACTGTAATATGTTGTGTGTGTGCGTTATTGAAAATTTATATTTGTGACAATCATTAGGTAAATGCTAATGAACTGCCTTCCTGCAGTTTATGAGCATTGAACTGTTACTAAACAGTTCAATGCAAGGTTCATTAGCGTTAGCATTTTAGCTTCAATAAGCTATTAGCTATTTATTTTACTTTTTAGCAATGTTTAGTATACTGAATGGAGTAAATCAATTACAGAAAATATCCTAGTGATTTCCCACATACTGATGAAAGCAATGACGCTAACATTAGCGTTTCTGCTGATTTTAGCTGATATACTTACTTTATAATACTGAATGGTGCACGTCCGCCTCGCTTAACGTTCTTGCGATTCTCCGCGTGCCACTGATTACGTTGCGGCGTTCTTTAGCGTCGACGCCGATTTGTAGCGTGACGACGCCGGGCCCATGCCCGACGGGCGCGCCTTGGCAGGCCCCGGCTAAATTTCTTCCGAAATTTTCTAGTATTCTTTATTTTTCTTCCGTAACCGTTAATGCGGCTCATACCGCTGGGTGCACACCTACAAATGAGGTATCAAAACGTGCAGAAAATTCACGCCATTGGAGCTATTATTTTTGGTGGGATTTGGGCTTAACGTGGCGACATAATTCGCAAAAAACTACGAAAAAAACCCCATTATAAGTCAATGGGAAAAATCCTAGAAATACCCTATTTTTGAGGATTTTCTGTGTCGTCACAAATTCACCTAGAAATGCCATTCAAATTTCATTTTGTAGATACGTCTGTGATCTCTTCGAAAGTGAAGACGGCTCGTCGATACCAGTTACGGTTTGTCCACAATTTGCCTCTAAGCAACCCAAAGTTTCTCATTTTTGCTCAAATTAGAGTGAGAGCCGATCTCGGTTCAGATCTGGGCACAACATTTCTTTCTCTCATCGCTGTAAATGCTCTGAGTGAGGTACAGATATGAATCTCGGGACTATCGCAGAAGACACATTGACCTGTCATACGCTCCAAACGCTTTTCGAATATGTATTACGGTTCCCGAACAGGAAGGATTTGTTTCCAATGCTTTTTGTCAGTAAAATGTGTTTGCTCAAACACACAATTGTGTGTTTGACAGCTCAGAGCTCAGAGCTCACACCCTGCTGAGACCATTATTTGCCATAGCAACGGATCTCAAGAGGCTATTGGCTGCTGGTTTGGACTACAAATACGCATCGCTGTAGTTCTATCTATAGTGGACCGCTCAGTTGAAACAGATCAGGACTGAACTGGCCTTTAGAACTAATTGCTGCTATGGGCTGTATATAACTGATTTAACTCAGTAACTGTTACACATGGGATTAGTTTGGAACTTTAAAATTAAGCATATTGAAAATTTCAAAATAAAAGCCCTGAATATTTTTACATGACGTAATTGCTCTTTTTGGCTTTATTTGACTTTTCCATCCAAAGCACTGTTACACATGGGATTAGTTTGGCCCTCTGAAATGAAGCATACTGAAAATTTCAAAATAAAAGCCTTGAATATTTTTACATCATGTAATTGCTTTTTTTGGCCGTATATGACTTTTTCATCCAAAGCACTGTTACACATGGGATTAGTTTGGAACTTTAAAATGGAGCATAATAATAATTTCAAAATAAAAGCCTTGAATATTTTTTACATCATGTAATTGCTGTTTTTGGCTTTGTATGACTTTTTCATCCAACGCACTGTTACACATGGGATTAGTTCGGAACTTTAAAATGGAGCATAATAATAATTTCAAAATAAAAGCCTTGAATATTTTTACATCATGTAATTGCTCTTTTTGGCTTTATTTGACTTTTTCATCCAAAGCACTGTTACACATGGTATTAGTTTGGCCCTTTGAAATGAAGCATACTGAAAATTTCAAAATAAAAGCCTTGAATATTTTTTACATGAAGTAATTGCTCTTTTTGGCTTTATTTGACTTTTTCATCCAAAGCACTGTTACACGTGGTATTAGTTCGGAACTTTGAAATGAAGCATACTGAAAATTTCAAAATAAAAGCCTTGAATATTTTTACATGACGTAATTGCTCTTTTTGGCTTTATTTGACTTTTTCATCCAAAGCACTGTTACACATGGTATTAGTTTGTCCCTTTGAAATGAAGCATACTGAAAATTTCAAAATAAAAGCCTTGAATATTTTTACATCATGTAATTGCTCTTTTTGGCTTTATTTGACTTTTTCATCCAAAGCACTGTTACACATGGGATTAGTTTGGCGCTTTGAAATGAAGCTTAACAAACATTTCAAAATAAAAGCCTTGAATATTTTTACATCAGCTACTTGTGTTTTGAGCATTATATAACTATTTTAACCCAATGACTGTTACGCATGGGATTAGTTTGGCCCTTTGAAATGAAGTTTAACAAAACTTCCAAAATAAAAGCCTTGACAACATTTTAAATCATACTGAATGGTGCACGTCCGCCTCGCTTAACGTTCTTGCGGTTCTCCGCGTGCCACTGATTACGTTGCGGCGTTCTTTAGCGTCGACGCCAATTTATGGCGTGACGACGCCGGGCCCAAGCCCAACGGGCGCGCCTTGGCAGGCCCCGGCTAAATTTCTTCCGAAATTTTCTAGTTATATTTAAACTATGTTAAGTGCTATTATTGTGCTTTATTTCTGGTCACTGATGTAAGATTTTAATTTTAAGACCCCAGTTGCAAGAAACCTTATTAAAGTACTACAGAAACCCCAGATCTGTGGGGGCCACCATAAACAACCTGAACCACTGATCTAAATAATTCACCAACAGTGCAGCTGGTTAACTTCAAGTCTGCTGCTGAAAATAGGAAAAAAATACGGACTCAATTAAGCACAAGATCAACAAAGAACAAACTTTCTTTTAAGCTAAATGTAAACAATGAGGTACAGAAAAATGTAAGGATGTATCTTTCCTTTTTTAATATTTCTAAATATGGAAAACCTTTCCTCTGGAATAACTGAGCAGTTCTATCTGGACCTTGTGGGATGTGTGTGAAATCTCTATTCCTGCAAATGACTGTAATACCTTGCAGATGGTATTGCATGTGTGTGCTGCACTGATAACTCCTAGCAGGAGCAGAAGGAGAGCAGAGAAAAGTCATGAACCACAGACTGTGGAGGCCAGTATGAAAAAACAAATGGTAGAAATTACACAGTGAGCACGGTTCCACAAGTGGAACTAAAGCACCCCTTGTCCGGAGGATCCCGGGGGTGGGGGTTGGTTTCAGGAGACACATGCGACCCGCCTCAGGCTCAGACACAGCGCTGCATGTTGAATCATTTTCTTGTTGAGAGTTTCTACACCTTTGGCCACGAGAGTGTAAGACAATACCGGAGTGAGAAATTTTAAATGGTTTAAGTTAGTTTTTAAAGTTTCATGCCAACATGAGGGGGAAACTGATGCTCTGCAGGAATGCACGTGGCAAACCAAGACAAATATTAGGCAGAAGCGGCTGCAGGACGCTGTGTAATTTAGTGACGTGTGGCTAAAAGTACACACAGGAAGTGACACAGTTCTAGTAGCTATCATCTTTCTGTACCTGGCTTGGACAAGCCAACATCGAAACAGTCTCTCAGCTGCCAATGGGTAGTTTGTCACTGGTGTCACGAAGTATTTGATAGCTCTATATATGCAACCATATGTGCACTACATGCACACTCAGATCAGGACCTACTCTCAATTTATTCAAACGTTTTGGATATTTTTTTTAGTTATTTTGCCATTTTACAGCCACACACTTGAATATTTTTGAAAGAAGTCCAGTTTAAAGTTGACCAAAAGCCACATATGGGACAATAGCTGAATTTTTTGGCCTGCAAGCAAAAACTAAAATGAATCATCTAGTGAAACATTGGGGTGGCAGGATGATGCTGTGGGGATATTTTTCTTCTGCAAAAATGGGGAAGTTGGTCATGAATAATAGAAAGATAGATGGAGCTAAGCATAGAGAAATATTTCAGGTTTGCCATGTTTTAACAGCAGCGCCATCCGTCTTTCCATCAAATCCAAAAGGACTCTCTGTCCCTGCTGAAGAAAAGCTTCCCCACACCATGATGCTTCCATTACCATGTTTCCCAATGGGGATGGTGTGCTCTGAATGATATGCCACATTTTGTTTCTGCCCCACAGTGTATATGAAGGTCAGAAAGTTAAAACTTGGTCTCTGTCTTCTGTGTCTACTACATGGCTTGTGGTAAACTTCAAACTTCTCAATGTTTTTCTTAAATGTTCACACAGGTGGAAATAATTTTTTATTGACCGATTTCAGGAGGTTACTTGTTACTTTAAAATTTATTTAAGGTTATTACTGTAAAGGTGGAGAGTACAAATGTGCACCACACTTTTCAGACTTGTTTGTAAAAAAAAAAAGAAAAAAGTAACTCATACATACCTATCAAGTTAGTCTAGATTATGTTGATCTATGGCATAAAAGTCTATTAAAATATATTGAAGTTTGTGTTGTAAATGACTCAAAGGGTATGAATACTTTTCTCCGGCACTTTAAATTGAATGTGAAAGAATACTGACACTGCAGAAAACAGTAAATGTCCTGTATTTTTAATTAAAATCTACCTCTGGATCAGATAATACTGAAAGTTGTAACGTTTCTTGCTCAGAACAGGTCCTGCAGGGTAGGTTTAAGACGAGGCTGGAATTTCTTTCCTAAGCCAGGCTGCAAGGTGAGTTGTTTGTTGCCTTTTAGTCAGCGCAGGAGTGCGCCTGGACTCGCCCCTCCCACCTACCTCCCTGCTCCGCTCCAACTCTCCCTCTGCTCTCCAATAAAGCGCTTTTTGTCCAGGGGAGTCGGCACTTGAGCGCATTCCTTGACGTGGAGGCTGGTCTACCTCTCTCTGACCGTTTGGTGAAGACTGTTCTTGATAGCCCAGGTCAATACATGTCCACGGGAAGGAAAGAAAAATACTTTCGTTTATTCTTGCAAGATCGTGCGCACACGGAAAACTACCAGATTTGGAGTTAACATCGGTGAAGTGCTCTGTTTGGATACGGACACAAGCGCGACAGCGCTCTTACAACTTCACCTCTACAAAGTTACGGGTAAGACTCTGCTGTATCTACTAATAAAATATGAACAAACTATTCTCAGGTCTTTAAGGCATTATGTTGTGAATCAAGACGCGTAAACTAGATGACGCGTAAAGCAGGAATGTGTATAATATAATCAGCGAACGACATCTTAACAGATTATGCATTTTTGACATACACGTGACTAGAGTTGTTATATTTTCGTCTTTAATTGCAACACCTTTAGCTTAAAAAAAGGCAGCATTGTTTTTTTTTTCCTTAAAGCGCTCATTTGAACGCACGTGTGTAACGTCACAATATCTCTTATAAGAATTTTACTGAAATGCATCAAATGTTTCAACTGACGGAAAACTAGGTTTACGTGAAGCTGCATGGACACGCTGCTGCCTTACTGGGATGATGAGTTAGGGGATGCGGTTGCATCTAATGCCTCAGGTCAACAATCAGTGACAAAAAAAAAAGCGTGTTGTTTTGTAACTGGACCAAGCATAGCGTGTGCGCGGTGCACAAAAGTAGCCGTCGGGGCGGTAACGAGGCGGGCTGGCGTTGGACCGCAGGACGCCGTGCAGCACGCAGGGACCGAGCCGAGCGTCTAGACCGCACCGAGCCGTGCTCACCGCAGAGGACAGCTGTTTTTGGAACATACAGCAGGGAGCGTCCCACTACATGAGGAGCTCAACGGGACACAATGCGCATGATTTACATAGATATGTGTTTGAATCTTGGGGAGTTTTAAATGGCAGAGGCGGTCAAAGGTTATAAGGGACCCTAAGAATAAGTTTTTTTAGGGCTCCCTTTTTATATTCAGCTCACTCTTATTCACTATGTACAGTTAACTAGCAACCCAATAACGGATTGAATGGACTGTATGGCAGAAACTGACCCTTTACAGTATATATCAAATAAACACAATTTAAATGAACATGCTTTCACTTTTTGGTTGATTTTCTAATTCTGTTATAATTCTATTAACTTTCCTAAGCTAAGATGACCAGAGTACTCCCATATTTGCTCTGTAGGTTAACAGTTAATTCAACAAATTTAGGTTTCTGGTATTAATTTTGTCCATACTTCTGAAGCAAATATTATTTATTATTATTACTTAAAGAAATATATTTACAAGCTATCTAACTCTCAAATAAATGCTCCTTGGTACAGCAAAAAAAAGAGAGCTCTCCTCAACCCCCACAAAAATGGTACCAGATTTTTACCCAGGAATGTAAAGCAAACAAACAAAAAACTAATTGATTCAGAGATTAAGGTTACACACATTTCTCCATACGGACAAAATCTGACAAAAAGTTATTACTAAACTTAGTGTTATTTCATGTTCATCTATTAATAAGCTGTGAAACGGTGTATAAAATGTGTAGAAATTACTGAAATAGCTTTAAAGTTCTATTAGTACCCTAAGCAGCCACAAAGTTTGTGTTTACTTGTGATATATTAGGCATAGAAAATCTAAGACTGGCATGGATTAAACTTCCCTCAGGGTAAATATTATCCTTTTCAGGATATTACAGGACTGCTGAATAATAATAAACACTATTTTAAGCATGTCTTACAATAAGATTAACTTTTGGGCCAAGCTTCAGTCATAAAGCAATGACTTATGCCATTTTGCAACATTAAAAATATGCAACAACTATGACTACCAGTGCTGCAATGATTCAATTACATCATAACTTCATAACTCCAAATATGCGCAAGTTACAGAGCTGCCAAAACGTATAAATGTTTGGACATTTAGCTGAAGGCGTTCCAGAACAAGTTGCTCAGATGCAAGTAAAATGTCAGCTTCCTTCGCCAGGCGTGCGGCAGAGCTGCGAGCGACGGGGTCAAATTCCTGAAAGATTAAATCTCTGGGTGACCTTCTCCAGGTTTAAACCAACATCTAATAAAGCGACGTGACTCGACATGCTTGAACCGATCTCCGCACAAGACCCAAGTAACAGTAACAGTTCCATCTTTTTTCCTGCTCATTTTCCAAATAATGGTGCCAGTATAAACATGCACAGATCAAACTTGCCTTTGTTGGAATCATGACATCAGACAGAACAACAGGGTAGGTTAATGTCTTAATAGCTAAGAACAACCTATTTTTTTTTAAAATCTTGTATGTCCCTATAATCACCCCTATAATGAGGCACAGAAAACCGCCTCCATTCTCCTAGGGGCAAAAAAACCCGCAGACCTAACTACTCCAATAGCCCTCTATTAACCCATCACTGGAGCTCTGCTTGTTTCATTGCCAAGTGCTCCATTGCAGGTACTCATTATGTTGTAAAAAAAAGGTCCTCTGTCATTGACAGTATGTAATGGTTGCAATCTGTTAATATATTAGACTACCAGTCATAGCTGATCAGCCACAGGAGGCCAATTACTCCTGCACTAATGTGAAGAAATTTGAGGCTGCACATGGTGACAACAGCAAACCAGAGGGCTGCTGGGCACTTTCTGATGTTGTAAATAATACAGAAGTGTGCCTGGATAGTCACTATTGTATTCTCAGACTGTTGTGTATGCTGATATTTTGACCTCTCAGAGCTGAGAGACAGACCAAAAGATCTCTTAGGGAGTGGGGGAAAAAAAGATAACAGTTACTTCTGCATCTTTCTTGCAAGTATTTCAAAGTTTAGATCAAAGCTTGTCAAAACATTCGTACCACTCGTGTGTGTTGGTGTGAATATGAAGGAGAGGGTTTGCTCACAATGAACGGGTTATTTTAGCTGCGTCTGTGTGTGGTCGGGAAGCAGACTGAGGAGAACAGGGACTCTGTCATAGAATCTGATTCAAACAATTAAGCACAGACCCGGCTTTCATGAAGATTGTTACAGAGATGTTGAAACCACATTACCAGGACTGGTTGGCAACACTGGGTCAGTGAGAGCGTTATCTGGTATTCTTTTTTTTTTACAAAATCAAGGCTGGCATTTCGTTATCTGTGCCAAAGAGCTTGGGTGGGAAAGAGCGCTGATGTCTAAATCTGCTGCAAACCACAATCATAACATTTCATTTGTTGTTTTTAAAGCCGAACTAAAAGCAGGGTTCCTGTGCAGTCTGGAAAAGTCAGGCTTTTGAGGTGTTTTCCAAGTCTGGAAGAGTATGGAAGCATTTCATATCCAGATGTATATCCCTTTATCTAAAAGTTGAAGCCATCCATCCATTTATATCTGTCTTACTTATTTATGGTTGGAAAATGGAGTGTAATGAGAACGTTTTGGAAATTCTGGAATAAAAACAAGTAGAAACCCAACTTATTAGAAACCTTATCACAATGTTGCATGCATCCATGTCTTTATTCCTCCTTTCCCCAAACTTCCAAACATTTCAGGACTCAGTTTTGCACCAATTAGGGTGAGTGCCTGAAGCATTCGACCCTCAATATTAGAGGGATTAGAGGGTTAAAAGTCAGGTGCTAAGGCGAGGAGGCCTGGGGAAGGTAGAAGAGCGGGGCACGCTCTTAGAAAGCAGGGAGGGGGAAGTCAAAAGGGGGGAAACCTGGAAAAAAACATGTTACAATTAGCAAGGAGGAAATTCAAGAAGAACAAATCCTTCTCATGTCAAAACTTGATGTGTTATTGTTCCTCTCCCCTCAGAAGTGGCACAGCAGGAGGGGTGTTGCCATCCTAGGAGCTTTTACTTATAAGAGGAGTTTTGAGTAAAACCCCCGAGCTTCAAAGGCCTCTGCCTCAAACATCAGTGCTGAACTAGCGGTATGTGGAGGCAAACCCCAGCCCATACGCCTGCCAAGCTAAATTGAAGAAGAGCTCGCCGATGCAGCCAAATGATGCGTTCAGAAGAACCACTTCAAAAACCTCGCATAAATATACACACACATGCGAAGGGATCTGAGGGCTTTGGAGTGGGCCCCAAAACTCCCCCCAAATAACGGCTGCCCTCCACGTCCGCTTTCACACACAGTCCCACACAAGCATGTCGAAGCAAACTCTTGAAAGGAATGCAGAATCAAGTCTGCTGAGTACATCTGAAAAGTTCTGGATCAAGATGTAAAATCTATGAAGATATCCCCTGCCCCCCAGCAGAAAAAAAACAGAATTCCAGAGGGATGTTAGGGAAAGAGTAAGGAGAACAAGGATGTTCATCTATAAAGAAATACATCACAAATTGCAGCGTTTCAGCACTGGTTTGTAAAAAAAAGGGGGAAAAAAAACAACTGAAGAAATGACTCTTAATCTAAGGTTGTAATTACTTCTGGCCTACACTGTAATTAGGAGATGATCCATGAACTGGATCTAACTAGGCAGAAGGAAAGCAAAGATCCAAGGCACAAACACATACCAACAGTGCCAGTGCAGTTATTGGCATCCCTGGGAGAGATGTGTTACGTGTCTTTTATCAAGCAACATAATAGAAAAGTGTGACCTTTAATTTTAGTACATGCTTACAGAGGAGGTTTTTAACAAAATCAGCACCTACTGTCCTGCATGTTGCAGGTGTTAGTCTGCTGCCACAGGCTTCTGCAGCATCTGATGACATGTTGAGGAGGTAGTTCAATCATTTGAATTAAAAATGTTGGAGAAGAGACACATCTAACGCATAAAAAAATTAAATGCCCTGAGGATCAGGATTGGGAACCATTGCTGTACTCTATTCAGGTCCCTGATATATGCTACCCACAGCATAAGCCCTTGTTTACCCCAGAGAAATATGGAGAGCTGTTATCAATTACTAATAAAAAGTCCCTTTTTCCCCCACTAGATAAATGTACATATGCTTTTTGCATATTTTTACCAGGGGTGCTGATAAATTCCTGCATGGCTACTATTGAATAGAAGACGGCTGACTCCCTAAGTTGGCATCTAAGAGCTTTAACATCACTGAAAATATGACACATATGAAATGTGTGACAATGTGTGACTTACTCAAAAGTCGACACGTACAGATGGACAGATCTACTTTCTTTCACTGAGTTGGTCGACCCTTTTGTTCTCTGGTTCACTCTTTTCTTAATGTCTATTTCAGTCGCAGCCAGGGTGACACAGATAGCGCTGCTATCTGTTGCTGCTTTGTGAGTTACACAGGCCAAGAGCGGGAATCTGTTCCTGTCTGCTTGAATCTGAACGGCAGCAAAGATCAGCCAGAATCCCAAGCACTCAACGCTCCAAACAGCACAAGAGCGGCGCAAGTCGTGACATGTAACTGGTAGGAAGTCGAGCAAGAAGGAGCCTCACAACTTCTTACATCTTAAGCCAAACAAAAAACTGTATCTGTGATTAGCTGATCTTGGTGCTGGGCTGCATAATCGGCCTGCTGTTGTCAGTAGCCTAGTGCTACCACTGTTTCAGGAGCTTCATCTGAAAGAAGGATGCACCTTTTTGGGTTTTGAGTTCCACTTTGAAAGCTAAATATTTACTCTTCAGTCGAGGAATCGTCTGAGAGGCAGCGACCTCAAAAATCTAACCACAGAAGTGTCAGCACACACGCTTTCCCTGATTCAGAGGCTACTCACACAACTTGTCTGCATAAGCATGCATTGGTACTTCTACCTGTGTGGGTTTCTATGCAAAGAAGTATTAATGAAAGTACAGGGCTTCTGTGTGGTGGTGTAAAACACACCATGCATTGAACAACAACTAGTTTCACATGTAAATACACTGACGCATGCCATGCAAACTTATTTGTAAGTATATGTTACACAATCAGTTATAGTAAAGTTTGTGGCATATTTTTAAAACCTGACTCAGATCAAATGTCTATGCATTACATTTACAAACCACGGCTTATTAGAAACAAAATAGTAAAGTAAATACTGTAAAATATGAATGAAGGTCACCTGTCAGTTGGTAAAAGTGGAGGAAAGCTCAAATAACATATGCATAAGATATACTGATAATTGGCTTTAAAGCAGCTTAAAATATTACACCAAAAATTGGTATGAATGTGGATTTTTTTGTCCAATCTTCATTCACTAATTGAAAATTACATGAGGAGATGAATATAACGACTCTGATCAGGATTTTTTTGGGCAGTTTCTATTTCCAGCTTTGTTTGAGGTCTGATCTGCTGATTTTATTCGAAAGACTTTAGATAAAAAGAGAAAACAATAGGATGCAAGATCTTTGATAGAAATAGACGTCCCTTGTCTTTATCTGATTTAACTAAAAAAAAGTTCACCACAGTACAAACAGCTGCAAGAGGTGGATTTAGATTACCGGTAACTTTTTGTCAGATTTTGTCAGTATGGAGAAAAAATAGTGGGATTTTTTAGGTTTAATGTTGTTACGGAACACAAGTAGAAACTCATCCATTTATGTTCATATTATCTTATACCAGCTTTCTTATTCCCTGTCTCTGCTGCCACCATCATATTTGATGGAGCGGTGTGTTTAGTTTCTTCTGTACTTGACCAGCTGATCTCCAATCAGAGCTGACTGAGTCATACATCCATTGGAATTTTTTTTAAGAACCAAATCAGATTTACTGTGTCATATTGTTCATCTGTATGTATAAAAAGCTGCATTAACACATACTATATTTCATGTTATAACATCACGGATAGGGAGAAAATGTGTAAAAGACAAATACGTTGTGGCCAGTGCTGAGTTTTAGCAGCAGAGGCAAATAAACGTGTGAAGCAATAAAAAAAAATATGTAAAGAAGAGAAATGTTTCAGTTCAAACTGGTTGAACTACCCTGGTAAAAAACCAACAGAACACACTCTGGGAGGGCATGAAGTTTAAATTAACGCATGCAGACGATGGGTTGATGAAGCTAAGACAAGGAGTTGACAGATGCAAGAGGCGAGAAGTCGACCCGCATTCTTGCCTCCCTTCCTGTGCTCCGTCATATTGTTGTGTTGCCACATGGTCCGCCCGCTCAGCATGCTCCTGCACACAGCTGGAATTTAACCAATTAGCAGCAACAAAACTTCCTGTTTCGCTTGTGGGCTATTAACAGTGCATGACAGAGGGGCTGGTTTCCAGCTAAGTAGAGCAGTTGTACATGGTAAAGGTGATTTGATTAACAGATCCAACTGTTTTATTTCCAGGTGGAAAAAAAAGCAACTGAAGTAGAAGAAGAAGAAGAAGAAGAAGAAGAAGAAGTGGGGAGTAGGGCTAGAAGAGGAAGCATCGTGACTGGGTAAGTGAATCTGGCAGCTTTTACTACAAAAGTGTCAATATAAATAAGAGGTGGCCAGCTGCTATAATACAAACACATGGTTAAGATCAGGAACACTGTGTATTATTACAGAGGGGAAAAAAGCTTGACTTCATAAATAATGTAGAATTTCTGATGTGGTCATATTAATAGGCACTTGGAATATTTGAATCCAGAATCCCAAACAAGCCACTGTTGGCGGTCTTTAGCGTGTTAACTCTAACACCCCGCTTCCTCAAGAGGCCTTTTCACTCTGAGCCTGTTAACAAAGACTGGCAGGAGAACAAGAGCAGCTCTCTTACCAAGCATACAACATTTCAGTGACACAAGGAGGCTATGTATGAAACGTACGTTAGTTTGTTTCTTTGCTGAACTTAAGGAATTGTTGCAGTTCCTTTTCCCAATGCCACCATCATTTCAACCCTAAATATAGGCAGTTTATCCATTCCTACTTCCCTTTCATAAGTATTAAAAACAATTTCATGCTCATGTATTGTGCATCTATTTATCTTTGTAGGCACACAAATGCTCAAATTTAACAAATGATTGAGTTATTTTGAGTATTTTTTTAAATGACCCTTACATTACATGATGGATAAGGACCTTCATGCAGATCCTGTTGATGTTATAGAAGTCAAAGTGACAATTCCTTACTGGAAATTGTCACTTTCCAGTAAGTGATAATTTATAACTAAATTTAACACCCAAAAATATCAGGCACTGAAGTTCTAAGGACGGATTATCTTATCAATAGGCTCCACAGTTTTCCAAAACAATCTAAATGACTTTCAACTTTTAAAATGACATTCACAGTAGATGAGAAATCATAAAGGTTGCCGCAGCTACCTCGGTCTGCTTTGCACATTGCGCCTAGGCAACTGAGGGTAAAGCAAGCTGCACAGAAAGCAGCTGAAACACTACTCATAATGTTCATGAGGTTTAAAGAGTTTTTTTCCCCAAGCTCTGTTCACACATTACCAGGAACTGCATTGAGACATGTTAGGATTAAAACAGCCAGGAAACATGCTAAAATTAGCCTAGCACTTCTAGAAACAGTGGCCACATGAAAACAATACCAGGAGGAGAAAGAGGCAAGACTCAGGAATATACGTAGACACAAATTTCTGTCTAGCTGACTTTATTTTGCAGAAGAAAACATCTGTTGCAATTAGTGACAACAGAAATTAGCAAATTAGTTAATCAGCACACAATCGCAATACCAGTATAGTCTTGTTATTTTACAATGCTTTGAAGCTACTGAGGTCTCAAACATACCAATAGCTTTGATCTTATTTACTTTAATGATATCTCAAACTGGGAATTGGTTTTGGGGAATGTTTTTTTTAATCACTCACACTATACAGTCCGAGTAATTGGATGTCAGTACACAACTTATCCTCTGTTCACCTTACGAACCTTTTCCTGACCCTTCACCCTCTGTCCTGCCTCTGTGCTGTTCCAGTTTTCAATGAGCTGTGACAGGGACTGTGTGGGCTTGTAAAGCCAAACCCACATGCACACAGTCTCCCTGGAACTCTGGACGCACATCGCTACTCCTGCTAATTGCCTCCCTCTCTCGTCCTCACCCACCTCCTCCTCTTCCTGTCTGATCCCTGTCTTATAGGCAGAAAAAGACACAGCAGTGAAGTATTGATTTCTGGCTGTAACCGCCACATTCCACATCCCTTTTTTTTTTTACCATCAAAAGCTTGCCTTGAATTACAATGCGTGTTGACAACCCTGTGCATCTTTTACTCATCGTTTTCCAGATGCACGCCTGTATTCCTGCAGGTGTCTGCAACAATTTCACAACATGTTGAAATATGAGTGAAAATGACTGAGCTGCAGCTTCTTATCAATGCTCCCCACTACAAGCACATTAGGATATTATTGTGGGTTAATAAAGTTACTATTTCAACCCGCAGGCAAACACTCAAGAGCAAACAAGGGTGTTCCAAGATACTTCCATATGGTAACTCTACTGCATGCTTAAACAAACTCTTTCACATCAAAGCTCTGAGCCCAATCACACGTGTGTGAGCAAACATTAGAGAGTACACGCCGTTGTGTGTTTTTCACCCAGGAATCTGCTTCGATCACCTAAAGAGATGTATGAAGGGACCTGTTGATTTGGAGCAAACAAACTGCTCCTTTTGCTGACAAAAGTTACTATTCGGTTCCAACAAAGCAACCATTTGTATCTTCTGTCTGAAAGTACGATAAACATGTCATGTGTACGGAAAGAACAGATCTGGGTCATGAACCACACAAAGGGCCACTATGTCTCCAAGTTTCCTTTATACTTTTAACATTTGGTATTTAAACCGTATTGGATTTATTGGTCTACCTAAAATATAATTAGAGAACATTTTTTACACATATAAAATGACTGTTAGTAGTTTATTTTCCTTATGCCAGATTCGAGGAAGTGGAGCTCATAAGCTGTAGGACTTTAAAGATCTAGGGATCTCACCTGTTGGGTGATTATTGTGCTTACAGCTTCTCTAAATCATCTCTTAAATTGTTTGCTTTGATTTGTATTCATTATTTGGATGTGGTCTCTAAGCTTTGATTGTATATTTCCCTTACGCTGTATGGTTGGCCAACGAACCAGCATATTTGATTAAAACAACAAAGAAATTAGAGTTTTGGTTCATAGGGTGACACAGAGTGTACCTGAGGCCATGAAGGAGAAGCCTGTCCATGCTAGGAGTGGGGAGGGAAACTGTACCGCCTGACTGCTGCCTTTTCCAACCTCCAACCTCCCCCAGTGCTGGAGCAGCACCAATGCAGGCAACAGTTTCACAATAAATTCCTTTGTGACACTGTAATCAGCACCACTGATCTCCAGTTCACATTTATCTTGTGTGTATGGCACATGTCTGGGTTTTTTTTTTTCATTATTTGTTAAAGAGAAAATAAAACTCTGGGGCAGATTGACAAAAATCCCCAACAGTGCGTTCTTAGAGCAGAAGAAGTATTGTGAGGTGGATTTAATGCCTCCCTGTAGCTTTGTCATATACTCAATATGTACTCGTCACTGGCAACTTACAGATCAATACTGAATAGTCAACAAATCTGAATTTACCTCAAAGATGTTCAATGCTTGGGATGTAGTTTTATAATCTTACACTACTTTAAAGTTCTAATTTCTGACCTTCAGCTGTGTTCCCTGGCCTATTTGTTTACCAGTATTCTTTTAGAAGCCTTTTAGGTCTTTAGAGAACAGCTTGATTTATACTGAGGTTAAGTTAGGTAGGTTTTATTTAAGAGTATCAGCATCACACTTTTGAGATTTTCATTTATAAGAAATTAATAATTATATACTACTTTATATTGTGTTTACGCTGTGAAATTTGACAAAGTTTTTCTCTAAAAGGGTGCAAACTTGTAGTTTCTCCCCAAGACTTCAAAGTCTGACAAAGTGAATAAGTAGTTGTCTGGCCAACTTTACTGATTACCATCACACTACTTTTGAACTCCCTTGAAATTTTAAACCCTCACAGGGTAGATTTGGCAGGTGGAGAAGACCTGCCTTCATCGGATTCCAGTCATACTCGTCATGAACAAACCAATACCGAAAATGTTTTTTAAAAAAGTTTTGAGCAGAGGCGTTAAGCAAGAACAGGACAAAACAGGATACTTTAGTGCTTCTAGACAACCAGCTTAAACAAATGTGACTTCTTGGTATCCGGAGTACACATTTGGATAAGGCAGACAGCATATGACTCAGACATGCTGACAGACAAGTAAAGAGGCAAAGGGATAATTTTCCTCAGTGAGAACGTGTGACATTGTTTGTTTAACAATAATGGTCGGGCTACCAGTCATTCACTCTAGTAAGCCTGACTAAGTCACATAGCGTCCAGCTCTTTATTGATCCCTTACATGTTGATTTTCCACAAAGGGGGGAAATGGTCAAAATCAAGTTGCACAAATAGACATAACTCCATGCTACATCTTTTCATTATTATTATGATTAATGTGGAAGTCCTGTCCTGTTTGTAGTGGTGCTGAGGAAAACTACATAGCATGAGAAGTATGCATGGTGTGCAATGTCAGGTAGAAAGGCATCATAATAGCCAGGAGACAAACTAGCATTATGTAGATGGAATGAATGTCACTCAGGAAGGATGACTGTCGGCATGTGAATGTAACTGTAGGCTTGCGGCTGACTGAACTAACTGGTCCTTCCAGCTTCTTCATAACAAAAAAACAAGCACAAAACACAAAGAATCTCCTTCTTCAAACTTGATTATTCTTAGAAGCTTTAATCGACCCAATTCAACTGTGGCCAAGCTTGTGTTACATGTCTGCACCAGCGTGGCAGAGCACTCTGTAAAATGCTGCCAACACGAACAATAAGGTTTTGATAGTGACCGGACGAACGGAAAATGAAAGCACAAGGCCAAAGTCTGGAAAGGGTCTAGATTCGTCACAACCAGTCCCTGCTTATACGGTTTCCTGGTGATGTGAAGCTTTTGGCCTGAGCAGGCTGCGACCTCTGCAGTGCTGTGGTTTGTTATTGTGTCTGACACAAAAGGATGAATAAGAGACGCGAGGCACAGGACTAACAAAAGCTGTGGGTGTAAAACACCACTTTGAGAAAGCGGATCAAAGGACAGGTTGTCAGTGGTATGCTGGAATCCTGTGTCTTCTGTGTAACGTGAGCGCCTTGTGGTGAAGGTCTTCAGCAGATGTGCAGAGCCGTGAGACAAAAGCAACCGCGAGTTACTGTCTTCAGAGGGTCACAGGGCAGGAGACAATGACGAAAGACTCGTGTCGTGACCGAGGGGAAACAAGTGGACAGTGTGTCTGGCCTCAGTCGGAGTCTGTGCTTATTTAAAAGCAAAAAATCTGATCTAGCATCTACTAAACCATATGTCATATCCTTTAGCAATAAAACAAAAGGAAATGATCCACGTTTCCGTTTGGAGCGCACACAACATGACCTCTGCGCTCCAAAGCTCAGAGGAGGCAGATGCAGACTCCACAAGTGCTCTCTTGCAGACAAGACTCTGCCACCAGCCTCCTCTGGTTTCCTCCTCTAGCTTTTCAGTCCTGGTTGTATCATTTAGTCAGACACACTCCAGAGGGTTTGGGGTTTCACATCTCCACTGGAGGAGCAGAGAAAAAAGGCACCTGTTGAGACGAGGCGCAGGTATATGATTGTAACTGGAGCTGGGCGTGCGACTCTATCCAACAGAGGATGTTAACTGTGTTGTGTGGGTCAGCGTTGCAACAAAGGTTGCTGGATAGAATGCAGAAGTGGAAACACTAATCTGAGCCTAACCTCTGACCCTGAGGAGTTGTGCCGTGTCTCACAAGCTTATGGGCTTTGTCGTCCTTTGAACTGATGCTATCTGGCTGTTAAATGACTGTTTGGCTTTCGGGTCTTGTTTGTAATTTTATAGCAGATGAGAACGAGCTAAAATGTAAACCACTCACTGGTATCTCTACATCAAACACAGAGGTGCCCCGAGTTCTCATATAGTGCAGCAAATGCATCCCGATCTTGGGATTTTTACCGTGAGTCTACCCTGACATTAACCCCTGCACTTGTATATTATGCTCTCTTTCAAGCCCTCAAGCTGTATGCTTGAATGGTATTGCTTCACACTGTTCTTAAAACAGTTCCAAATCATAAATCTTAAGATGAAAAGGACTTCCTTTCAAATAAAAAACAAACTATTCTACCAGAAATTGATGCCATAAAGTGGAAAATGAGTAAAAATTGTTTAAAAAAAGCCTTGAAAAAGTATTCATACCTCTAACTTTCATATATTTTGCTTCAAGAAGAATCATGGTGGGTCCAGCGTTTTGCTGTGTGGGGCTTTTCTTCAGCAAAGACAGGAAACTGCTCATATAGAAAAGTTGAAAACCTTAAAGTGTCTACTTTAAAGGTGCTCTACTTAGATGACACCTAGAGTAAACTCATTGATCTACGTACATGCAAAATAATATTATATGTGGCAAAAGATTAACACTGCACATGTTGAAACATGGCAAAGCATGGGGGTGGGCTGCATCATGGTGTGGGGATGCTTTTATTCAGTAGATAAAGGGAAGCAGGTCAGCAATGAAAAGCCAGGCTACATTTTCATTCTCAAAAAATACCTACTTCCACTTTGCAATCATGAACTACTTTATGTTAGACCAGCACAGGGAATCCCAATAAAATAAGATCTAAGCATTTTACCTCGCAAAAGTATTCGAGGGGTATACATACCCAATAAAGACCTGCTAAAGTTGCTTTTGAAGCTAAATATTATCTTGGGATCAGACTGAAATCTGTTGTTTGTGCACATTGTGGAAAATCTGGAGGCCTTAATCCCAGTCCAACCTCGACAGATCGCAGTGATCAGAGGGGCTTCAGGATGAGCATTCTCAGTGATATTTTAAGTGTGACTATTACTATGCTGACAGTAAAATGTCATCTTTGTTCCTGTTACTTGATAGACCTTGATGCAAAGTTATGCTGGTGAACACATATTTAGATATCTTTTTTCTGTTTAATTAGATGGTTGCTGTCTGGTTGCTTTTACAAGCATAAAATTTAAAGTCAGCCAATAGTTTTTTTTAACTTCAGTTATTCTGAGCCTCTCATAGGGTAACAATATCTAACACAGCTTGACATGTACAACCAAAAATAAAACACTACATAAGAGACACATCAGTCTCTATGCATTGGCAGTCTGACAGTAACATGAAATTTTTACATGTATATATGTGCTAAATGTGTTGGCTCTATTCTCCCTCTTGTTGCTTCTCAAGTGATCTTTTTTCAACTCAGATACCGTTGCTTCACCTTTCCATTTTTCCCTTGGCTCTTTTGTCATGTTGACAGATAAGTCTGCTTGATTGTGGATAACAGAATCCATCTGGTGGCAAAGACGTTGCTGAAGGTGGAAGGGAACTGGGACGACGTAGAACATGCACATACCACAAGCTGTTTTCCTGTGAAAAGACAAGGTCACTGAAATAAAAAGTCTCTTTGATGGGAGTATCTAGTCTGTGCACAGCCTTATCCAGAACTGTCAGCCAGCATCATTCGCTTTGTTTCGTCTCTGGCCCAACTTGTCCACACATTGTCGTTAGCCTTCAGCCCTAAAGACAGGGACTCTTGACCCTGTCTTTAGCCCGCTGGGCTGCTGGGATTTAATTGCTGAAGCCCACTTCACCAGTCTAAAGTCAGACCTTATTGAATTTGAGGCCCCGCTGACAGAAACCTGCTCTTATCTCTTCTGGATAATAAGAGAGCTAGAGGAGAGGGGAAATGTGATTATCCCTTATGCCTCTTCAGTTTTCCAAAGTGCTGAATTATGTTTGTCACTTTGAGCAACACAAAGAAGTTCACATGCTCCGTAATTCAGAGTTTTGGCACATTTTCAGGCCCACATGTTCACCTGCCAACAAGTTTTTCTTCTAATAAAACCAAACAATGTCAGACTCACGAACAGATTTTAATGGATCTGCGATGAATCCAATCCTTTGTTTATAAACCCCCAAAAAGCTTCCTGCAAATCTTAAAAAGCCAACCACAGAGCCAAGATCACTTTTTTTTCCCAAACTGCCTGCCTCAGGAATGTTTCAAGTGCACAGGGGAGAGAAAAGGAAATTACAAGTCGAAAAAGGAGGACGACAAGTCAGGAGGGGGGCATTCCTCCACTATGTGCGGGATTACAACTTGCCTTTCTACTATCTCTCTCTGCACCTCCACTCACAGCAATCACTCACCACAGCAGCAACGTCCCAGCTGCGCCGTATCTGAGCTGCCGATCAGCACGGGCCTGCTGCAGCCAAAGAGAAAAGACAACAGCAGAATCTAACCTTTCAAGTTCCAGTTTATCTGAGATCGGGCCGAATCCCTCCCCATCCACCTCCGCTACAGTTTCTCCTCCGCTGGGTTTTATCAGATGTGCCTGGCCCAGTTTGGAGTGAGGCACACTCAAATAAACATTCTATCCCCGAGGAAGCAGCGGTAGAAATACCGCAATGATTATTTTTAAGGGAAATATTCTCGGTTTTATCCTTGTGGTGCTTTTGCTTTTCTAAAGCTGCTTGATGTTGCTGTGTATTCTGGCTCGGGACACTTTCCTTTTGCCCAGAAGATTGGTAAAGTTTTGATTTAGTTCTTAGGTTTAAGAAAACAAGCATCCTATCTAGCTGTTGTTTGATTCTCCCTGTCCCCCTGTCTTCTGGTTATCTTTTGAGATCTCTTAATTTCCATAAGATCAATGACGAATTATTTCATAATCCCTCACTGTACTGCAAACCTCTAAATACAATCTAGTGACAAGTGTGATTTGAATTAAGTTTTTATATCAAAAACTAATTTAATTCCCAAAACAAGCATATAAAATGCTGCTACTTTGGACTCTTACTGAACTACTCACTCTGAAGCACGACTTTTATAGAACTCTGTTTAACACAAACGCCTGCAGGCCCCTGAGAGTAAATTATGGGTTAACTGCAGCCCTTCACCTCTGCTGCTGCTCATTCATTTGTAGCCAGCAGCGAGCTATTACCATCAGATGCTGTCATTACTTTTTCAACAAGGTTTTCCATAAACAAATCTATGTCTGAGTGGAGTTTTTGCACAGTTGCTGTGCAGATCTGGAAAGGGCTTTTCTCCTGTTTGTAGATGGTGACTCTGAACCGATATAGATACACACCACACTTTTCAGACTTTCTTTGGGGAAAAAAACCCCCATTTAAATTATAATTACATATTTTTCCTTCCACTCTGCAACTGTTTGCTACTTAGGGTTGGTCTATGACTAAAAAATACAATTGGAACATATTTTGTTTTGGTGCAACAGGACAAAACATAAAAAAGACCCAGTAAATCAGAATCCAACTACAGCAACATGTCATCATTTTATAGATTTTTTTATTTCAATGTTAGATTGTTCTCTATACAAATGAGATACATGAAAAAGAAACATGAAATGTTACATTAGTTTTTTTCAATACTTAACAGAACAAAGAAACAAAATTGAGAATAATCTTGTCTATAAACTAGCTGACTTGCACCTCATGAGGAATTTCCACATAGTATTACCATGCTTCTGAAGTAAATATTTACATGTTTAAAATTTCTGATGAAATGGGTTGCATCAGTCATGAGTCGTGAGAACACAATGTTCTCATTGTGCTGTGTAGAAGATTCTTGATTCCAAAAGTTGGGTGCTATCGAGGTGTTTGGCAAAGTCTGCACAAAGAAACTTTGTGCAGGCAACAACTGCACCTTTTAAAGCCTAACAAATTCTCTATAGCATTCAAACTGTAAAACATACCACATATCAATAATTTAACTACATAGGTTTGGAAACGAAGTCCTTATTCTTAAAAAATATTGAGTTGGGGTAGGAAAGGTTAAAGTCACTTTGGGGCAATAAAGCAAAAGTGCATTTAATTATCTTTTTCTCTTACTTTTGGGCAATGTTCAGCAGATACATGTTGCTTCTACCCGCATGCTTGTCTCACTTGATAGCACTGGATGATAAACGGCTACACAGACTTGTCTGAAACTGGTTTCTTCTTCATCTCCCACTCATTCCTATTCCCCTCTCCTTTCCATCATCCTTTGAAGTAGCGTGCTGACACTCCACTTCAGCATTTGTTTTAAAAAGCTTGGACTCAGGTGAAATGGCTTAAAGCATGGGAATGTATCTTTTTTAAAGTCTATTCATCTTTATCAGTATATTTCAACTCTTAATGTTGAAGAGGCACTTGTTTGGCAACTATCACAGGCAGTCAGTCTGGATGACACGGAAAATGTTTATCTTGCGCCTATATGTGGGAAGGCAGTTCCAGAATATCAGTTCTTGTTCACGTTTAGTAGGCTCCAAATAAATCATCCGCGGATGTTTTGCTACATGCAGCACAGTATTCATGCAGCCACTCAAACATGACTTTGTATGATGGGACAAAACTGGAGTGAACAGAATGTTAATTGTTACTTTTACCAGTTTCACAGATTCTTGAGGTTTAGAGAACTAAACTAAGTTAAGACAAGTATATGTAATTTCTGACTTAGACCGGTGTCGGCATGGACAAAAATCAGTGTTGTGCTTCTGAATCTAAAAGCAGAAATCACAAGGCTCTATTCTTGGAGTCAGAAGTCTTTGATTATGGTCCTAAAATGCAAGGTTCTTAGTACTCAGTGGACAAAATTAAACTTGCCTTTGCCTAATTACAAAGTTATGTTAAGGCTTTCCTTATCTTTCTTTTATACAGAATATTTCCAAGAGCCCAATTGATAACTGTTTTTGTTTTTCTTGTCTTAGGCAAAGCATGGCCCGAGAGAGATTCTGCACCATGAAGGTCTTTCTCAGTCCATTGATGTCCTTTCTGCTCCTCCTCATTCTTCCTGATGGCCTCCTTTCCGGCAACTGTCCAGAGGATTGCTTGTGTGCCATTCCAGGGAGCATTTTATGTTCCCGAAGACGCTCCTCTACCATTCCTGGCGAATTGGACTCATCAACCAAAAACCTCTTCCTGTTTGCCAATGGGATTGAAGGCATTACAGCTGAGGACTTCAATGGACTACTTAACTTGGAAATGCTGGATCTGAGTCAAAACAAACTTACTGGTCTTCCTGAAAGAGTGTTTGAGCCATTGAGCTCTTTAAAAAATCTGGACTTGTCATCCAACCAGATCACCTACATTTCAGAAAAATGCTTCCATGGAATGCCGCAGTTGGAGCGCCTTTATTTGTATAGCAATCATATAGAGAAGATTCATCCAGCTGCATTTAATGGCTTGGAGAACCTTCTGGAACTAAAATTACAAGGTAATGCATTGACAACCCTGCCCCTCCTCTCATTACCCAAACTACTACTGCTCGACCTTCGTTTTAATGTCTTACCCTCTTTAAATACTTCCAAGCTTCAGACCCCCAACCTGGAGTCACTCAGACTTGGTGGTGTTGGACTTACCAGCCTAAATAATGAGCTTATAAGAAATTTAAAGAATCTTCATGAATTGGACATTTCAGAAAACAAACTCGAGTCTTTCCCCTCAGCACTAAAAGAGACACCAGGGCTGTTTCATCTCAATCTTGCTGGCAACCCAATGGGCCCTCCAAAGATTGAGGACCTGCAAAACCTTGGTGAGTTAACAGAGCTGGACATAAGCAGTCTCAGTATACAAGGTCTTCCTGAGGAGTTTTCCCAGCTCTTCCCCCATTTAGAAAAACTAGCAATTGCCGAAAATCCCTTCAACTGTCTTTGCAACCTAGCATGGTTCCCAAGATGGCTTAGAATGCAGAGCATCACCCTGGAGAGAACAGAGGAGACACGCTGTCATTTTCCACCCATCAGTGCTGGAAAAGTATTAGAAAGACTGGAAACAAGAGATTTTGGCTGCCCAACCACAACTGCAATGACGACTACTACTATCAAAACCACAACTACCACCCTGCCTGGTCCTGTTACCACATTACCAACTACTACCAGACCTATCCAAGTCCCCAGAGCCAGTGAAAAGACACCTAGCAAAGGTGGTGATATTCCTCTGCCTTCTGTCCCTGCATCTCCAAGCAGCAGCAGTATTGACCTAGTTGAAGAAAAGCAGTTCTGTCCCAACTATCCTTGTCTCAATGGAGGCACATGTCAGTGGACTCTCCGTGGTCCATTTGTTTGTGCCTGTTCACATGGCACATCTGGACAATTTTGTGAAATCCAGAGCCGCTCTTCAACTTATCCAACTGAAGCTGTTCCATCCAAGTCCACCATCGTCGCAAAGACACCAGACATCACTTCACATCAAGCGACAGCCACATCAATTCTGATAGATCTTCATCGCTATGTTAAAATGCGGCCTCACATCCGTGGAATCCGTCTGACCTACAGAAACCTCTCTGGGCCTGACCGCAGACCAATTCCACTCAACCTTCCAATAACATTCCAAGAGTACACACTTCGAGGTTTGAAACCCAATTCCACCTACAACGTATGTGTCAGTCCTATAGGTGCTGCTAGTGATGCTGAGAGTGTTTGCACTCAGGCTCATACCAAACCTGGATCTTCTGGCACTGGTGCACAAATTGACACCAGTGCATATGCAGGCACTGTGCTTGTGCCTGCATATGCTATCATGATACTACTTTTCCTCATAGCGATAGCAGTGGCAACGGTTTGCTTTCTTCGGAGAAGGAGAGCCAAGACCCACCTGGATCTAGATTGTGAACCCTCCCAGTTGGGGATGGATGGAGTTAAAGCCGGTTTGGATAATGGAGCACTGTTTCACAAGCAGCCACAACTTATGATCCCTGAACCTTCTGTCCAAACAAGTAGTCTGGAGTATGAGGTGTTATTAATACAAGATCATTGTTCATCAAATAACAATATGCCCATGCACAAGCCTTCTTACTTTTGACAACAGGCCTTGATGACTTATGTCTAAAAGATGAGTTGTATTTCATCTGCTGTGTCCTGTCAAGTGGAATAATCAGAACATATAGAGCAAGGTCTTCTGGTTCAAAGTGGAGGACACAGAATCAGGCAACTAATCAGCAAAAAAGAAGCTGGACTTACTATCAACTCACTGTTCTATGGTTGTCCAAGAAGAGACTAAAACTTGGTAACACTTTATGCTTGGACTTTAGAATCCACCAATGGTGTTTCTATGCTAAATGCAACAATGTCTATAAACCAACATGCTGTGATCCTGAGACTATTGTTTTTGGCTGCAATTTAGGGTTGGGACACTTAAAAAGCTCATGCACTCCTTTATGTGCACTGAAATGAGCTTGTACTGCCGTTCCCCATCACAGAAAGCAGCATGAACAGTCTCAGTAGTTGGTTTTGAGGCGGGGTGCAAACTCTTCAATACTTACCAGAAGGGATCAGTGTATGCTGTGAATGATCTTTTAACCCACCAAATGAAGTTGTACAGAGAAAATAACTGATGCTTGTATTGCTTTATTTGGATGAAATTGTTTTATAAACATGTTTTTTTAAATACTTGTATTTTTTTATTATTGTTAAATATTGTGATGTTAAAACCTCTTAAAACCCCCCATAGACCACCTCCCCAACTCACTTCTTGTGACTAACAGACGAAACATCAGATTAAAATCTTTGAAGATTAAAACTCATTTGGTACCAGTAAAGTCAGTCATAGGGTTTTACCCCCAGAATATCAGACAGTCTGAGTAGATGGGAGTCTGGAACAAACAAAGACTAAATCCCCCCATTATAAAGAGGAGAAGAGAACCAGGATTACAACAAGGTACAGAGGAAAGGAAAGGACTGAAGGTCTTGTAATTCTATGTTCAGTGCACTGTTTTTAAACACCTATGACATTTACTTTGCTGAAAATGCATCACATAAGTCTCCAGTGACTTTATTTATTGTTTATGTCTCATTTTAAGGTAACTCAGCCATTTGTTTAGGACAACTTCAGTAAAACACAGTTAATGGTCTGGTGGTAAAATGAGCAAAGCAAACAGTTCATATGTTCTGCGTTTCATTTGAGGAAAAACAGCATGCTCAATGGCGTGATGAGAGCTGTTACCTTTTGACAGGGGAGACACCAGCTTTGCATGCTTGTATCTAGCCACACTATGCAAATGTCATTTGGTGTCCAAACTATTTGAAAAGAAAATGAGATTTGCAGAGATCCACTGGAAGATCATCAAAAAGACCCAGGGAGAGCCAAGATCCGTATCTGTGAATCTTACGCAAAGAATGATAGTAAATACTGTTTGTTTAAGCAACTGTGATAATCCAACTACATGTTCTGTCTTGTGAAAACAAAAACAACAGACATCGAGTTGCCATCATTTACTTCCTTAATATGCCCTCATGCGTTGGCGTACTCCGAGCCACAATAACTATTTGTTGGCAAACGCACCAAAGACACATCCGTGACTGCCTTTTTACTTACCCGTAGTATTTCCCTTACTGATCCTACACAAACCCAAAAGCCTTTAAAACAAGAGTAGCAAACTGGAATATTTGTCTGTAAAATAGATAACATTGAGAATAGCCAAAGGTATTTTCAATGTGTTATTTTTTTTCCTTATTATTTAGGGAAATTTTTTATTACGTATTGCTTTTTTATTTTTATTGTGTGAACTTATTTGTATAAATGGAAAAAAAGTGATATTTACATTAAATGAATACCTAAAAGTAAGTTTTTGGTGTTTTTTTCCCCTGTACTTAGAGTTTGGTCATTGAAAGGATGGTTCATATTAGGAGGGAGGGAAGGTGGGAATGTAGAGAATGTGTTTGTCATTAGCTTCTCTGTTACGCCATCACTTAGAGCGAGAGGAAGTCATAACTGGAGGGGGTGTGCAGTGAAAGAAGGGAAGAAAACTCCAAATGCAGGTATAAAATAGCAATATATCACTCAACATGTTTTGGCTGTGAAAATGTGAATTTTAAAGTAAACCCATGCAAACAGTTTCAAGTGCCAAAATCCATAAACTGATGTCTAAAGCTAGTTACTTAAACAAATAAATCAACTTCTAAACATGAAATTCCAACAACCTCATTTCATGCTTGTGAAAAATGTTTAGTTAGCCTATTCTTGAATCAGCCTACTCCAAACACTCAGGAGATGCCTTAACGTGCCTCCACAATCACCCAAAGTCACTCTGAAAGCAAACAACCTATCACTTAGTGCGCTCGCCATTTCTTAGCTGGCACTCTACTCCCTACTTCTACCAGAGTTTTCCACTGAGGTAAAATTAAAAAGGACAAGAAATAATTTGAGCAATTATAGAAACAAAAGCTATTTTGGCCTATGTCAGAAAATACAATACAAAACAGGAGCTGCAAAATCCATTTATTTTACCAGCCTCCATTACAACTATGACAGAAAAAAGCAAAGCTTGTGCCAAAAGACAAGGAAGCAGGAAAGACATTGCAAAAAAACCAAACTTATACCACTGGGGACCTTTTCTACCTTTTGTTTCATTAAAACCACAAATGTATTTCAATGAGATTTTATATCATTAGACTCACACAAAATAGTGCATCATTACAGAGTTTTCTTCAGGTCAGCCTCCCACAAGTAAATGCTTTATACCAAATTTACTGGAACTACATCAGGGACTCTATCAACTGCATGGCTTGTGGAAAATCTCTTAATGCAATTGGTTTCACTAGAAGTTATTTAAGGATGAACACAATTAGGAATAGTTTTTTTTTCACTTCAAAATCATGCACTACTGTATGTAAAAATTAAAGTATAAAGATAAAAAATATCCAACAAAATACATTTTTCATAATGTGAAAAAATGTGAAAAAGTCTAAGGGGTATGCAAACTTTTGCAAGGTGCTGAACGCAACTAAATTTACACTGAAACAACTACATAATTTCCTGTCACCCCCTCTTGTGTTAAAAACAACCAGATTTGTGCAACTATAGGTTTCCTTTTTCCAAGAGTACAAGTCATTAAATGCCAACATCTTAAAGCATAAATGTTGTACAAAATATTTCTTTTTACCTCTTTCTCTCCAGCAGTGAGTGGTTTTCCTAAGTAAATACAGCCCATGCTGATTTATGACGAGAACTGTAAAAAGAAGATCTTGGACTTATGCCTAAGCTCGAGGCAAAATGGAAGTAAAAGAATATAATTAAAAACATTTAGATTCAGGTAGTAAGTGAATGTAACCATTGTGATTGCTATAAACCAACTGAGTGAGCATTGTTTGCAGACTCCTGTACTGAACAGGATGACCACCCAGTTGTTTTATATGTAAAGGGAGTTGGTAGGGCATGGACGTAGGATCTACACGCACACAAACAGAGAAAAACATGAATATAGATTTTCCCATAGCTTGGAGCTGTTGTGTGATGTTCCACGCCAAACACAAACACAAACCCATAAAACAGCACCACTCCCCTCATGCTGGCAAAATTTGCTCAGTTTTTCAGAGAAAAGACGTATCTCGGTGAATTACAAGATACAACAAACCCACTCGATATCACTAAATTAAACTTTCCCTGCCTACCAAGATGCTTGTAAAATTTACCCTTCGCCCAATCTATTATATCCCCTCTAATATACTGATACTAATTGGTCATCATTAGCCATGAGGGAAGAATAAAAGAACTACTACTTTTATCACACCCAGATCTGGGTATGATCTCGGATGCTTCAAACTGGACTTTTAGCAATGGATGTCTTTGTCCTCTGGGTTGTAAGGAGGGACACTGTGGACTAGGTTCATAGAAGCAATTAGAGACTATTAAGTTAAATCGTCAATTAACTGTGATTAGACCTTTTTGGTGCAGGTTTCCTTAGCCTGTCTCAGGCCTGATTACTTCCTAACTTATAGAATCAAGAAATTACATACATACATTTCAACAGTATGAAGCTGGCTAAAAGATCTAGAAAAGCAACACATGTCCCAATCTAAAGACATTCAAGGACAGAATTCAAAGTGGTTGAGCTCTATGAGTGCAGAAAGATGGCAACAACTGCTAATAAACTAATGAAATTTTCTCCTTAGTAAATAAAATAAATTTTAAAAATGCTTTTTTGTATATACACTCATAATATTTTTATCTGATAAAAAGATATTAGATATTTTATCTAATATAAAAATTAGTTTAATGATCTAAAACATTCAAATGTGAGCTAAATCTCAACACAGACGGAAAAAATACTTTTTAAGACCCTTAAGCCGACTGTGCTAATAGTTCGGGCAAAGAAAAAAAAAAACCAAATATAAAGATTGTGCAAACAAATCAAGAATCCTTTTGTCCAACACAATGGGTTTGTTTGTACTCTTTAGTCTGTTTCTGTTCCTTCTTTAGTTATATTATTCTTTGTTTTGTTGAGCTTTTAGATAATTCATGCCTCTGGGACTTAACTTTCAACTTAGCATCAAATCTCACATTAAATTCATACCACACCGCTAAGAGATCACCATAAATGGTTCAAGGGACGAATTTCCTGCCAACTAAAATTCATCGTGAAATTAATTACACATTTCCTTTACAATAATCTTTTTTCACCTCCTTGCTATTCTCGTCTAAAGAAGAAGCAACTGTGGGCCATAAATCTATGCACACTTGCACTAAAAATGAAAAAGACTGTTTTCAAATGTTTCAATACATTAAGCATTTATTTTACTAAATCAAGAGGAAGATTTATACTTTTATGACTTTGCATTTATGTTCTGTGATGATCTGTTCTAAAAAGGAAAGTCAAAGAAGAGTAAATAGACGGGGGGAAAGCTGAGCAAAGAAAAAAAATAGCACCACTTTGTTTTTGGAATCAGATTCTCTGGCTCTGATTTTTGGCCCTCGGCTCATTTCCCCCCAGCTCTCGGCACATTCCACCTTCCCTCCATCTAAATCTTTCTGAGGAACTAATAATAATGGATGAAGGGTGGTGTGCCACCGGTTCCTCTCAAGCTATATAGCTGCCAGAGTGTGCCAGCAGATGGCTTGAATGCTGCTGCAGCAAAGGAAAATGGCACAGAGCAGGGAAAGATGAGAAGTCAGAAAGAAAGAAAAACAGGAAAGGAAAGCAGAGGAAGAATTTGACTTTGGTTAGTTTCTGGCAGCATTCATTGACAGGCACACATGCAATTCATTTCACATGCTCAAGATTATTAAATATAAAAACAAATGCATCACAGAGATTTTTCTACCAGAATGAACTTTTAATAGTCTTTTTCAGTCATTTCTGATTCAAGTACAATGCAGATTGATGCTTAAGTTTAAAATGCTGCAGGACATTATGAGTTAATTGTGTGTTAATTCACTGAAAAGATTAATGGAGCCCTAAACTTGTACCAGTATGCTTTACGGGGCCCTGTCTGGATCTAACATAGCGGTGTATTTGATTTGTTGGTGAGTTTATGTGGCATCTGATTCAGTTTCACCTCTTTAAGTACAGTAAGTATCCAGGTAGAGCAGCGTTATTTTTGTTTTCATGGACTTTTACCTCACTACTGTCATTGCAGATACAGTGGCTTATATTGAACAATGACCAGCTTTCATTGAAAACTGAAATGTACTCATTAAATGTACTGATTAAATGTACTTGATTAAATAATTGCTTTATTATTGCATGACAAATTTACAGAAATGGAAGCACACATTAAGAATAATTGATTATAATTGTAATATTTTGACTGCAAACTAAAGATAAGTTTCTTCTCTGCAGTGACATACAGTATATTCATACAAAGCTGCAGTTTTGTAAGCTCTGGACACTATACCACTTCTGGCATCTCATTAAAAACAGTTTGACCCACAGAAACTGTATAATGGAAAGTTTTAGCACTTTTGAAACCATAATTTTTATTTTTTATTAGGCTGGTATATCTTGATACCTGTAGCTAGCCTATGCCTAGTTATAGTTTCATTAAAATGTGATCAATTTAATATTGCTAAAACAATTTTTCCTGCAACTACTCTGAGTAGAATGCATTCATTTAATAAATCAGGACCCCTAAAAAGGTGGGGTCAGCTAGCACACAAACTGTGGTATGAAATAAATTAAAACCAAGTACAGAGCGACTTTATAGCATCAGTTTATTTATAATATATAAAGGATTTATTTTACTTTTGCTTCAGCAAAATGAAGGTTGTTTGCTTATCTGTTGTAATATTTTGATTTTACAACTGAACCAGAAAACCACATCACAAAAACCATCAAACCCCAATAGGAACTTCAAGTTAAAAGTTTCATATTCTAAATCATGATGGTTTGGAAAAGTTTGTTTTACCATAAATAAGGAAGCCAAGTTGGAAGGTAACCATCTACGAAAACATGTACAATAAAAAGCAGCGGATGGAAAGAATTATCTGAAAATTAAAGAGGTGGAGTGATGATGAAATGGGAGGACCGATTAGGGGGGAAGAGCGCTGCTGCAGGCTGAGTTGAAGCAGAGCCACGTGCACTGATAACTTTATCTCTCATTGAAAACATCCTAACGACAGGCTCTGAAGGGGCAGCTGTCGAGGTGTCAAGTAGGCGTGTGCGTGTGTTAGTGCAGAAATAAATAAAAAAAAAACACAACTAAATAGAAACACCTGCCATCTCTTGGAAAGCACCAAACATGTCATTTCGAAGGAATGGAGTGATGGTGAGTGGGTGGATTTTATTTATTCAGGAAAGCATAAGCAAATGAGTAATATGGTATTAATGAAAAGGGTTGGGGCCTGCCTGAGAGAGGTTATAGCGGGTGAGAGGAGTGCACAAGGATTAGAGATTACCAAGCATGCATAAATATCCTAACAAACTCCATAAGGCTGAAAGAACCAGCCGAGTCTAAAACCTAAAACACATTCATTTTATTACCAAGGCTAACGCATTAAATTGACATCAACAAGTAGGATGCAATCTAATTAGCACACATTTTATGACAGTAGATATGATTATGGAAGATGAAGCAGATATAGGATTGGTTTGTATTGCCAGAAATAGCAGAGGTAAGTGTAGAGTGAACTTTAAATTTTTTGGTGAATTATCAGTCTTCTGATAATGTCTTCTGTTACAATAATAGCCTTTTTTGCCTACTACAATTGCAGCTTGTGATTCTTTTATTTACTTACATAATATTAGATAGGTGAATTTGGGAAAAAATTTACCATTTTCAGAGATTTTTTTATTTTAAAAAATAATAAATGAGGTGTTAAAACGGCAGGTGACCAGAATTTACTAGACCTGGTCAGAAACTTCAAAATAATGTGAAATTCATAAATCTGTTCTACCAGACACTACAACAGTCTTTGGTGTGGAAGTTCATACTAAGTGAGGAAGACTAAAAGCTAACTATTTCAGAAAAGTTTTCAAAATAAAGTTACAGAAAGCTGATAGAATATAAGCAGAAACCTTCTATTACAGGCATTTTAACTTCGAGACATGCCTGTAGTTTTATCAGGCAGTGAGATCCAGAGGGAGCAAGACCTTAAGCAGATAACAGTAAGGCTGGACATATTAGAGAAAAGTTGTTCTATTTTATCTGGCTTGGCTTTCAACTGATGTCATCGAACATGCTGGATTTGGAAATGCTTGAAACCTTTTGGAAATCTTAGTATTAAGGTACATTTTAACACACCCCAGGAGATGCTGTGTTAATAACGCTAATCATATAAAGCAAGCTGAATAGCTGCAGCACTACTGCAAAACAGTGCAGTAATTTTTCTTTGTTTTTAAACTGTTGTAAAATAACATAAAACTTAGTTTTATGTTTTTTTCGCAGTTCTGAAAGAAAAATCTGAGTCAGATAAATTGGTATCGTCACAGCAATGAAAAAGAAACAAACAAAACAAAAAATTATCAGTATACATCCATACTTTTTATTATTACCTCACAAGCATCATCTTAGTAGGGCACAATTCTTTGCAATCTTTGTGTGTTGCTACATTGCAACATTTTACAATACTGCAAACATAAGAACTAAAACAACTGATTTATCACATTTAATTTTATGACAACTAAACTATAAAACTATTGTAAATGATTCTGTTTTAAAAGCCTTTGGTATTCATATAGTGCTTTGTTGTTTGCCGCGATCCCTAGACCTCACAATTTTCAGCCAGTCATTCAAGACCAAGATTTTAAAAAAAAACCCAAAACAAAATATTGCAACAATGCAAGTGAAAGTAATTGGGGTGCTGGCTTTGTTTCTGAGTTGTCTAAAATTCGTTTGCTTGTTTACAGTTCTGCTGCATTTTCATAGCATATTTTATTACATATAACTGTGTAAGCACTTTTACAGGCTAGAAAAGCTGAAAAAAGCCTCAAGGCAGAGGAAGCCTGAAAAGGAAACCCATATTTACTGAAGTCAGCATTCAGTCAGAAGGCATAATAGGAGAGATCTCAGTTGCAATGACACAATGCAGCAACTGAGCTGCATAATCACCGCTTGTAAGTACAACACGGGCGAGGAGGATCGTCTTGCAAAGGAGACTCATCAGAAAAAAGCCTGAAAACAAAACTGAACATCTGTAAAGGATGCACAACTTGCAGCATCCCCTGAATGAACACACTGGAATTACAACAACAATAGGGCATCTGATCTGATAAAGTTGCTCCCAATTAAATCAGCCACTGTGTGGGGTCTGTTCTGCAGAAACATCCCAGATAATTAAAACAATACCACTCAGCTCTGCTGCATCTCACCAGATCAGCAAAGTCTCTGCTAACGCAGCAGAAACACACTTGCACTATCCACAAATATGTGCACACCAAGTAAAGCTGAAGGAGTGATCTATGGTTTGTGATATGTTGCCAAGTAGTAATGCAGGATTAAGTTAAGGTCAGGTGAACAGTTTAGGGTGCTATTAAACGCCTTTAATAACTACAACTGCTCAACAAACAATTATTGCTAAACACTAAAAAAAAGGCCTAAAACATAAAAGCTACAGTTGCGATCAAAGGTTTGAAGATTTGATCTAAATACGTAATAAAAACCACATGAGGCATTTGCTCCATGTATGAATCTGTTACTGATCAAAGCTTGGGAGTTATCTGATGGAAATAAAACCAAAATTACAACCCAAATTCCCCTGATCAACAGCTGAATTAGGGCGACACACACTACCCCATGGCATCGCTAATCTTTCCTTTCGGCAGGAGGGAAAAGCAATAACAGTGAATTGGGTGTTTCTTCTCCTTACTGTTTTTCCATTTGGCTTTTTCCTAATAACATAGAAATGTTTAACAGCAACAATGGACACAAAAAAAAACTGCAGTGCAAAGTGCAGACGCAGAGGTGTAATGCCTATATCATGGGAGTAGCACTCTGGAAACTCTCTCCAAAGCCTTTTGGTTCAACAATTCAGGACCTCTACACATCCCTCAATACTCCAGCAGACATTCATCAAACACTGCTGTGTACACATCCTGCATAACTTTCAAACTAGACTTGCATCACGACCATGCAATGTATACACATCTGCAGATTCCACAGTGTTTGTGGCTGGAGCTCCTGTGTAATCTCAAAATGAGCTTGAGCTTTTGCTTTAACGTGGGTGGGCATATTTGTATCAAAGAAAAGAAAAAGCCTTTTACAAACAGGTAGCAGGACCAAAAACACAATCACTACCCCGGACTGCAAATCTGGCTCCTGTGAAGTAAAATTAGATTAACATATTTCTTTCCGACTGTCTCTGTAGGGAGTGAAGGGTGGTGACAGGCACAGATTATTTGCTTGTAATCCTTTTCATCACTGTATGCACTCAAGAGTGTCTGTGAGATAAACACTGTGATTTCCATCCTCTCCATATGCAGAGGATGGAGATCTCTGCGTATAGTTCCTTGAAAAACCATCATAGTCATGGAGCCTTACTAGACTTTGTTACAGTGCCTAAAAAAAAAGTGCACCTTTTCACTCTTTTTGCTGCTTTTACAAATCAATAAGAAGCAGCAAAATTTCATGGGGTATGAATACTTTTGCAAGGCCAAGTAGATTTTTCAGCTTAATATGATAATTAAGCAAGCTGCCTTTTTACTGTGTTGATTATTGTTTCCCCAATTCAGATATTTGTTACAATGAAGATAAGAAAAACAGCCTGATTCAAATGTATTCTTCTGAGAGAGCAAATGCAAGCATGGAGTCTAAATCAGGCGATTCGGTTTCCTTTAAACATCAAGCCCAAGCAGAAACATTCATTGGCAGAACAAAATTACCATCTCCCATCTTAATGCTGCCAGAGGGCCGAGGCCAGCTGAGCTCTGACCCCTGGCTCAGGCGTCCACTTCTGGCCAACAAACACCTGTTTGTTTTCTTGCTGCTTCGACCCCCATGGGGGGAGGCTGTGTTTGAGAGAGAGATTATTGCTACACTCAAACACTAAATGCTGATCTTTAAATCCTGTCTGCAGGGAGGGCCTGGACACTCGCAAGTGTTTGAGTCCTGATTAGTGGCGACGCGGTGGATGACTAGCAGAGCCGGATGAGGATGATTGTTTTAAAGGTTGTTGTCTGGTAATTAGAGCGCTGGCTTATGTCGCCTGACCAGTCAGAACTGATGGCGTTCAAACAGACTGTCAGATTTCTTCTGAAACAAGCCTAAGAATCTGAACACTAAACTTGTTATATATTAGTGGAGATTATTAGAGCTCAGATATTTTTCCATCCCTTGTCGACTAATATGTTCAATCTGATGAGTCACACTGAAGTGGTTCCTAAAGCAACCCGATGCCTGAAGTGTAAGGATCTAAGGGTGTAGTCAATTCTATGTATTTTCATAATTTAATAGGAATTTTTTCTTTTTGGTCGTCTTGAATTGCTGGTATAAAAATCAACCTTTTAATTCATGGCAATTTATGTTTAAGCATTCATGAAAATAATCAAATTAATAAATCAAATTATGTTTAAAAGCTGTCTTATATGGTATTAGTTGAAAACCAAATTATTGCAAAGCAACAAAAAATTAAGGCAAGCCAATTTTATTATGTGCATCCATCAAAATCAACCAAAGCTGAAGTGTTTTAATAAACATCTAAGTTATTAAAGTATAAAGAAAAAGAATGAATGAAAACAAGTAGATTCTGGTACAGTAAATGGTCACTTTCTGACTAAGCTGTGAAGCATTATAAAGATTTAGACCTGTGTATTGTTATGATGAGTAAATGTTGATTGTAGACGCTAAAAACTGGAATGCATCCATCTGGACCATCAATATGGATTTAAGTATTTACAAGGTTCATACACATTTTTCTTTTATTTCAAAACTTCCAGCTCTTTCAGGCTCATGTTATCAGATTCATTGATAAATCTACAAGGAAGATGTTTCAACAGAGGTGAGGCTTTAAAAGAGAATCCAGGACAAACACTGGAAGGAAGGAAACAATGTTTAACAATGATACATATAATCAGAGTCTAGATATTTAAATAAATGTTTTAGACTCTGCTTTATTTTGCTATAGTTTGTAAATCCTAGAAATGTTGGCATCAAATTCCAAACATTTCCAAACAATGAAAGAACCCTATAGCCATCCATCCATCCATCAATCTTCTCTACAGCCTAAATGGACTCAGTGTGTGTGCAGGGGTATATCCTGGTGTGTGCCAGGCTGGGTGGCTCTGCAGCACAGTAAACATCACCACAAAAGACAAACATCAACAAGGTCACCCACAAGGCAGGCGGAAGCCACGTGCCTGTGTGGGTGCCTGCCAGCCTGGGTTGTGGCCTGGGGGGCGTGGGTGCTGCAGCTGAGCGCCCACAGACACCTCAAGTCAATGAGTGCACCTCAGTGGAAAGTCTGCATCAGCCCACAGAGAGCCCACTGGGGCTACAGGGAAGGTAGCGATCCACCAGGATCCCCCCTCCTCCCCTCTCCACTTCTCAGGCAACCGCAGGATAAATGTATCCTACATGAGAAGAGGAAAATGGCTCCACTGTGGGGAAGGAAGGCAGAATAAGAAGTCTGATATGAAGACATTAAAGTATCAGTGGATAAATTAGGACTGAATTTGGAAACAAACATTTGCAAAATAAAAAAAGGATGATGCCTGAAGAGTAAAATCAAGATATCTGGGGGTCTGAAAAATGGCTGAAGTCCCAGAAATTTAAGGGAGGGGAGGTGGTCTCTCCCCCCGTCTTACTAAACCACTATGTATTTTCCTTCATAAGGGTTATAATTTACACAAACCCACTAAAGGTCAGGAAGAAGGCATGTTGTGCCAACTTCATCCCAGAACCTATGATGTTTTTCTTCTTAATTTTCCTTTCAATCCCTTTTCTCTCTGCTGTCGCTCTTCTTACCAGGTCTCCTCTTAAACTTTACAGTTTTCCAAGGATAATTATGGTAATTTCAGCTCGAGATGATCATAATTATTTCTGGTAGATTATTTATAACATTGCATTTCTGAGCAATATGGATTGTAAGACTGAGATAAAGAGGTTCTTTAGTTTTAAAGTGTGGATATGCTGTGTATTGAAACATGGTCAGTATTTCACTTGCATTTAAAAAAGCAGGCAGAGTGACCCCAGTTTGGAAAATCAATAAATGGAAATGAAGGTGTGAAACAGAGTTATTTAAGGGAGTCCATTTAATTGATTATTCCTAAATATTTCCCTTCAGTATGCAAGCTGGTGTAGAGGCAAAGAGAATGAGTTTATAAAAATTCCAGATGTGTTGTCTTTTCCCTCCAAAACTATTTAGATGCAGAGTAAAACACATCAACTTTCCACGTCATAACTTGGAAAACCCTTGCCACGGAAAGTCCTGCTTATGTTTTATAAAATTAAAACCTGGAAGCAGCTTAGGAAGACATAATTTTTTAACAAGAACCAGCCTCAGCTTTAATTGGTTTATAAAAATAATTTCTTGAAAGTAAAGAGAGATGGAAAATAAACCGCCAAGCAAAACTTTTCGTACATTTTGAGCCTCTTCCATGTTTTGTCACATTCACAACCACAAACTTTAAGATATGTGGTTGGGATTTTAATGTGACAAATCAATTCAAAGTGCATAATTTTGCATGATGCAACACTACAGGGACAGAGGGTATTTTTACAGTGATGTGAAGTAACCTTTAATGTTTTACACATAGGCCAGAACAACCTCCTCCAAGGTTTTAGGGGATGCAGGACAGAAGGACTATATTGACAATTTAAGTGACTTCTGAAGGAAATCGGCTCTGTTTGATGTTGTATGCGGGGTTTTTTGCTTTAAGATTCACAGTAGTTTTCAGGTGATCCTTGTGAAAAAACAGAAAACAATCCATCAGTTCACAGCTGTGAATTCTCACAGCTTTACAGCTCAACTGGACCATGGATTGACCATGATGGCCAGCATGTGTAGGTAACAGTGAAGAAGAATAAGGCCCACTTTATCACTGTGACTCTGGAAGTTAAGTTGTGACAGTTTTTCCCCATTGGGTTTGTGTTTTTCTCAGTCCAGTGCTAGTGAAAGGTTTGTTCCCACCCCCCAGGTGGGACTAAGATAAAGAGCCTGCTGCCCCGCAGCTTTGCCCACTTGGACAGTCAGGAAGCAAGTGGTGTCTGAAATATCCCCCCTAGCTCCAAGTGCTTCTCTTTTCTCTCCATGCTGTTTTTTTGGTGAAAAACACTAGGCATTGCTTGCTCATCTATGCAGCTGAGATTTAAAAAAATAAATAGTTGGGAAGGAAAATCAGTAGGCACAGGAAGGCACCGGTGCTCGTCTTACCAGGCAAACATAACATAAAAAATGTGAAACAAAAGCACAAGTTAGAGTTTTGTAGATGACTGAGAAAAGATCCAGACAACTTTAGCGATTTACCGGTATCTTCACTGAGCTGAACAGGAACCAGCAAACAAAGAAAGAAACGACGATGAAGGATGGAAGTGCCATCTTTGAAAGCATCGTCTGCATGTGTGCAGCGCCCTTAATGCATGGCTAAGAAGAGACATGGATGATCAGGTCTATGTCACTCCACCTGTCATGTCCTGCTGAGTGATGATGAATACTGTTTGGCATTGGTCTGTAAATTCTGAATAGAACAAGGAAATGGCAGATCTATTGAGGAATGTTATTACAGCAGTGTGGCAGAAGGTTTAATGAATGCAGATGTCTAAATGACTGAGCAGCACAGATTTTCTGGGGGGAACCCCTATAATACAAACCTGTAAAAGTTCGTTAAAGATAAAGCAGATACACAGAAACATGTATTGATCAGACAGATATTAATTACTTTTAAATATCATGACTTATATTGTGTTGTAATGACCTAGTTAAAGTCCTGAACTAAATCCAGATATCACAGATAATTTTCAACTAAATCTGTCGGAGGTTTTTTTTTGGGTTTTTTTTACAAAGAACAATGGACACATATTTCAGTGTGTACATGTTCAAAGCTGGAAGAGAATCATCCTAAAATGAATTGGCAGCTTTAGCTACAGCAAAACTCAACTGTCTCAGTCGAGTTTTGCTGACTGTCGATACCAAACAAAACTCTTGGTATCGATGATACGTTTTTAGACAAACTGATGGGAGAGAGGATGCAATTGACAGAAGGAAAGTACATCAGCACACCACATAGACAGGTTACATGAATGCAGATTTTTTTTTATTTGGAAAACATGCATCCTTTTGCTGCTACTTAATGTGAAAAAGCACAAAAAATGTGAAGAAGGTTAATGGGTATGATCATTTTTTAAAAGGAACAGTATGCTAAGTTTCAATGGCTGTTCTAAATTGTAGGACACTTAAAGGGAGAAAATTTCAAAAAAATTGGTGAGTTAAATTTGTTTTTAAAGCTGATTTTCAGAGACAGAACAAGACAAGCTAGTTTCAGGATCTTACGTTGCCAGAAAATAAATATTTGCGCACAAGTCAGCAAAGGCACAACAGGGGCCCACCTTTAGCCCTTTGCCCCTGCAGGCTGACTAAGTGTCCATTCAAAAACAGGCTGAATAATTGACTTTTCTGAAATACTGTTGCTAGCCTCAAACAGACGGCTTTTAGTCCAAATTAGAGCAGGAAAGTCTACAGACGTTTCTCTCCTTCAAACAGACTCAGCTGGCTCTCCCCCCTAAGGGTCCTCCACCTTTTCTTCTCAGTCCTACTTCAACTTCCTTTGCACAATTGTTGAATTATTTCCTGGCCAACAACACATCAACGGCTCTCCCACTAATTACATTTTGATGAATTTTTCTTAATCTGTCTAAGCCGTGAGCACTTGCGCAGACTCAGGCACACAACTCGGAGCGGAAGAACAGAGGCTACAGCGATGCAGGTGCAGAGCAGCTTTTCTTGTCATAACATTTCCATGCAGACGGTTGATATCTGACAGGCAGTGAGGCTGAACAACTCTTTCCCAAACATTTCTGTCTCTGTTGTCCACTTATAGTTCACATAAAGGCAAACACGCATGTGTTAACATAGGAATGTTAACAAGTAGGCATAGGCACAAACATAAACAGACAGGGAGCTGCAGCGCGCCTCAACACTTTTCCAGTTAAACGAAGCATGGAGTATTGCTCCCTGCCTCACCGACAGCGACACGTTTCCACAGTGTGGGCAGACAAATGGGGCCCACATGGGAAGTGACATCAGCCAGAAGCACATGAGGCCCACCTGCCTCGGACCGATCAGATGAGGTCTTTATTAAAAAATGTCCCTCTGTTTTCTTGAATTTTCCTCCTCTGTTGGCAGATTTGCCAGAGAGAGGCTACAGATCTCTGCTTTTTATCATGGAAACATGATCATATGAAGAAGACAATCCACCTCGCCTGCCAGTTCTATTAAAAATATAGGAAAAGTCTGCTCACTCCTACCAGAACTAAAAAAGTATATTTTGCTCGATTAAACGTAGTTCCAGATGTGGATGAGGGCTTTTAAGGTATTATCCACAATGCTTATAATCTGGAGGAAAAAGCTGCTGTTTGAGATGAGGTTTGGAAAAATGCAATAAAAAAATAGCTCAAATATTTGATTTATAATGTCTGCATCAAAATGAATTGAAGCATTGAACTGTCAGGTTTGAGCTTCAGTGTGTATCAACGTTTTGTTTTTGTTTTGTTTTTCCAGAGACAATGGTCTAGACTTCAGGGATACAAAGAGACTTATGCCAGCGTATCAACAGTGTAGTTATAAAAACCGAAATTTTAAACCATTTATTTTCAAAAATCTACAAAATACATTTATTTACTTCCTGTTAAGTCATTAAAAGTTTAATAGGCACAACTGTTGGATTAATTTGGCTCGTGGTACAGGAATTATAATTACCATCATCAAGTTTTCTTGAGAAATAGTGTTTATTCTCAGCCAATTACAAAGTATAATTTTATTTTAATTGTGTTGCCTACAATTTAAACATTAAATTAGGCCAGAATCACAGTAGAGTGGTAAACTGGATCTTATTAAATCATTTGCGCTATTAGAGTTGCAAGCCATTAGATGACTATGCCATGAAAAAGTTTCACATAACATGCAAATTTTTGTGTCAATTTTTCGAAAGTAAAGTTTCAGCGTTTTAGTTTTTAAAGTGTGCGGAAGACTTTACCGTCACAGTAATGACTGCCAACTAAAATTGTAGAGTAAGGTAAAACAAATAAAGTTTTTAAAAACCTGTTTTGATCACCAGTAAAACAATTTTGATGAACTGAGTCAAGTATTATTCTTGGATGAGATTTTCATGATTTTCATTCATATGAATTACACAAGCAGCTCTTTGTCCATCCATATTTCCAGTTTCTCCGTCTCTCCTTTACTATGCTTCCTTTATTCTTTGTCGGGTTAAGAGGTGTGCTGTGACAGGCCGCCAATCTGCAGCGGTCCCAAAGGCAGCGGCTGAGGCCAGGCTGCAGGATGGGCGTGCAGGCAGTGTGCAGGGCAGAGGAAACAGTCTGTTAATGAGAAACACACTTCTCTCCATCACTCAAATCCTTTTAAAACCACAGCTGAAAAAAAAATAAATAAATAAAAAGAGGTGGCAGGCATCCCGTAGATGAGCGGAGTCCAGAAACAAAGCAGGATTTGAAAACGGGGAATATGCGGCGCAAAGGTACCTTATTTCCCATGAAAGAGACAATTTTGGTTGTTATTAAACTTCCGCGCTAGAGTTTTATAGGCAGGGATTAAAAAAAGATGTAGCATGGAAATATGAGCAGATATGGGAGACAAAGTCACAAAACGCAGTTCAGCGAAGCTGAAGCAAAAAGATGACACATTTTCATATATTTAAAAAATATGGTACAATGGTACATTGCTTTGAAAGTTATGAAAACGTGCAGCTTTCCATACACATTTTCTTCATTAACAAAGCAAAATAATGCGCTTCTTCATCTCTCAGCATTGAGTTTATGTTGTAAATCAACAGCTTGTGCTGTTTCCACTTTAGCCCTGGATCTTCCATCAACTGTGCCATCACGCACTCAGCTTCTGGATATCTTACTCTGCTGCACAGTAAGAAAAGTGCTGAAAATGATTCGAGATATGCCAAAGTAAAGTGAAGGCTTTTGCTCGGGCAAAGATCCTAAATGGTACTGCAAGCACATTTATGATAATGGAGGCAGAAAAAAAGGGACATTTGTTCCAGATGTTGGAGGAAAAACTATATCCACAGCTGCAAGTGTAACTGCGTTGCTGTTTGTGTTAATGATGGAAGGTGAAGTCTGACACTGTCTCAAACTATGAAACTAAGACAGGATTGAGTGAGTTTTCCAAAATAAGCTATCAATTTTTGGCATTCCTTATTGCAGTGTGATGCGAAAAAAAACATTTTTCACCATTAATCCTCTGTGTTCTGTGCATAAAATTATAACCCGAGCAACGAAAGAAAATAAAGGAAAGCAATAGTGGATGGAAGGAGAGAGGAAAGGAGGGAGGAGGAGAGGGTGCAGCTAAAGGTGGGGGTGAGTGACTTTATATTTTTCCGTCTGTGGCGAGTTCACACAAAAGGGTCCTTCTGATCCCTGGAGTGCTGAGCGCATACCTGCGGGATGAAATCAAAACCCTCTGTGAATTATATTAAAGATCCCCTGCCAAACGCTCCACAAGCTTCCATGTGCTTTTACCAGTTCTGCAGAGTCCCATTAAGTTCGCCTCTAAAAAAAACACTTAAATTAGAAATCCAGACCCGAGCACCTCCACAAAGCCCAGCTCCTAGCTTTGATTTTACCTTCACTGCCTTGCAAAAGTACCATTACCCTTTGAACTATATCCCATTTTGCACATTGCAACCACAGACTTGAATAGATTTTATTTGGATTTTGCTGCGATAGATCAAAAAGAGGTAGTGCCTCACTGAATTAGAAGGAAAACAATACAAACCTAACCCTTTGTCAATAAAATAGTTGGTGACTAATTCTCCGCTTTTTACCTACACTGAATTAGAAGGAAAACAATACATGAATTTACATTTGTTTTTTCATAAAAACAGATGTTTGTATTCAGCTCCTAAATACAAATGAATGTAAAACCCTTAAATAAAGTCCAGTGAAAACATTTGTCTTTACAAGTCATCTAATGAGAAAACAATAGTTTATTCTCAATATAAGTACAACTGTCCTGTGAAAGTGTCAGAGGGTTCTTAAAAAACATTAATGAACAAATAACTTCAATGGCATCCACGTCATCAGAGCCGCATTCATACAGTTTCTAGCACAGTTGACCCACAATATTTCATTCGCATACATACCATTCTAAGATTCTTGTAGTTGTGGTTTCTAACAGATTAGTGACCCAAATGGGGAAATAGCAGATCTCCAAACCATGCGTTCCTAACAAAAGAAAACATTACTGTTGTTTTTCTTCTGCTCATGACCTGACCAGTGTTATCTTCTGTGTGTTTGGCGCCACCAGTCAAACGCCAGCATTACTGTTTATCAACGGAAGAAAACAAAAAAACAGCGTAGTCATAAAGAATTTGGACTGAACTCGACGCCCGCAGAGTTCTAGCTGACCCTAAGATGTTAATCAGACAGCTCTGGATTTTTGGTCAACATTCAAAACACCATCTTTTTGGTGAAGCGTGGTATTGGCAGCATCATGTCTTAAACGGGAAAAGAGAAGCTGCTGAGAGTTCATAGAAAGGAAGCAGAGAAAACATACAGAATATGCAGCTTTCCTTACACTTCACGCACCAAACATAAGACACTAAGACTATGTTTCTGGTTGTACGTAATGGGATGTGAAAAACAAAGTTGTCTGAATATGTCTGCAAGGAAGTGTATGTTGGCTCAGGAGTATAGAAAAGGACAACATGAGGAGACTAATAGTAAAAGGCAGAAGGCATGATGGGTTGTAAGGTAAGGATAAAGAAAGGATTTGCTGGAGATCAATTTCTGACATATTAGTAAGATCAGGAATAATAGATTGATAATTTATTTACTTAAAACAGGGAGCATAAAGGATGATCAGGAATTTACCTTTCAACTCAAAAGAGACTAAGATTAACACGTCTTTGTCCTTTAAAAGCGAATAAAAGCTCAGAGAGATAATATCGCTATCAAAGAAATATATGAGGGGATTTTAGAGCTGCCTCCCACTCCTTTTCATCCTCTTTTCCTGGTCAAACTCCCTCTCTCCGATGAAACCCCAAATGACTAACAGATTCCAGACACCGTGTTTCAGCTGTCAAGCCACTGAGTTCAGGTTCTTTGACGGAGCGTGTGCGGTCACATCTTTACTCCATACCATCCCCCCAGTGGTCGTCGCTGACAGAGAGAGGGGGGCTGCTGAAGCTGAACTATTGACTTGGCCCTTGAGGATTACCTGAGGACTGAAGTTGCACCATTGGGAGGAATGTCTGGGCTGCATCCAAACAACAGAGCTTTGTGATTTTCTTAGAAAATAAATTCAAGAGAATCAAGGTCAACTATCAGTTGAATAAGGTTTTATTTTGGGCTGGTATGGTTAGCGGTGCTGCAGCTGCACCTAATCCCCACAGGAAAGCCTTCATCTGGGACTGATTTTAAAGAAACCAGGCCAGGGTGGGAGAAAGGAGCGGACTGTTCTGTAAAAATCTGGGTCCCTTTTACTCAATCCATCTGATGAAAGGGAGCTTGGCTCAATTACACCCACTTACTGGGCCTTAAAACCCGGCCCGACCCGACACACGTACAAAAACACACACACACACACACAAAAAAACTGAGGAGAACCAGAGGGGAGTGTGAGTTTAAACATCACACCTGAGGTATTTCCATCCATCTCTTCACCACAAGAGACTCTCTCCATCGGCCAGCAGTTCGGTCTGTCAGCGGCGTTTGCCTTAAAGGGCAACTTCTTTGTGTAACCTATGATTGGGTTGGGGAAACGTTGAGGCCAGCTCTCCGGGGACAGGCTTCTGTCTGGATTCTCTGGGTCACTGTGATCTGTTTTAATCAGCCGCTATCCAAGAAAAAGACATGAAGTGAAGGTTCCTTGTGATGAGGAGTAAGAGGAGACACGTGTGTAGCTGCATTTACATGTATGGTACTTACAGAGAACAATAAACGGGTCAAACCCAGAAAGGTTACAATTCTGTCACGCTTGATTCTCACAATCTGTCCTGAGTTTCACAAAAGTATTCACACCCTTGTGACATTTTGCAACTACAAACATATAGCCAATTTATAAGTTTTCGATGTGATGGACCAACACAACGCTGAGCATAAATGTGTACTCTACAAAGTGTGGCATGTTTTGGTATTCAGATCGCTTTACTTGGAAATCCCAAGACAAAACACTTTAGAAGTCACCTATTTAAAAAATAGGAGTCCTTTGGGGTCTACTATAATATCAATATAAAACCAGCTGTTCTGTGAAGGCCTGAGAGAACAGCTCAAGCCTTCTATTTGTTCAGAGAATAATAGCAGAACAGAAGGAGAAGATGTGATACTGCTGGTCTGCCTGTAATTTTAGCGTTGATGGCGGAAAAAGTCAACAAAGCCTTTCAGTCCACGTTTGCCACAACAAATATTAACATTAACAGTCATCTTGTTCAGGACGGCACTGTCTTTGCAGTGGAGGATGGTTGTTTACAGTAGGCAATTTCCGGTAAGCTTCATAGCATGGAGCAGGCACATTGCATTCGTCACAGACAAATGTTAGTGATTGGGTAAAACTAAGACTTCAGCGTAGTCCTCACTTCCAGCAAGCACTTGTTTCACAATAGCTAAGGGCCCAGACTCTCTGTATGAAGTGAAGTGTAGAATAAGGGGCAGATTTTTACCAGATAAACATTTCAAGTGAGAAAATCTGTTGACGCTGTTTGTTGCGCACTCAACAAATCTGGGCTTTATGGAAAAGTGCCAAGAAAAAAAATCCACTGAAAGTCCAGTTTGCAGTTTAGTGAAAAATAAACAATGCCTGGGACACTGCAAACATGTTGGAATGCCTCATTTTAACCTGCATGAAAACGCATGTGTGATGCTGTTTTTTAGTAGACACAGAGAATTTGCTCAAGGTAGATTGGAAGACAGATGAAGACAGTTATTCAGATGTTCATCCAGTTTGACTAAACTTGAGTTATTTTGCAAAGAATATGTAAAAACGTCCATGATGCAAAGCTGGTTCAGACATACCCTAAAAGATTTTTATTACTAACGCACATCAAACTTTTCAGATTTTTATTTGGAAAAAAAAATGGCAAAGTAGCGTGTAGCAGTGGTAGAGCATTTGACAATTATGCTCTACTACTGTGTTAGTGTATTCCATAAAATCACAAGTACACGCATTGATGATTGTGGTTGTGACTTGAGAAAATGTGAAAACTACAAATACATATGAGGTGAATGGATAATTCTGCAAGGCACTTTGTGTAAGAGTTAGACATGGAAACTGTTTAGGGCTTTGTGGGTGCTGAAGTAGCAGAGTATACATAACTATCATAGCATTTACAGCTTTTAAACAGCAACCTGGTGGCAATCATACCCAGTTGTAAAGTTCACTGATTACAGCTGGCTTAGAGGCCTAATTAAACTCATTATTATAATTCTGTTTTATTGGAGGAAAGAGCATGAGGGGAACACTTGTACACAGAGATCCAGCTCCAGTTCTTCTCAAATGACCAGATCTGCCAGTTCTAAGGAAAATGAGTTTGTGGTAATAGTAACCTTTGTGCAGTCCAAAATACTCTTTACAGATCATCACCCTCTATCCTTCACTTTTTCTGTCTCTATTTAAACCCCAAAAGTAAACATTTCCTCTCCATTATTATCCCTCCAAATTATATTCCAGCCGCAAGCCCGTTTCACTGGCTCATGATACCAGGCCTCTTTGTGTTGTGACACTCCAAAAAAAATAATCTCACTGAACTTTGTGGCCATCGCAGCTAACCTGACACAACCCAGCTTGCCGCTCCACTTACACAACATGTTTACCACAAGTCATTTAATCAAAAACAGACCAGAAACAATGCATCCATCTTTATATACACCTCAGCTCTGAGATGACAGGGGAGGAAATGTCCCAATAAGAGTGTTTTGACTTTGAGCTTCCGCAGCAGCTTGTGCATAATTGGCATTGGACAGCTTAAGGACAGAGAAAAATGCAGTCAAGGTCTCGTTTTGAACAGTGCATTCAGTCTCTTGCAGAGGTGCCTGGTCATAAACAAGCAAGCAGAACTAAGACAAAATTATCCACGGATAACTTACCGTGATAACAAGCTGAAAAATGAAGAGCTAAGAGAAGTCCAAAGGGAAATTGAGGACAGCCCGATGCTAATGATAGACTTTTTAGACATCATGCAAGCCCAATGAGATTGGAATCACTATTACTCATTACTAGTCTGCAAATCATAACGGCTGCAAGAATGCCCCCATGTCTCTTGAGTCTGTGTATTAAATAAATAATCAGGAGCAGATGTCTGTAACAGCCAACATTGCTATAACTTCAGAAAAACATATTTAGAATAGACTGGGATTATTCTGAACATGACCTCCAGGTATTTTATAAAGCAGCTACAAAATTATATTGGAGGCCAAAGAAAAGAAGATTTTACTTTGAAAATAACAACGAAGGCTGCTGATATCCAGTCAGTTTACAAGAAAATACAATTACTGGTTGTGGCCTTGTGTAACAAAATGATACAAAAAACTCCACTCGGGTTTTCTTCAGCCCCCAATAGAGCATTTGCCAGCCAAACATTTTGACCCAAAACATAATCAAACATGAATATATTCTGATGATACATACAGTCCTGGAGATATTTATCTAACTCATAAAGTTGTAAGTGCATTGCAAATGTAATTCTGACTTGGAATGTCGGAGCTCCAGAATGAGCCCTAGTTCAGTGTCAGTACAGCTGCTGTGCATACATAACAGTGAAACCTGCAGGAACAATTTGTTTCTTTGCACTTCTGATGGTTTGCATTTCTACTGGTTATCCACTGGCTCGGCACTCATCCATTTAACTGTGTTTCTTTTTTACATAAAGCAATTTACAGAGGTAATCATAATTTCTTTCTTTACAAAGAAAAACCCTCCTGGACCAATGCTTATGTTAAAACTGAGTCTGTCCTTTCCACTGTTGCCACATAATAGGAAGGATGGCTAAGCATAATCAGGAACTTAAAGCATTCATATGGTCTTTCTTATTAAAATAATTTTTTATTACCACTTTGCATCGTCAACTGAATGTGAATGCAGTGTGTAATAGGATAGAACTGTAATAAACTGGCAATCAAAATTAAATCTATTTATATAACTGAACTCACTTTAAATATTTGTTGTAAGTCTATTAATATGCAGAATTTAACTGCTAGAATCATCAGCTTTTATTGCCAATAGCAGTACGCCTGCCCATTGACCACAACATCAGGTCACTCAAATGAGGTACAATATTTGGTCATCAAATGTGTGCAGATCTGAAACCTTTAGAGAACTACTCATCTCGAATACTTCAAGCGTTAATCAGAAATTGTGGCTCCTGATACTTCCGCGGTCTGTGACAGATGATTGGATCAAACCCTGGAAGGTGCCACAGTTTCAAAACAAAGCAAAGAAAAGGTCATGGGAACCATGTGCAGACAATAAAACAAATAGTCTCTTAACAGAATACTCCATTTCAGGGGAACATCTGATCTGTCATTTTATTGCTTGCTTCTTATATCGGTGCTGGTGCGCAGCCATCTGGTGATGTGGCTTTGTGAATAATAGCTCTGTGATACACCATCAAAACCGATGATTCAAGTGATTTAAAACATGGCAACCAATGTGGAGCACATGGGAGAGCACACGCACTCATGCAGATACATCCAGGGGGACATTTTTAGGTTTAATTAAATGAGTATAAACACACAGGAAATTGGGCTTGTGATATTTTAGGAGCAATTTAAATTTGATTAATACTAATAAAAAAGTGCATGAAGGATCACAGAAGACTACTCAGCCAAAGGAGGAAATGATGAGTCCCCAGATATTCTCACAATATTCTCTTAAACTCTTAGTATTTTCACTCAAACAAAAGAGCAGTTTTAAAGTATTTCTTGGTCAACTTCAACATTCCTCTGTCTCTAAGCAGAGACACCACAGACGAACTCTCCAGGAAAAATTAACTAATTAACACTCAGCTCTGCGGGTTTAGGGGACATACCAGAAAGATTTTTCCGGACATATGGAATGAATCCCATCATATTTTGACAATTCGCCGAAACAGCGTGATGCGTGGCATAAAATATCCTCTCTTTCCATGAAAAGCATGACAGTTCCAAAGAAATATGATGATTGTGGAGAGGTACGCTGAGGGGCAATGGTTCGCCACAGACGAATCAAAGAGGAAGTGGAAGGAAATGGAGATAAGTGGCGAGGGCTTGCTGTGTCAACGATTAGACACGTCATGAAATGGAGAAAACAAATCATATTCCCCCGGATATTCAGGGGTTTTTTGTAATCTCAGGGTAAGAAAACTATTCAAACATATCCAAGTATACTTTAGCCTTAAGCATATGTACACAATCTAAAAATCTGATATGTTGTAGCTATAACAAACCTCTTAGCACCCATGTTAAAAATTTATTTATTCAGATTTTATTGCTGAAAATTTTGACTTTTCATTTGAGTACTATTATTCTGAGGGGATCAGAGTTTCTAGACTTATTGAAATTGATGACTACCTGTCATCTGAATCCAGATACCGGTTGATAGCCACAGCTTATTTTTTCCCACCTGCACAGTGAGCAGGATGTTGATGGGATTTTAAAAAGTACCATCATTGACAGAGGAACTGTTGAGATTTATATAAAATAAATGCCTGTGAAATTGTCTTGTGATCATTTCACAGCCTTGAAAGTGAATTATTCTCTCTTCAATTCAGAAAATGTTTGTAACATTTCATTAATATAACCAAGTAAATGAAGAAACATATACATGTTTTTATTTGTACCTCAAAAGATAAATAGCTTAAACTCCTAAAATTAGAGAACTGACTGAATGAAACTAATATTGAGTAAATGTTGAAACAAAATGGGATGTCTTGTGCTCTCCTTCCAAAACACTTCAAGTGAGAGTTCCTGATAAATGAAAAATGTGAGTAAAAATCTGATGGACTCTACTGGTAAACTGCAGAATATTAATGTAAAACCATAAGCCCTAATCAATACATAAATGACTCAACAGAGGCAAAATCAACCTTCTTCCAAGTCTGTCTCAAATCCAAATCCAACAGAAAACCTGTGAGCAGAACTGAATGGTAAAGAGCATAAGAGAGGACCAATGACTCTGGACACTCTCGAGAGCAAAAGAAATGATCAAAATTAGTTAGAGATGATGTCACTGCTTTTTTTACTGCCTCAATTAAACACCAATAGCTTGGACAAATCACTTCTAGTTCACGTTTAGGCACTGAAATGCTTGAACTGGAACTGACTAAGGAATCTTCAACCCTCTCTCCCCCCATTTCTTCCTTTGGAGACCAGCCACGCTCCTGCTACCCTCCGGTCCTCTGCAGCAGTGTTAGGAAAAACAAATCTAGTGACTGGGGAAATGACAAAGGCTGAACTGTGGGGAGAAATGTCAGTAAGTCTGCTGCTGTTTCCTGACCCTCTGCTGAATACATACACATACACAAGCACACCCACACACACGCACCCACGCCTACAACCTCCCCTCTACTGAGACATGACAGGAGTCAGTGTGTGTGTGACCAGACCCAGGAAATGACAGGAATGTAGAAAGACGGTGTCAAAACTCTGGGAGGTCTATCCGCTTCTCGAATCGAACATATAAGCCAACCATACAGCATTTTTTACATCTTTGGTTCAGAGGGACACACTTTGTGCAGAAACACATAATCTCTCACTGACAAATGAGTATTAAAGTGCAATAGGGACAGCGATATGACAGGGCGTGTCTGCTGGTGGGAGAAATAAGAAGATGCAGTACTCACCCACTGGAGGTGCCGAGTGACAGCGAGCTGACTGAAGAGCTCAGCTTCCTGCTGTCCCAAAGTCTCACTTCACGAGTCCGCATCTGCACATTCACCAACACAACAATAGAGGTGACCAAAGGAAGGCTGATATTTAAACCAACATACTGAAAATAAAGCATGACTATTTAGGAAAACCTGCAGTGGAGTTAATCCTGCTGATTTTAATGCAAGCAACTTGTTTAAAATTCAAAATGGACAGCACCTATTTATTTTATTATTATTTATTAGGAAAATCTTCCTTGCATATTTTTTAAGTTGCTTTTTATCTGATAACCCTAAATAAAAGCCAGTGTAAAGTTGGCTAATTTTGTGGACTCTGGATTAGACGAAACTTTAACTATCTGACTTCCAATAAATTGCGTAGAAAATCCAACATTGCTTATGACATTGAACATAAATTCCACGTGGTGACATACTGGTGGCAGCATCATGCTGTGGGGAAGTTTTTCTTTATTAATAATACATTATTGTAATAATAAATATATGTTTCCCCTAAAACTTTAAAGAATTCATTTTCAGTCAATATCTGTTCTGTGAAACATAAAAAAACCCAAATTGATAGATGAATTGATTTATAGCTCTCACCATATCAAAACCGGTGGTCAATAAAAAGTCATCTTTGGCCCACAGGATCCGGGAGTCCTTGTTGCTCTGAAGGCTCTTGGCACTCTGATGAACAAATAATGCAAACAGACATTTTAAGCATGTTTTACTCAGCTCTTCAATACTGAAAAAGGAAAACCTCAACAGAAGCTTTAGGAACAATTTAATGAGAGTGATGAGTGAATATTTTTTCAGAGATACTGAAAGGACTGTAAACAAACTTCCCAGTGATCTCACAGCTCTGTGATTAAACAGAACAAGACAGGTTCCATAAAAGAAGAACCTGCTGTTGGTATTTAAAAGAAAAGGTGACTTCTGCCCTGAATATAGCTAAGATTATCAAAAAGCCTGTGCTTGTGGTGCTGCAACTTATTTTCCTCCGTTTCCATAGTTATTACCCTGTCAAAGCAGCGGAGAGGGGCTCTGTTTAATAGGTGGTCTTCAGTGACAGATGACACATGTTGTCAGAAGTAATGAGCAGCAACAACTAGGAGTGCTGAAATGAGAGGAATGTTTGTAAAGACAACACGCTCAGGTTGAAGAGGTCATGCGACTGGGAGGGATTTAGCAGGTATTGTCTCCGATATCACTTTGGAACCTGCAGTATGCACATGTGTGGTGTAAGTGTACACAACAAAACAGAGTAAAGAACTAAGCTGTCATGCTTCTTGTCTATTGGAGTTATTATTCCTTAAATGTGGTGGCTTTTAACACTTTGCAATTTATCGTACCTCTCATTACATCTTGTAATTGTGAATTAGATGTGCAGTAAAGTTGGGCTTTTCCACGAGATAGTGATACGTTTTCCACAGAACAGGAGCTGTTAACCTCTAATCCCACCCTGTCTCTCAAAATTATTGTTGTATTTTTATAGCCACAATACCTTAAACAAACAATCCTGAAAGCGTCTGCCATGGCAAGAAGACAAAGACGTCTTTCTGTGAGTCCCAACTTGTACTCACTCATTCTCATGTAACCATTAATTGACCACAGGCAACAAAACTGTGTAGGTAACACTGACTTGTTGGCTACCTCTTGGATCTGCAGCTGAAGCTGACATGAACACAGAGATTAAATCCTGTTTGACAGGAGCTCTGCACATCTGTGTGGGGAGGAACCAGCACGCACTTCCTGTTAATAATAACTCAAACCCCAAATCTCCTTCCCCTTTTTTCTGTCATCCTCTCACTCCCAGACTGGTGGTTTGGGGAGCAAAAGCTATGAGGAAGACACAGAGGATGTGGTTACTTCAATTTTGCATTAAGTGAGAACTCCTATGCTCCAAAATGTTCCCCAGGTGATGCTCATTTACATACATATGGACAATGAATGAGACAGTATGAGCTAGTTTTTTCCAGATGCAGCAGCTTTTAGGGTTTTACAAATATGGGAAAGAGAGGTTTTCATTTTTGCAAGTTGAACTGCTGCTTGTTTTATTTATTTCTGTGCAGAGGAATTTAACAAGTTCACTCCCTTCTCCACAGGGTGCTATAATAGTATGTTATCTTTTTAGTAGATGTAGTTCTGAAAAGGCTCTGCCTCTGAGGTTCTAAGCATGTTAAAACCCCTGTTAACAAAGTGGTTTTTTTGAAACTGTAACAAGTGTCAAGGGATTTGTGGGCTGTAAATTTTCATGGTACACATAAAGAACCAAATTAGTTGCATTCCAAATAAAAAGGACTGAATTTGAGTTTGTTAATCCGTCCATGTAGTTTTATTTTTGAGCAAGTTAATATTCACTTGACATGTTTAAAACAGACAAAGTGGACATGAACTGCCTTTATGCTGCCAGCTCCTTTCCTGGATGTCCAGATAGTACTATAATAATGATCTGCCAACTTCTTGTGAGTGAATGTCCAACATCTTCCTTTCTATTCACGCATTAGTTCTTTCTGAAACTTATTTTTGATGGTGAAATTGCATCCAACTTGGAAAGTTTAATATTTTCATTATAATTTTGGTACAAGTACAATAATTTTTTACACAGACTTGATTTGTCTTAAGTCTGTGTAAAAATGCATTCAATTGCAAATATATAGTTATGGAAACAACCTTGTCCTTCCTCAAAACTTCAAAGTTGTCTTTTTTATTTGCATGTTGATGTGCAAATTACAGAAACATTTATCTTCTGTAAACATTTATCTTTGTTTAGATTGTACGTTTTGGACTCTATGTCAGACTTTTGCTCTGTATTCACATATCTACACGACATGCACTCTTATCTAAAATATTGGGGGAAAAAGGAAAGCTCTGGAATTTTTGCTTCTTTGATTTAACGTGCAATTCCTTTATTTCACAGGAAGAATAATGCTGTTTCACTGAGTTGTTTGAGGTGATTTTTTTGCTCCACAGATGAGTTTTATCTTTTCTTAACTGAACTACTGAAGGACTGACAGAGGTCTATGAGGTTTTTAGAAACAGATATTCAATTTTGCTTGAGTCAATAAGCAAACATTTGGAGCACCAATTATTTGCTAGTTTACTTAGGTTTCACTTATTACAATGGATGTCATCAGTATAACAGATAGTGTATATTGTGTTTAAATTTCTTAGAAGAGAGGATAAAAAAACAAAACAGATCAAACCCAAAACCTTGTAGAGCACCATAACTAATGAACAAACTGAAATGTATGAGATAGGAATTAATTTAATAAACCAAGAGCAATTCCTCTGCACTAAACCACATATTCAAGTCTTTAGGTTAGACTGCAGTGGTCAATGGTGCCAAATTCAGAACTAACATTTAAGTAGAGTATTAAATATTTATTTTTGGATTTAAGATCAAAACAAAGCAAAAAGATCAACGTAAAGCTGCTATTGTCAAATCTAATCTTTTATTCTTCTTACAATATTTTCCCAAAAGGAGGACAAAAGAAGAATAAAAATATCCAGAATCCTGTGGAGTAATGAACAAACAATATATAGATGGATATGATATTTTGAAGGCTAGGTGTTGTAGTTCTTTTGTTAAAAGGTACAAAAATGCAGTAAATCCAAACTGCCATTTCAAAACAAACTATTGCGCTTAATGGATGATCAATTGCTCACAAATCTAAGATTTGTATATATGATTAACTTTACTTTCAATGGTTTAACTTTTTGTCCAAATGTAAAGCTTCAATGTAAAGACGACTGTGCAGAGAAATAAGGACAAGTATGAATCATTGGTAGCTGGCTGAACATAGAGTGTAGGCTACACTGACGGCTCAAACTAAATTTATAGTTCTCAGCTATCAAGGAACTTGATATTACTGTACTACATGTCCATGCACCGACATCAAATGCACACTTCAACTTCTGCACCTCTCTTAGGGACAATTCATCTCTGTCCATACCAGATTTTTGACTGACTCTGTCTGTATGTTGAACAGATGTTTTCTTGTTCCTGGTGTGCTCTTTAAAAGCTTTATCCTCTAAGAGGATTTTCAAAACATTCTGCTGGGCTGGCTTTCCAAAACAATTCTGAAGTAACATGACCAAAGCTCTGACGTGGTTGATAATAAGTCCTGGATAGAATAAACACCACAGTCATGGCTGAAGCCCATTTTCTGGAATGCAGTGCACTAGTTTGCATTGTGCAGGTAACAGAGCTCAGGGATGTCTTGATAAGCCCATGCAGGAGAGTTGGTTGAAAAATAACCGTGGTGTGCGAAAGAAGGAAAGAGTAAACTCAGGTCTAAAAAAGCAATAGATCAGAAAATGGCAAGAAGGAAGAAAGGCTGATGCTGGAGTGGTATAAACAGGCTGAATCTATTGCCACTGAGCAATTCATCACCGACACGACTGGCTGACTTCCTTCCACGGTCAAAACAATCCTCTGGCATTCAGACCAAACCAGGAACAAGTTGATATCAAACTATTATAAACTGCTAAGTGTCTATAATAGCAGAGCTGCTTCTGGGAGCCACAAGATGAGTGTGATTCATTGTCTTGGCTAGAGATTTCAGTTGAGTTTAAATAACATGCACAAGTAAACACTAAAAACTCGCCATCATCATTTTTTTGTTGTTGCCATATTCAGTAATGCTGACACACAGCTGAGAAGCAGTGCAAAGCATTTAAGGGGGTGACAGCATTTCCTATGAGATCATCATGGTGACAGTCCAATGAATTAATAAAGACCATAGATTAGGAGGATGAATCCAAGTGCACAATGAGTCTGCAAGCTCTGTGAGACTGCAAAACAATAGTGTTAGTTTGCTCCTGCTGACACCAACTAGCTGTAGTATTTGTCATATTTAGAGTTGCATTTTTGGGGCACTGTATTGGAACAGTAACGCCTCAGAGCCAGTACGTCGTGGTCCAAACCTCAAGTGTGGAAGAAGTACATGACCCCTTCACATGTTAAAGTGCTCTGGCTTCTTCCAATCACCACAAGGTTTGCTTGTTTGGTTAACTCTTGCCTCTAAATTGGCTGTGGGTGTTAATACACACATGAACCAACCAGCAACCAGCTGCAACTTCGACAGAAGTTACAGGTCCAGCTAATGACTGAACTGGAAACAAGCTGGGAAAGTCACAGCAATCACTTTTCAGGGAAACCTAAAACCGATCCCATCAGTTCTAGATTTTTTCTCCTGAAAGTATAATTGTTGAAAATTATTGTGGTGCATCCTGTGGAGCTTAGGAGCACATTCAGTCATTAAAGTCAGAATTCACTCAAGTAGATATAACATATTAAAAATTAAAAATTTTGACCAAATTTGTTTATAATTTAGTCAGATAAACACAATCAATAAAAGGAAACCATAAAATACATTTAATTAAATTAAAAAAAGATGAAGAAAACCTTAATGACCTCAACATGCTGGTGAAATTAGCTCAGTGTACTAAGGAGACCTGAAATGAGCTTAAAAGAAAGGTTTGGCAAAAGCAGGGAAACCAGAAATAAACTCACATAGTTCACTATGACATCACACTAAATTTACACATAAATGGAATAATAATTACAAACAAAGCAAATTCAATCTTCTGGAGCATAAAAGGTTCCAGTCATATATTTTAAGCACAAATTTCTATTCTACATATTGTTTACCTCTCCGTAGTCTAAAAAGAAAATAAATTTAAAAAATTTCTACGAGAAACGTCTAAAAGAAACGCTTTCAGGAAAGAAAACTTTTCATCTTTTTGTGCTTTACTGGACTCCCTGCAACATAATCCATACAAATCCAATAAACTGGCATGAACTCTTTCAGCTGAAAGAATGTTGAGTAAATTACACCAACAAAATCACACCCATATCTTGAGACACGTGCAGCCTTGAGCCCTCGGGTTAGGATGTCTTCGAGACTTGGCAGCAGAAGCCATGAAGGAGGATTATGGTTATGCTCTATTCTGCTCACCTTCTCCTTGTAAAAGCAAACTTTCAGGCTAAGGAACCACGAGGCAGCTGCAGCTACTACTACCACGGTCCAGTGGCAGCCAGAGGACACAACATCTGGACTTTGTGAGTGTGCGTGTGTGTATGCCAAACTATAATTCTCTGCCACAGTAGTATATGGATATAACTGAAAACCCACTGACCTTAAGAGTATTCATTTAAAGATACACGCAGCATACAAAGTTTGACGGAATTGAAAAAATATGTAAAGGGAGAGAGAATAAAGAGAGTGAAAATCCAAATCTGACTTGATGTGAATAACAGAAACAGGACAAAAGGAGGTGTGGGGAATGAGCTACACCAGCTTGAATGATTTGAATGAAGGAAGTAGAGGAAACCATATCACATCTTGGGAATAAATATTACCAACACAGGTGTCAGCCTCAGTGGCGTTGCAATGTACTTTCTATGTCTGTTAAATGATAAAAGATATGAACCAGGTGGGGACAATGAATCGAGCAGAATTACAGCCAGGATGACGGCACTGATGGATGAAATAATACAATTGAACCTTGAATGAGTTCACAGGGAGGTTATGTACTTTGCGAGCTGGGATCCAGATCCTTCAAAGTGCCATTCAGCAGTCTAGCCAATTACGCTTTTATGAGCCTATTAAATATCCTCTCCCAATATAAACAAACGAGTATCACTTCTTCTCCTTCTGTAGCTTCCCCCCAGCTTTTTAACTCCTGAACTGTAACAGACTGTGTGCACATCTGTGTCACTAGCCGAGAATGTTGATTCAACCACCAGGACGAATATCAGGTGTCGGTGTACACATAAAGGACACCGACAAGCTCTATCTCCTCTCTTTTTGTCCTCCTTTCTGTTCTGCAGATCATCTCATGAAAGTTGTGGATTTTTTCATAAAGAAATCCACCATGTGTGAAGGTGCAGAAGAAATGATTATTTTTGCAACCTCATGTTGTCCACCGTGTTGACAGCCTGTGGTTAGGGTAGTGTGTCAATCACATTCTTAATCGTAACTACTCATTTTAACCTTCCCAGAAATACACAGTACCGTGAAATTTAAAGGGTTTTTGAAAAGTTTTCTTTGGATTTGTCTGCTTTTTCTACAATTCCCTCTCCAGTCCTTCTAGCTGCCAATGACAATGACATTAACTTGACTGAACTAAAATACTACTTAATTCATGTGAAAGTTAATTGCCTTTGGTGCACTACTAACTACATTTCCCCATTCTGTCATGTTACAACCACAAGTTAAATGCATGTAAATAATTTTTTGTTTAACAAATAAAAATCAGAAAATTGAAGAATATTTTTGTTTTCAGACCCCATTTACTCTGCTAAACTGAAATAAAATCCAGCAAAGCCCTGAGCTTTGAAAACCTGATGAAGCACTGCTTAACTGATTATGCCAAAATGGATTATGGCACAACTGAAAACCTATTAAGACATGGCCAGGCATCAAAAATGACAGTCCAAGCAAGGACAGTATTAATTAGCTAAATGATCAAGGTCCTCATGGTAATGCTTCAGAAGCTGCAGAAAACCACAGAACTGCTGACAGGGCAACTGTTAGCCGTGAACTCCACAGGTCTGGTAAAAGAAACAAGTTGAAAGACATTTTTCAAAGAAAGCAAAAATAAGTCATGCTTGCAGTTTGCCACAAGCTACGTGGAAACCATAAGAATGTGATCCGGGCAAATTCGAAATATTAGCCTAGATGTAAATTGACTGTACATCACCCTAAACATATCTCCACAGTAAACATGTTTTTGATACTTGTTTTGTTCCACAGACAGTGAATTTGGTCAGTTGATTATGAATGCAGCTAAATACAGAATAATCGTTAAATAAAAGCTTTTAGAGGCTACAAAAAATGTATGACGACGGCAGGACAACAACCCCCAAAAAATACAGCCAAAGCTAAAATGGAATGGTATAGATGACAATATATTCATGCAATAAAATGGTCTAGTTAAAGTCTTGGTGTCTGGCTTCTCAGAATGAAAATACAAAGAAAAAATGTCTTTTCCAGGGCTGCGAACAACAAACAGAACAACAAAATTGCTCAGAGTTTAGTCATTTAATCAGCAAAGATATGGACTTGGTAAGTTAGACGTCTTTTGCAACATTTGCTGCACAGAGCTGTAGTTGCGGCTGCTCTTCTAACTGCTTCCTCATTTTCTCTGAGATTCTCTTTATATGCATATCCTTTAAAGCCTGACTGATGTTAAAGACAGTTTATTCCCCTCTTTTCTAATCAATTGCTACTGCAGCTTTCATCACCCCTACATAAACCAAAGCTCAGTCTTTTGATCCATTACTAATGAGTCTTTTCAGTAATTAGTAGGTTTTCTTCTTCCTGTTCTGTCGTCATGGGCCATTTAGGTTGTGTTTTAAATCAGCATAAGCTGCATCCAGGTTAAGTCTAACCCTACAGAAACTTCTAGAAATAGGGCAGAGCGAGGGGCTGGAAGATGGAAATCAAACCGGCCACTATATGCTTTCATTTCCTCTGTCCCTATTCCTATTTTTTCCTCTCCTAATTGAAACCATGTAACATTTTGTTCATTTCTCCAGAATGTCCAGAAGCTACAAACTGTTATTTTCATTACTTCTTCATACACTCTCAGGCTTCTCACAGACAAAAATAAATGTGGAAGATGACAGAAGCTGGACAGGGAGTTTAAATCTGAAGGAAAGATAAGGAGGGAATTCTGCAGTTTCAGCTTTATTAAAAAAAAAAGAAGAAATTCTTCAAAAATGTTAAAGATCATTTCAATTTACATCATTTACCTCTAATTTAACATGCAACTGGTCAATTTGGTTTTCTAAGCAGAAACTCCTGTAATGCAATGAATGCAAGGCTAAGAATCAATTTGGATCTTATTTTTCTGATAAATTAAAGTGATACAAGTTGATAATATAATCTGGTTTTCACATCCAGTTTAGAAGCTAGAAGGATAATTTCTAACAATGCACAAATAAAGTTTGAGCACATGATTGCATATAAAAACAAATTTGCTTAAATTTCAGTAAGTTGCAGCTCATACGGCTTCACCTTCTTCACCTTTGCCTATTGTCATCGTTGTTTCATCTTTTCATCAGCAGTCACTCTTTCCCTACAATCATTTCTCCTGAGTCAGCAAATGAAAATCCCATGTGAAGTAAAATGCAGCTGACATGTGAGCCAGCCAGACAGTGAGCGCAGCTTTGAGACAAGGTCTACTCAGCAGACACCAGGCCAAACCTGCAGATCCTGTGAAAAAGGTTCACAAGCTGCACTGTTCCAAATGTATTTATAGTTTCCAGGGAGAATGGGATATCCAGAAATCCTTTCTGATACTTCTTAACCATTTTTTAATCCTTTGTGTACGAAACCCCTTCTGTTCTTATATTTAAGCATGAATGAAGATAAGGATACTTAGGTTAGGTGACTGTTTATTGATCCAGAGGAAGTTATGATTAATTAGACAAGGAGAATAGGCCCTCGGGGGATTAAAAGAGGTTTTTTTCTCTCAATTTAATCCTTATTGATCCAAAATTTTTGTCAAGGCCTGTTTCAATAGTTTATTTTTAAATTAATTCTGCTTAACCACAATTCAAAAGGAATAGCTGATTTTTACTGGTTAATGTTCACTACATTTTTATCCATTATTACTTTCCTCATTGTCAAGTTATTTCAGTGACCATTGTGGGCTTTCCGACCAACAACTCTGCCCACATGTTTATTTCTAGAGACTGAACTGTCATGTCTTTTGGTAAACTAGCCCAAGTTCAATAGGTTTGAATTTAGAGTGTCTGAAAACAGGAATTTTCAAGTTTTCTACAGATTTTTGATAAGATCTAAATATGAACTTTGACCAAACCATATAGACTGTAGAAAACATCCACATAGTATGTTGCCACTACCGTTTTTCATCATGTAATAACAGTGTGTCTGGGATTATGTACAATGTTAGTTTTACAAAAAGTCCAATTCAGTCTTATGTTTGCTGAACATAATACATGACTTCCACTGAAATGGGACGTCCTATGACTTTCTACCCACCAGTGGAATCCATTTACTAATTAGGATTCTGAGACCAGTTGTTTATTTAGTGGTATTACAATTAAAAAAAAAAAGCTCTTCAAATGTTTTGTTTTTTTTAAAATACATATATTTCTTATCTTGGTCAGTCACGCAAAAAAATGCCAGTAAAGTGCATTGAAGTTTGTGGCTTAACGTGAATAAATGCGGAAATTATCAAATGGTATCAATACTTTCAAAAAATAACTTAATTTGAGTTTATTTTTATTATTGTTTTAAAAACCACATTAGATCTCTGTGATCCCATAAATAAATAAATCTAGAACATCTCTCTCACTATTGTGCCATTTAGCAAAAATAAATAATTTTGGTAATTCTAACTGTCCTGAAACAAAAAAGGTTTGGTCTAATTTAACTTTAGAAAAGGAGGAATCAATGTGCATGTGTCTTTTTATTCAGGGTAAGTAAACTTCTGGATTCAACTGTAAATAGGCCTAAACTGATACAAAAGAATAATTTGCTTAGTGTGTGGACGCACAAAAAAACTTGAACTCCATATTTTTGCAAACTAAAATCCATGCATTTAGATTTTGTATGGTGAATAAAATATGTTTTTGAGTTACTGTGAATAGTCTAAGTTTTGAAGCAAGAAGAGAATGAATGCCTTAAACTGTCTGTCCGTAGACTGGCAGCAAAAACACTTTGCCTACTGGCAGGAGAATCCCTCTGGGAAAACTAGCCATGGTCACAGCGGCTGGTCCTGGATGACAGCGCGGCACACAGATACTCTGTTCCTGGAACTAACATGATTAACATGTTGATTGAATTCCCTGAATAAGTGTTTGGGTCCAAAAGAAGCAGAAGGCGGCCAGAAGAGATTTCAAGTACACATTTGGTGATCTCTGGGGTTTTTGATGGTTATTGTGGTGGAAGCTCCAGCAACGAATGTTCTAGAGATGCACTTAGTGGCTTGGGCCTTAAAATGCAAGCAGGGATCTGTGGGGCAGGATGGGGCACTAATGACAGATGGAGGAATGATGCTGCTGACAACCACAAAAAATCCTAACGCTGGGATGAGAATCTGTCCGCCAGACCTGCTCTACAAAAACAGACACGGGCCTCCAAGAGGGAGGGGTCTGATGGAGGCAGGGTGAGTGACACTGAGGTGGAGCAAATCATGCCTGTACTGCTGGAGACATCATGAAGCACCTCAGTTTCTAAAGTCTGACCAAGCCCTCCGGTGCCTGTTGTCACTTATAGCAGCAGTCGTTGCAGCTGGCTGACTGCACTCCGTCTCTGAAACCACATCACAGAGGCCTCACATCTTCAAAGTACCCCCACACATTTGTAAAGAAACATGAGTTCTGAGCAGTGACATCCAGTGAGGGCACACGTGTGCGAGGCACATGGCCTTCAGGGGTGTCATTTATGTGCAGCCATGAACCCTTCTGACCGCTGTAAATCCTGGCTGCTATTCTGTGGTTTTACCTTTCTGTCTTCCACTTTGTTTGGTGCGTTAAATTATACAGACACATCTCTGCTTAGATGTTTTTTTGTTTTTTTAGAAATTATGTATATTAAAGTTTTATATGTTGATAGGAAATAAACAATGGGAAAGGTAAGTGCACGAGAAGTAATTTGATAAGATTGAAAATATTGAAATACTGAACCCTACTCAGGGTATGCTTCTGATGAGTGACAGCTTGATGAATCACCTCATCTTCACTATACTAACAACCCCCTGTTGCTGCTCATGCTGAAACAAAGAATCCCCAGTTATGATGGGTCTTTAGTTCCCCCCAATGTTTAGCAACTTTATTCAGGGATGTCGTGTATTTATCTCTAGCATGAAACCACAAATTCCAGAAGAACCGGTTGCTTTAAGAGGCTCAATTAGCAAAAGATGGCCTAAACTGGCTTTTGTTGAGAAAGAAGGGGATGTTTATAAGACATGTGCAACGCACATTTAAGAAGTTAAACAGTTCCCACTCTTACAAATGTGTTATTTTTATAGAACACTGTCTTACTGCTCTATAAAAATAACCTGGACAGGTATGCACACATGTATCCCATTCCCAGCGTTGATGATAAACAGCAACACAAACACTGTAGGGGGGAATATTGTTACAGCGCTGCCTCAGCATGTATTTGCCACAACTCAGTCATGCAATGTGGTTTAAAATTAGGTTTGTACAGAAACAAATGGCTGCAAATAAGGTATGAGATAACTTTGAGTAATAACTCAAAACTTTCATGGAAAAAACAAAAATCATTCTTGATACATTTTGTGCAAAAATGTATTATATTTTTATTTTAATGTAGTGTTAAGTAAAAAAAAATACAGTAAATATAAGGTTAGTGATAATTTCTGAAATAAAATGTTGTATACCACAGTATTAAAAACGTGGTATGGAGGTGATCGAGATTTGTTTTCTAAAAGTTAAATATGTTTCTTTGGCTTTGAAGTGAAAGGCATAGTGGCAGGATTATTAGTTCCCAAACATTAGTTATCCAAATTTTTCACAACTGCAAATATTTCCACACAGTCAAATTCTTGCTTTGCTTTGTTGTAAGCAAGAGAAAGCTGAAGTAGACGTTCAGGCAGCTGACCAGTGGTGTGCTGCAACATGGATGTAATGGGAAGCAATGTGTTAGCTAACTTCAGGTAACTCATTAAAACTTCCTAACTTACTCTGTGCTCAGTTTTGGAAAAAACATAATAATAAAAAAAAGGGAAAACAGAAGCAGAAGTAATATACTTTGTGAATCAAGAAATGCAATGTTTTTACTGCTTGTCAGCAGTGATATATGGTCATAGATTTGTTACAAATAAATAAAATATAACTGAACCGTTTTTCCACTTGATTAGTTGAGCCATTTAGCTCTAATGATATAATTGATATAAACTGTTTGTCATTTCCTAATCTAATAATTTTGGCATGGTACTCCACATAGAAACAATCTCTTCAATGAGGAAATTTCCATCTGTTTCCAGCACTGATAAATCATTTGAGCCCTTTATTAAGTTTGATAAATGTGTGTACTAAAAATTAGCTATATGTTATATATTGCTAATGAATGAATGAACAAATTAGTATTAGTTCAGCGTTTCCCATCTGGTAATGCTTACTAAATTTACGTCACATCTTGGACTTGTTTATTCTCACTAACAAAACATTATCCGTGTTAGACAAGCAATAGTTTGCATGCACTCATAATCCCCAGAGTGATTCAAGTTCATGGCAAGTCTGTCTTTGTGAAAACTCAGCTCTTCCATGCAGCTCCACATAAAGACAACCTCAAGTACTTAAGCAAGACTATGGTAAAAAGAAAACACAAACTGTGCTATGCTGCTTAGGGAAAATTAAAAAGCAGCAGCATTTAGTCAAACGAAGGTCAGTGTGCCAGTCAAGGATGGAGCCAGAACTGCACTTTATTTCCCTTGAGCCACATTGAGGTTGACCAATCTGCATCCAAGATTCTCATCTTAGTTTATTCACTGAAGGCAAACTGTTCCTCATTACTGCGACAAAACTCAGATAGTGATTTGCAAAACAGTATTAATAGTTAAGATATATGTGACCTTTACTTTAACTTAACTCCGAAAGAACCCTTTACAAAATTCCTGGACAGACCTTTAAGATTTTGATGCAAAAACCAAACAAACCAAGATGCCTTTCCCAGCTCCAAGCCTAATCAATGTGTCAGCTCTGGTTGCAGTCAGAGGTGAGCAGAGTAGTCACTGTTGTGTATATTTTCCTTCTCAGCCAAACTGAGAAACAGGACTAAGGGAATCACAAACCTGGAGTGACCCGGTCAGTTCTACGAATGAGCATATACTTTGTTTCTCTTTTTTTTCAGTTTTATTGTGGTTGTGGTGTGAGAAGATGACTGACCCAGTCACTGCATTTTTGTCTCTTTCAAACTCTCCGCTTCAAATTAACATTGGGTATTAAAGATCAGAAAGAAAAATCTGGTGATGGTTCAAATGTTTAAAGAAAAATAATTTCTACTTTAGTGATAGTCGAAATCTTTGCATTTGTTAGCATCACAGTTTTGTATTTTTGTTTTGCTTGGTATTGCATCAATATATCATTAGGACATAGACCTTAGACCTTTATTAATACTAATACTAATTATTTTTATATAGTCACTGACTGAAATGTGATCATTTTACTTGAGCTATTCAAATCTGAAATCTAACAGAATTTCCTTGCTTCTTTAAATTTGTTCATTTGAACTTCATTTTGATGATTAAGAGACAGATTTATTTCAGTAATTTTTGTGAATTTAACATAGCTCACAACTCCTAAACAACTTGGTAGATAAAAAAAATCATCAGAAATCACTAAAGTATCTCTTCATTATCGTGATGGTTCAGCAGAAAGCACAAATCACCATTCCATTTTGGCTCCAGGTGTGATCCACATGTGTGCATAGGGACTTAATTAGTTGGAAAATAGAGGTCTCTGAACAGCCAGCTCACTAATGAGGCCTCCTCTCACAAACAGCGCACACATGTTAGCAAAGATCTCCATGTTTGCCAGCTGGCATTCATCCTTATCCCTTTCCTCCAAATAAAAAATGTGAAAGGAAAAATCTTCACCAACAACCCAGAGCGTAAACCCACAAACACACACACACACACAGAAATGCAAAGAGAAGACCCTGTTCATTAGTACAAGCAACCAGAAACCTCAAATCATGCTGCCGATGCCCACGAAACTGAGCCATGGACTTTTTCCTCCTGCCTCAATTGCATCTCAGGATGCAGTAAGCTATATAGAAACATACAATCTAAATAAATCATCAAGTAAAACCTCTCCAAGATGATCAAGTTACTTATAAAAGAAAAAAAGGCCAACCAGAGGAGTTCCCGTAGGTCATAAAACCCTCAACACTGACAGATCAATCCTGACTGAGACCCATCCCATCCAGTGAAGTGGATGGATTATCCAGATCACTCTGTTATTCCTCTCACCCGTCAGGATAAAATCCTATCTCCTCATTAGAAAAGAGTTTTGACAGTTTTTTTCCTGACTAACATAAAACTCAAACTGGCAGCGAGGTGGTAACCAGTAATGCAGGGAGCTGAGAGATGGAACAAAGGAACAAGAAGAGGAGAAAACACGAGGGGAACTGAACATCTGGGCTGAGTTAACCGCTGGCCATTACCAGGTCCTGAACCCAGCAGGGCTTGATGGGGGGGAGAGATACAGGCATGATCTGCTGGGTTTGTGAGTGATTGGAAAAGAAGGTGAGTATTCACAAAGAGGCAAACCACAGGAGTGAGATGGAGCGGTCAGAGAGCTGAATGTTGCTAAAGAAAAACCCAGCAGCTAAATGTGTATCTTGTTTACATGTCTATATTTAAAGTAAGGCTGTTAAAAAAGCACTGACTTATTTTGAGAGCCAGAAAGAGAAACTTGTGTTGACCTCAGCTTGTAATAAAAGGCTGCAAACAATTCTGGTTATAAAATCCCTTGAAAAGACTTTTCCACTTTAAAATGATCATCTGAGCTACTTTTACAAATAACTTTTAAAACCTAGACGTAGATCTTGGCTCGATAGGGGTCTAAATCATGCATCTTGTGAAGTTTGAAACAAGACTGCTGCTCTTTAAATATGTTTTCTTTCACATTTCACAGTGTTGACTTTGCATCCCTCTAGGGTTTGCTTTAAACATTTTCCAAATCCACACACAAGTTTCACTCACTAAAACACGACAAACGTTTCCTTCACTAGCCTTCGGTGAGAAAAATCTTGCTTGTTCAGAAAACAGGGCAATTTTGAAACTAAAACTTTTTTTTTTTTTTACATCTCTAATTGGTCACTGAGTTTAAAGTGTTTAGGTAGATATTTTTACAAATGCAACTCAATATTTTACTTATTATTAATAAAAGGTTCCTTGGAGCACCTTAAATGAGCGCTTAAATAACTCAAACCTAACACTGGATGCATTGAGAGCCAAATTTGCTCTCGCAACTCGGATAATGAAGATTACAGCCATCCTGAACATGCAAAAAGAAAAAAAAACTAATTCAAACTAATGCACAAGTTGTTTTGTGGTTTCATTGAGCTTTTCTTTCAATAAAATGGGCCGTGACATTTTATCTTGAATTTATCTCAAGTTTACCTGGTCATTTTGTAATTCTGATATCACAGATAAGTTTTTTTAGCTGTAGATTTGCACTTTAAAATAAAAAGGGGCATTGAGGAAAACACATGTAGAAACAAAGAGGCCTACTTTAAACCTAACCATATCGTCTTTCTGTTTTGCCTTCACCTCAGTCCTCAGGGTTCCCACACGTTTTTCATGTCAAAATTCCAGAATGTAACTCCCAGACTTTTAACCCTTTTTAACCAGATTTTAAAGTACTGCACAGAAATTTCCCCATTGTGGGAAAAAGGGATATTTCTATTCTGTTCTGTACAATGCAGATACTTTCAAAGTGGTCAAGCTTTAAATAAGGAGGGGACAGATAAATGAAGGGAAGGATGGACACATGGAAAGAGATAAAAAGGGGAATGTAATCGTTAATTTTTTTCACAATCCAGAAATCAAAAACAATTGAAGCACTTTTCCTCCTTGTCCAGGCTGTGCAAGAGGCCCGTTTCCATCTAGCTTCTAATCTGTGAGACGAAACTAAAAGAATGGGAAATGAGCGCACAAAGTCCTAGTCTGTCTGCCTGTGGTTTACTCTTGACGTAAAGATAAATTTAAGCGCAAAAGAGAAATACAAGATCAACCTTAAATACAGTTAAGTTTGGCTCTGTTGTGAATCACGGGAAAGGAGAACACACCTTCCAGGAAGCTCAGACTGTAATTTATGGAAGGGCATAAAAGATGGTACTGTACTGAAACCACTGTGCTTTTCTTTGGCCCTGCCCAGCGCTGCCTCATCAGATCCAAACCCCTTCTAGCCCACGGTGCTCTCTAATTTCACCCATAGCAGCAGAAGCTCGGGCTGAAAAAGAGGAATCTGGCCCCCAAGTCCAGCAAACTATTCCCTTTTCCAGTCTGCCTCGTCTTCCAGCAACCGCAGATCGACAGCTCTATGGCCAGTAGTGGCCCAAAACTATGAGGGGTATTTTCGGCACTGTAATTTTAAGCACATATGGCGCGCGCACACACACATACACTCTCAACAACAGATCCACACACGCAGCAAATACAAAGACATTGGAAGGTAGATCAAAAGACGCAGACAAGTGGAAGAAAGACAAACGCCCGCAAAGGCACGTGTCTCATTAGTATCAGGTCAGAATAAGTGAGTGAAGAGCCTGAGGAGTCTTGTGGCTCTGACCAGGAACGTAGCACAGAGGCCTAAATACACAAAGATCCAAAAGCAACTTATCTAAAGAGGCCAGTCGAGGGATGTCATGGCAGGGCGGCTGGAACCGAGAATAGAGGCTACAGAAACAGAAAAAGCTGATTATTCGACATTTTCCCGTTCTCACACCGAGTGTGTTTTTAACTAAACAAGCAATTCAAAGATCTTAAGTGAATCCTTTTCTTCCCTAATCCCAATAGTTTGGAAAAATTTGGAAATATAATACATAAGATGGCTTTTCCAATAAGAAAGAAAAAAAGGACTGAGGCTAAAAATAATAACAGATCAGGTCAAATAAAGACTTTTTTTCTCCCAGAATAAAGTTCTCTACTGCAGAGAAACAGAAAAAGCATCCAGACAATTTTCTATCTTTGTCAGGATCTGTGTTTTTCTGTGTTTATTTAGAGTTTTCTGTGTCCTTAAGTCTCTTCGTTGTCCTGTCCTCCCCTTGATTGTTCCCAGGTGTGTCTCGTCTCTGTGATTACCCTCCCATGTATTTAACTCCACCTGTGTTCTTTGTTCCTCGTCGGGTCCTCGTCAATGTTACGTCAATGTCTAGTCCGTTCGTCGTCGGTGTGTCTCTGTGCAAGCTGCCGTGTTACTGGACTTATTTATTATTAAATCATCATAATTCATCTAACCTGGGTCCGCTGCATCTGCCTCACCACTCTCACCACCCGCACTTCATGACAATCTTGTGTGCCAGCTTAGTAAAATTCAACAACCAGATTATAGACAAAATATTTACTGCTCGTTTTCTCCAAGACTTTAATTTTCTTCTGTAATTCCATTTTCCATAAATACAGCAAGAGTAAGACTGTAATTAAGAGCTTTAATTTCCCCACCTGGTGGTTGGAGAGGTAGTGGGGGAGATCCACTTATGGTTGAGTCAGAGCAGGCTGACTCAGTCATAGAGCCTCTGAATCAGGATCAAAATATAGACTTATCAATAATGTCCTTGCAGGTTTGATTCTAACCACAGGTGGTTTTAAAAAGTCTCCATTTTGTGGGACTTAATTTTTATATGTTACCAACACAAGTTTCTGTGCACTCTATTGGGGTTTTATTTGATTGCCCAACAGAAAGTAGTGCATAATTGTGAAATAGAAGGAAAAGCATGAATGGTTTTCAAAAATAAAATGTAAAAAATAAAAAGTGTGGTGTAGATTTGCATTCAGTGAACAGAGAAATTTAATATGAACATAGTTTAAACATTTAACTGAAAACATGAATGCCCAGTTAAACTGACAGATCAGGTATCTAGAATATTATTCGGAGAAGCAGCTAACTGGTCCATGGTAACTGGTGGAGATGTACAGATCCATCAGGTGAGAAAATTAGTCAAGACAGCAGCTGTTAGTTGTCTTAACAACAAACAATTGTCAAGACAACAGCTGTACAAGTCCGAGGTTTATTGAAGATTTTGCTAAAAGAAAGCCATTGCTGAATTAAACACATAAGAAACTCAATTAAATAGCTGACAGAAAACACTTAGAGGACACAGCAGACATGTAGAAGGTGCTCTCGTCACAGGTCAAAATTGAGCTTTTGGTCAACATGCTAATCAATACATAAGGTGGAAAATTTACACCATACACATTGTAAAAGATGGTGGTGGAAGAATCATGTTTTTGGGGATGCAACTCACATGGCAATTCAGAAGGAATTAAAGAGGCCTTTAAAAATATTTGGGGTTAAGGTAGAGTTTTACCTGTCTTCCGGATAATAACCTTAAACATACAGGGAGATCTACAATGGAATGGTTTAGATCTAAGCATATGGTTTATGGTAAATGTCCCAGTCAAAGTCCAGACCTAAATCCAATAAAGAATCTGTGGCAGTGCTTTAAATTAATTGTTCACAAAGTCTCTCCACTCAATCTTAGCCAATGCTACAAAGAATTGGCTGAGGATCAAGATTGCGTACAGTGAAAACAAAATTTACATAATTATGTAAATACTAGGATTATTTACTAAACACATTGGGAGGAATCTTGAATCAGGTAAAAATCATTAAATGTGATTTAGCTCTTTATTATAGAGACATTTTAAGTGAAATCTCTGACTTGCTTTAACAAGCTCCAGTTTCCTTGGGTTTCTGTTCCCCAGAACTACTTTCAGGAAGACTTGTGGCTTCTCTTGATGAGGACAACTAGTTGTAACTCATGTAAGAAGCCAACCGGACCTCCCAGAATCGCTACAAAGTCGAATAGTTTGGCCCTTGCATTGGCCTTCTCATTTTTCTTTGTGGCCCTGCTGGCCTTTTTCCTGCCGTTTTTATACTTGCTCATCAAAATGCAAGTTGGAGAACGTGCTTTACAACTGTCCTCACATCAGGCACAAAGAAATACTTTAAGGAATCTTGCTGAAACCACTCAGCAAAAAGAGAAATGCTGTGTTCTGCCATGTTTTATGGTGTTCGGCAGCTTCATTGGTCTGTACAATCAAATTACTGTACTCCTACATTTCAGCATGTTAAGGATTCGTCATCCGCACCCCGTTGACCACTTTTCAACAGATGGGGTGCTAATTGGAGCTGCTGTGGCTCTCCCATTCTCCAGAGACAGTTGCACATCTGAAAGCTGTCGGGGTGAGGCTCTTCCCAATCTGTTCTCCGGGGCCTTTAAAACCAAAGCCTCTGACTGCTGGACCTGATGTGATTCAAAGTTTCAGAGAGAGATAGGGAAAAAAAGGAGGACCAGAGTAACCCTCTAATAACTTAAATCTGTGCCTCAACTTTTGAAGGTCTGAGGTGGTTAAGTCATATGCCGTGTGAAGAGGACAGTGGGTTGAATCACATCTGCACGTCTTAGTTGTCTCTGTGGTAATGAGGGCGGAAGAATAAATCAGGGAGTTTAGGGAGAAGAGAAAGCATTAAGATAGCGGAAATGCAGTTCAAATTGGCTCTAAGGCTGTTTAGCAAACCCGCAGACTAAAGTAACCAAAGATTCTTTTTAGACAGACAAAGAACATTTGTGACAGGAAGGCAACCACAAAGCTTTTCATCTTCCCCTGCTACATTTCACAAGAGTAGAGCATTAAAACAAAGGTCTTTGGCCTTTCCCCTTTGCATGATCTCTTTAGATCTTCCAGCGTCATCTCACAGCTTTTTGGCCCACTGATTGGTCATGGAAGAGGGCTATGTCTGGTGACCCATTTTCGTCTATTTGACCATGTTCTGGATCATCATCCTACTGAAAACCCAAAGACAGCACATCTTTAGTTTGATGTATGAGTTCGAATGACTGACCTTTAAAAATCAGAGTGATGGCATAAACTCCAAAGTTCCCAGAGAGAAACTGACCCACAGAATCACAGACCCACCACTGTACCAAACACTTGGCATGAGCCCAATGATTTATTTGAGCGGTACATTCTCTCATCCTTCCCACTTTGTAAAGAGAATTGAGCTAATCTATTTTATTACACTCTGGACTGGATTTTCTAAGATTAAATACAGATAACGCTGAATAAAACAGTTTGTGGTAATTTATAACTTAATTTCACAAAATGCAACAATGCAGGAGATCAAGAACCTTGCAGTATACATTTCATGCACAATGCATCTAATTCACAACTCCTGAACTAAAATATTTGGGTTTATGACAAAATAGCTGAACAAGTGTCTTACTGCCTTGATTTTGATGTTAAATAAAAAAAAAGACAGATTTAGAAATTGTAGAAGATGATATCCTTTTACCCTGTCACCAGAAACAGTATGCAACTCATTCACCCCTTCAATAGCATCAAGTGATTTACATGAAAGCTCATTTAAATTACATTTGAATTATACTGAATAATTTGTTAGGCAGAGTATTTCAAAGAAAAGCTTCAAAGTTCCCATTGCATGCTCAGACCACAGAGAGCTCCGTTAACTGGCAGAAATCTTCGCTAGGCTTCTCAGAGAGATCTCGAAAGTTTCAAAACAAATAAAGAACGCATGGTTGAGCACATAGTGTAAACAGATGAAAGAGTCCACACATGTACACAGAGCGTGAACACACAAATATGCTCCCCCTCTCATTGCCATACAAGCTGATGTGCCTCCCAGGTATTTCTGGGATGCGATATTTAATATGCTGTGGCATGCTGTGTTTTCGCAGGATTCCTCGTATTTACAAAACCAGAGAGCCCACGAGGCGGGCTGAGCATCCCAGTAATTAAAACACACTGGGAGGTCCACCACCAAAATGTGTGAGAATATTTGCTCTACGGTGAGCAGCCTCTCATGACACTTCTATTTCTTCTCCTCTCAGCTCTGAAACAACTCGACCGCTCTGCCTTCCTGCTGATGCTCGTTGTGATGGCAACCGTTGGCTCAGATGTGGGGGTCAGTGAGAGATTTACATTGAGGGTAAAAAAAGAGGAGTATTTGAGAAAGAGAAGTTCACACTGTATCAGAGAGGGGTGGGTACCGTGGGAAGTTGAGGGCAGGGACTCCACCATGTGCATCATATTCATAAATTAGAGCAAGATGAGTCACTGAGTGGCCGGTGGGAGCTCCCTATGATACTGTAAAAACGTATAGTAGATACATTTTGGGGTGAAAAACAACATTTGCTAATTGCTAATTCCTATTAGCGATGGACATTAGTGATTAGCGTCATTCACCGCTATTGGTAAATGACCACTATTTAGTCATTAACCAATAGCGGTGAATCACCAGTGGTGATTACACCCATACAACAGTGATTTTGAAAGGAAGGACTTTTCTTACTAAGAGACCAAGAAGGTCATAACTCCTCCAATGATTTATCAAAGTCTGGTGGTCTTACCTGAACAGGTGTCAACTGGGCTCTGGGATCAAACACTCGCAACATCTTGTCCTACAGGAGAAGAAAGCAAGATAAAAAACAAAAGAAAAGGGATGGAATGGGCTATAAAAAAAACTTTGTACTGATAAATGAGACATTGTTTATAATGAAAAAAAAACATTTTGAATCAGTAACATTCATATGTAAAGGGATTGCTAGATATATTAAATGTCTAAGTCTCTTGGAGCTCAACAACCTTTCAAACATTGCAGGATCACTTAAAAATTATTAGGGTTGTATTTGGCAGAATAAAGTACACTAAGAAGGTTGAAGTGGAAGGAAACCTAACCATGGTTTTCACAATATTTCACAAATCCAATGTAATGTACATAGAAACATTTCCCCCATTTTTTAAATGGGAGGTTTATGTGCAAGGGGCCTTATCATGGAAATGTCTGTATGGCAGGGACATCATACAAGGTTGCTACTTTAACCTTTTTGATACAGACAGAAAATTATCTGGTCAAAACACAAACAACTTTGCAACAAATAAAATTGAGTGATGCCAGCCAAATGTGTGTGTGATGAGGGTGCACCCTTAGCACAAGGCATGGCCTTATGCAAAGTCCTGAATCAAACTCTCACATGCCTCATGTTGGCATAAGCCATCACTGCTGCAAACAGACTTCTCCACCCCAAAGCACACCAGGACCAAGAGATGTTACCATCATGATAGAAAACCACCACAATCTGACCTCAAGTGTTTAATGCATATATTAGACACTATAGATTGGAAACGCTAACCTCCCATCAGTAGCAACAGCACATACATTTTCAAGACCCTGCAAAGACCAAACTTTAATGTTTTTATATTATGGCCTTGTCTTAGTCGGTTATGAAGGGGGTCGTTGCTCAGTGGGTAGAGCCCACTTTCCTGTCTAGTAACTGTTTTTAATGATGCAGCAACTTTTTTAGCTTGTTTAGTTCAGCATTTCTCAATCCTAGTCATCAAGGACCACTGCCCTGCATATTTTAGATTTCTCTCTGCTCCAGGACTCCTGATTCAAATGATAGCATTAGCACCTACATCCCATCAAGTGCTGCAGATGCTTGTTAATCACCCATTTATTCAGGCCAGGTGTGTAGCAGAAGGGAAACACCTATAACATGCAGGGCAGTGGTGGTCCTTGATTATCAAAATTGAGAAACAGTGATAGTTGCCTGTTACAGTTGCAAGGTAAGCAGATTTCACCAGTAGGCCTACTTATTGAATATGCATATCTGTGAAAAGTTGGATCATTCTAATTATGAATAAGAACAGGAATGAATGGAACAAACGAAAAACAAATAAAAGTCCAAACTTTTTGCATCTTTTCTTACAATGAAGTAATCTTAAACCATTAAAGATTAAGCCTAATAAAGTTTAGATCAGGCCTAAAATATCCAACCGACCCAGCCTGAGCCCTTAGGCATTGTGTCCAAGCCTGATCGGACTCAACTAACATTAAGTATAGAAGTCCAAAGTAAACCTGACATGTCATTTTAATTAGGCTTTTACTGCTTTTGTTTGTAGACTATAATATGACCAAGCAGTGTAACATCTTCTGTTTAACATCTTCTACTGTAGATCTACTTAGTCGCTTGTTGTAACTGCAAGGTGAGTCAAGTGCAACTCATCTTAGATGTGTGATTGACGAGAGCAGAGCTACGTGCACTTTAATTATGCAGTGCACTGCTTATTGGAGTCTAAGGAACATCTGCACCTTACTTTCTTTCTGTTCTCAGAGTAAGCTGCTAATTCTTCTATTTAGACCATAATAAGTTTGACACAACTTGATATTGCAGATTCTCATTTGGATTTCTCTGTGCTGTGTGTATTGTAGGCTCATTAAAGGCACCACAGAAGCCTGACCCGACCATCGAGCAAATCAAATAAATTTCAAATAAGTCTAATCTCTAAAACCTAGATGTTCTTTGTTCTGCATGATGATTACTTTCATTCCCAGACCTGCATTTATAAAAAGATTCTGAAGTTAAATTGAAATAACATAAGGGGCGAGCTGAGGAGTAAAAAGTTTAACATGTAAGAGAGGTCAGATAGCTTGTTTAAGATCGGGATTTCAAATCGCCTTACAGAAAATGTGGAAGAAATTACAGACTTTTCATTTGGCAATAGTATTTTCATGCAACCCAAATAAAAAACTAGAATATTAATGATGCATATTGAAAGTATTAACAAATGGTCCCTCCTCGTTAGTGTAATTCAAACAAAGAACAACAAAATTGCTCAGAGTTTAGTCATTTAATCAGCAAAAATCTCACTGATTCATCGTCGGCAAATAAAATCCAGTGACCTCTCTGTGCCTTCACATGCCTTGACCCCAGTCTATTAAAACACACACACAGTCTCTGCCAAGGCAGCCAATCACAGGGAACTGTATGTGATTGAAAGGAAATGATGCCTAATGGGATCAGGCTGTGCAGGATGCGCGTGTCTGCAGCCGTGTCACTCAATACTGTTGAGTGACTATGATCACAGCAACCGCCTGACACATGGAGCTGATAGCAGGTAATGCTTCTAAGCACTTGGGCTCAACCATGCCACACCTAACATATACATGTCAAAGGGAATCAGGAGGCTGACTATAACACAGAAAACTCCACTTGGACACACTCAACAAGAATCATTGTGATTTCTATCCTGTTATCCTTTCACATAAAAACACATGTTGGAAGAATTTGAACAAGCTTTACCTTGTCTCCACTCTGATCCTTTCTGCAATTAAAAGATGCATCTATTTGCAATTTTTGGCATCAATAGTAAACATTGGTATAAATAATGAACCACTTTTTTTTTTTTTGGTGTCTGACTTGTCTTTGTCTGTGCAGCCCACCCACGAATATAATGCCCTTTGAGGTCTGTCTTCAGGCCTCTGTGACCTGGGAGTAAGCTCCGGGCTCAGAGAGCAGTCCAGGAACAACACACAAACAAATCTCCTCGTCATGACCTTTGGGTAAGACTCCACCTGTTCTTTCCACCAAGCTTTAGTTTACAATTCCAGTAAATTTATTTCTTGCAAACCCAATTAAAAACTTTGAGACGGAGCACAGTGATGGCGCACGGGTAAAGCGTGCGACCCTTATGTAGAGGCCTCAGTCCTGAATGCGGCCATCACAGGTTCAAGCTTCATCTTGTCGACCTTTACCGCATGTCTTTCTCCTCTTTCACAGCCTCCTGTTCTGTTATTTCCCTACCAAACAATAGGAAATAGAGCCAAAAATAAATTCTTAAAACAAACAAAACAATCGGACAAATTGTAGCTTAGAATGGTTCAGAAACTATTATAAAAAATGTTCTTCACTGCGGACTTTCCTTCAATTATGCTTTGGAATAATTAAATACAAATGTACTTGCATAAAAATATAAATATAGCATAGATCCTCACAACAGCCTATTTTATACTACAAAGTCAATTTAATTTTAAAAAGAGCATAAATGATTACATGTCGAAAGTTCTGATGAGTTTGAGTATTTTTTAAAAATTCATCTTATTTCTTAAATACTAATAGCTATGGCAGAAAATCATCCCTATTATGTATTAAGCATTGTTACAGGAAATAACATAACATTATGGCAAATACTTTGCTAGGGATAGATTAGCTGTGGTTTCCAAGCATTCTGTCCATGTCTGCTGTAGTAGACTGAGAATATCAGTCACAGCCCTGATCGTCGACAGGACACCCGGAGTTAAACAAGGAGCACTTCCGTCTCTAGAACATACCAAGAACACACAAATGAATATGGACAATGCAAATGCATGAGCACCTGATTATTGCAACCTTCATCCAACTCCATCACCTCCTGAATGTGTTAGATAAACTCTAAATCAGTTACATTTTCTAAATTGCAAAGAAGTACAGAAATAGCTCAAAAGACTCAAAATTATTGTACTCTGTGATCCAAAACACACACTGTGTTTTACAGAGGTGCATAGTAGTGAGCATTTTGGGTCTCATAATCAACCAAAGTGTTGCAGTGCAAACAACACAAAAAGGAGGACAATATCTGGCTGTGCAAATACACAAATGAGGGGCTTTCATGAACAGAAGTGCTCACCAAACAACTGCACAAATGCACAGACTCAAACAATCACTCTCTCTTATCCCTCTAACAATATCACACATGAAAAACACATACCACCTAAACTCATAAATGCACAGATGGGAGCCCTGCATGGCCGTGTCTGGATTTGTGCGGGTGTGCTTATGCAGCAGCTGTTTAATCAAAGAGGCGGCGCATCACTCTCAAGCTGCCGTTGATGAGTTTTCACTGTGCACCGAACACACACAGACGCTGGGAATCTTCACCCAGCAGCGCTCTCCATCAGTCGCTGCGCTCGTCAAACAGACGGTGCTGCCAGACTGCTGTTCCCAGTCTCCCGTGGTTACTCGGGTCAAAGCCTGCTGAGACTGTAGCTTCTTTATCAAGTATTCGTTACAGCATGGTGTTTGGACAGCATAATAGTTGGTCCTGTTTGTCACTCACACTACCTGTAGCTTTGCCTGCACTTTACAGAATCTCTTTTTTTTTTCCACACATGTGCCATAAATACACCTTTCTTTCAGTCCAAATGAAGCCTGTCATGATTACTGCTCTTTGGGGACGGGGTATTCCCTTCATCTTCCCCCACCCAGGGCCCATGCACCGGTGTTTACCCTACAGAGGAGACGGGGATTGGACCCACATGTTGGCAAGCTCTATTTGCTTTAATAACTCCAATTGAAAGGAGTGAAAGCTGCCCTTTTAGTTAAATGACACCAGAGTTGAACATGGCTAAAAACTTAGAGGCCCCCAAACACACACACACGCCCACGCCTTCTTCTCAGGTGTCTTGTTCTTTCAGGCTGCATCAGTACAGCTTGTAGCTCTGATTAGGATGATTATCCTGTCGGGAATGTCATGGTTTGGACAAATCCTGTGATGGCTGGAGTCATTTGTTACTTGTCAGAGAGAGACAAACTAGGGGCAACCAACCAACAATCATACCTATTAAATAGGTGAACTTGGTACATTTCTATGTCAAAGGTCATTTGTTCTCAAGGATGAGAAAGCATAATTGCACATGGTCTAATGTAGGATCCAGTGGCCTTGTACAAATTTTCCCATCAGCCACTGAGATTTCAGCAAAGCACCAACGCAAAGAGAAGGTCACTCTAGTTAGGTAATAAGATATAAGTCAAAGAACAAACATGAATCTCAATAAAGTAGAATATCAATAAAAAGTTAATTTCAATAATTGAAATCGCCCTAATGTTCCAAATAACTGAATCAAGCTTAACTTTTCTGTTTTAGGTCAGTTAGGATTATTAAATTAAATATAAGTCATAAGTCTGAACAAAGAAAGAGAATTTATAAATATAAATGCATCAAAATAGTACCATTAGAATATTGCATAGGAACAGTAAAAACACTGCTGACTTGACAGTTATCAAGCAGAAAGTCACTGAGACTCAACAAGCATTGTGAACCACAGAAGATCATTGCTAATCAAAAAAAACAGAAAAAATATAGATTCATTTTTTGAACTAATTACTGAAATAAAATATCTTTTCAATTATATTCTCCTTTATTGAGCAGTATCTTTACAGTAACGTCCCACACATTGTACTTATAGAACAATTTTAATAGCTTCTTTCTCTTTCTGTTAATTCACTATAACCTAATGGAAAGCCCATCAATATAAAGAAGGACCTTTTTATCTTGAGCAATAAATTACCCTCTCTTTACGCTTTACGATGTTCAACATAAATATGTGTAAAACACTTGAGCTTTGCAACAGAAAAGTGTTTGACCAAGGAGACCATTGTGAACCACAGAAGATCACAAGGTCAGATAGCGATGAGACAGATTTACAGTCCCGAGTGACTAAACCTTCACACACAGCCTGTTTCCATTAGCTTCTTAATTTCCAAGCAGTTTTCCAATCTCATTTAGGAAAATCTCCTCAGGCCCTTAGTAATGTCTTTGGCATTACTGTTTCACCGCTGTAACAAAACTGGTAATTAAAGTTTTTACATTGAACTGATATCAAAGTTTTTCCCCGTTTTCCTTTGAAAAAGTTTCAATAATTCCTAATCCAATGCGGAATGCCATTCCCACCCTCTTTTATGAGCTTCACCTTGTTGACATTTTGATTTAATTCTCCAAACTGAAAAGGTGTAAATGATTCAGTGGCAGCATCTAGTGGTGACAACCTGTAACTGCAGCAAATGGCTCCAGGGTCCAAATAAACCTCTTAATGAAAAATTATGTTTTTAAACATTTACTTTACTTTCTTTAAATGCTTAAAAAGTTTTTATGCCATTCATATCTTTGTGAGGTCACTCTTGTGCCAATATTTGTAAAAAAAAAATTTTTTTTAAACGTGCTGTGCAAAATGACTAAAGATTGGGCATTTAATGCAATGTATCTCCTGTAAAATTTCATTAAAAAAGAAACTAACCTTTTAATGGAAAAATATATGTATATATAAAGTCTAGGAACTTCATTAGATAAATGTGCACATGCTCAATCTAATACTTGGCTGAAGCATCTTTTAATGAATTAAAACATTCAATCTTAGGCTGAATTTCATTACCATGTTACATCTTCGCAAGCCAGTATTTGTTAGTTTTATGTAAAAAAAAGTTCACCAAACAAATCGTCAGGGAATCTCCAGACAACATATATTTTCTATCAGATTTAGGTAATGTCCCCATCTAAAAAATTAACAACTATAGGAGTTGTTCTTTTGTTGACTTGGATGCGGATCTGGATTCATTAGGATGCTACACAGATCAAATCTGTCTTCATCTTTCAGTTTCTAATAAAAGTGACACATTTTTGGTTTCAAAACTGATTGGTCTTTAGTGCTGTTCAATTAAATGTAATGGAAATCATTTTTACAATACAATATAATAGGTCAATTCAAGAGAAGCAACATGACAGAATGATGTATGTTTTCTGACCATAACTCAGGATTACAGTTATAGAGGTTTTAGGCAGGTATGGATATTTTGTTATCTGACTTGTAACTCTACACTTCAGTCTAAACATATGGTAAAGTAATGATAGTTGTCACATGTAGAAAACAGATTTCTCTGTAGCTGGTTCAGTGTTGCTAACGGCTTTTTGGTGGCCTCTTCGCTTTCAACATGTTAACATAAATTTTGGAGGAAAGTGATGTTTTTATGTCCATGTTTTCCTACATATATTCTTTAATCTTGTCCTATTCATTAGCATTACCTGTGGTTAATAGAACTGATGTTATAAGTGAACTAAAGAGACTTTGTATAAACATGTGAGGGTGTGTATCAAGGTCATTGTCATCTTTTTGTATTTATTGTTTTTACGCATTTTCTCACAATTGCTTATTTTCCAGGATAAATGTCACACTGTAGTAGAGCAAAGTTTTGAAATGATTTATAATACTTTCCTTTTTAACATCACATAATCCTGGCATTTTTAGACAGGTGTGCACAAATCTGAGAGAAAGAGAATGCCAAATGAACATCATCTCTTATAGAGTTAAGGATACAAGACATTAAAAAAATAAATAAGTAGAAGAGCAGCCAAAGCCGGTCTCAAAAAATAAGTCTCAAGATCATCCTAAAAGTGTCTGTGAAACTGTCTATTTGTAAGATAAATTAAAACAAATTTGGCAATGCTCATGTCTCCTGTTTAATCTTGGTGCACTGAGTTAGCCTTACCTTGCTGGAGGATGCAAGCAGGGAGCCGTCCTGCTTCCAACTGAGACTCTGCAACTGATCGCTGTGCTGCTCCAAGGCTGCAAACATAGATGACCAATTTAAGGCGAAAGGGAACAGCACACACAGCAAGATAAAGATCAGACAGGAACGGAAAAAGTTTAGGAAAAAGAGGAAGCATGACAACACGAACAATGAACAAAGAATGACAACAAACACAGAGATGCGACAAAAAAACAATATTCTGAAGACGTCACCACAGGAAAACAAGGAAAAAGGAAGCCAAACAATTCAGAAAAGGACAAAGAGAGAGAGTATGATTTACATAAAAATGTGTGAAAATTTTAAGCATTGATGTACAAAACACTGCTGTGTCAGAAGAGAGCACAGCACAGCGTGCGAGAAGTTTCTTTGTAACACCAAGAAACAAAAAGAAGAAAAATAAAGGGTGCTTCTATTAAGATTTCCTCTTTTTTTTTAAAGGAAGAACCTTATATTTTAGCTCCTTGACCACAAAACAACAACAAATGCAGGAAATGAAAGACTCTGTGGAGGGAGCAGCTCATGAGATGCTGGATCAGCAGAGAGCAGCAGCCAGGTCAGCTGGCATGGGGAGGTGGAGGGGGTGTGCAGTGTTTGTGGTAGGGGAGGGAAGTATGGGGTGGGGGTGAATGAGGCCAGAGTACAGTGAGTGCATCCTGAGGCCAGCCTGAGGAGATTAGCCTCAGGACTGCGAAATAAAATATTACCTCTGCTGCTCCAGCACTTAGACAGAGCCACAGGGCTGTAAAATGTAGGCAGGTCAGTCAGACATTCTCCAGCAAAAAAAAAAAAAAAAAAAGCCAACCTACTGCTTCACTCCAGACCAAAGACATATTTTTGCTACACATAAAAACAACATGAACATGGCACAACGTAGACTTTAACTGACACAGACTGAAGACATGATATATAATGTACAACAAGACAAACTTTCTGAGACATGTAGTTTAATTTTGTCAGGGCACACAAACTTAAATTATGCTAAAGCGTTCTGAACACGATTACCTGCAAGAGGAGCATCTTGCCTGCTGGTGTCCCAAATCAGAGGAGACTTGGCGGTTGCAACAACCAGCAGGCCCGAGGAGGTGGGATGGAAGTGCACAAGCTCGAGCCTGCCCTGACCTGACTGTAGAGTCAGTTCAGGACTGCTGGGTTGCTCTTGCTCTGGATCGCACAAACGCCACAGCTTCACCTTCACACACAGGAGTGTCGGATGTGAGGATAATATCTCCTATGTGTTTTTACTGGCAACAGTCTTAGAATGTTTGACATTCTTCTCCATCGCAGATAGAGAAGAATTCAGGTGAACATATGGTCTTGTCAAGGTTTCAAATGCTGATTCATCGTCTTTTCAGTGTAGGTAAAGCAGGTAGAGGCGATGACTATTGATTTAACACAGGGAAATGTCAGATTCAGGTACACAAGTGATGCTAGAGGGTTTAATTATTAACTTTATTTTTTTATGACACTACAACTAAACTATGACTCCATTCAGATCAGACAAAAACTGTACCATAACATCTGTCAGAAGACAGATGGTCTCAGCAAGGTTTTAGGGAAGTTTTCCAAGGTGAATTAAAATACAATGAGGCCAGAGTACATCTATTATGCATCTTATGATCTATTATGCACAATCATAATTGTGCATAATAGATCATAAGATGTTCCTGATTTTTTGAGAACACAAAAAACTTTATGTCAGGAAAACAACATTTGGGAAAAAAGGGAAATTGAAAAAATATTCTGGAGAATACTGAAGGGTAGAAAAGAGAGATAAAGGGGACAAATAATGGCAAAGTTGGGAAGAAAGTAGGACATTGCAGAGCTTACCGTTTCATCCCCAGAGCAGGTTGCCAGGAGACACTCATCAAAGGGAGAAAAGTCCATGTCAGTCACCAGATCTGAAGGAGGAAAGAAAACTCAAGTTAAAAAAAATGGTATGGGTCCTATCTGTCAGGCTTTTATTTTTAGACACTGTCTGCACTTCTTTATTTTATAAAAACACAACATGTTCTTAACTCATTAAAAATAAGCTACACAGAATATCAGATATATTCCAAGTATAACTTTTGCAGACATTTTTGCTCTTTATGTGCTTTAAGATACTAAATAACTCATAAATAATTGGTAATAATAAAAAGCACATTGTTTTTAAGCACTCTCAAAATCTGAATGGTAATGACCCATGTACTTATTTGCGTCACATCAAATTAAACAAAAACAGAGAAAAGTACCGGAATGGCAGGAGATCTGGGTGACCGTCCATTGGCCATCTGAAGGGCTGACTGAGGTCAGGCCCACCATCCCACCACCTAGAGAGACATGCAGCACATAAAACCTGGCAGAAACCACACCATCAAACCCATTTACTGATACCAAAGAAAAGTTCATGAGGCCTGAACACTGCCTGGGAAAATTGTTCCTACCTCGTTAGCCATTACACATTTTGTCATGTTACACCCAAAAACTTCAATGTGATTAAATAGTATTATAGTTATTTACTGGAAAGAAAGAGATAGAAACTGGAGTGGAATAAGAGCTTCTAGGAACATAGATTTTCAGATCTCTATTCTTTATCAAGGGTATATTTTATATTAGCTTTTGTTCATCTGAAAATGTGTTTTTTTTATTTCAATGTAAGCAACTTTTTTTCATTTTACAAAAATATGGAAAAAACTGAAGCAATTCTGTTTTGTGTTTAGTTTGCATCAAATATTTTTAATAATCAAAAATTTATTTTATGTGCTCTTAAAGGGAGTTTAGACTTATTTTTTGTGCTTAATATGCACGCAAAACAATTGCTTTTCATTTTACAATGTGTAGCTTCTTTTTTACACATATAAGCAAGGCTATTTTAATTTTAAGGGTGCTCAGCAGTCATCAACAATATTTGCTGGGAGATTGGGCAAAATGTCTCTTTCATTTGTAACAGCTGCAGATGTCTGATCTAAAGACAGTGTTTTTATCTTGCCACAAATTTAAATCCATACCAGCCTGATCGGTGTTGAAAGCCACCAGATTGGAGCTTGCTGTGATGTGCCTCCCCTGGCAGGAGAAGGAGCCAGCGTGGACATTGTTGATCCATCCCTACATTTACAGACAAAGAGGCAAAAATAATAATAACACGAAACACATGGGGGGAAAAAATTGTGAGCTTAATGATAGGGAGGAGAGCATGTGACCAAGTTGGTTTCAACAACCGTCAAAGAAAAAGAAGCCAGCAATAAACAGGAAGGATCTAGCTGAGTGTGCACACACTTTAGAGTTTTAGAACGAGCACAGAGCGGAGGAAATGGAAGTGCTCCTTTCACTGCACAGCAGAGAAAGGTCTTACATAACGTTAACATGGCAAGAGCAGCATGTGTGTACAACATGCTCCATTAACTACTGCTAAGCTGCGGGACAAAAACAATAAAAAGCAACACTAACAGTATGAATCCAGAAGGCATTAATAGTTTTGCTCAGGGAACACTTATTTATCGTTTTTTCTATAACGCTGCATGTTGGTATAACTTTGTTTTCACTAAGACCTCAGACATTTCAACAATTTAAGCAAGATCTGCATAGATGATTAGAAACTGGCTCGGCAGTGATGCAAGAGAACGTCTGTTTCCCTCAAACGAAAGCTGGACAAATTAATCTATGAATATTCAATCAAGCAACACCCATTCATCTTTGTTTTCCTGTCAAGCCCCTCCAACCGCTCCTTGCTTGCCTCACTATGCTCCTTACGTCTCTCGTCCCATTTTTGCTCCTGCACTGCGTTTTGAAATGAAAGCACATGGCTGCAGCGTCGGAACAGCTACATGCCTACACGGATTATTGCTTCAGCATTCACAGGAGCAAGGCACCACCAGCAGCGCGAGAAGAGACTGGGGGACATCCACCGGTTGTGGGTGTGTGCGCATGCCAGGCTTTCATTTGTCTGCATGGAGGTAGTAGATTGCATAAAATGCTCCACACACGGGTTGTGCAGGCGCTGTAACCTGGAACTAATGGGTTCAAAGGCATATTTGTATGCAAGACACATGAATTCTGGTCCAGACATGTCGACTACTGAAATTTATACGTATCCTTTCTCCATGAGTGATTGTTAAAAATCAGTAAAACAAAAGCTTAACAATGGGTTTCGTTGCAACATCTGACGAAGGCCAGCTGCTGAAATGCAGCCACAAGGCTAACAAATACATATAAATATGCACTAGTAGCAAGTGCATTCATATTTTTCTCTTTACTACAGGCTCCCAGAGGCAGGAAGTTCAACATCCCTTGCAAGCAGACAGGCAGGCGTTTCTCCCCAAAAGTAGCTCAGCAATTTAGTGTTAGCCAGGAGAACTGGTTCTATCCAAAAGCGGGTTCACTACTCACCTCTTTCTTGGCAACCTTCGGAGTGGTGTTTTTGAATTTGGAGGTCTTAAAACGATTCATATTGCTCTCCCAAATTGACTTTCGTGCCTTCCGGGTGTCTCTGTCGAGCTGGTTGGTACTGCTGAGAGTGCTGCTGCAGCTGACAGCTTTGGCTCTCCGCGCGGTGTTCGTTCGATTTGCTCTACCAACCGAGCCGAACGACTGGGCGGTGTCTTCGATTTTCCCTTCAAACCAGTGGCAGTTGTAGACCTTCTTTTCATGGGGATACAGAAAAAGAAAACAAACCAAAACAATAGATGGATGGATGGATGGATGGACGGACGGACGGACAACAATAAAGTTTGTTTACATTTTTGTGTGTCATCTAATGAAGTAATGAAGTAACTTGGTGTGGGACGAGTAGCCAGAAATTGTACTGAAATTAGAGTGGTATCACTTAGGTAGGTCGAAGAAAAGGGTGTTGTGTATTAAAACTACCCTTACAATTTTTTTTTTCATGACCTTACCAAAATAAATGTAACAAAGTACATACAGCTACATACCAAGCTCTGAACAAAACAGACCACATACAGTAACACAGCTCGATCCCAAACCTGTAAAACAGACCGGGATTTTAGAAGTTTTTGCATGTCTAACAAAAAATGCCACTCACAATATGGCGGCGATATCGACGTACGATCCTGTGGTTAAACGACACGGTGTTCCGAAACGTGCAACCTCGGAGAATAAAACGTTTGCATCAATTTTTTCATGTGATTTGTTTTTGCAAATAAATATATTTTTACTCTCTTTCCAAAAACTATAGTGCTTGATGTATAATTTACTAAAAAGTAAAACAAAAAAAACCGGTTTTTTTTGTTTTTTTTGTTTTTATTTCCTATGCACGCCCACACCGTTTTCCCAGGCATGCGCAGTCTCTCAAGCGGTGGCGACTGTCGGCATGATGGCGTCCTCGGCCGTTCGCAGCTCCTCACGCTGGATTACAGTCATCGTGTCCTCTGGACCTCGACGAGCTGCCGGTTTCGTTCTGTCTCCTGACCATGGAAGCCTCCGGAGTTTTTCTACCGTGGGAGCTGAGAAGTTGTGGCGTGGGGGCAGCTTGTTTTGCGGTGGAGCAGGAAAAGCGTTGACATTGAGAGGGGTGTCAGGTGAGAACTACATCAGCTAAGCTAAAATAAGCTAAGCTACACGTATATAATTTTACTCAAGTGACACGGTCTATAATAATCGGATAACCGCAAACTAATATCTAACTACAAAAGTTATAACGATGAAATAAGGTTTTAACATCTATACATGTACCTCGAACCACCTAAAAGTAGTTGATCAAATGTGATGTAATCAGTCTTGCTAACTTTGCAGTCTTTAAGTGACATTGGCAAAGACGAGACTATTTTGTTTGAACTTTGTTAGCTATTGCAAGTCATGCTTGAATTATTATGTTTGACTCCTCTCCAAGTAAAATAAAGCAAAAACAGCAGTGCCAAATCAATTCTATACAGTTTAGTGAAATCCTGTAACACTACCCTATTTTTACACCCTATTTTTAACCAATAAAGTCCAGTGCCACTTTGAAGTCCTTTTTACTACAGTTACTGATTGCATATATCTTAATTATAAAAAAGAAAAATCAGAACAAAACACTGTTGCAGTATAAGCTTATCGGGATTTTTATAGGTCTTGGGTCTAAGACCCAAACAGAATTGAACCATTTAACCAAGAACTGTGAAAAGCAAGCTGCAGTGCAACTTTGTAACACTTCTAGATGTCATTTACTTACCCTCTCGCTTTTCTGGGCAACTTTCAGATCTGAAGTCGCCCAATGCTCTCTTCACGCTGTCCTTCCATACAAGCGCCTCTTCTGGCAGCAAGCAGGATTTCTATCAGATTCTTGGAGTTCCTCGCACCGCATCCCAAAAGGAGATCAAGAAAGCCTACTACCAGGTTTGATCTCGCCTTATGTGCACCGTGTCTTAGTTGTAACTCCCAATGTTAAGATATCAAATTATAGTGGTAAATGTGGGAGTGCAATATTATTGCTGATTTATGAGTTTAACTTAACATTTGCCTGACTATTTTCTATATTTTCACAAAGTCTTCACTAATGTCTTTAGCTTCTCGGCTATTAAATATATAAGTTGTGGGCATCAAAACAAGCTACATTCCATCCAAATGGCTAAATTTATTACTGACCTGCAGAGCGTGAAAGATTAGCAATTAAAATGTATCAGCCTTCAAAATGATCCATGCAAGCAAATGTGAATTTGCACATATAAATATTGTAGCTAGACTCTAGATCCCTTTTGTTGGTCTACCGTCTGGGATTTTTGTGTCTGTTCAATCCCAAAGAGATGCGGAGCTGCAATTTGGTGCGGTCTAATATCTAAAAATAAAATCACAGCCAGCCTACTTTCATGTTCATAGCTATATTTTAAGCCCAGCAGCATATTTAATTCACATAGGAATCAGCTTGGTTCTGGTAATCTAACAGTCTTATACTTTTGTAGTGTTTGCAGTTAATGTAGAAAATGTAATGAACTGGAACTACATTGAAATATATTACAAGAGGAATTATGAACGAGTCATATCAAAACAGAGACAAAACATGCTATCGGTAGACTAGCTCTTTAGCATATACTTGTTTGATTAACACAAGGCTATCCTGCAGAAGCTCCTTTTGAGACAAAATAGCTCAATTTTTGTTTTTAAGTGTGTATTTTGCCACACTTTAAAGCCTCTTTTATGCATGTGTACATAGCATTGGTTTTAATAAAGTATTGGGCTGATACTCTGTATTTGGAAATGCCCATTCTTATTAATCTGATTGGTACCAGGGGATATAATCCTGATCAGGACATCCATAATGGCAACCTAAGCAAGGATCACAGAAGGTTTTTATTTTTTGTCTTGTTTCGTTCACAGATGGCCAAAAAGTATCACCCAGACACAAACAAAGACGACCCGCAAGCGAAAGAAAAATTTGCACAGTTGGCTGAAGCATACGAGGTTTGCTTTCAGTTTTTACAATAAAGCTTAAATAAATATTTTAAAGTAAATTTCCTTCTGTTTTGGTGGGAAAAATCACATCTATGAGTTTTAATATGGATTTAAACTTTGCTCTTTGGTCTTCTCAGGTGCTTAGCGACGAAGGGAAGCGGAAGCAGTACGATACATACGGTACAGCGGGTTTTGAGGCGGGTCAGGCTGGAGGAGGGCAGCAGTACTGGAGTGGACAGGCCAGCCATGTCGACCCGGAGGAGCTTTTCCGCAAAATCTTTGGAGAATTCTCAGGAGGCCGTGGCTTCGGAGACTTCAACGCCATATTTGATCAGCCACAGGAGGTTAGTGAGATTTACAGAAAGCCAAGCAATGCTGTGATCAGCTGTTTGCCTTTTAGCACCTTTTCTGAAGTTCTCTCTGTTTTCCATGTAGTACATCATGGAGCTGACATTCACTCAGGCAGCAAAGGGAGTGAATAAGGAGATGTCTGTTAACATAGAGACAGCCTGCCAGCGCTGCGATGGGAAAGGCCACGAGCCGGGGACTAAGGTTCAGCACTGCCACCACTGTAACGGGTCAGGCATGGTAATAACTCCTACATAAAATTTACAATTTCTATGCGATTTTAGATTATACTTCTAAAGAGACCTGTCCCACGACCTATAGGAAACAATAAACACAGGACCATTTGTGATGCGCTCCACATGCCGGCGCTGCGGGGGGAAAGGTACAGTTATTTCAACTCCCTGCAACACCTGCCGTGGATCTGGACAAACCAAGCAGAGGAAGACTGTGGTTGTTCCTGTTCCTGCAGGTCAGTTACACTCAAGTATCGCTCCCTATCCTTCACAAAGTCTGTATGGCTAAATTATTTCTCTCTTTCTTTTTATCATAGTTGAGCAGGGAAATTTAGTGGAATACCTGAATCTTGTAACATTGAAGTTAACCATTAACTTTTCAATAAATAAGTAAACTGTTTTTAAAAGCACTTCTGTGCTTTAAAAACACCACTTTATGCCTCTTACAGGTTCTGTTTGCCTTGAGTTTGACTTTTTGTCTTTAATTTTAGTGCCCAATATTAATGGAAAAGTTTCCTGTTTAAAAACTGCCCACAGGTTCTCAATTAGGCTCAGGTGAGGTGAGGAAGAGGGCCATGTCAGAAGTTTTTCATCTTTATTGCCTTAAGTGGCTAGCCATGCAGAGGTACTTGGCTGTGATGGAGCTTTGTCCTGCAAGCACTGCGAAAACAAAATCTTACCAAGTATTTCTGTCTAGTTTCTAGTGCAAATACCTCAATACACTTGGAATAAGACAAAACTTAAGTAACCTTTCCGCAAGATATAGGATTTTGTTTTGAGTAAAAAGCTATTGATAAAAAGTAGTAGTTCATTTGGCAGATTCTTTCCACTACTAACACAAAAGAACATGAAGCTTTCTGTATATTTAACTTGTTTTGAGAAGGGTATTGATTGCTGTGTAAAAATCATTGTCCTTTTGAAAGATCCAAATGTCTTCTTGACCTGAACCACTGTTTGAAGAAAGTGTCGTCTAAAAATTGGCAATAGGTCAAGGAGTTGATTTTGAGCCTCAGCACACAGATCTTTATCAGTCTCTCACAGGTATTCTCCAGGATCACCTGTATGTAGCCTCAGCCATCTTTTCATCAATGTTGACCAACTTCCCTGTTCTTGGTAACCAATGTCATGCCACAGCATAATCCTGCTGCCACCATCATGTCAACTGCACACAACATTTAGCAACAATTCTTTCACTGCTATGCTCTTGTTTTTGTTAGTCAGTCGCATAAAATAAACTACTGAGTCATGGTGCAAAGCTTTGCAACGTTTCTCAGGAACCAGATAATTCAGAGACGGTTCAAATTTTCACCTGCAAGATTGAGAATTCATCCCTTTTTAAAAACAAACTGCTTTATTGTTTGTACTTTTTCCCTGTCAGGAGTGGAGGATGGTCAGACAGTCAGAATGCCAGTCGGAAAGAAAGAAATCTTCATTACATTTCGGGTTGGTATTTACTGCAAAGCCGACATGACTAGAAATGATCTTGCGTGAATTTAAATTTAACAATTGACAGTATAAAGTGTGCTGCATTCAAAATTTAGACTCTTTGGTATAATCTTTATTTTATCCAGGTCCAAAAGAGTCCTGTGTTCCGGAGGGAAGGTGCAGACATTCACTCTGATCTTTACGTCTCTGTGGCTCAAGCCATTCTGGGAGGCACGGCAAGAACACAAGGACTTTATGAAACGCTTAATTTGTCAGTAAGTAGAGATAGCCTTAATCTGATTAAAAAATGATAACTTCATACTTTAACAGTTGAAAGATCCACTGGTAATTTTTCTTTTATCCCCAGATCCCTGCAGGTGTCCAAACTGACCAGAGGATCCGTCTGTCAGGGAAAGGAATTGCTCGCGTCAGTGGCTATGGCTTTGGAGATCACTACATTCACGTCAAAGTCAAAATACCAAAGTGAGACTTCACAGATGTCATTGTTTCTCTATAGAGTTCACTGGAAAATTGTGAGGTTTCCAAAATACAACTTTAAATAAATTTTCTTTTGTAGGACTTTGACAGATAGACAGAAATCTCTTTTAACGAGCTTTGCTGAGGATGAGACCGATGTAGAAGGGACGGTGAATGGAGTCACAAACACCAGCACAGGTATGAAGACCGTCTCACTTCAAGATAGTTTTTTTTTCCCTCCCTCAACTACTGAAAATCCATTACAAATGGGAACTTTTGCAACACAAGTTGTACTTAGTTGCAGTGTTAATATCTGTCCAGGTGGGGGCAGCAGTGGTGAGCAGTCTAAGGGAGGGGAAAGCAGGCATGTCGAGAAGGAAGCAGGGTTGAAAGAGGAGGGCTTCCTCACCAAGTTAAAGAAATTATTTAGCTCTTCCTGACAGCCATAAACCGGGTATGACTTTTTGTGGAAAGTAGTTGCTTTAGACGCGTCTTCATGTGTGCTATAGTATAAAACATGGCACTTCATAGTCATCTGGTCTGTGGCTGTCATAGGCAGTTGTACTTGTTCTCCTTCATTGAATTATACTTCCAACTGTCATATTTACAGAGCAGCAATTTTAAGTTTGTTTTATTTTTGTTGTCCCAAGGTAAGAGGTCGTCCTGGAACTAAGCCCGACTGAGCAAAGAGGACAGCGCAAAGCAAGGACAGTATAAATGTAAAGAATGTCAGAAGACTGAGAGACTTGGAGTGTTGGTTTATTGTTTTGGATGGATGACTAAGAAACTTTCTACCCAGACCTGTAGTGAAAAATCCTAAGGATCATCTTCTCTGTTCCCCTGCTGACGTGGATCTATGGATGTGCCAGTCTGCCAACTACACCGCGCATGGCTACAGAGTGTGTCTTAGCACTCAGTGCATGCTGGTCATCTGCTTACCAAAAAGCAAATAGCTTTTAAGTAATAAATTATTGTAGTAAAAATCTACAAAAAACAGTTAAGTCTGTTAAGGATTAAATCCAGCTAACTCAGTACAATGTGACCCTTGTGTTTTTATTTTTACACTTCTTTACTCAGCTCTGACTGTTGAACATCTGCTTACAGGACTTGACTTTTACTGTTGGAAGGTCTTACGTTGGATAATTTGACACAAGCTTTCCTGAACCGTAAACTGTCAATTAAATATTTTTTGTTTTGAACAGTTCTAAAATTCTATGTAACAGTACTAAAACAGGAATTCAGCCATGTATCATTTATAAACTCTTTCTGTATAGTTTTAAATATATGGGCTGGTTTTAAAAATAAAACTTCCTGTTTTACTTCCAGCTCTTAAGAGTCATTTTTATGTAGAAAATTTCTACCAACCTAGGTGAACTTGGAGCTGCTTGAATGCTTTTCCAGAGTATAAGGTATAAAAAAAAATCAAAGGATGATTTATTTGATCAACATCCGATCATTTTATCGTGGTCATGATCTGTTTTAATAAGTGATTAAGTCGCTATAACATTGAGGCTGTGATACTTCAGGGTTTCTCCCAGTGTATTATAAGACTGGCGGGCCACCAGGCTTTACTTGTGCCCCCACCACCCTTAGCATTACTTAAGTTTTTTTTTAAATGTTTGCATTTTTTAAGATTTTATAGTTGGTGTTCAGATATTAATCTTCAAATAACACATAATTATCAAGTGATATTTTCAAATTTCCTGTTAACTTTAAATATTTAACTCAAAGACAACAGTCTGCTGGATGAATGATTGCGGAGCGCCCCAACCACTGGGTTTAGCAAGTTTTCTGGGGGAAACCTTACACTTCCTTCCAAAATTATACTCCAACTTACACATTACATCCACATACTTCAATGGATGTTAAGGCGTTATGTAATTGACCAACACAAATAGTAAAGTGGAAGGAAAATATTGCATGGTGCTCTGAAACACAACATGTAGAGGAAAAAGAATGCTGCATATGATCATGAACATTACATCCACAATTATAAAAAGTGGTAGTGGCAGCATCATGCAGTGAGAAAGTTCAAGTTGTACAAAAAATGGGAAAAATATGCAAAGTCAAACCATTTATTTTGTTATTGACAACACAATATAACTCTTGGTTTTCACTCATACAATAAAAGTGCTCTAGCTAGTCACACAGCTCCAATCAAATACAAAGGAATTAGGAGCAGAGTAAAAGAATTAAAAATTAGCATGTATTAGTCAAACATTTTCATTTATGGCTGCAGATTGTGTCCCTTCAGTAGGTCCTATTAATACTGACGCACACTTCATGCTTGAACCTTGTGAAAGCAATAAAACATGGGCTTACAAGAGCATTTCAAACAGTTCCTGTTTTAGCCCACCATATGCATTTCATTGTGCTGAACCTGAGACTTTCAAAAACAAAACTCTTATCACTCTCTTCGCCTTGTTTGCGACCAGGCAACTGCACCAGCATGGAAATGCTGCAAGTCTTTCTCCGTGAGAGTAAACGCATTGTGCACAAGAACCAGGCAGGCGTTTGAGAAACAGTACATTTCTTTGGATAATCGATACAAAAACCACTTCAAAAGGTTCCTAAAATATCAACACTCCATCTGGGTGGATACTAAACTTCAGTGTAATTACAGCACAAAGTATTTCTACTCAATACAAAGCTTAGCTGAGTTTTTATGGGAATCTTCTTCCAGCACGTTGTACAATATAGGTGATGTGTTAGACATATATCCACAAAACTGGATAATAAAGAAACAAGAACTGAGCTGATACAGGATCAATATATTGGTATAGTCAAAGCACCCACTCGTTTATCTCAAAGTAAATCTGCTGCGTCCAAATAAGAGCCCCTGCTGCAGGTAAGCAATAACATTTCATTTAGAAAATTAGAGCATGCACATAAAGAGACTGCTTTTTATTGGCTAAGCCATCACATGTTTCTGAAACAAAAGAATAATTGAAGTTAGCATGCGCTACAATAGAGTAATTGTTTGTATTTCACCATTATGAGAATCTGAATGTTGTCAAATAATCCTGCACTTTTTAAAGGTTTTTTTGGCTGTCATCATCCGTCTCATTGCAGACATGCAACCGTTTTAGAAACATTTGAGTGTGACAACAATACAATAAAATGTGACAATTTTCACATTATATTTAGGGAAAAACAGACAGCATAAAATATATGGATGCATATCCATTTAAACCCTGCCTCATCAAGGCCTGACCTACTGTACATGGTAGATACGATTTACCATTTTTTGTCTGAGCTCACTCTGAACTCGTTAGCTAATGCACCATCATGTGATCAATAACAGTTTTTTTGGGAGAGGAGGAGGGTGTCGCTTCAATCTAGGCCTGTCGAAGTAATTATGTTATAAAATAGCAGACGTGCTCTCAACCGTTTATTCTCACCCACGCCACACACATAAATACATACAGCAACAGTATATTAGCAGAAACATTGAAGGGGATACAGGAGTTTTAATCTGGAAATGGAAGAAACAGTCCACTTAAGAGTTTGCTTTTTACGCTGATTGGAGATGAGGAAAAACAACGTGGAGCAACAATGTATACTTTGAGGAAAAACTGGAGAAAGAAAAGTGGAAACAACTACTACCGATCTTGTGTATATGACGGGTTCTTTAGCTAGGGATTTTGAATGGCTTTATGTCACCATAATAAACCTGAGCACTAGATATCCAGATATTAAGTGCAATTTCTGATTTTAGAGAGGCTTTTAAAGGCAACCATACACCTTTCTACAATTTGTCATGCTATAACTGTATTTTGTTAAGATTTTTTTGTGATAAATCAACATAATGTAGCTTTTGATGCAGAATTTATTTATTTTTGTTGTGGTGGGGGTGGGGGGGTTAGTCATGGTACCTCTTTGTTTATTAATGAGCTGGACAAAAATGCATGCCACATATAATTCAAAAACAATGGATCCTATTTCATCCACTTCCCAGTTATGTGGCATTTTGTGCTGGTCTATCACAAAAACTGTTATTTTTTTGGTTGCAACCTAAAACTAAACTGAAAAAGTTTAAAGCATAAGGATATTTTTAAGTAGCACTGTAAATTGACAAAATTTGTTGTACAAAAGTACTTTTTTGTTTCATATTGTTCTGAAGGATTTAAAGCATACATCTAATTATAAGTATCATCCAGATTGACCATTTTTCTTACTACAATATTGTATTTTGTTATCATACTTACAGTATAATTTATAACATTGGTCTACTACCATCAGAAAGCAGCTATAACATAACTTCAGATGCACCAGAACTGAAAAGCACCAAATGGAAGGATAGTGTGTTGGAGGTAGAGAAATAAGAAAAAATATCTAAATTTTTATGAAAAAAAAGAAAGTAAAGTGTGTGGAGGGAGTTGTTGTCCTAATCGTCTTGCAGATCACACTGCTTAAAGTCTACAACTAAAAAGCTCAAACATAAAAATGCACAGGCCTTATTTGAATGTTTTTATAAAATGGTCAGTTAGTGGAAGTCTTCCAGTCTCCTTACTGTCCTTCTCTGTTCTAACACCAGCTGGATCACATCAGATACCACGCAGCCAGTCCAGCCAGGGCGGCAAACCAAGTGGCGAACAGGACCTGTCCCGTCGGGTGTCTGAGAGCGGCCATGACCAGCTGACCAAAATACGCTGTTCCCCCCGACGCTGCTGTGATGCAACACAGACAGAAAACTACATTCAAGAAGCCAACTATCATCCAGCGATTAGTTTTAGAACAACACATTCTTCACTTACCCATCTTGGCAGTATAGTAGGGACATTTGCTGATGTCTCCTCCCATCTCCCCATGAACAGACATGCCAGCATCTTGAACATCCTCCTGAATTGTTTTGCCAATTTCTTCTAACTCCTCAAACACCTGCCAGAGCAAACATTAGGTTAGGTCATACCATACCATGTAAAACGTCTCCTACTCTTAGTTTTGTTAGATTACAGCAACACCTGGATTGATATTTTATAATAGAATTTGAACATTTACACTTTGCTTTGTGTTTTTTAGGAGAAGAAAATTACCCATCTTATTGTAATTTCCAAGTTCCATTTGGAAAAATGTCAATCTTATGCATGTTTAATGTAGTACTAGTGTTTATTTGATGCTTCTGGTGATTTATATCTCATTAAATCTTTCACATGCATAGTGCTGTACAACATCTGCCAGAGAACATGATAATTTGTTGTACAAATACATTAACCTTTAAAGGAACACATTGTGTTTACCTTTACTACTAATAGAGAGCTTGTTACTGAGCACCGCAATTAGCATACCAGAGTGATTTCTGATACACAACCTGAACATGGTTGAGTTGGATTTGGTTTAATTCCCAGATCTACTTTCCAACTCAATTCATTGTTTATACTGGATGTTTACACCACACTTCTCTGTTGTGCTGTTTCTGTTTCAAGCAAAGATCACTGTGCAGAAAACAGTCTGGGAACCATGATGATGCAGAAGGTAATGATGTGTGGTTTTCAAAACTTTTTACAAATCAAAATCTGCCCTCAAGTCAATCCTTTGCAGAACCACCTTTGGCCGGAACTACAGCTGCAAGTCTTTTGTTGTTTGTCTCTCAGGTCAAAATATTTTGCCCATATATGCAAAATATTGAATATTATAGATCAAATATAACATTCTGAAACAGAATATTATAAAGCAGATAAATATGCTTTGATCTAAACTTCCAGTTTTAAGTCTTTTCAATTCTATAACAGGTTTTGTAATTAAGTTGCCCTCTAACATCGATTTTCACTGTAGAGATTATGTGTTAAGAATCAACACACATTTAATCTTCTACACAACTTTCCCCATAACCTGTCAGCTGCGACAGGTTATATGTCTTCATGATGCCGCTTGTTCATTAATTTGAACTAATATTTACTTCTGGGACCTCAACAGTACAGCTGTATTAAAGCTGGGTTTGAATTGCACACAAGTGGACTTCTGAAAGCAATTAGTACTAATGGATTTCATTAAAGGATAAAAGAATTAAGGAGCAGGGATGCATATTTATCAGTTTGCTTTTGTAAAGAAATTTGAAAATGAGGCATCTTTTTCAACACCGCCAGTGACGTTTTTTATGGTAGTCGCATAAATTCCCAATAGAAGACAGTACAATAAATTTGCTGGTTGTGACTACAGTTTAAATCAATACAAATGGTTCAACAAAGTGTGTTTTACACAGAATTCCATTGGAATAGCACTGATGATTACCCACTTCTATAATACCAAATCTCTATTTAAACCATTTTTCCCGACCAGTAAAAGTGCCTAGATCATCAGCTGCCTCAGACTCTCACCTCCATGTTGAAATGAAAAGCTTTAACAGCTTCCGCCACCAGTTTCTTCTTTGCCGCCATGTCCAGCTCCAGCTCATTCATGCGGCTTCGGTACAGCTGTTTGAACGCCTTGGCACTGTGGATCGCATCAAACTGGTAGAACTCCAGGCCTTCCCCTGTGGGTGGCAGCTTCAAAGCTCTCTGTGCCACCTTTCTCAGCACCTGCCCCCCTGACAGGTCACCCATATAGCGAGTGTAGGCATGGGCCACCAGCAGCACCGGGTCTTCCTGCCCCACCTGGTGGATGCGGTCCACGTAGTGCTGGGTGGCCTGAGAGCAGCTGATCTTGCTCTTCCAATCCGGACCGTAGAAATACTCCAGGTCGCGGGCCAGGGCTTCATGGCGGTGCAGCTCTGCAGGAAAATACAGGGGGGCAAATTGGGGGTGGTCCTTATTCCTCTCGATCTCCTCCTCCATGGCCGTATATGTGTGGTAAAGTGCAACAGCACCAAGCTGAAGGGGGAAAAAATACAAACGTCTTCTACTTTCTTTTCAGCTTCATTTTAATTTTAATTCTCTTTTGTTAAGTAAATGGGGTCACGACATTTTGTTTCCAAGTCTAATTCAACTCCATAGGGGATTTTCAATCAGGGCTTCTGAGCAAGTTCTGAGAAGATAAGAGGTTTACCTGCAGGGGGTAACAGTAAGAGGTTTCTCAATTTAGAGAATTACTAAAGAAACCTCAGTGGACAAATACACCCTACCCACAATGAACAAATAGTACAGCAAAAACTTGTCTTTGCCTGTCTGTGAGTTTCAAAAAAAAAAAAAAAGCTTTATACCATTAAAATCATCCCACTTTCTTCATTCTTTGTTTATTCAGTCTCACCTTGAAAAGCTCTTTGCGGATTCGTCCCCTGAGGAAATCTTTCACGAACTGCGTGTTCTCTGCTTTTTCGTGAACCTCCTTAGTTCCAGCAGCCAGCATCTCAGACAGATCCTCTGGGCTGCAATTAACATGCCAGCGAAAGAAAAATAAAGTACAAAGCTTGCTTGTTTTCTAAATGTTCTCCAAACCCACAACAGTTCGTAATCTTAATCAGATATTAAAAAATAAACCAAAGTACTGCAAAAAAAGTTTACCTGAGGTTGCTTTCTTCTTTCTCATACCCTGTCCCAGATCCATTGGACACATTTGCTTCCGTCTCCATCTTCTCTGACATTTTTTGTGTAATTTTTTCTGGAGTTCAACCTGAAAGCAGTACATGGTGGTAAAGTCTTTACTAAGTCATATAAAAATGAAAATTTGTAACCAATATTTAAGGCTCATCAGGATTTAAGTACAGTCCCTTGTACACAAATATCTCTTAGACCTTTTTACATTTTGTCACTTTACAACCATAAACTTCAATGTACATTTTGAAGGATTCCCACCTACATTGTTCCACCTTAAGAAAACCATCCCTCACAGTATGATGCTGCCACCCCCATGATTCCTCACATAAAATCTCTATCACATAAAATCTAAGAAAACTCAATGAAGACTGTGGATGGAAGGTGGCAAAATGATAAATGTTTAAATGAGCATTCTTAAGTTGCATGCAACAGGAAGATCCAGATTTGTTGAATGACTTGACAACAAATCTGGAAGTTGAACAATCAAATACAAAAGCAGCTCCAGTTTAAAGCCAAATCAATAATAATTAAAAAAAAAAAAAAACACGCAAAAGAGGCAAACAAAACAATAAGAGTTAATATCACTTTCTCTAGTGGTCTGGGTAAAACGGTCAAAACAAACACACCTTTAAACAGCTGATTAACCTACGTAAAGCCGCTGACCTTACTTAACCCCGACAGTAAGGCACCAAGTTGACTGACAGTAAACACAATTAGTCTTGTAGGTTCACAAAGGCACCTTTATACAACGTCCATGCTCGTATAGCATAAATCGACTGAACAAAAAGGTGCAAAACACAGGACAGGCCTCCTTTCTGGAGTTTACCAGTAATCTCCGTGACAGCGTTGGAACGCTAGATATGTTTTGGCAAACGAACAAATTGACGTACATTTTCTGTTTATTTTTCCAATAAAAACAAATCCTGCCCCACTACAGTAAACCAAGAATTCTTTGCAACTTGTTGAAGCGACGCGTTGACAACAGCTAACTTTACAGGAGCTAAGTAAGCTAAAAGCTAGCTAAAAAACTCGTTAAAATTTAATAAAAAAATAAACGCTAAAACGTGCCACTTGATAGCAACAAATCATTTTTATGTACTGGTTTTATAAATAGTCAAGCGGAACAAACCTTCCCTGCAGCTCAGTAGTAAAGTCTTAAAACTCAAACGCAGGATGCGAAGCTCCACCGGAACAACAGTTATTAAAACCTTCTGTCGCTACCCGGCGAAAACAGACATGCGTGTCTCTACCGGAAATGCTGACGCAAAATTGTAGTTTTAGCACAAGAATTTGTAGTTTCGGATTATAAAAATTAGCATATCTTCTATTTTCCACTGTTTCTGAACATTACAAATCGCAGATGTTTCCATGACTCTTTGTGACATTAGTAAGACACAGCTGTACTTTTATTCATGTATTTATTGTCAGTTTTTTTCTTTTTCTTTTTTTTTTGCTTTTTGAAATCAATGTCCAATAAGTTAACAACAGTAAGAGGATTGCCTGCAGCTGATGTTTTCTTTGTTCTATTACTCTGTTCCAAAACCCTTGTTTTTTTCTTTCTTTGTACCACCTTGGTACCACCAAATAAGGTTTATTGAAAAGCATCTCCCGAATTGTGGAGATGATGTTTGCTTAGGATGCTGACTTCAACCCCACGGAACTTTTTCAGAATCAGTTGTTGTGCTATTCATGCTAGAGTGACCAACACCTATCTATGATGGCTGACTTGCAACAAATGCTGATTAAAGGTGACCTATTATGCTTCCTGGAACAGGTTAGGTTAGGCCTATGGGCTATACAAAACATGTTCATTACAGGTTTTTTTGCACAAAATCATTCTTATCATTCTTAGATATTGAGATTTTAGTCCGTTCAGTACTGCCTATTTTGAGCTCCTTTCAAATATTTTCAACTCTCTGTCAGGCCCAGAAGCATTTGCAAAGATACTATTGTCAAGTAAAGATGCGGGACTTTGACAGCGTAAAAGGTACTTTAATAAAGTATTAGCTAGGTGAGGAAACTTATGACCAGTTTTTTTTTTAATTCCTCATAAATGTGTTGTTTTCTTTCTCTTTTTTAGTTGAATTGTACAGAAAGTAATTGTCATTAAAGGCTGGAAGCCTTTTAAAATGCTTTTCATACTGTTGTCAATTTTCTTTGCATAACAAGTGCTATTTTAAAAAGTGTGTGTGTGTTACTGATGAATCATTAATACTTTAGGAAATTGATACTTTTCAGACAGTGTTTTTCTTCTTATTTTTATGCATATAATCAGTACACCCTGTTTGAGAGTGTACTGATCAGCTTCCATGGCAGTTGCAAGCTGAACCGACTAGTCTTGTCAACAACAAAAAAAAACCCTGCCCATCTGTTTTATGTGGATACATGTGTGTGCTTGTATGTGTCTGTCTGTGTAGCAGCACATGTGTGAACATGCATGCATATGTACTTGTGTGACTGTCGGAGCCTGAGATCAGTCTGGTGGCCGGCTGGAGTGTCAGATGCTTTATTATAGGGGCAGCATGGGTGCTTCCCCCTCCCTCTGCTACCACAGGAGGCCAACGGGGATGGGGTGAGCTAACAGGATGATTCACGTCTCCAATAGGGCCTGCAAGCTGTTGCTATCTCAGAAAATACTTCAAGAGCATTATTTATGCCACTAAGACATTTTCAAAAATGCAGTGCTCTGCAGAAAAATTTATACCCCATGAACTTTTTCACGTTTTGCTTCATCACAACATGTATTTTACTGCAATGTTATGTGTTAGAGAAACACAAAGTGGTGTATGCCAGTAAAGTGGAAGACACGTGACACATAGTTCACAACATTTTAACAAGTATAGATCTGGAAATGGTGCCCCCTGTACTCCGATACCTTTAAATACAATCGAGCACAAAAACATTGTTCAAAGGCTATTGAAATTCAAAATAAAGCCCACATCTTCAAACCTAAATCCCTCTACGTTTGTTCTGTGAAGGTCAAAGTGGGTTGTCAGAGAAACAAGGAAACAAGCAGCATCATTAAGATGAAGGAACACAGCAAAAAGGCAGGGGTAAGAGGTGGATATTTTTAATCTGTGATTGTAGTGCTCAATTGCTATTGCTCCCACTTCCTTCCTCTCCATATACCCCGCAGGTATAATGGCTCCACTAAAGATCAAATCAGCAGCACTGCTTCAGCTTTGTTGGGAGATTTTCTTGAAGGAAAATTTTGATGGGAAAGGTGTAATGCCCCATCCTCCCACACCCATTCCCCTGCACTTTCCCTCTCCTTGCAGTAGTACAAACTCTGCTGTATGACTGGTATTGATTGGCGATGCGTGTGAGGGTGTGAATAAAAGGCCAGCCAGTGGAGGCCTGCAGGGGGTTAGGTGGTATTTAATTTCTGGAGTGTGCACACTTAGTATTTTGCTGTTGTCCCTGGATTAATCCTTTATTGTTTACACATGTACTTTATTTTCAGCAAAACATCATAAGCATTACTCTTGCCACCTACTAATATGAAAAACCTCAGCAGGTTGCTGTGAACAAGTATTTGCCCCTCGCAGATTTCCCTTGTTTTTACTTTTTTTTGGACACACTTTAAATGATTCAAACAATCAAATACATTTTTAGAAACAGAAAAGACAAGTTGAGAAAATACAAAAAGCAGTTTTGAAATTATGATTTCATTTAATGAAATTATGATTTCATTCAATGAGCAAAAATTAGCTACCCAAAAATGGCTTTGGGTATCTAATCAAAAAGTAATCATCCATTTCCCTAATATCTGGTGGTGCCCCTATTGGTTTTTTTTTTCATAAGGCTACTACAGAAAATACATTTTGTTGATCAAACCATTGTTTTTCTAGCAATGGTTTGCATACCAAGTATTCATACTTGGTATGCATACCACCAAGCATACCATACTTGGTGGTATGCTTTGGATGGATGGATGGATGGATGGATGGATGGATGGATGTAAAGGTCTTTGTTCCAAAAAAACTTGATTTTATGAAAATTGCTCATTAATGATTGATTTGATTAATCTCATCTCCTAATTTCTTTTGATAGTTTCTTTTGCGTTTCAGGTATTTTAGTTCACTATTTGCTGTCCGTCCATCTGTAAGTAATTTCTTGACTCTACACATGTGGTAGTAACCACTGAATTCCCACCCAGCTTTACAAAGAATGTGGTGAATTACAGTTAACTCAGAATTTAGTTATTATTTAGTTATTAGTACTATTTCTTTGTGTAGGGCAAGGTTGGCTTGGATAGCTTAGTCCCTTTCATAAATTAAATAATAATTTAAAAACTGATTTTACATTTTCTTTAAGTTATGTTTGTTTGAGTTTTACATTAGTTTGATAATATGAAAAATAGCAAAAGCAGCTGGAGGTCTTTGAGTAACAATACCAATTTAAAATGTGATAGAAAGTTTAAAAGCAGAGAACAAACCATAAAGATGAATGGTACACTCACATCACGCTTTGAGTGTCAAAAGGAAAATACTCAAACGGTAGAAATGAGAATATTATAAGGTGTTGAATTTTAATTGATCTAAAATGTTAATGTTTCTGGTGCCAACCATGAAAAATATCATATATGAATTTATAGATGAGTAGAAGATAAAAGAGCTGTTGCTTATATTTTTCTATTATTTATAACTCAATATGTAAAATACACGTCAAAGCCAAAATTTTAATAATATTCACTGAAGCTTCATTTTTTTATTCGCGTGTGCAAACAGCGTCATACGTTGTCATGGTAATTCTCGCGAGAATTGGGAACTTGGGAACCTTGATAAGTTAGAAAGTTTTAGTTTGTGCTTGGTCGTTTGTTGTATAAAAATACATAGCCTACTACTCGCTCTTAAGAAATTATAGAATTACTGTTGATTGGTTTATTTTTACCGAACATGTAGATGTTAAACGTAATAACCAACTGCAGGCGAAACGTAGCTTCCGCATCCGTTAAGTGAGACTTCGCGGGTAAAGAGTATTTTATACATCAAGATTTCAACCCGCGGTTTTGAATGCATATTATGCTTTGTAGTCGTTGAACGTTCAATTATTTCCTATTGTGAGAACCAGACGCTAAGCGGTATAGTTAGCTTTGTTACGATAGAACAAACAGACCCACAGAGGAAACATGTCGCTGCTTTCTGCGGTACAGGAGGCTATCAAGACCTATAAGGCCGAACAAGTCAAGCTTAACCGCAGCATTCAATTTCACCGAGAAATTTTACATAGTCTGTAAGTAGCAAAATATTTCAATGTTTAGTGGCCAATATCATTGCGATGTCATTAACAACTTTCAAAAATTTACATTTTCACATAGGAATGGTTAAAGTCTCGAGTCCGGCGACGGTAGCGTGTCCGGCGCTGTGGCTTAGTTGGTTAAAGCGCCTGTCTAGTAAACAGGAGATCCTGGGTTCGAATCCCAGCAGTGCCTTTTGATTCAGTTTTGTCTCTGTGAAACGACTCAGCCTTCTATTGCATTATTTCTGCTGTGGCTGTATACTCAATAGAAAAAAATAACCAAACTGAGAATTGGCATACTAGAATTAACATTTAGCTGCTTAGTCAGACCAAAACTATTTTAGGCTGCAATTTCCCTCAATGTGGGACTAGAAATTAGCAGATTAGGCTTTTCGTATGCTACATTGATTTCCAATTTTCTTCTGTTTGTGTCATAAGACCACATTACACTATGAAAAGGTTCATCTGATTAATGTTGAATTCAGCAGAAAAACAATAAAATACAACATAATTTGTCCATAACTTAATCTAACTTCTACTTTATTTAATGATCATAAATAGTGTATAATTTTTGATACAAGTATTTCTGACGCATTTCTCTCATTATAAAAGCTAGCACTTTCTTCAAAAATTTGCAGCACTGAGTAAATATCTTCGTAAAAGAGTGTGAAAATTGTATAGTCTATAATATATTGCTTTTGCTGTTTCTGCTTGTTATTTCCTTACTTTGCTTTCTACTTCTTTCAGGAAAAATGTACTGTTTAGTAACTTGTTTATTCCCCCCTCAGGATACCACAACCAGAGGCAGGCTCTGAAGAAGCAGAATTAGCAGACAATGCTGCTGCAGGTAACGTAGCCTGATGATTCTGACTGCATTAAAAATTGTTTTCTGAAATCATAGATTTAATTTACAGAATAATGAGTGACGAATTACTGATAAAACTGTGAGCATTTGTTCTATGAATAAAGCAAAACTATTTTACTTTCAATATTCACTCTTCTCTCCTTTTGAAAACATGTCATTTATATTATGATATGATATCCATAAGAGGTAATTACTGAAATCACTTAACTGTGACTGCATGATGTTCTCAGAAGCAGAGTCCTTGCCAGGGGAGAAGGAAGATATAGAACTGCTTGAGCAAGCACTGGAAAAAGCTCTTCGGGTCCGCACTGGCACAGAGGTCTCTAAGCAAGACTCCAGCAAAAGAAAACTATCCACAACTAAAAAAACAGAATGCATGCCAGCTCTATCAGCAGTGACTAAAGATAATCAGCCAACCAGCAAGTCAAGTAAAAAATCTGCCAGCCTTCACAGAAAAGGGCACAAAAAGCCAAGTGTTTCACATAGCTCAAGGCCTTCAGCGGGCCATAAACCAGCACAGTCCAAAAACAGAACCCAACACCATCCCTCCTCAGCTGCTCATGCCGGGCATCACCAGCAGACTGTCTTGGCAGGGTTTGAATCTCCTGATCAAATCACAGCTTTGCTCTCGAAAAACAAGACGGTCAGAAGCAATATGCCCCGAGACGATGGGCTGAGCAAATCTGCATCTGTCCCCATGCCTTCTTCAGATGACATGTCCTTTTCAGGGACAGATGGATCTGGGGTCAGCAGTTTGCATCAACACAACGGGTAGGTTTAGCACAAATGAGCTGTGGAAATAATCATGTTTTTATTTGCAATTAAAGAGATATATGTATTTTTTTTCTACTTTACTTTTGGGCAGGGGGCTTCCTGAGCAAATTGCAAAATGGAAATCTTTAAGGAGCAAACAAAACAGGTCGCTAAGTATAGTTTTTTTTTGTTATATAAGGTTATTGCAAAGTACAGATTTAATATTTGGATTCTGACATTTCCTCCTTTTTATTAACTTTAGATTGTGGGACAAAGTTATTGCTTTACAGAGGAACCCGGAGCCTGGGAGGAGTCGCTTCATACAGAGAATGAGGACGACGGTATTCTTCTGCTTTGAAATATATATTTTTAATTTCCAATATATTTCTTTTCAAAATTGGTTAATTGATATACAGTAACTTTCAAATACTCAACTGTCTAGGTAATGTTCCGCTAAAAACAACCCCACCTAAGTCTTCATCTTATCCAGCACTATTTTGTCTATTTCCATCATACAGACTTATTCGGTTTTATTAAAGTAAATTAATAGAGAACCTTATATCTTTTTACATTGGCTTGTCATAGAAAATCCCATTAAAATCCTGTAAAGTTTCTTCATCTAAGGTGCCTTAATATGGAAAGTTTCAGGCGTTATCAATACTTTTCCAAGGCATGGCACAGACTTCATTCAGTCCCTTGTTGCTATCTATTGCTCTGATCCATTTAGTTTCCTAGTGATTGGCCAAGTGGAAGTCCAGATGAGACCAGGTTTCAGCTCCACAGACTAACCGAACAAGCATTCAACCTTGCACATCTTTGCCAGACCGAGAAGATTCTTGTCAATGAGGTGCCAGAAATGGACACTGAACTTCCGAGTAAGAACCGTGAACTGAATTGTACATGGAAACAATCAAAACTAAGAATGCAACAATCAATAGAAGTGTTGACATGTGAAATGAGTGTCATGAAAATGTGGAAACAAAAGTTGGCAGAATTTTTATCAGCTTTTTTTTTGATGGATATATAATCATGTTGTTTTTTTTTCTTTATTTTCTTTGCCAAAAATACATTTGGGACTTTTCTTTAATTATTTCAGCTATTACAAGGTGGTAACAACCTGCAAGCAGAGTGCTAATTGCAGAGCTACCCCATTCCACCTTGTTTTGCAATACTTTTTGTGAATAACACCAGTTTTTAATTATCTACCTCAACAGGTGGTAAGCAGACCAAGTCCCATTCCGACCTGACACCAGCAGGGCTGCAGCTGGCAGCTGCAGAGCTCCATGTCCTGGCAGATAAAGTGAAGCAAGGTAAAACTTTTATATGACCAAAAAGCAAGATTAAATTGCAGTCTCTCTTAGATATGGTGTGCCAGTTTTAATTTAACTGTATAGCTATCACCCTGTCAGTCCAGATTGTGCTTTGCAAATATGTCTCTTGACTTTCTCTGCATTTTTTCACGCTGGAAATAGAAACATCATTGTTCGTATTGAGACTTTTTGTGATGGATAAAGAAATGATGAGTTATATTAAACTGTAGCTACCAACTGTATGTACAGTTAATACCAGATATTTACATAAAATATAATAAAAAACACCTTTTTTTGTTTGCCTGTAATTAAATTTGACTTTTTAGACTCATTTTAATTTGGCAAAGCTCAAATAATAAATAATTGTTTTTCCAAATGCCAGGGCAGTGGAAGTCATTTTTTGAATATTTTTGTAACTTTCCTCAAGTTCAAAAAGTCAGACATATTGAAATTACAATGCCCTGATATAACTTTAGAAATCCCAGTTGATGTGGATGTTGAAGCGTTGTAAGCTTTTCATACAAACAATAAAAAGCTTCAAAAGACAGCAGTAGCTAAGTCCATCCATCCATCAATCCATTTTCTTTACACCCTTGTCCCTAGTGGGACTGAGAGAGGTGCTGGTGTCTATCTCCAGCGAGACATTTTGGGCGAGGTACACGCTGGACGCCAGTCTGTTGCAGAGTAGCTAACTCTTTTTTTTATAATTATACTGTTTAGGAAGGGGAATGTTTCAGTGTACCAGAGATGAACGATGCAAATTGTGCATCCCTAGAAAGAGCAAAAGGGAAAATACATTATGAAGATGTCTGAATCTGGTAATAAAGTGTCATTATCTGCAGTGAATCTTTTGCCAACATGGGCGGAACAGTGAATTAGCAAGAAAAAAGACCTAATTCCAAACATGTAATAAAAAAGCTTGCAAACAAACTGAAGGATGACCTGCTATCATAAAGAACATCCTTTATGATGTCCTTTCCATCATGAAGGAAAGGACATTACACTAATGCCTCTAAATAAAATCTGGTGCATGTACACTTTTGCAAGGCACTGAGTAAGGAACAGTACCTCAAGTGATACAGTTACCATGTAAATACTCACACATTTTCCATTCACACCTCCTAAATGATCAGGTCACTTTCAGTGAGGGACATTTGTTTATGTGCCTGTGTTAAATTTCAAACGTAACGCGAGCATATTGGCAAAGCCAGTGTGAGAGAAAAGTTTCCAGTTAATTCTAGGATCTCACACTTTTTTCTTTGTCAAAGGGAGCTGAATATGTGCATTAGATCTCACACTGAGGCGCCATCCAGTATTTTGTTTCATATTGTTTTACAGTGATTTATTTGGCTTCATTTTACGATCCGGATGTTTTTGATGAATATAGCGTGCTAATGTGGGTGTCCATCTTGGCATGTGGAAAATGAAAACAGAGCCTCGGTGAAACCTCAGCGTCAGATCAGTACTTTGCTTGGCCTCATCCATGATCTCCTTCCTCCGTGACAGCAAGATTTTTACGCCGCCTCCCTCAGCGTGGCTTGGCGAAGTCCCAGTTATTTAAAGCGCCGACTACAGAGCAGAAAAACGTCTTGGGATATGGTTGCTGACGCTCTAAAAATAACCTGGTTTTCCGTCAGAGTCGAAGGCATGGGATCGATGGAGGCCAGAGGGAGGGTGTCTTTGCCCGTCTGAGGCAGCTGGCCTGTTTGCAGATGGGGCGGCTTCACCTCTGCCCCTGACCATAACCTACAGCACACAGCAGGAGCTACAACAGCTGGAGGAGCTGCGGATGAGAGTGGCACTGCTGCAACAAGAGACTTACTTTGAACAGGTAGGGACTGTGTTCATAAATTACCTGAAAAACGGTAAATCAGATTTCGAACTCTACTTTTTTCATTCGTGTCCATACATGCTTTTGCTGACTCTGGTTTCGTGTGCCAGGTTCTCTTGGACTCTCTGTCCCCTCAGTTTTCATCCATCGGACCTGGACCTGGATGTCCCGGTCCAAGTACGCTCAGAGACATGTACTCCCTGCTGGGTGAGGGAGGGGAGCGTTTTGCTGCGATTGTCCAGGACTCTGAGCATGAATGACAGCTGAGGTGGTCACACTGAGAGTAAACAAAAACGCTTAGCAGCAGGTATGGTTACATGAGGCACCTATTAGCATACGGTAGTGCATTGAAAACCCAATAGTCACTTCTTGTTGAAAGACTAGTTGAACCACAGTATAATAAAACATGGATAAATCATACTGAAATCTCTATTAAAGTTTCTCCAGTAAATTAAAATGTATATTTGTGTGAACTCTGATTGATGACCTATCTTTAACACATCTGAGCTCCTCCTTAGCTCCTGTGAGCCTATGACTGATTAATGTTTTTGAATTTTTTCTTTTTTTCTTTTTAAATATCACCAGATATGAATGAATATATGGACAAATACAGTTAATGTTACTGATATGTGCTTATTTTTTATAAGCTAATTTTTTTTCATAAATGCATGCTTTATGAATAAATTATTTAACACATTTTGTTATATTCCATTTCCAAACTTAAATGTATTTATTCTGGTGACCATAAATAAAGTTCACTGCAACAAATTGCCTCCAGAAGTCACCTAATTAGTAAATAGGTGTATAATCTCATTTTGGTCTAAATATAGCTGTTTTGCAAAAAGCTTTAGAAGTTTTTTAGAACATAAGTTAAAAAAAACAACATTACAAAGGATTATGTTATAAAATATCCCAAGCTTAATCCAACTGAGAATGTGTGACAAGACTTGAAGACTGTTGGTCAGACACTGGATTTTATTTTGGGGTATTAGTGTAAAGGGAGGGAGAATGGAAATTAACTACATGTTTTTACATTTTTGTTGGTGAAAAATGCTGATCTTCCATGCATCATCTTCCTTCCACTTCACAGTAGTGTGCTACTCAGTCGATCTCATGAAATCCCAATACAGTGGAAGGTTGTGGCTGTTTAAAGTGTATGATGGCATTTGCTGAGCATTTTTAGTTAGACAATGTGCCAGCACTCAATATGAGAAGCGACCACAAAGTGACAGATGTTGTTACTCTGGGCAGTGTGTTAAAATAAACCTGTAAATTGTGAACTCTACTGAGCCAGTGATCTTATTTAATAATAGGACATCAATCTGGTTTTCATGATTCAAGCAATTATTGCTTATAAGTTGGGGTGATTCATGGACATTGGCCTGGTCTTTTCTGGGTTTATTTGATATGGTATGTATTTAAAATATTAGTATTTGAGGAGTTTTTGAGTCATGAGTTGGACCTGCATCACTTCCATTTTGTTTCAGTTCAATCTGTACAAGAGGTAAGGCAGGAAGCTCCGCCTTTGCGCTTTCTGTTCCACCATATGTTTTTGATTTCCACATTGGAGTTCACATCCAAACATACACATACTCAGCACATATGGGTCCATCACTATATGTTTGATTTGAAAACCCTGTTTTTTTGCCCATCTCAACTGTGATGCGAGGGCGTACGTGAGATGCAGGGGCTGGGTCTAAAAACGCTTGAGCCCACAGATGACGAGTGGACTGCAGGGGCCACGGCAGACTCGGCGACAGGTGGCGCTGGGTTCACACAGCAGGGCGTGGGTGTCTGAGCTCTGCTGCTCACACAAACATAAGGGACACGCACAACCAGAGCCAGGCTGAGTCACAAAGACGATGTGCTCATGGACATGGCTCTCTGCACCCTGCAAGCTGGAAATGGCATGTTTCCCTGAGGACAGGAACCAAAATAAGATTTAAGAAAGATTACTATTTCAGTCTCAGATAGCCTGTTGCTTTTGAAGCAAAAGGCCATACAATAATTCAATTGACTAATGCTGAGTTTAAAAAAGATACTATTAGTTAAAACTTCAACAACAAATATAGCAAAAAGCTGCCTCTCGATAAATCCTCGGATCACTATTAGAGAGGAGATATGCGGGGAAGCGTCTCGGAGATCACGTCAACACCACACACAGGTCCCTCTGGGAACGGCGCCTACGCAGCTCAGCCTTCCTGTGACCTGTATACATCAGCGGCTCTGCTGTCATCAGCAGAGCTCCTCCACTCCCACCAGCATGGCCCACCCTGCCCAGGTTACCCATCTTTCACTGTTTTTTTTTTCTCACGCTCCTTTTTGGTCACATTATGGGAAGATTTACATAAATTGTTTTACTTTCAACTGGAAACTGCCTCTGGATCTCAGTCATATTCCCACACTAGTATGAATTAGCTCATAAATTCCTTCCTATGTTTCACTTCTTTCCGCCTCCCTTTTTTTATTTGAAGTGAAAGAGTTCAAGTACAAATCCAGAGAAACGAAACTGGGCTAGAAAGAATCCACTTCTCTCCTTCAATTGCCTCTTGCTTTTAAACTTTTTTTTTCCTTCTGCCTCTGCCGTTCACAAACACATTCTTTACTTTCCCTCTTTTATTTGTCTTTGGCTCATGAATACGTCTTTTGCTTGGTGAGCTGCTTGTTAACTGTTTTGTTTTGTTCCCCTCAACAATCAGCCAGTTTAATCCCGCTTTTTCCCTCTGGTAACCTAACAACAATTGTCCCCACAAATAACCATGCCTGTCATTTACAGAGGAATACAAAGTATTTGTTCATTTGTTTTGTGCATGCCTTTAATTATCGGGAGCTGATTTGCTGCCAAGCTGAGGTCCTGTTAATGAAGCCATGGGGTTAAAAATGTAATTAAACTGGCTATTATTTTTTCCAATACACATTTACTGTGCCTTGGAAAGTATTCATGCCCCTTGAACTTTTCCAGATTGTGTCTTATTAAAACCGTACACCTTAATGTTTTGACTTGTTTTAAATGAGACATTGTCTCAAAGTACAAAGCAACTGTAGAGTTGACATAAAATACAATTCAGTTTATTAAATGATTTTAGAAATCTTCAAATTAGTCAATTGACCCCTAATGGCTTAAATAGACATCAGCTGGACTTCTCTTGCTTCTTGAAAGTCTCAAAAGCTTCTTTAATTCTGATCATAGGCAGGATTATCATGGTTATTAGTTTTTGTCATCTGTAGTTAGTATATAGTCTACCTGTTTGTAATTTAGCCTCTATGTAAATGCAGCTGTGAAGGCATCAAAGGTTTTTTAGAATAGTGGAAAAAACACTTTGTAAGATAAGCATAAGGAGTTATATTTGCAGTTTAACTCAAGTTATATAAAATAAAAGAAATATGTGTAATCAGGTGACCAGGATTTGACTTTATTGGCCTGCGTGGCAAAAAACTAATACCACACATAAGCCCCAACACTCCATAGCAAGAATGAAACATGATGGTGGCAGCATTATGCTGTGGGATGCTGGTGCCTCCAGGAAGTTTTCAAAGGGGTGGCTAGATGAGGGCCATATTTGTATTAGAGTGGTCCACCAAAAGCCATTAAAGAATTTCATGAGTTTTATAGGAGGGGTGTGTGAGATAAGTGGACATTGAAATGTTTTTTGTAAATAATATGTATTAATATATAAAATATTGGGTAAAATATAAAATAGTAGGTTGTCATCTCCTTTAGACTTGTAATAAATGATTGATTTTGCATATAAAAATGTCCTTTTGGCCACTAGGGGCTGCATCATGCTGTGGGGAGACTTTTCTTCAGTAAGATTGATGCAACACATGGCAGCCATGGAATTAACCTATTAGAGGCTGCAAAAACCTTGAAGTCAAGCTGGAGGTTCACCGTCCAAAAGAAACCCTAAATACACAGGAATGATTGAGATCACAGCCTATTCATGTGTTATATTGGCTTAGTCAAAGTTTGGACCTTATTTCAATTGAGAAATGTGTTATGACTTGAAAACTGATGCTCACACATTCTCTCTGCCTAGTCTGACCTGAGTTTAAGCTTTTTTTTTTGCAACAGGCACAGCCTTGCAGCTGTGGCTGCTGCAAAAAGTAATTTTATAAGGTATTGACTGCAGTGAATAAAAATACATGTTACAATTTTCGGTTTGTAAAAAAACAATTTGAGAGCCACGTACAAATTTAATTCCACTTAGCTATTATATACTGCTTGGCATTCTATAATTAAATCCCAAAAAATACATTGAACTTGTATTTGTAGCATTACAAAAAAAAGTTTGCCATGGAAAAATATTTTCCATGGCATGGTATGTTCTCACAGGCTCCTATGTTCTTTTTTGCATACATAAACTCTAAACCTTTACTTGTTTTCCTGGTCCATAATTATTTCCATAAATCACTGTGAGACATAAAAAAAAATGCTTCGCCTCCATCTTCAAGCCCATAATGCCTCCAGATAAAGACAGAAATCCAGATGTGTACTCCACATTTACTCTTTCCGTGCATTTCAGCCATGGAAAAGGAAGCTGTCTAGGCTGATGTTGTTTTCACAGAAAAGCGACCCGGGCATACTGAGAGATTAACTACAACCAGGTTGCCTTTCATTCAGAAAGAGCTGACTGAAAGAGCTGGCGTTTACTGTGTGTGTGGGTGGGAAATTACAGGGGGCTGCCTGTTTTTAATCACGACCATGACCATGCATTGAATTTTGCCTATTTTGATGCTGTTTATCTTTTTTTGTTGTTTAAATGCATGTAATGAAGTGTGGATGGTTGTTGAAGTTGGAATTTCTCAATTTTTCCACTTCCCCCCTTGGAGATTAAATGTGGTGCATATGTGCAGTACTAGTTCTTCTAAGTGAAAATGAGAATTTCCCTCTCTACTTCCAATCTTTTTCTGCAGGAGGCATTTTAATTCCCTATGGGAGGGTTGTATTCTCTGAAGAAAAAAAAACAGAAAAATACTGTTATAGAGGTGCAATGATGAGAAATTGAGTAAAGGAGGGAGATGTAAAGTCTTCTCCCCTCCCCCTTCCTATGCTTCCCCGTTGTCCTCCCTTCTTCAGGGTTTGATGTCACTCAAAATAAGCCAATCGTACCTCGTGGATTCCTATTCCAGTCTTTGCTCCTCCTATTTCCTCAGTCGTTTAAATATATTCTGTGGCACTACTATGTGCAGAGTGTACAATGTGCTGTCGAAGAACCAGCAGCCTGTGTAGAGCGTTACCGCCAGAGAGGAAAGAAGAGAGGAGGGAACGCGTGAGTGGATTTCATTGCTCAATAGAAGCCTTTATTTGACATGCTCCAGCGATTGCAGCTCAAGTAATTTCCTCCGTCTCGCACAGACCTTCTCTTTGCTGATTTTTTGTTTTTCTTTATGTCCTGTTTTTCCAGGCTTGTGCCTAGGATCAGCACTTCTGATTCAGTTGGAATTGCCCCCACAGTTAAGATGGGCTGCACAACGGGACAATTTGCTTGCCAACCACAACCCCAGATAAACTCTGGTCAGGAGAGTTTGTCTATGGAGGCTGGTGGCGCTAAAGTACCCGAAGTTCTCTCCTCCCTGGAGCGTCTATCTCAAGCTACTGGAGGCATGGAGAAGTCGTGGTACCGCTGCATCTTTCCCTTCGGCATCATCTCGTTGGTCATAGGGATTGCAGGAACAGGGGTGACCTACACTTACAATGACCTGCCACAAACTAAAGTTGTATCAGTGGTGCTACTTGTCATGGGTGTTGTGCTACTGCTGATGGCCAGTGCTTGCTGGACTCTCCACAAAAAGAAGAGAAGAAAAAAGAAAGAGGGAGAGTCTCTGACATCTGAGCAGTGTCCCCTATGAAGCAGATAACGGAAAGCAATTAGAAGAACCTAAAAACAGAGACTGGCCAAGAGTTTGTCTGTGCTCAAGGTATAGCTGAAAACCCCCTCACCTTACCTTCAACCAATGCCAAATCCCCTCTTTTATTTATCACAGAGTTAAGAGACAGCTCAGATAAAGAAATTAGAGTCAAAGGACAGATGTTGTTGTCTAGAGAAGGTTTTGGGATCACAATTTCTGAAACTCTCTTTGGTCATCAGGCATCAGGTACCTCTTGTCAAAACAACTATGGCAGAGACACACAAAAGCACACAGTTTGTGTGTTTACAAGCACAGAGAGACCCTTTGAGCTTTAATGTGTTGACACCCAACACGCTCTGTAGGACTGCTGCTGGTGTCACTGCTGCCATCACGGGGAACGTCAGTCGCAGCATTCCTCTCATAGGGACAGGTGACTCTCCAAGAGGTTAGAAGTGGGCCAAAGACTGCAACCTGATACCCAGCTGAAAGAGCAGCATGCCCGTGTCACCCGCCAACGTCATTCGCTCGTCCTGTGACACTGCAGCAATGTGCGAGGGGCTTTTTATACGCAACAGAAGAGTGGAACTTGAGTCCGCCAGTATCTTTGCTGGCATATGTGCCGATGATGACCTGGGGAGGACAGAGGACTGGTGAACTGGTCTCAGATCAATATTTGGTTGAGAGATTTCTTTAGAAAGTCCTGAGGAAATGAAAATTTGCACACATGCCCATCTCCAAGTCCATGCTTTCAGCGGCCTTTAGTAGCTTTGGGTGGGGGCTGACATTGACTTTCTGACTGACTGATTGCCTTTCTGTCAAGTGCGGGTATTTACGCCCAGCTTTGTGTCTATGAGGGATATTTATTGAAGGACACTGCCTGGGGGAGGCATACTACTGCAGGGGCACTTTGACTCATCCTGCTCCTCCATCGCCCCTCCCGCTTGGTGCCTTGAGGATGCACTAATGGAAAAAATCTCTGTCACAATCCCCCATTTCTGTTTGAACTTCCAAAAAAAAAATCTATTTCTTCTTTCACCCAGCAAATATCTCTCCCATAGTTGAAGGGCAGTAACTTCGTCAGAGTAGAGTACAAAGCTGCTCACTATTGAGCACTGAGTAATGTTTTGGTTCTGATAATCTCTGGGGTTTTCCTTTCCCACATGCTTTCCTTCAGAGACAGACTGCTTGTGAATAGGGGCATTCGGTGAATGCGTGTGATGCACAAGGCTATTTTATTGGTGTTGTAAACACTTCTTTTCGTGACTGATTGTTGTGTGAGCTAAAATAAAACACGAAATCAAAGAAGGAATGTGTAATGTACACATAGATTGAGTGAAAGGAATATGCTCTGCTTGTCTCCACGTGAGTGACTCAACTAGCCCTGCAGGAGCTCTAAGAACTTTTATTGATCAAAACCACATTGATCCTGGCTTGGAGTTCAGTGATGCTCGCCGGGGAGAGCGTGGCTATACATGCACGTTGAGCAGTTAGCTTACAAAGCCACATACCATCTTAAGCCTCAGCTTGTAAACTGGCTTTTGCCTTCCTGTCTGCTTTCGAGAACTGCCTGTTCTAATGGTTTGGAGCTCATTTGTGCATTTACTGCTCATTTTCCTTTTTGTATTGATGTTAGCCACACTCTGGTCGTTTAAACAGCAGCAACTGAGGATTGAACAATAGTGGTAATGAGCAGCAGGATCTTGGAAGTCGCTGCTTTTGAGATTTATGTGGGAACAGAGAGGAATGCCTGCAGCTAGATTAGGATCAGTCATCCTGAAGAGAATGTAATTATTTAAGAGGAAATATGTTGCATCACTGGAGGTTACAGAGATGATTTCTGCTGTACTGCAGCGTAGCAGCTCACCTCTGAATCTACTCTCACTGCCGCGAGATGAGATTTAGCAATTTCCAAAAATATTCTTACAGTAACAATTAATTTCTTTCACTTCATATGCCAGTTTTTTTTTTTACATTTGTGCTGAGAGCAGTGGTGTCCTTTAAACTCAGAGACAAAGCAGAAGCTCTGAAATGACATTACATTGGACAACATAACAAGCTGTCTGCCTCTGCATTTTGTGTGTGAACTACTTTTACATCTGCTCACTTTATGGAATCCCCTAAGAAAAACATAATTTTGCAATCCTTTGTTGTCTTTTATACATAACTACTCAGTGTTTAAATTAAAGTAAATACTAAACATATGATCTGGAAACCTCCTGCCTTATACAATGTAGATTTTTTTTAAAGCTGTTGACTTAAAGGAGCCGAAAGAAAGACTGAAATCTTTGATGGGTAATTGTCTTGGGGGATGTAGTGCTTGCAAAAAATATAAATAAATGAGGTACACAGTCTTATATTTCTGCCTTGGCTTGTATATCATTGCAGTTTTTACATGTACAACACACACTGACTATATTTTGTTTGGATAGATATACCTACATTTACATTTTTAAGCTGTATTGTGCCAGTATAAGTTGATGGGTGTTGACCAGATTTTTTTTTTGTCTGAAACATAAAGTGATTTCTTCTCTGCCTTCTGAATTTTTAAAGGGAAAGTCTACCTCTTTCTGCTGCAGGGACTAATGTCCCTCTCCTAGTAGACAGCTAAGCTGTCAGTCTGTTTGCTGTTTACTTCACTAAATATGTTGCTTACTGTGCCCTCCAATTTTTGGTGCTGTCTATAGATTGTTTTTTTAATGTGTATTATGTATTTCTATCTTTATGTTAATGTTCTCTTTCTGTTTCTATTGCATTAAATAAATGTTTATGCTTTGTGTCTTGAAGAAAACATGTTTTGTATTTTTTGAATGATAAAGTGGTTTCTTTGTGAACTAACTGGGTGGGGCTAAAAACAGTGAAGACTTGTTGGTTGTGGACATATTACAAATTACAGTTGTTTTCTAAAGTATAAAAACGTTTTTGCAGAACCCACCTCAACTTCACATATAGCTGTAATATCTGTGTTAAGCAGACCTTTTGTCATGTACTGCCTTTGTCTGACTGGAGTAATGGCAGAAATATGCAGTCATTTGGTAGGAAATCAGACTGGCCAGTGTCAGGCAGAATAAATAACTCCCCCTACTGGCAGGCCACCCTCAGATATATTGTAACTGCTGCTAATATAAATGAACAGCAATCATACACAGTCAGAAGTTAACATCACCATGGCTGTGAGTGTTATAGCATAGCATGATGCATGTAAACCATACTATCTTCAGGATGAAACTGCAAGGATTTTTAAAACCGGTCTCTTTTTGCAAAGGTTTGGATTTTTTAGGAAATTTCGGGATCTGATTCATGGACACAAACTCAATACACGTACACCCACACTAATACTTAGTCAGAGGTCTCTTATTGAGTTGACCTTACACTTTTTGTAGCCTTTGACTACATTCTTCAATTCTGAATGGGTAGCGTTAATTTAATTTGTTTTGTGCTTTTTAAGATGGCCAGCAAAATTTAATATTGCAGTTGTGGAAAGGATCCAATGTTTAGATCGCTCTACTGGGTGGAGCGGCCAAACAGGTCAAAGTGCAGACGCGGGTGGAAGTGGTCATTTGGATTTTGACTGTCAGCACAGATCACAGGAAACCAGTTGGGAGCAACTCATCCGCCTCCGTATCGACAGGACTTGGCCTCCAACCAGAACATTCAACACTATTTGACCTCTCAAATTTGGAATTATACAAAACTGACATCACCTTATAGAGAGAGGCATAGAAATGCAACAGGCAGCTCAGTATGACATTATTAAATCTGGATTGGAGCCATCTGGAGCCTGATGGCTTTATTTATGCTTTATTCAAATTCCAAATCAACAGCATCTGTGGAAAAGACAAATCTGTATCTAATTAGTCACTGCCTGAAGCCGGCTCCAAACAATACCTTCGTAGAGGGGATAGAGTTACATTTCAATTGTGACTTGGCTCAGATATGATGACAGCTGTTTTGGTGCCAGGTGTAGACAGAGATTAGACACACAAGACCAGACAGTCAAACTGAATCATAGGGAAATCATGTTAAAATGCCATCTCAACCTAGCTATTGTTAGCCAAATGTGATGAGACATATTAGATTTAATGAGACTGGGTAATAACAAGCACTGTCAGGCAAACTCAATTTGGATCTTTGATTTTTTTTTAATGTCCAAGAAGAAAATTTCACTCTTTAACAAATATATTTCTTCATCTATTTCAGATAAAATGAATCAGAATGATGAAGGTCATTCCTTTTTTATGACACATCTTTGTGTGTGGTGCTTTACAAATTATTTAAATGCCATCATTACCATTCAACCTATGATTCTTCTGAGGAAGTTCTTGAGATGGGTTGGTGTTTCTACAAAAACAGTGCATTTAGCTGATGATATCAGAGCCCTTAGCCTGACTGAGGTCACTCCTGCAATCTCGTCAGATAATTTGATCACTCACCTCCAGCGTGAAGTCAACGGAAAGTTAAGTTCCCCAGTGAGCTAAGGATAAATAGGAAATGTGCTGCCCCTATTTTCCATTGGCATACACTTGGAAAATTGTTTCTAACTTTCCAAGAACTTGTTTTTACCATTCTGTTGAGTTAAACTCATAATCCTAAACTCTTGGTCTTGTTTGTGATGATGATGATGATGATGATGATGATGATGATGATGATGATGATGATGATGATGATGATGATGATGATGATGATGATGATGATGGGATTAGTTGCGCAGGTGATGTGCAGCTCAATATAGAGCCTGAGAGGGACAAATGATTATTATCAGGGCACTCTGAATCTCCATCACCCTTTTTAAAAGACCAGCAATCAGCAGGACACTACTCAGCTGAGAGAGTAGGGATGCAACACAAAGGTCTTAATTATGTCAGTCCCTCAATAACAGCTACTTCAAAGGCCTAATCAGTTTGCTACTCTATTCAATCTCAGGACCGGTCAAAAGATTACACACTCATCATGAACATGAATGTCATATTAATTTGGGGTTAAAGGAGATGCATTTGAACCATTCTTCTTTCAGGGCAGACTGATAAGACATCATGCAAGCATAGAGATTTTTATCAACAAGAATTGGGTATACAAGTAATCCACCCGAAGAAATCGAAGTGAATTATTCCACAAATAAGGTATGAGTAAAAATGTTGAATTACACCAGTATTACGCATTGAACAAGTGTACATAAATGCATTAAATGCTTGCAGAACAGTCTTTTTTTTTGGAAATGACAACTACTAGAAAGAAGTTACATGAATTGTTCAGATTTTAAATTGGATACAAGTCAGGTGATCTTTCTATCTAAACATTCCTCTTATTACTGTGTTTTTGTCTGATTGTAAAACTTTTTTTATTCAGATGTCATTTAGCTTGTCAGCTTGGGAAGCTATAGATTGTAGCTTTGGCACACCATAAATTACAACACAAGATTAAGATTTTGGAGTGAACTAGTTAAAGTCTGTGCTTAAGTTTGATTGAGATGTGGTTATTGTAGCTATTCATAAGAAAAGCCCTCCAATGTGCCCGATTTAATTAAAATCCATTTGCAAAGAGGAGTGGGTCAAAATTCTGGAGTTCAAAAATAATTATTTTGTTTAAGTGGCAGTTACTTTTCACAATAAGCATATTGTTTTTGAGACTTTTCTGGTAATAAACAGAATCATTAACCCCACAAAAGACTTAATCTGTTAACGGGCAAATATGTTTTTACAGTATTGTCTGTATTGTCCAATTTTAGCTGTACATAAAAAAGTTTTTAGTGACCAAAAAACACAGGATACATAGCAATCCCAAGTCTTTTGTATTTACACTCTGATATTATTTGTCTTTTTCTTATGAAAGTCAATAAAAACTGTCAAATTAAACTACAAATGAGGTACAAGAACAGGTTCAATGAGATTTCCTCCGATACTGACGAAGAGTAATTTGTAGGTACATGTCCCTTTAATTACGGTACCTTTAAACGCTCTTATTCAATTCAACTACATTTCCCAAAGTACTCCACAAGAACGTGTAAGTTTGTCATATTCAGGTCAACCAATCAGATGTTCACACACGTGAGCGCGTACTTCGAAATGGCGTTCTCTTGTCCAATGACTTTCTAGAATTTTACAATTTATATGATATAACCAATCAGTGCTATCGTTCTTCAAAGTGACCAATCAGCATGTCGCGTCGTTGCGTAGAGGCGTCATCATTCTCCTCCAATCAAACTGAACGCAGCGTTTAAACCGTGTGCGCGGGCGGTCCTAGGGCGCTTTAGGGGCGGGTCCAAACCAGGACGCATGCTTAAATTTGAATTCAGGAAAGGTGCTAGTAACTTGTTTAAATATTAGTCAGCTACAGCAGCTCTACATTAGCTGTAACCTTTTATAAGTATTAATCTATGTAGAAATAATTGTATCCCTGATTTACGTCTAAATAATATTAGCTTCTACAATCGTAACGTTTAAACATCTGCTTAGTCTTGCATCTACATCCTGCTAAGAAGAGACCAGTCCACTTGCAATGAAAGCGGGCGGTAAGTAACTATTCTTATTTTCAGTTGTCTTACTTAACAACAATAGATAATAACTCACAAAATAACTGTTTAAAGATAGTATTTAATCGTCTTAGCTTCCGAGAATTCACTGGTTGCATGCTCATATCTTACCTGAATTAGTGATCGATTCCTTCTGGACTTCAGGACAAAATAGAAATGTTTAAAAGAAGCAAACCCAAGCCCCTTTTAGAAATGTTATTTTCTCACCGTAGCAGCTGCTGCAAACTAGATTCGAAGTTTAAACTTTGTGAAACTAAGTAATAATTGAACCCAACTTTACTGGACGATAGGAGGGAAATTTGGGCGCTTACTTGATTTGCCTCCTCCCTTACAACAGCATTAGTTCGCCGTCGTTAGATTGGTCCTAAATGCAGCAAATAAACTTAAGAAAAACGTTTTGTTTCAGGTAATAATTAAGTCATTACTTGTACTTTTTATTTTAAAAAGTTTTAGTAGTTTTGCATGTGTTTTAGATTACCTTAATAGTCCCCCTGGGGGTGTCTTACTCGGGAACAATTTAGTAGGGTGACTTTCACTGTAAAGTTACAGGAAAGTAATAATTTTATTATACTGCAAAAGTAGGATTAATTGCTATATTTAGAAAATAACCTTCAACCATATATTTTATTTATAATTTCAACTGAAGACACTTTGTTCTCCTTATGTTATGTTTATTTGTCCTTATGTTTATGTTTTTCAGTATAATTTTACCCAATTTTGAATATCCTTATTAAATACAGCTGCCATGTCAAGTGAGAAGTGTGCTTTTTCTCTCTTAGATGTTCAAAAGTTCTTAGTAGGGCCTACTAATTGGTATTAGCACCAATTCGTATTTATTTTGTTCATTGAATAAGATGAGAGTTCAAGCTACAAAAGGAAAAGCAGTATAAATTGTAATATGTTGCCCATGTTTTTTTAAAATTGTTATTAATTCAGTTTACTTGTACATCACCAAATGACAAGAAATTTAATTTTGGACTACTCTACGGATAAATCCAGATTTATTTCAGACCAGTTGTCATTAGATTTGTAAGGAACGCTTGTTGCACTGTTCATTTTGAATGTCTGTTCACAGTTTGCTAGTAGGCTGCACAAAAGCTTTAAATCAAGTGTAAATATTGGTTTGCCATTAGAGTGAGAATTGGTGTGCCAAATTTGCACTAAGATGTGAAGTGCTTGTTCACATTGTGAAGTAAATGGATCTGTTTGCCTGATATTGGATGGAAAAACGGTTATTAAAAGTTTTTTTCATAACTTTCTTCCTTCTAGTCGTCCACTGCCGTTGTTCAAAATGCTACTCGGTTCTGGCTCGGAAGCGGGTTCGTAAGCGATCGTCCACCCTAACTCTTCTGTCGCTACCGGAGGAAATTCTTCTCTATGTGCTCCAGTGTCTCTCTGCAGAGGACCTCCTGTCTGTCAGAGCGGTAAGTTAAACAACTCGTGACCCATATTTGACATCTCTTGTTGTTGATGGGTCTAAAATCCTTTGGTATCTGTTGTAGGTTCATTCACAGCTACGGGATATTGTTGACAGCCACAACAGTGTATGGGCCAGAGTCAGTTTCAGAGACACGTGGCCATCTCCTAACATTTTATGGCTGTTTGAAAGGTACAGATTCTTCTTCTGGGTAAAAAAGAATAAATATAATTGCTCTCCGAAAAGATTTTTAGCTAAAATTATTCACTGATTTCAGGGCTGCTGAGAAAGGGAACTTTGAAGCTGCTGTGAAACTTGGGATTGCCTATTTGTACAATGAAGGACGTAAGTACAGCAGTTTTTCCTCCTACACTGTAAATGTCTGCTTAAAACATCATGTTGGTTGAATGGACGTCAACGATGGGCGCAAATCCTCTTGATGAAATGATTGCAGCTCTTCACTCTTGCCATCTCTCCCCTCCAGCTTTGTTGAGCGATGAAGGGCGAGCGGATGTGTGTGGTCGAAAAGCCTCCCACTTCTTCAGCTTGGCGGAGAGCCTGCTCTCTCCCAAAGCGGATCCCTTCACTTGGGTTTTCATCCGTCCTCCGTGGTCGCCCACTGGCAGCTGCTGCAAGGCCGTGGTGTTCGATCACCTAAAGGCTGAGTGTGAAAGCAACATGGTAAGTTCCGCTGCTGGCAGTTCAGAGGAAACGAGTGTGAAAGCTGGTGATTGGATGATGCAGTAAATGCACACAGATTGATGATATATTTTTTTACCCCATTTCTCTGCAGGACAAGAGGGGCCCTTTGTTGCACTGTTTGGCCCGAGTTTTGCTCCTGTTTGAAGTGAGTAAGCGTCTCATATATTTCTGGGTGGGGTTCGTTTGGTTTTTGTTTTTGTTATCCTCTTAACAAAATGTAAATGCGTTTTCCCTTGTCACCAGAAACGCAGGCCAAGCGGCTGCCTTTCTTCTCTTTATGCAACTGTTACTCAAAGCCCCCCAGTGGGCTCCGTTGTTTGACAGCATGACACATCAGGAGACTTTGTGTTAGCCAGAAACAATATGTGTCAGGCGCTGTTATTCAGCCGCTTTCTCAGAAGTGTGAGAACAAAACGCTCCTCTCCAAATACGTGCCGTGAACATCTGGATTTGTGCTGCCTGTTTTTCAGGAGGAAGAGAAGCGATCGGATGCTGTAGCCATGCTGGAGGAGTCGTCGCGGGCCGGCTGTCTGCAGAGTTCATACTTGCTGTGGGAGCACAGCAGGAAAGCAGCTGTGAGTTTGGTTCCATCTTCAGTAGAACCTGGAGCGACTGCTAGATTTACACTGCCTTGCAAAAGTATTCAGACCTCTGTAGCGTAGCTCTGGAGGGGCTGCAGAGGTCCACTGCTCATGAACTGAGCTGGAAGAAAAACCTATGAACTGTATGTTTCATAAACTCATACTAAGGTTTTTCACTAAATACCAGTGAAATATATTTAAATTTGAATATGACAAAATGTGCAAAAGTCTTTGGATAGTAATGCTTTCAAGGCACTGTCTTTCAAGGAAGCTTTTTAAACTACGTAAGGGGATAAATGAGGCTAAACTTGTTTTTTTTGCAATTCAGATGTCCGACCCTGGAAGGTATCTTCAGTGTGTGCGAACCCTCAGGGACTATGCCAGCAAAGGATGCTGGGAAGCACAGGTGATCAAAGGCATTTAAATGCATGGTTTGTTATATCACTGTGTGTTTTGTTTTCTCTTTGCTCCTCAAAAGTTTCCTTTGACACCATTCAGTTTCTCTTTTTGTTTTGACTCCTCCATTTTGAAAATTCTTGTTGAAACATTTATCACACTGTGTCAAAGAGGGCCTGACAGATTCTGACAGGATTTAGTTTTTTCCCCCCCTTCTCATCCCAATGAATCATAATAATATGACTAATCTAAATCAGTCTTAGTAAACTCAAGCCAGATTGTCATTAGGGTGCAGCACCGTTCAACAAGCTGTCAAGATGTCTAAAGCTATTCTGAAGCACATTTTAACATTTGGTCTCTTTTGTTCTTCTCAGTTGTCTCTGGCTAAAGTGTGCAGCAGTGGGAATCCACTGGGTTTGGAGTCCAAGGCCTGCTCGGAGATTGTGGCACAGATCTTCAATCCCTCCAACTCGGTGCATCAGCACAGCACTCAGGGTATCCTCAGACAAGGCATTAAGGACACAATGAGGTATGAGGAGACAAGAATTTCACTTGACCCAGTATAATAGAGGTTAAAATTCTTGTTTACATTTTTGTCAATAGCAGATTCTCAGTGGTACCTGTACAATTTGCCAAAAATGCACACAGCTACTAAAAGATTTGTCATGTTTTATTAGTCACGTCATAACTGGCAGCTTTAATGTGTTTGCTGGATTTTATGTGATGGAACCACACTAAGCAGTGCATAATTATGAAGTCTGATCTGAAGGTTTGACACCAGAGATGAAGAGACTGATTTCTTGCCCATTTCCCTGGACATAATACCACAACCTCTCTCTGATTGGATGGAGGCCTTCAGTGAACATCAGTTTAAGTTTGGCCATGAATTCATGACTTTCTTTAGGTCAGGACTTTGACTAGGCCATTTTAGCACATGAATTTGGTTTGATCTTAACCATTCTATCACTGCAGTTCCTCCAGAGACATTATGTGCATCTTGTTGGTTATTTTAGGGGATGTTGTGGCACATAAGGGTGAAGGGGATGCACTAATTTGTGTTGATCTGCAGCACTAAATCATAGAAAAATAAAGTGAAATTTGTGATTGACAAAATGTGGTAATTGAAGGAACGCAAATGCTTTTGTGAGACTTTGTAGTGTTTGTGTTCTTTCTATACAGCTGAAATTAAAAAAATTAATAGATTTGTCATCATGAGAAATAATTACGTCCTTGTTTTCCTGCGGCTGCAGGTACATTCTGGTGGACTGGCTCGTGGAGGTGGCCACTATGAAGGACTTCTCCAGCCAGACGCTGCATGTGACTGTGGGTTGCGTTGACCGATACCTGGCCCTGCGTTCTGTCCCAAAGGCCCGCCTTCAGCTGTTAGGAATTGCCTGCATGGTGGTTTGTACACGGTGAGGGTCTTCACACTTTGAAGTGTTTTATTGTTTTTTTTTCTCCAAAATTACAAGGGACATTGTAGTTTGGCTCATAATCATGCCAAACTGAAAATGTTTCTATTTATTTATTTTTAGATATATTAGCAAAGAAATCCTGACTATACGCGAGGCCGTTTGGCTGACAGACAACACCTACAAATATGAAGACCTGGTGCGAATGATGGGGGAGGTTGTGTCTGTGCTGGAGGGAAAGATAAGGGTGAGTGTAGCTGACTATCTAACTGCTGCTGTTCTTTAGTTTTGTATTCTATTGTAGAGGTAGTAATTAAATGTTCTTCTCTCCCCATCAGAGCCCCACGCTGCTGGACTACGGGGAGGTGCTGCTGTTCCTGCTCCCCCTGGAGAGGCGCTCCTCTCACCTCTTCAGCTATGTCTGTGAGCTGTCGCTGCTCTACTCTGCTCTCGCCACGCTGCCTCCTGCCAAGCTGGCCTGCGCTGCACTGCTCCTCACAAGGGCACTGCATCACTATGGTAATAACACCCCTCTTTAACACAAGCATATAATGCAAGAGTGACGTTTCTGCTTAACTTTACTTGCCTGCTGCTCTGCAGGTCCCGTCTGGCCCGCCCAGCTGAAGGACTACACAGGGTTTACCGAGGAGGACCTCGTTCCTCTCACTGTGCTGCTCTATGTTAAGTGGTGAGTGCATCAGTGTGTGTGTGTGTTTTGATTGGATTAGCTAATCCAATCAAGTTTAGTCAAAAACCTGGCAAGCAAACTCAGGAGGATTAAAGAAAATTCTTGTTGCAAAGGTTGAGAAATGAATTACATTGAGATGATTACATTTAAAAATATATTGCATCTATATCTTTATCACTATACCTCTTTATTTTAGCATTTGTCTATTAGTATTTTATTTTTTAATCAACCAACTCGCTCACTCACATTCACAAACAACAATTTAACTTTTTATTGTCTTGAGTACAGGTTGAATTTTCTGATTTGTGTATCCAACTACCACAGCAGTTTTATAGTTAACATTTTCTACTACATTGTTAAATGTCTAGAATGTTACAAAAATAGTGAACAAAACACTGTAGATTTAAGTCTGGAAACTTTAACAGTTGGAAACAAACACAAAAGAAACCTGGATATGTGCACTGCCGATGAGGTGGCTAAAAGAAAACTTTTAAAACGGACAAAATGTGATTGTTTTAAAATATTTCTGGTAGTGAAAAACAGACTGTCATGATTTGTGAAACTATTGAAGCACAATAGAAAAGTGCAGCTTGCAATCTGTGAGCTACTTGTTGTTGCACTGTGTTAACTTCTAGGGTTGTGTAATTTTATCAATTCTATTATATTTATCAATATTTTTCCCCTCAAAGTATCAATTTTTCATCCGCGAGTATCATTACATTACATCCTACTTTGAGTTTTATGTCAAATTCACGTGAGTTAAATGACAGCTATCACACATTACATTTTTTTACTCAGTTGCACATGCACATTAAAAATGACATGTAATGAAACAACTAGTTACGATTAATTAAAGAATGAAATATATAAATCACATTATCTAATATAAATAAGACAAAAAGGTTCCTTTTCTGCATAACCAAAATACACAAAGCCACACAATTAACATTTAAACAAGGCAAATGTATAACAAAAAACATTTATTACACCATCACTTCAATTAATTCAATCCAAGTCTATGGAACAGTCACAAAATGTCACCAAAATAACTCTGTCCCTCTACAATCTTTCAGAAAATCTTAAAAATGTAATGAATCACATCAAATTGTACCGTTTGCCAATTATCGTGATATATATCGTATTGTGAGCAGAATATCATGTATCGTGTGATTAGTGTATCTCTACAGCCCTATTAACTATTCAAAGCAGGTAGCCTGAGATGCTGTAGCTCACAAAGTGGTGGGGGCATCGCAAAGAAAGCAAAAAGGAAAAATGTGGAAACGTGTAAATGTCATTGCCATGGAGATGTTCAGAAACTTCATTACAATTTTGCTGATATCATAGCAAAGTTAATATTTATTTTAACAACAGCAGGACTAATTGTTGCTTTTCTGTTTCAAATGATCCAAATTAGGAAATGTTATTGTCTGGGCAGAAATTCACCCTGGACTGTCTTTTGATCCACTGATTTTTCTCAGTCTTTTTTTTGTTGACTCTATATATTAGACCTGACCACTATAGACGCATCTCCGTGTAAATGTATGATGAGTTTCTGGTTTTATAGTTTAAAAATCCTGCAACATTTGAACGAATATTATGAAAATTTAAGTCTGTAAAATGTTATGAAAATAGTGTAGGAACCCTGTTGGTGAATAACCTAGGATAATATAATAATATTCCTGTAATTACTAAGCGCTGTGCCATGGAATTACACTGATGCCCAAACATGTGCAATGGTACTTCCTGTTTTTGTTTGAAGACACACTTTAGATGTTTAGAGTATAAAAATAATTAATCCTAAAGAGATTGAGAACTGTTGCTATTCTTTGCCATGACATATAAAAACAGTTTAGTTCTATTTTATTCCTCTGAGCCAATTTCCATTAAGTGACTATTGGCCACCTTTTACTGTAATGGTGGTTAAATACAAGCTTTTTTTTTTTTTAAGCGTCTTTACTGATTGCAAAACAGTGTGAAAGAAACCCACATTCTGAAATGGAAACGGCTCTTAAAAACACTGCGACCCACTTTCTGTTTTATTGCTGTCCCATGACTCACACATGACCATCACCTATCTGTTCTCCTTCTCCATGAAGATAGTTAACAGGAATTGATTAGTCGTGAGTCTAGCTGTTCTCAACTTGCCCACGTTGATTAGACAAATAAGATGTCAAACATATCTGTGTAGAAGGGAAATGGATGCCCATTTTGGCTTCAAATCAAACATGAAGCACAGAGCTACAGTGTCCTAAAGATGGTGGGAGGCATCGCTGGTTGAGAAACGTGCCTCAGTGTGAGTCACTTTGATAGGTGTGTGGCCTATCTATGGCCCAATCCTCAAATGGACAACTAATGAGATTTGTCCTGAAGAGTTGATTATACTGTGGAAGCAAGCAAAGTGCTCTCAGCTTAGTTATTTTTTGCTCTTTCTGTTTTTTTTCCCCTCGCTTCCATCTGTCCTCAGTTTCAGTCAAGATGTGCCCAAAGACTACAGGCACGTGTCTCTGACTGGAGTCAAGCAGCGCTTTGAAGATGAGGCCTATCAGCAGATCAGCAAGGAGAAGGTACCCAATTATAATTTCTTTTCTCTGTTAGTTTTCTAAACCTGAATGGCTATTGATTTCTGAATTATTCTCTTTCACAAGGTTATGGATTTTAAAGAACTCTGCCAGATCTTGGAGATCCCTGAAGTTGTGCCTCAGATGGAGCCACCTAGTCCAACTAGTGGTCAACCAGCTGACATCCACACCTTTCTGGCTTCTCCATCGAACACTAGCAAGAGGTAAGACAGAGTCCAAACCGGCAAATTTTGGCTTTGAGCTTGCCAATGAGGACAAAATGTACTGTTCCTTCAGTCTTAAGATCTTCAAAGGTTCTTAATGTCTGGAAAATATTGGGAGATTGATTTGTTTTAAAATGATGGTCTTTATTTTGCATTGGACACATCACAACTTACATTTTTGCCTAACTCTTCAATTGTTTTGTTGTTTAGGTGAATTCACACTAATTTAGAAAAAGTTAATTGACAAAAGAAAAAAAAAAGATTTTGGATTCCCAAACATTTTTTTTCCCCACATTGTCACCTACCTAAAATTACGGTCCAAGTCAAATTTTGGCAATAAGGAGATGGTGATTTTTATTTATTTTAAATCATATTTAGCAAAAAATGACTGGGGCCATTATATTAGGAAGATGCCTTTTCTTTCGGGCTAAAGAATCCCAAGCAGCTGTTGTCACACTATCATGAATTGCTTGGCGGGTTTATATGATGGGAGTTTATATTCAACAAAGGTTATTTCAGTACAGACATAAAAATATACATCTCTTCACCACTCCGGGTGAGCAGAAGAACTGTATTTTTTTCCCCCGGAACATACAGTTTATAAAACCACTAGAAATCTTTTGAAGATGTGTAATTTTAAAACTCAATTTTATTTCCTTTCAAAGTTCAACTGGAAAACCATATGTAATGTTTAAAAAGCTACAGTATATGACCATTGAAGAATCTGTTATTTGTGCGGTGAGAAACCACAGCAAGGCTTCTGTCATGAGCCTGAACTCATCAGTAGAAAAATGACCACTGTTCCTGTGCCACTTTTCTTGCTCATGTGGCAGTTCTCGTGGGCCCCGTGCCGTGACAAACAGCCTTGGTGAACCGTCCAGACGGTGTTTTTCTTTGTGCCATCTGCGAGAAGCTCCTGTGACTCACTGTAACCCCTCCACTCGTCCACTGTCTCTGTCCACAGGAGACGTGATGATGGCACACAGGCCCACCGAAGCGGCCTGGTGGCCACGCCCACAGCAGAGCTGTCCAGTCAGGAGGAGATGCTGCTGGGAGACATCCTGGACTGGAGTCTGGACTCTTCCTGCTCCGGTTATGAGGGGGATCGCGAGGAAGACAGCGAGGCGGAGAAAGATGGGGATTGTGAGTATAACATAGAGATGATCTCACTGCAATGCCTCTGTGTAATGCATGTAAATGAAGTACTTTATATGCAAAGGAGCAGAATAATGCATCATCCCTTCTTTTAGTGGAACATTATTCCACTGGAAATGACTCTGCTTCGTCTTATCTTCATACACTTTTTTTGTTAATAAAAGCTAAATTGAGTAATGATTTACACATTGTTTGAAGAAGTTTGAAATTTGCTTCAATCATTCTCCAAATCTAGATTAGTCTGAAAAAAATAAAAAATACATTTTGCCATTATTTTTTTCAGCTGCCATCATTTAGAAAGTAATAAATAACCTTTTGTTTTTGGTTGTTGCAGAACAACTTATTGATCATTTTGATATTACAGTTCAGACTGGTAAACGCTGACTCCTTTGAAAATGCTTTTCTGTTTTGCCCTCAACATTGTTTTACTTATGAAGCTTATGATCAAACGTTCTGATCTGAATTCAGTTCATATGCCAAACAAGCCTCGAAGCCACAGCTGAAGCCAATGTCAAGACAAATGTCCTGATTTGTGGAGATTAGAATTGTATGTTATCTTTAATTATTACACAAGTAAAACATTTTAAGCCTCGTTCTATTTTTATTTTGATAATGGCTTATAGATAATGAAAACCCCAAATTCAAACAAATAAGCTTGAAATATTTCTGTCTTAATAAATCAATATGAGTTTAAAAAAAAAAAATTATATAACTATTTCATAATCAATTTTTTTTGTCACACGTATGTTTGGTTTTACCTGGCCTTTAGGTACAAACAGTTCCTCTACTGTGGCACATTTTTGATTCAACAATGTTTGGATTCATACAAAGGGAACATTTTATGCTCACTTTGATCACCAGTGATTGAGAATAATTTAATAACAGATAATTAAATACAAGTGGGCTGATGTTTTCAGCTCATATGTTCTCAATGCAATAAAAATCTGGAGTCTGGAGAAATATGTAATGAAGGATTTGTTGGAACCATGGCTTGCCACAGCTGTGCGGATTGTTTTGATCATATCTCTCTGGTTTGTTGAACCAATTTCTTACTACTTTCAACAGTTTCCATGATGTATATCAAACTACACCCCCTGGTTGATGGGGACAATAAACTGGAGCACTGCCGAGCTCTCTCCAGCGACGACGACGACAGCTTCTGTGAAGCGGAGAGTGACGGGAGCAAGGACTGCCCAGACCGAGAGCCATCTGCCTCATCCGCAGATCTCCACAGCTCAGGATACTCATCTGTCCAGAGTGTTAGCCCATCCTCTACATGCTCCTCGTCCTCCCTCGTGACCCACACGTTCAGGACCTTTACCACATCACTTGGCACGCCATCTGCCAAGGCCCAGCCAGGTTTCCGCCTCTTGGTGCCCATGCAGAGGCCCTGGGGGACCTCCACCAGACAGGTGAAGAGGAAGAACGTAGCGGCGCATAGCGTAAGTGAGGTGGAAAGGGAAGACGAGGATTTGGAGGAGGATTTTTCAGCAGGCACAGGCTTCCTAAGCCTGTGAGTCTCCACGACCACATGCTGTTCACAGACCACTTGCTCAGTTTCTAACCTGCAGAACTTTTAAATCGTCATCAACGTTCAACTATCCTGCGAGTCTGAGCTGGTCATTCAACTGCTAGAAGATCAAAGACGATAAGCATTTTAAGAGTAGGCGAGAAAAAGGAACCGCTTGGCTTTCCTTTTCTATCACATTTCAGTTAGATGTTTACAGAAACGGAGAAGTAGAAATGCCTCCCAGGAAACCATAGTCGGCTCTAAAACCACTGGAATATCAGCTCGACTTTCCTCAGGAACCCAAAGTACTGGCTGCCATTTCTTTGTGCAACAACCTATCTCAGATACCATTTGAAAAGAAACAAAAACCTCAATGATTTATTATTTTCAGGGGTAAAAAGTGTTCTTTGTTATTAAAAAACAAGCATAATTGTCATGTTTGTGGTTGTTTTTGGTTGCCATCACCTCTGTTATGCACTGCCTGTACTGTATTTGAGTTATAACTGAAGGTGACTGCTGTTATTGAAAATATCTGCAGCTGAAGTCTAAAAAATAGTTTTCTAATGAATTTTCTTCCTGAGTTTTGTTGTCCTGCAGCTTTTCCAAAGGTACTGTGTTGTAATTAGTTTTCAAAAATAACAGAGCTGTGAAATCAGTCACTTATAGCCTTAAATGGCTTCAGTTCAGTTTTGCGCAAGCTGTACTGTTGATAAATCATTTTGTTTACCTGTGGCACACTAATCCCATCAAGAGCCTCATACAGATGTTATCTTATTCACTAACATGACCTGATGCTTAAGCAAAAGAATAAAAATCAAGATACTTGCTGGAATTTTACATTTTGAAAAGACCATTGAGGAAATGTAAAGTTAAGTTTCCTCCAAACTGAATCAAGTTTAGCACTTTTATCATCACTTGTGCATAGGAATGTACCATTCTTCCTAATTTTTCTGTCGACATTCAGTATTGAAGAATATTTTAATGAATGTGTTTCTTTATTTAACACAACACACTAGAAGAAGCCTTAGGGTTTTTGTGCCTCATTCAGGATGCAGAAGACATGTCGTCTAAATGACTGTGACTGACTAAATACATTTTAAACTGTTACCCCAGACTGGTTGTATTTTTTTAAGTGTACATATTGTTATGTATAAATGGGAGGAAGACAAAGACCATGCCACTACTACTTGAAATTATATTTGACTTATTCCCAAAAATATTTTCTTATTGTTTTTCTACAGTTTAGTGTATTCTTTGATGTCCACATGTAATTTTTGTACTGTTTGAATAATAAAAAAAAAGTAATTAAGCTTTGTTTTTGGGCATCACTTTTATTACTTTGCTATTCACATAGGTGATGTGTGATAGTTCCTCCACATCCCATAGTTTTTCACTTTTTTTACTGCTATAACCACATGGTTTCATCAATGTGTAGACCAACACAGATTTGTTTAGAACTGCTATGGGCAATGAAATATGGATTTTAAATTATTCCTTGTAAAAAGCAAAATAAAAAAAATCATACATGAAAACATTCTTATAACTCTTAGCCAGGCAGAGTTATACATACCACATATACGGTATGTGGTATGTAATACCACATACTGTATATTTGGCATGTTACTAAAAAAGCTTTAACAATTGGAAATCTGAAAAGTTGGACAAAATGGCATCCCCACAGCATGATGCTGCCACTGCTATGGTTCTGTGTCTGGTGGTGTGTGTTCAGAATGGCATAGTATGTGACAGTTTGGAATAGAATCAAATTTGATTGTATTTACATAAAAAAATTCCCAGAGAGGTCTGAGAATTCTGTAATTTAAATCTGAAAATGTGTGAAAGTTTAGCATGAAAAATTAGTAGGATCCCTAAAACACTGAAAGACCTGCAGGATTTTTTGTGGCTAATTTTAGGAAAAACATAAATAGTACCAAAGAGATAATGTACTTTCATTGCATCATTTTTTCTGTCCATGTGAGAGCACCAAAAAGCAATTATGCTCGTAACGGATATGGCATGCAGCCTGCATAATTGGAGGGCAACAATTAAGATGCATTATGGAAATCAACTGGATCTGGCCGTTTGATAATTGGAGCTAATGTTTTAAATGAATGCCTCTACCTCTGATGCAGTGTTCTATTTTTTATCCTCTGTTTATATATATATATACAGTACAGACCAAAAGTTTGGACACACTTTCTCATTGAGAAAGTGTGCCCAAACTTTTGGTCTGTACTGTGTATATATATATATATATATATATATATATATATATATATATATATATATATATATATATATATATATATATGCAGGGGGAAAAATATTAAAAATCATTTTCATTAGTCTGAATCTTCCTGTTTGCTTGGGGGAATTATTTTTGTCACCAAGTGTTACAACAATTTTACTTGTGCAAAAACAAAAAGACAGGAGGTAAGACTGAAAATAAAAGTGTCATTGTTAGTGATGATGGAAATGAGTATAACATATATTATTATCGTAGTGGCCTATATTGTAATTTTTTTAATACACATTTTTTGTTTTTACAATGATTTAAAGAAGATTGAAATATTTAAAACACTAAAAACCCCCAGCTGCTGAAATCACGTGACACGCCAATTGTGGTCACGTGTTCCGTGTTTTGTTGACGTTTGTCGGTCGCTGGCTTTTTGTGGATGAATTTACAGACTTTATCCAGCCGCTGGTGCAATGTCATCGGCCTCTCTGGCAGGCAGCAAACTGGAAGGGAAACAGCCGGCCGAGCTTCGCTGCCAACGCGCTTAGCTCCTCCAGATGCAGCCGCACATCGACAGGGAGGCTCGCTGTGATGTTTTACGGACCGGAGTGAGAAAATAAGGAGGAAATTGTTTTCACCCCGACTGGAGGAGAGCGAGAGATAAAGAGCGAAAGACCACCGTTTATATTCCGAAACTGTTTAATTTTAAGGTAACTTTTCATATTTGCATAATAAGACTTTAAATTGTCAATTCCATCTACAAGCCTGCAGATAAATGTAAATATAAAACATCAATATTTCCTTTTCCTTTTTTGTCCAACGTTTCTACCTAGCTCCATCGTTTGCATTCGTGAGATCCCTTAGGAATTGACAAGCAGCTGTATTGTCCAATCAGAGGAGCGAGAATTCGGCCCCTAGCCAATCAGAGAAGAGAGAGACAGTTTCTATTTTTCAGGAAGGAGTCCATGTCTTTTACGGCATTATTGTTTACTAAAACAGATAAACAAAGAAATCGTTGTCTTTTCGATACATAGCACATGACCTTTTAAACGGAATTAGGCAACGAATACGTAACATAAACCCAGAAGTATCATAATAATAGAATCGTCCGAAAGTCAGACAAATGCTGCCATTGTTAGCGTTATTACACGTTCAGACTTAATTACGTGATTATGCATAGGCAAAATAAGGCAAAAATGAGTTGTATTGTTGTCCATTTGTGAAAAATAATGTTATTTTAACCCGAGCACTTCTTTTTTCTTTTTCTTTTTTTCTTTTTACTATACCTGACAAATGGATCTCCGTAGTTACATTTGCATAGGTCATTTTTTAAAATCTTTATAAATGTATTGATATATGTTGTAAAAACTGACTTTAAAAATACGAAATTGTGGAAAATAATACTTTTTTAGCCATCGTTTTTTTTTCACGTTACAACCACAACTTTATTTTCCACATTTTTTTTCACAGCTTATGATAAATGTCTAAATAATTATCAACACAATAAAGACAATTTAAAATCTAAAGCTTCCATCGGTGTAAATATATATTTTTTTTAACTGTATGGCTGACCAGCATAAAGCAGCACATAACTATAAAGTAGAAAGAAAATGACCCTCCACGCCAATCTCAGGTGTTTTGCAGCCTCTAACATGTTTCTTTCCAGGATCTCCACAGTGTCATTCAACCATCACCATGTTTCACAATAGGGATAGCCACAAATAGCATTTTGATATAGGGTCAAGAATAAATAATTGGTTTTACCTGACCAGAGAACATTTTTTTCATGCGTTTGCTGACTTAACTACATGTCGGGGATTTTCTATCCTTTCTTTTAGCAGTTCAACAAAAAAACACTTTTGTAGCTATTTGAGATGACTAAGATAATTTGGTAATTATAACACTGTCGATTGCTCAATTTCACTTCTCTTTTTTTGTTTTGTTTTCTTCATTTATTTTGAAATGGAAACTGAGAGATCAGAGTCCTTTTCAGGCATTATTTCAAAATTTGCATAGTTTAGTGCCTTTAAAAAACAAGTAAAAACCCCTGTAAAATGTTAATGTCTTCTTTTTTTTCAGCCCCTACAGAAAGCTGCCTGGTTGGTGCCTTGTGTCTGTTCAGCTATGGCTATCGCTAGACAATTTGGACTGCTGGTGTGGAAAAATTATCTTCAGCAAGTGAGTAGGACATTCAACCCTTTTCTGTCCTTATTAGGTCCCATCATGGTTTACAACTGCATATTGTCTGGTTTTGAGTTTGGTTGAACTCAAAGAGCAGCTTGTATAACAGTTTTTAAGTGATGGGCTTTTGGACACGATAGATAAAATAAAGTGACTAACATTTTGCATTAACAATTTCAGATATGTTCCAGCCACCTTAAAATAAATATCTATATTATGCTGCATTATGTCACATGCTTTCTTCTTCCTTATATAGTTTTCATGAACTGTCTCGTCTTCCTTCATTTAAGTTTTTAGAGGTATTGTGAAATAAATCATGAGACTAGACAAGTCAGATGTTTTCCCAGAACACCATATCATAAGATTCAAAGGCTGACGGTGTACAGATGATAGGAAGTAATTCTTCTATTCAACAATGTTTAATTTTTCCCACCCACAGAGAATACTGGCACAGCTCTGTTTGCCTATTACTGATAGTAGCTGCTTGCATGAAGCAGAACATTATTATCAGACAATGACAACAATAAGTTAGATTATTGGGCAATGGAATGGCCTGTTGGCTATGAATCATACGTGCTTCAAAATATTAAACCCTCTGGAAACGTCTGTGTGAGATTGTGGTTCCTGAAGAATTTCCATCAGAAAGCAAATTAGATAAAATTTAATCTAGAAAATTTTTTGGCCTATTTTTTTTTAATATTCAGCATTAAACAGAAGTGCTTAGAATCTGTTTTATGTTTTTACTCTCCTTTACGGAATGTGAGCCTCAGTGCTCACATTCCGTGAGCACTGAATGTGCTTTTTTTGTCTATATGAATTCCATGTCGTGTTTATATGCCGAGATAATGACTCAATATCAAAGCTGCAAAAATATTATAGATGTAATATTTTGGCCTTAGAGAAATAATTGGTTTCAGAAGAGACTTTGTGTTGCTTAAATCCACCCTTCCCTTCTTTCAAAGTAAAGTCCAATTTTTTATTGATTCTGCGTAAACGTGATCTAATGCTGATGTCATATTCAGTTATGACACAGACTTAGACTTGATAATAAACATCCAATGTCCTGAAACTGTTCATCTCACTTTATGCTTTAACTACTGGTCAATGAAGTCAAACATCTTTTTCCTGAATAGAAGTAATAATCTGATAAACAAATCTAACGCACTTTAAAATAATTTTGACTTTTTGAAAGTGCCATAAACTACATTTGACTTTTTTGTATTTGTGTTTCTTGTTTTAATTTTTCCAAATGTCACAAAAACAGACTTTAATGTGTTTTATTTGTTTTTTATGCAACAAACCAAGGATTTGAAGAATTTTGCATTCTGCATTCTGAAACTTGCATTCTGGTTCTATGTTCCTGCTGAACCTGAAAGATATGCACACCTTAGCAAGACACTTTATTTATTTCCACGTATTTCTGTTTTAATCTTTATTTCAACTTGACTGACTGCTATAGAAAAAAAATCTCCGATTTCTCCTCTCCAGAAACGTCAGATTCTGGTGACGCTGGTGGAGATCCTCTTGCCGCTGCTTTTCTCTGGCATCCTTATTGTGCTGCGTCAGAAGGTGCCTTTTCAGGATTACCCAAATGCCACAATCTATGAGAGCTTTCCTGTCAACATTTTACCCAGCCGTATTTCACGAGACCTGCAGCTGGGCTACGTGCCCAGTAACTCCAGCGTTGTGCGTCAGGTGGCGGAGGACGTCCGAGGCAGCCTGTCCCTGCACTCAGGTGGGTAATCATCAGATAGGGTAACAGGCATGGGGCCACCGTTGTAACTGGTAAGACAAATACCACAGGCTTCTCAATGTTTGTGGATCAGGACGGAGCTGGGAATACTGGTTCCTCTGGAAACAGCTCTCAGGAGAGAAAACATGCCACACCCTTTCCTTGTAGACAGGGAAAGAAAGGCAGCATGGACAATATAGCATGTCTGTCTGCTCCCTCAAGACACAGGCATAACGTCTCTTTGGTCTCTCCATACGCGTACATACCTTTTCTGCATGACTAGTCCTCCAAACAAACACTCAGGACACCTGACAGCTCTGCAAACATTATGACACATTTGGATTCATTTTGACAGACAGATAGACATACACACAGTGGCTGCTGTGTAAATCAAAGATGGGTGAATGCACTAGCATTCACAAGTTTTCCTGTGGTCAGACAGGTCAGACATGTGAGATCCCACACTGGATCTCACATGTCATTAATTCTGTTTGAATTAATGAATAATTCAAACAGACGAAAAATACAGAGGGGAAGTTGGAGGGGAATGAACTGAATTACATTTTATTATTGTCGCATGCATGTGATCTCTGAAGTTAAAACTTGGACTGCATGCTTAAAATAGAATGTTTTTTTAACAGTAGGTTCATATTTAACTACTGCTGTAGGTGATCTGCACAATACTAAATAATCTAGTTTTTGTAAACGCTGATAGCAGGGAAAAGGATATATGGTTTTACATCAGTAAACCACTGAAATTTATAGGGCTTGGACAACGAGGACATTAATCAGAGAAGCAGCCAAAGTCCATGTTGATCTGCAGAGATTCACCACATTACACAGGGCAATACTGGGAAAGAAACCTGTTGGAGGTTGCAAAAGGCTTTAGACTGAGTTGTGGGTTCACTTTCCCATGCGGTGATAACCCTAAAAATACTGGCAGAGTTACAGTAAATTGGCTTTTCAAACCATATTCATGTACTAGAATGGCCCAGTCAAAGTTCAAATCTAAATTCTACTGATAAACTGTGGTAAGACTTGATTCTAAATGCAGTCCAACTGAGTTCTGGCCACTTTGCAAAGAATTGTAAAATATTTCAATCTCTGCATACGCACAGCTGGTAGAGAATTGGTAATTGTTGCAAAAAGTACGAATTGAATGTATTAAGAAAGGGCTGAATGTAAATGCACAGCAGAACTCTCAGGTTTTTAGTGGAAAGAAATGCATGCTTTTCTTTCCACTTTACAAATGTGCTCTATTCACATAAAATACTCATAAAGTGCATTGAAACTTGTGGTTTCAAAGAGAAAATTTGAAAAAACTCAAGGGGTAAAAATACTATTGCAAGGTGCTGAAAATATGACTCTAATTTTCTTTTCTAATTATACAGTTACATTTGCTTCTTTTATGTTTGCCCACTAGCAAATAAGGCACAATAATCTCTCATTAAGCTGTACTGAAATTGCCAGCAACCTATGTGATTATTGTTTAAGCTTTTGGTTTTTCAGCTTCTTGCATTCCCTTCCGTTCCCTCAGATTGTCTTTTACGCAATGTTTGTTTTATGAGGCTAACCCAGATTTAACCCTGGCACTGATACAATGCTTACAGTTTATGCAGTACTCACAATATCTTTGTATTTGTTTGATAGAAGAATAGAAAATGACAAGTTTGGGAAAAAAAATGGATTTAATAAACACTGTGGGGAAAACTAAAAATAATTATCTATTGTTGATGTCTGTTTGGGGAAGTCACAGTATTCAGGATGGCAGCCAGATCTTGGCTATTTCCCTGCTCGTGAGAGTTAAACATAGAAACCAAGAGGCAGACATGGGCACAGTCGAACATGAGAGCCACTTTTTGTGTTTGTCTTGGTCGCAGTGCGTGGCTTTGAGACGGAGGAGCAGTTTGAGAAGCACGTCCGAACCGACCCTCAGTCGCACCAGATATTGGCCGCTGTCATCTTTGAGCACTCCTTCGCTCATGACGATGAGCCCCTACCCCTGCAGGTAAAAGGCATCGCATTCTCTGTCACACCCATGCTATGTGCATTTGAATACTCGGTCAACAATCCTGAAGCTGATCTCTATGTAAGGAGAAAAACCAGCATTGCTGGTTTAGCCCCTTTGGTCCACTTCCTTAAAATGTTGTTGATTTACTGGTTCTGAGTTGACAGCTTGGATAGAAGGAAGAATCCAGTCTAATTTCATTGAGTCTGGAGAGTTTAACAGTTGAGATAAAACATTTATTCTTGCGCAGCCAGAAAAACTAGAAGAGCAGAGCTCTGTGCTGTAAAGGAAACACTGATGCTTACCGCAGTGAAAGGAAATGAACCTCGACTAGAGTAAATCACCAACATCACCACTGTATACCCTGTCTCATTACATTTTACACCTTTACTGTTTTCACTTCAGTTCACCTGCAGTCACAGTCATAAAATCTGAGACAACAATTGCATAAAAGTCTAATGTAAAACAGTAAACTGTTCACATACAAGCATTCATTCCTTTCAAGCATTTTTTCTTTTGTTTACAAAGTAGTGCGTTCAGAGGCTCATTTATCAAAGCAGCAAAGTAATACATTGAAGAAGAATTAGATAAAACTTGACAGTGGATAATATTTCAGTGTAGTTCCTAATATATGTGGTTACATTTCTCATAAGATATAAATAGTCAAATGCGACAAGCCTCAAGTTGCTGAACTGGCGAATCACCACAAAAAGTATCGCAGCTATACATAGGTATATTTAGATTTGTAGATAAAACATTTATCTACAAATCTATTGTCATATTACTGAAGCTTCACAGTTTTCTATGTTTATTGAAATTAGTCGCTCTTTATTTACAGTAGAAATCAGATTTTTAAATACACTGTGTAAAAAAGCAAACAACCATTTTTTTCCTTACTGACATTGACTCAGACTAAACTTTTTTTTTACATCAGTTAAAATTACCAGAATTATTTCTAATTATTATTTGCTAAGTACCAGGAAAAATATCAAAAATATTGTAGATATTTAAAAATAGTTTCTTCAAATTCAGAATTTTACATTTGTTTTATTGTGTCTGTATGTATTTTATATTTCAGTCTTTTCTATTTTATAATCGCATTGTATTTTATGATTGTGTATAGCACTTTGGTCCTGTTGGTGTATAAAGTGCTTCATAAATAAAGTTGGTATGGTACATTGATATCCATAGTATCTGTTAGAATGTTTTTTTTTAACTTTATGACTTGAGTAAAAGGTTTTGGATTTCCCTCTGCAATCTTCTCACAAACATTTTCTGGTGTTATGGCCCATTGTTCCTGACAGAAATAGTGTTAATGTGTCCGGTCTCCAGGCTTATACACCTTTTCAACTAAGCCTACTAATCTCATACAGCACTGAGATCTAGGCTTTGCGAATGCCACTCCAAAACATTGACTTTTTCATCCTTAAGCCACTTTGTTGCTAATTTGGCAGTATCTTCTGAGTCATTGACTCACTAGCACCCAAGCTTTAATATTCTACATAATCTCTTGAGATGTTTCTTTAAGATTTCCATCTCATCACCTTCCTAAAGTAATGACATAAGTCACTTTTTTGCCAAAAGTGGGTTTTTTTACCCAAATCTTCTTCTGGCAATAAATAACTTAGGCCATTATTTTAAGAAGGAAACAATATGATGTTCTTTCCTCATGATGTCATCTGTTTTAGGAAGTGCACCAATCCATTCTGCACCAAAACACCCCCACAGCATACACAGCTGGTGCTCTCAGGCTTGGAAAAAATTCCCCTTAGCCACAGATTAGTTTCATCATGTTACAAAACATGACGTTACTGAGTGCATTTGCAAACTTTAATCTGGCGTTCTGTGGTTCATTTTAGACTATTTAGCTTGTTCCTCTATGATGTTGATGCAGGACTTTTATTTATGCGGATAAACCAACATCTTTACAAGATCTTTTTCTTTTGTTCTGTGACTGAGATGCACATTTCTCATCAAAACCATTTCACTTCTGGGACATAAAACATGTCTTTGTCCTGAAGGCATATTGAAGGTTACACATAACCATATTCTGGATTCTTTAATATAACTATTTGAACAGAAGATTGTGACACCTTCAGTTAACAAAACCTTTAAAGGAGCTTTAGACTCTGCCAGAGAGGCTAAGCATTAAGCTTTGCTCTAAAGTTGATTATGATTTGGTGTTTTTATTTAATTTTCACTCTCTTGACTTGCAGGTGAGCTACCACCTGCGCTTCACCTTCACCCCACGCAACGCCCCACCTAGGGAGAAGTCCGAACTGAGCCCAAACAGTGACCTGGACTGGCATACTCTCAGCCTCTTTCCCCTTTTCCAGCTGCCAGGGCCAAGGGAGCAGCATGACAAGGATGGTGGGACACCAGGTGACAACCAATTTTTGTGCATAAATTGCTGTTAAATATCTTAAAATCCTCATATGTTATTGCCAAATTCTGTAGATTTCAGTGAATAATTTCTTCAACCCAGATCAATGATGGCAGATTTATATTACTAACTGTGCGTTGTTAAAATGCATTTTTTCATACCAAGGTTATTACCGTGAGGGCTTTCTGGCAGTCCAGCACGCAGTGGACAAAGCCATCATGCGATCCCACAACAGTACTGGAGCAGACCGTCTGCTGAAACAGACCAGGGTGGTTCTGTCACGCTTTCCTTACCCTAGCTTTATCTATGATGTCTTCATCTTGGCCATTCAGAACCAGCTGCCTCTTCTCTTAGTGCTCAGCTTCACTTACACGTCCCTCAACATAGTGCGAGCTGTGGTGCAGGAGAAGGAACGGAAGCTCAAGGTATTGTTACGTGCCCCTGTAGGAAAGTAGCTTAAATGATTAATTCAGCCAAACATATACATTACCTTTGCCTTGTTTATCTTGTCCATTTCAGGAGTACATGAGGATGATGGGCCTCAGTAACTGGCTGCACTGGAGTGCATGGTTCCTGATGTTCTTCCTTTTCCTCTCCATTTCAGTGTTTTTTGTTACTCTGCTCCTCTGTATCCGGGTGAGTTTGTGACTAAAACTATCCCCTTTATTCTGATGTAAAAATAACATGACGTTATGGTTACTATTGTGTTTACTTACCGCATGTATGGATCCAATGAAACAATGTAAATCTAACTTAAAGCTCAGTGCTTTTAAGTGGTGGTTCAGCAAAATGACTACAAAGGTTGTGCTCTCAGTGAATCATTTAGAAACATCTAATCGCTTGGAGAAACAGAAGGAATAAAGAAGACAGATTTACCAAAATGCAAAAAAAATATCAAATATCTTTTTACTTCTCCATCTTAATCAGATTATTCATAGATTGATTAAAGTCTACATTTGTTGATTTGAATATTTATTCTGTTGGAAACTTGTGTTGTTTAAGATAATATTTCTTATACGTTGTTTTTTTTTTTTTTCAAAAAGATTAAATATGTGTTATGGAAGCTGATAGATTTTTTTTGACCTTACTACATCTCCTGAGTGCTGTTATTGAAGGCTGGTTGAATTTCAATTGCTTGTTTGAAAGTGAATTTTAGCAGCAGAGGTATTTAAGTGAGCTGATAGAAAACAGACAGCTGTCAATCAGATAAAAGAATAATTAAGCAACACGTTCTGTTAGCCAGATAAATAAAACATTGCCTGCCAACATTTTCACAGTAGTGGCATTTTGAAAGCACCAAAAAAACCCATGCAATGGACACCTCCACACACTTCTGTGGGATGGTGCTACATCTGTAGTGTTATTGTGAAATTTTACAGTTCATTGTGAGCAGAAAATTGCATTTGGTGACATTTTTTCTTGGGTTTTCTGTCCAGTAATTTTCTGTCTCTTTTTCGTAAGCATATTATTTGAAAATCCCTTTCATCACTGTTTAAATTATGCATTAGGCCGGATGCCTCCTTGACAGTCCATGTTATTGATTTAGGTGAGTCCTAACGGTGCAGTGCTGAACAACAGTGACCCCACCCTGGTCTTTGTCTTCCTGCTGGTCTTCACTGTGGCCACCATCAACTACAGCTTCATGATCAGTGCCTTCTTCTCACGAGGTGGGTGGCTTTGTCTGTTTGTAGTGGGTAATTAAGTCTCCTTTTCACTGGCTTTTTTTGTGCTGCACGTGTGGTCAAATGATTTTTTTTCCCCCAAAAAGTACAAGTTGTACAACAGTTTGCAGTTTATCAGATTCTCCCCCTTAGTTCAAACTATGACTTATCAGAAATATGTACAATCTTTATATGCACAAATCATATGTACCTTTTAATGGTTAAAGGTAATTTAGTGATCAAATTACCTTTAATGTTTAAAGGTAATTTAATGTAACTTAAGTGTTTTTTTCTAGATCACAAATGTTCTGCTTACAGTAAAACATGCATAACAGGAGGCTTTAGTGGTCATTTTAAATCTCAGCATTTCATTGATAACCTCAAAGATAAAACAAGCCGCGTAAGCCTCTCCTTTTTCACTTCCCTTTTCTGCTTTCTTTGCTCTTTCACTCAAAGTCCATCCATCAAACCAGAATCCATTTCGTTTAACTTTCTCCAACAATGCAGCTAAAATTGCAGCGGTTTCAGACCAATTTTTGCTCCATTTTGCTACAACAGTCGCACACAAGTTGTTATTCATTACATGAAAAGTATCTTGAGTACATCACTTGGAAATGTTTACAGAAGGAAGGTCTTGGAAAGCTTGAGATCAATTATTTACTCTTTTAAGACTGACATCGGTGCATTGATATGTTGTTTCAAAATGTGACCTCACTGCGCTTTTTCACCTGTGACTCATTTTTCTTATCTGTGTCAGAAAATTCACTTGGTAATCTTGACCTACATTACCTCTCTTACTCTTGTTTTCAGCTATCACTTCAGTCTACCATTCCTGACCTTTGCATTGTTGATAAGCTGACTCATTTAAATAATGGCAACTGTTGCTACTCTTATAAAACTTAATTTTAGGAGGAGATAATGGCATTTGACCAATGGATGTTCCAGTTGAGCTCAGAATGTCACATTGACTGCTACAAGTGGTCTTTGATGGGTTCATGTTGTGCTCATTGGAGTTGGAAGCAGAAGCAGCTCCTAGTCTGTCAGTTTTGCTTCCTTTCCCATTTTTCCTCCCTTAATGTTTTATCTGAACCTCTGGGAAGATTCACATTGCCAAACAAGGAAATGGCTTTTTGAAGAGCTCACAAAATCCTTTGCCTGTCAGCTATTTGCTTTCATTTATGTTATTGAATTGTATCAGCCAGCAGAATATATCTGTAATGTTTCTTTTGCAAGATTGCTCCCATTTTTAAGATGAATTTTCAACATTTTCTCTGATGCTTTTTAGCCAACGTGGCGGCAGCAGCGGGCGGCTTCATCTACTTCCTCAGTTACCTGCCTTATTTGTTCTTGTGGCCTCGCTATGACTTACTGAGCCACGCTCAAAAAGTGTCGGCCTGCCTTATCTCCAACGTGGCCATGGCCATGGGAGCTCAACTTATAGGAATGTTTGAAGGCAAAGGTGAGGTTTGTGATCAAACTCAACCCCTGAAATGCTACAGTTTTCTTTGTTATTTCAAGTATTTATTATCAATTCTTTGCTCCTCAGGTACTGGAATCCAGTGGTCAAACCTGTTTGACTCTGTGACAGTGGACGATGACTTCTCCATGGCCCAAGTTCTGTGCTTGCTGCTCTTTGACTCGGTGCTTTACGGCCTGGTGGCCTGGTACATGGAGGCTGTGTTTCCCGGAGAGTACGGAGTGCCTCTTCCATCTTACTTCTTTCTACTGGTACGCCAATCATCAAAACACCAAATGCAAAAGAAACTTCTGGGGCTTAAGGATGAGAGTGCAAATTGATATTTTAGTATTTTGTCAATTATGGTTTTAATTGGTGTCTCAAACTAAAAAAGAAGGCCTGAAAATATGAACTTGATGGTTGATAAAAATCCCTAACGCTTCTTCAGCACAACTTTTGTAAACTTGGACTCAATGCAATTTTCTTTTATTTAAATACCGTGCACTAAACTGCATGTGCTTTATCCAATTTAGGAACCGGTATGTTTACTACTGTTACCTTTAAATGTAAATCAGAAATAATCAAAGGGTTTTTAGGATATAAAATAGACAGGCTGATGAGCAGAAATATTTTCTAATTATAGTTTGTACCATTAAAGTATCACCTGGGTCAATTTTTAGACTCAACTCTCCAGGACTCAAACTAACACTGTCAGTAACATCAACATTTTTTGAAATGTAGCAGAAATTTAAGATAATTAAAAAATGTGCATCCCTTCTTCACATTTACAGCAACTCCTCCAAAATCAAACTGTTATAAATATCTACATTCCAAATGCACACTGTTGAGTCGAATATAACACAAAATATAAAGAAGCAAAAAAGACTGAGGTAGAGGTATGTGGATAATGTTTCAGTGGCTGATAGATATAGTTACTGTACTTCACCCACTAAAATAAACATGAAGTAGCAGCAGAGTTTACAGATTTCCCTTCTGACAATATTACGTTATTAATGCTAGTTGTAGCTTCAAGATAGAAAGGAACAGGCCCTGCACTGCAACAGCTTTCATGCAGGCATGTGCTTGGACAGACTATTATTTGGTGTGGCTTCAGTGCATGTCATTAATAGTTAACATAAAAAATGTTCGCAAGGCAACAACTGATATGGTGCCAATGTTGCTGTTAATAGGTGAGCATCCATGCACACATAGAAACACATAAGATAAGAATGCATGGATCTGTTTGCAGCCTCGCTACGGGGAGGTTTTTTTTTTCTTCATTTTAGAGTTAGGCACTCCTTGACAGGTGTAGTTGATAAAGACTTTATACAGAACGGTGGTTGTCATTTTGGTCTGTTTAATGCATTTTTCTTCTTCCAAACACCAGTAAGTGGGGGTGTGTAAGAGCCCAAGAGAGACATCTGCTTTCAGTGAGACTGGTTTTGATACAGAGAGATTGGAAGAGACTTAAAATGGGAGGCTCAAGCATGTCAGCCAGAATGAGACCTTCAGGTTCAGCTGGTTAGAATAACAGGAAGTCCTTACCAGCCAACACAAACACTGTTTATCTTTACAACAACTTTGTGTGATCCCAAAGTGACGTTTCTTTACACAAACACCTGTGTTTTTACACAAAAAATAAATTCCTGGTAATTCGTTTCCCAGCTGGTCAGGAATTCAAGGGACTGCCAGTAGGGTGTGGTTTAGACGCTGACGCACGTCTGTCAGCATCCATTGTGTGTGTGAGGATGGTGGGCAAAAAATGAGCTTTTATTCTGACTCTTAGGAAGAAACATTCTCTTCTTGTCCACATAAACATCAATCCTGCAGCTCAGCTGTGCTCCTTTGTTTCCTCTGTCTAATCCCTATTATTTGTAAGTGAAAATGTAATGTTTTTTAAAAGCATTGATAACAGTTATTGAGTATTTTGTTTTAATCTTCTGAACCGCAGCCTTCATACTGGTGCAGCAGCCCTCGCATGGCTATGGTAAACGAGAAAGAGGAAGATGAGGATGCAGAAAAAGCTATGAAGGGAGAGTTTATAGAGGAGGAGCCAGCTGGAGTAGTATCTGGAATAAAGATTAAACACCTCACTAAGGTAAGAGGCTGAAGACCGACTATCTGTTGGGTATAAAAGGCTCTGGCTCCCAGGTGTGCACACGTTATGGTAATGGTTGCACTGGTTCTGGGTATCTCCCTCTGCCAGGAGTTCAAAGTAGGGAACAAGACACGGCAGGCGGTGCGAGAGCTGACGCTGAACATGTTCGAGGGGCAGATCACAGTGGTGCTGGGACACAACGGTGCTGGGAAGACCACCACACTGTCCATGCTTACAGGTCACCAGTCACAAACATGACCGGAAGCAAACACTGACCATGCACATCAAATGAGTCACCTAACTGGGATCTGTTCTGTTTCCTTCACATTGCAGGTCTGTTTCCTCCCAGCAGCGGTCGGGCCTACATAAATGGTTATGACATCTGTCAGGACATGGCTTTGATCCGACGCAGTCTGGGCCTCTGTCCTCAGCATGACGTTTTGTTTGACAACCTCACAGTGAGAGAGCATCTGCTCTTCTATGCACAGGTATTGAACAATATAGCAACATGCAAAGTTACTTATAACTGTAAACTGATCTTATGATTTTTCCTCACACCAAAAGGTAAACATGAAACTCTTTATCCAGTGGTGCTACTGTTTTCAAGAACTGCTTTCTAATTAGATGCAAGTTTAAGGTGTAAAGGAGCTTAAAATGACCTCTTAGACTGAAGGTCAAAACTTATTTGTTGCCCGTTGACTTAAATATAAAAATGTGAAGCTAGTAAATAGAAATGGATTATTGTTTGTTATGTAAATGTTTATTTTATACAGCTAAAAGGCTTCTCCAAGGAGCAAATTTCAGACGAGGTGGATCGTATCATCTGCATTTTGAACCTGGAGGACAAGCGACATTCTCGCTCCAAGACCCTCTCTGGCGGCATGAAGAGGAAGCTTTCCATCGGAATCGCCCTCATTGGGGACTCCAAGGTCAGGAACTTTACAAATGCCTTTTATGGTCATTCATTTACTTAATGTCCCCCTCCATCAGTGAATACCTCCTCTGCTCCTACCTCCAGGTCGTCATGCTGGATGAGCCCACATCGGGGATGGATCCATCAGCACGACGGGCCACCTGGGACCTTCTCCAGGGAGAGAAACGAGGTCGCACCATCCTGCTCACCACTCACTTCATGGACGAGGCCGACCTGCTTGGTGACCGGATCGCCATCATGGCAGGAGGCGAGCTGCAGTGCTGTGGCTCGCCACTATTCCTGAAGAACAAATATGGTAAGAAAAAGGTGGAGGGCGCTGTAGCAGGCCTTTGCCTGAAGAGATTTTTACATGGTGTACATTTTGTTCTTTTAATATTAAAAACAAGTTCAGTCTCTCTCTTCTGTTCACTTTATATATTGAGACTTAATTTCACCTTTCCTGACCTCTAGGGAAACTAAAATGCAATGATTAGGTAGCAGTTGTAAAGGCTTCAACTGCTTTGCTTAACCCTCCTGTGGGCTTAAGAGATGGGGTCAATCGGACCCCACAAGCTTTTTACCCTATGCACGATCTGGTATAGTCACTCTGCCTCCGCATGAATTTTTTTTGTTTTGTGGGGTTTTGGGAACTGACTGTCTGATGGGGCACCTGCCACCCCTGGCTTCTGTGCTGTCTGACTGTGACATCTGCCGCTCTCCTCCTGAGCGTCTCGCTAAAACCACAAGAGAGTTAAATACGATTGTGGAAAAAAAGAAAAAGACAAGATTCGTGAACAGAAAAAAATGCAAAGCAAAGCCAAATAAAAAAAGTAATTTAAACAACTTATACATATAGTTCATTGACAAAAGTACATTGCACTTCTTACACGGATTTTAAGGATCTGGATCAGTGACCCAGTGGCTTTGCCAATATAATATCTTAACATTTCCAATTTTGCATTGCTTAGTAAAGGAAAAATTATTATAAAAATAACATGTATGTTTGCGTTTGTTTGCCAGGTGCTGGCTACCACATGGTGATTGTCAAAGATTCACTTTGTAATGTATCAGAGATCACTCGCCTTGTCCATATGTACGTTCCCAATGCTACAATGGAGAGCAGCGCCGGAGCCGAGCTCTCTTACATCCTGCCTAAAGAAAGCACCAGCAGGTAAGTTATGTTGCCCCAGATCATTCATGCTAAAGCTCTTGTAATCACAGTGTGGGCGGCCTTCCAGGTATTAGATTCACAAAACCCCAAATCAGTGACTAAGTTGTAATTATTCTGAACTGATTTATTTTGTGAGTCAGCAAATGACTCACAATTAAATCTGGAGTCACTTGGTGTGTTAGCAGTTAGCTCAGATTTGTTTCTCATTACATCTAAAATGAACATCATTACTTTTTTATTTTTGTCTCTTTTTACATACATTTTTGTACATTGGGTCAAACAGTAGAAGAATATATTATTTAACAAGAACATTATTGTGGAAATTTGAGTGGTTTTAGGCTATCACTTTTTCGACCTTGCTATACCTTGACCCCTGTTCCCATTGACAGTTGAAAGTCAGCAGGTGATGTACAGTGTAGCACATCTCTTTTGTTTGTTTATGCAGGTTTGAGCTGCTGTTTGCTGAGCTGGAAATGAACAAAGAGGAACTGGGAATTGCAAGCTATGGAGCCTCAGTGACCACCATGGAAGAAGTTTTCCTCAGGTAGGACACAGGATCTTCCTTATTTTCTCAACCACACCTTTTTTTTGTAGGAGCAATGTTTGTCTTCAGATTCAAACTAAGCTGGAGCTGATGTTTACCTTCCTCCTTTGTTCATATAACTCCAGTTCCTGCTGCTCATTTATCACGTCTTTCTGCTTCCTCATGGGTTTGATTCTGTATCTGTGGCAACTTGCTCGCAGTCGCTTCCTCTGCTGTGGACTTAGCTCTGCTTGCTGCTGATACTGGATGTTTAATGATAACTTCGCTGCTCCCAAAGCCTCATTATTTACAAGTCCTGCTGAGATTTTGTTCATACCGAAAACATCAGATATGTACCGAGACTAGCTTTTATTTGAAAACCTTAATAAAAGATTTCATATTTAGTTTTAAAAATGCATCCAAGTGCTTTTTTACGCTTTGTTGTCACTTTGCAGTGAGTAGAATGCTATAAACTAAACAAAAACAGTTAAGTGATAATAACGTCCCCCTACTTCTGGGTATCTGAACAAACAAGTGAGACAAAACAAGACATGAAAGGGTTTATTGATTTCTAATTTCCTGAAAACCTGAAGTGCTCTGAGAAAAGATTAAAACTTTGCACAGTGGGAACAAAGATTTTGTTTTCATGCTTTTAAATCAAAATATATTGATTATCTGTCATTCCTTACTTTTTCTGTGAAACATTGATGTGAACGTCTCTAACTGACCTGACCATCTTGCTGGTGACAGTGATATTTATTCACTGCTAAGTGCTGTGGATATGTCTTGGCCACATCCGACATGAACAGTTTCTAGTTGCAAGCCTCCCGTGGGGCTGACTAATTGTTCTGCTCCTTGACCAGACTACCTACAAAAGCATTTCAAGCATATTTCTCTGGATTCCTTGCATTCAAACAGTAGGGGGTCAGTAAAGGATGCTCTTTCATAGAGATTGTGCAGCACTCTGTGTCCTACCGGTTTATTGAGAGAAAAACCCTCAAAACTTTCACAATGCATTGTGAAAGCTGCATTGTGTTTTCTTCAAGAATGTGCTTGCAGCAAGCACATTCTTGCTTCAAGAGGGAGCAAGAATGTTTAACTTTTTAAAGTCAAAATCTCATTTTCACTGGGAATTCTGTTTGAAGTCCGAAAAATTTGTTTGCAGGAAGTCTGACCACTGCACTGGTCTTTTAAAAGTAGCAATTTATTTATCCATAGGTTAAAGAAAACAACTTTTCTACTGTGTTTTTTTATTTTTTCTTATGAAAGCTAAATTTATATCCTGGCGGTAAAAAAAACAACAAAAAACAAAATCTGTGGTCAATTTACGTCTGCAGAGTTGGAAAGCTGGTGGATTCTAGTTTGGACATTCAGGCGATCCAGCTGCCAGCCCTTCAGTACCAACATGAGAGACGCTCCCATGACTGGACCACCGACGACGCCAGCAGCATCAGTGGCCTGACAGATGTCACTGATTTCACAGACAGTGGAACACTCATCTCTGATGATGGGTCAAACATTAAACTGAACACAGGGGTAAGACTGCAGAAGTTACATGTTATATTCAGCGTATAACATCCACAGCTCTGTTTGAGTTCTGCCGGGTTTGTGTCAACAGGTCAGACTCCACCTGCAGCAGTTTTATGCCATGTTTCTGAAGAGGGCACTGTACAGCTGGAGGAACTGGAAGGTGATGGTGGCTCAGTTCTTGGTCCCTTTGATCTTCACTGTTGTGGCCTTAGTGGTGGCGCGCACCCTCCCTAACCACCAGGACGCCCCCCTGCTGAGGCTGGCCCTCAGCCACTACGGTCCCACCAGGGTCCCTGTGGCCCTGCAGCCAGGCGCGGGTTCGCTTTCTTCTTCTTTAGCAGAAATGTATACATCCCAACTCCCGGCCCAATTGGGTGAGCTGAGAAACATCACAGGTGAGACACTGAAAGAAAGAAAATGACTAACTCTTGGTATCTAGCTAACATTGTTACAAAAAGTTCTTTTGAATGGGAGGTAAGGGGTTCTTTCTTAAAATTGGATCAACCCACCAAAAAGTGTCACACAAGAATCTCAAACACTCTGTGTGACTCAAAGCAGCAACAGTCAGCACATAATCTGTAGGGTACATGAAGTACAGAGACTTGTGGATTCCAAAACTTTAGAAATTGCTGCAAATATGGTCAGGTAGGTGTAAAATGTCAGAACAAAGATCATCAACCAGACAAGTCAAGGTGTACTTAAAAATGACTTAATACTGTGTAAATGTATATAGGAATTGACGATTTAAAACCAAATTGCATGAAGATGTCAAATCACAATCTGCTTTCTTTCTTTTTGACTATTTAGATTTCACTAATTATGTCCTGACCAATGCGAAAGCAGAAGGCGGGATCTTTAACGAGCGCTGCGTGGTGGGCGCTGCCTTCCTCGGCAGGAGTAACCACTATTCAGAAGCAACAGCCTACTTCAACAACCAGGGCTACCACACACCTGCCACGGCCCTCATGATGGTGGACAATGCTCTGTTCAAACTCCTAGCTGGGCCCAACGCGTCAATCCTGACAGGCAATTACCCCATGCCCAGAAACCTGTCTGAGACTGCGAGGAGCCAGCTCACAGAGTGAGTACAGGACAGGATGTCCCTGATTAAAAGAATCAGAAGCATGAAAAATTAATGAGTAACATTTGTAACATTTGCTTTTTGTTATTTCTGTCCTCTGTAGTAGTAAGACCGGGTTTGCCATTGCCATCAACCTGATGTACGGCATGGCCTCACTGTCTAGCACTTTCGCCCTGCTGCTTGTAACTGAGTCTGCTATCAAGTCGAAGCACGTCCAGCAGGTCAGCGGCGTCTACCTGTCCAACTTCTGGTTCTCTGCCCTGCTGTGGGACCTGGTCAACTTCCTGCTGCCATGCCTGCTCATGCTGGTCAGTGGGAAATCCAACCTCTGTTCACAGAAGAAATACTCTGAGAATAATTATCTGGCTGTGGTTTGGATTGTTTTGGCTACCATAAGAAGAGATTTTGTGTGTTTTCGTGTTTCGTTCCAGGTTGTATTCCAAGCGTTTGGAGTTGAGGCTTTTGTGGCGGATCACCACCTCATCGATGTTCTCCTGATACTCCTCCTGTACGGATGGGCCATCGTGCCTCTGATGTATCTGCTCAGCTTCTTCTTCTCCACTGCTGCCACCGCCTACACACGCCTGACTATCTTCAATATGATCTCCGGCACGGCCACGTTTCTGACCGTTACCATCATGACCATCCCTGGTGAGAAATGGACACAAAAGTAAAAAAAGCAGGCTGTTTTTGACTGAACCCTGAATGATTGCATTTTTGTGTCAAAAGAACTATCATTAAATATAAAGTGAACATAAACCAGCAATAACTGACAAAAAAGTTGTTTTTTCAGAAATACACAAAATCTATCACTGAATTTTGTAAAGCATTTTCTTTCCACCTATTTTGTGTTGATGCATCACTTAAACTCCCAATAAGATAAACTGAAATTAGTGGTTTTATTAAGACAAAATAAACAGTTTAAAAGGCATAAATACTTCAGGAAATAAGTACCCTGTAGTAAAACTGCACAAATTAATTTGCCTCTTCTTGTCTCTGTTGCCAAATACAATGATCTTTATTATTGTGTGGGAAGGCATTGAAGGCTAATGTTCACAGAGTTGGCGCTTGGTTAGTTAAAGTGGGATGTGTGAAGCTTCTTGTTCTGGAAAGGTAAGAAACTGCAGGTGTGATTTCAACTGTATGAGGGAAGGTGTTTGTGAAAAATCCTTGAGATTATCTTTGGGTAAATAGTTAAAATCAATAATGGCAGTCATGCAAAGGCTAATTAAGTGTCCATCATTACTGTTTATAGTCATTCTTCCTTATTTCTTGCAGAGTTAAACCTGGTGCACCTGTCACACTTATTGGATAAAGTGTTCCTGATCTTCCCTAACTACTGCCTGGGCATGTCATTCAGCCAGTTCTACCAGAACTATGAATTCATAAAGTTTTGCACCTCCAGCGAAATCAGCGAAGTCATTTGCAAAGTCTTAAGTAAGTTCTATTTCAACAGAGCTGAAGTTAATAAAAAAGATTATGAAAATCATGAATTTGACTGAGTGTTGCTATGTTTTTGCAGATATCACATACCAGCCAAACTACTTCTCCATGTCAGAGCCTGGTGTAGGTCGCTTCCTGGTGTCCCTCATGGTGCAGGGCGTCGTCTTCAACGCTCTGCTGTTTGTCATCGAGCTGCAGTGTGTCCGCACCGTCTGCAGGCTCTTCGCCTCTCTGGGCAGAAAACGCAAACAGGTGGAGGCAACAAAAATACTTCAGCTTGACCGTCCTCTTTATTTAGAAACTGCACAAACTGCAGTGAATATTTTCTTCTTCCATTTGTGAATCACAAGGAAAAGAAAGGATGACGTGTCTGTATGTTTTAATCCATAGTGTGAGTTAAAAAAAGTAGCTTAAGCTGAAAAGTAATTCAACACCTTCAAGTTAAGATTATTAAACATGTTATGCATTTTTTAATGGAATTTTGTGTTTTTTTTTGTTTTTTTTTTACTTTTCTAACTATTATTGGTATTAAATGTAAGAAAATGTGATTTAAAATTTATATTTAAGTAGGATAAAATACTGTCATATTTTGATCTAACATATTTGCTTGGACCTCAGGTGACTCTCTTGGATGATGCGGCGTTCCTTCCAGAGGATCGGGATGTGGCTGAAGAGAGGAAGCGGGTCCTGGAGTGCCAGCCAGTGGTGGAATCCATGGTCGGCAGCCCTCTCATACTGCATGAGCTCAGTAAGGTGAGTTGCACAGTTGCCTCAGTGTAAATATCCGTGCTGCATCAAGATGTAAAAATGTGGCAGGTAATCACGTCACTCTGTCCTGCTCAGGTTTACAGCAGCGGGGAGAACCTCTTGGCTGTGGACAGGCTGTCTCTCGCGGTGGGGAAGGGTGAGTGTTTCGGCCTCCTGGGCTTCAACGGAGCAGGAAAGACCACGACGTTTAAGATGCTGACTGGTGACGAGAGCGTCACATCCGGAGACGCCTACATAGACGGCTACAGCATCCTGAGGGACATTAAGAAGGTGAGTCAGAGAAAGGGACACTATTTCAGTGAAAGACGGATTAGATAGTGCTGAAATCTGACACAAATGTTTATTCTGCTGTCGCAGGTGCAGCAGCGCATTGGTTACTGTCCTCAGTTTGATGCCGTGCTGGATCACATGACTGGAAGAGAGACACTGAGCATGTATGCCAGACTCAGAGGAATCCCAGAGAAGTATGTAGCTGGATGTGTGGAGAATGTCCTGAGGTCGCTGCTGCTGGAGCCTCATGCTGATAAAGTGACCCGCAGCTACAGGTGAGTGGAGCTCTGTCCTGTACAGATGAAACAGTTAGTACATACAGTGTTAACTGAGATATCTGAACTCATGCAGCGGCGGTAATAAGAGGAAGCTGAGTGCAGGTATGGCTCTGATTGGTGGGCCTCCGGTCATCTTCCTGGATGAGCCTTCCACAGGGATGGACCCTGTCGCTCGGAGACTGCTGTGGGACGCTGTCACTCGCACCCGGGAGTCTGGGAAGGCCATAATAATCACCTCCCATAGGTGAACTCTTTATTAATTCTTTACTTGTTTGGTAAAAATGAGAAAAGAGAATTATTAAAAGAGATAGAATTTATCATTTGAGAAGGTAAGAGACAAAAAAACCAAAACAACAAAGTCAGAACTAAACAAACGGAATGTTGTATCTCCGTTAATGGAACAAATCTTTGGAACAAACTGTCTAAAGAAACGAAAGAAAGTAGATTAATTTTTACGTTTGCAAAGATAATAACATATACTAATATAAATAATAAAAATATGTATTGACCAATTACATTTTGGTTAATGTAAATGGATGTGTTCTCACATCAGCATGGAGGAGTGTGAGGCCCTCTGCACCAGGCTGGCAGTGATGGTAAACGGTCAGTTCAAGTGCCTGGGGAGTCCCCAACACCTGAAGAGCAAGTTTGGCAGTGGCTACACGCTGCTGGCTAAAGTCCACAAGGAGGACGATCTGGAGGATGGCGACCTGCAGCTTTTTAAAGACTTCATCGAAAGCACCTTCCCAGGTCAGAGGCGTCAGGATAAAAGTGGAGTTGAGACCAAAACTGTGCTAGCAAACCAAATCTCACTTTGGACTTTCTCCCACAAACAGGAAGTCAACTCAAAGATGAGCACCAGGGAATGGTTCACTACCATCTGACAGATAAAGCACTAACCTGGGCACAGGTACAGTCGCTATGTTTATATCAAACGACTGCTAGTTCAGCTGTATGTCACAGAAAGTAACTGCCTCTCTAAATGGGCTGTGCTAGAGCTCCCTCTAGTGGAGAAGGAATAACTAACTAGTAACTTAGGTAGATATAAGGAGAACAAAGCAAGTTAAGTAATGATTCTAGAAACTAAATTAAGTTCTACAAAATGTTTGATGTGAAAACTTACTTTTTTTTTCCTAATAAAGGAACAAACCAAACATTCACATGACAAAGAACCTTTACAGAACTGATTGATCAAAAACAATACATTTTAGAAAATAACATGAAAGAAACGTGGCGAAAAAAGAAAAGAAAACATTGAAATAGAAAAGCAATCAATATAATTAAAACATTGGACTATTTTCTCTGAATATTTTGGATTTATATTTTCTTGTTAAAATTAAGTCTTTTGTGGCAAATACAAAATTTTGTAATATTTCTTTGTCAGTTTTGTTGCCAACCAGCACCAATATGCTTCAGGATAGACACAAACTGTATGCTTTTACTCATTTAGATTTCATGCATTACATGACATGACATGACATGACATGACATGACATGACATGACATAATATGTCAACATAACAAATATAATAAATGTGCATAAGAAAATTTTAAAAAGTATATTTATATTATAAATACAATATAATAATATTTATATTTGAAATAAATACAGTTTTTAAGTGGTTAAAATTACATTACCTCATCACAAAGACATGCTTCATCTCTTTTGTCTCCCCTCGTCACCTTCTTTCTCCGCTGTTCAGGTGTTTGGCACGTTGGAGGCAGCCAAAGAGAAGTACCGCATTGAAGACTACTGTGTGAGCCAGATATCTCTGGAGCAAGTATTCCTCAGCTTTGCTCAGTTCCAACACTGCACACAAACGGACAGGAAGTAGGTGGAAGGAGCCAGGAATCCGTCCATAGTCAACCTAAAACCTGGTGGGAGCAAAAACATTGTTTGACTCCCATCTCCATTTCTGACTTGAACATCAACACTAACAAAGTCAACGGTCCAGTCTGAAACTTGAGCATCTCTTCTGCTTCATGAGACTTTAATTGCTCAGTCACACTGTTTGTTGTTGCCGTCTGAAGCTAGGAACACTGACTCTTATCGTAGCTTGTGGGGTGTTGATTATACCAAGTGACAAACTCCTAGATCTGCACCTTTTTTAATCGAGTCAAACGCAATGTCAACCCTCAACCACTACGAACTGTGTGTGAGAGGGTTAATGTGTGTATGTGTGTTTGTGTGCGTTTAATATTTGTACAAACTTTGTTTTTCTTATTTATGACTTTTATGACTACTGTTCCCATGATTTTGTGCTGATTGTCATCACAGGAGAGTGAACCACTGATGATTGTGAAGCTGCTGTGCACCTTCGAGCCTTATCCAACAAACTAATTCTTTTTATGTCGTCCTGAACAGAAGGACTCCAGACACCGAAGAGTCTCTTAATGTTGCCAGATGTACATAATGTGACACATCTATGGTACTCGTACTCAAATCAAGACTGTTTTCAGTGTAATGCATACGGGAAATCTAAATGAGCAAAAGCATGAAGTTCAGCGGGAGGAGAGCAGCAGGTAATGAAGAATAATCTTTAAGTTAAATTTAATTATTTCTTATTATAGACTGTACTCCTCCTCTTTCAGTTAATGGGAATCACAGTTTCTGCAGCAACATGCAGCAGCAATGTTAACCATTACAGTTTAGCTTACATGCTCTTACATGTAATTAAATTGCACTTATGCAAATGATGCAGTGAAAATCTTAATTTGAATAATAACAGGGCAGATAATAAGTCTGCCCTGTTATTATTGTTATTCCTTAACTAACTTCTATCCTAAAAAAAACAACAAACCTAATTTAAAATATGACAGAATTAGTTAGGAATTAGGAATACTTCTTCTAAGCAAACCAAAGCTTTTTCTCTGAGAGATAATAATCATCACTGTATTTTACTAACTTTTTCTTTTGCCATTCATGGTGTATTACACCCTAGATCAAAACTTGTCAACATTATTATATTCCCCATATATTATCTAGAAATACTCAGAACTACATTTATTAAATAGTAACATTTCCGACTTATATTATAGGTAAACCAAGTCTCCTGGTTTCCTGTAATCTCTGTGATACAAACCGGGACAAATAAGATTATCTGCTCATCTCCTCATATTCGAGCGAATCACTTCAGCAGTGTGATGAATGTATGCTTCCCCCATGCCGTCTAACATAAGCAAGATAATACGTTATCTTTTATTAAGCTCTTAATTTTCACTTTTATGACTTTTTTTCTTTTGTATTTTTTTGCACAATTCTTTCCCATTAAGCGAATGTCTTGAAAGAGTTACAGCATGAACACTTGAAATGTACGCACGGCAAACTTTTAAAGATCGACTCCTGCTGAAATTACGGTGTCATATTTTAAAAAAGGGAATTTGCATCGTTGTAAGTGTGTATTGTACTGTACCATGGAACTGAACCTGTCAAATCTGTATGTATCATTGTCCTTTTTAAATAAAATAATGCTCTCCATGCAAATGGGAGCAAACCTTTAAGTGTGATTATGGGTTTTCTATCGAGAATACTGGAAACTGTTCTTGCATGATCTATTTTGTATTAGTTGCAAACAGATGTGAAACTGGTAACACTGGTAATGATTGTTTAAAAATAACAAATACAGCAGAATATAATTTAGAAATCTTTATTAATACAGTCTCACGTCAAAATAAAAAAGAAATGTATACATCTATATTGGAACTGCACAATGTTGGGTAAGCATTTTATAATGCTAGTGAATATTTGACGTTCAGAATGGTTGTTCCAAAGGTAAAAGGCCCTCAGTTGAAAAACACCCCACATAGTGTTTTAGTCTGAAATCCCGATAGAATGAAAAAACTGAAAAATAAAAGAAACTTGTTTGGTGTTTCAAATACGAGGCCTGTGTGGCACAAAGGTTGTGTATACATGAGGGAGGATGAGCTGGCAGGAGGTGAAAGGGAAGGGGGGGAAATGCAAACACTATTATATCAATACCTGCAAAGTCAACAATTGAGGACAAGGAACCTTTCAAGAATTTACAGAAGAGCATATGTGTAAAAGAAAAAACACATCCATCCATTTTCTGTACACCCTTGTCCCTTGGAGTCAGTAGGGGTGCTGGTGCCTATCTCCAGCTAACGTTCCGGGTGAGAGGCAGGGTACACCCTGGGCAGGTCGCTAGTCTGTCGCAGGGCAACACAGAAACAGACAGGACACACAGAAAGACCCCGGGCCAGGAATCATACCCAAGACATTCTTGCTGCAAGGCAACAACTCTACCAACTGCACCACTGTGCAACCCAAGAAAAAATACAAATAAACATAAAATCATTTGCCAGTACAACCATAGAGGAAACATGACAGACTCAGTTCTTTATTAATGGGAAAATGTTCCTGGCATTAAATATTTGTGGTAAAAATATAAATCCATTTTCTATATATATTTTTTTATTCATCAAATCTTCAGGGATGGAGGGGAGTAAACCAACGCCGGAGTTGAGATCAGTGTCATGTTAATGCACAAAGGTTAAATAGGTGTGGCCAACAGAGAACAACAATCCTACAGGAACATAAATTCCTCTCTGTCTTAGCTGAAAATTCAGACCAGGAGATTGCAAGCAGCTGAGAACATGGAGACTTTGAAGGATTTTGGTTTCTTTCTTTTCTCCAGTCCTACCACTGTACTTGGAGTAGGTCTCCTTTTCATAATCCTATATTTGGTGACTGTTGGTTCCTCCAGAGAAACAGGTAAAGAACCTCCAGGACCAAAGCCTCTGCCTCTGCTTGGCAACCTGCTGCAGCTTGATCTCCAGAGACCCTACAAAACACTGTGTGAGGTGAGCTCTGATTTAAACTGTTCAGCAACATTTAAATCTATTTAATCTCTGTTTAAATTTTATTCTCCTGTTTTCATTCACTCAGCTTTCCAAGAAATATGGGTCTGTATTTACAGTTTATTTTGGACCAAAAAAAGTGGTTGTTCTAGCCGGGTACAGGACAGTCAGAGAGGCTCTGGTCAGCTATGCAGACGAATTTGGAGAAAGAGGAATCACACCTATGTTTGTGGATTTAACAAAACATCGTGGTATGTCCAGAAGTAAATTATTACAAATCTTTCCAAAAGTGCTAATGAACTGTTCTAATCCTCTTCCGTAGAAAAGTGTGGCCTCTATTCAGTTTTTCTTTAGATATACTTCTCCCAGTATTGCAGAAGTAACATTTCTGCCCTTTTGTTTTTGGAAAATTGATCAATGTAAGTGAGAATGGATGGAGATTATCTCTATCCATTCTGAGGTATTCCAATGATTTTTAAAAGAATTTACTTTTGGGTTTTGTGTTTATTTAAAACATCACTCCTTATTGTTGGTCTATCACAGTAAACCTGCCAATGAAATGTTTGTTTTTGTAACTTGACAAAATATTGAGACAAAGTTCAAAATTGATTATGAGTTCTGTTTACTCTATAAGGAATTCTGTTTTCAAATGGAGAAACATGGAAAGAGATGCGTCGTTTTGCCCTCAGCACCCTGAAAGACTTTGGGATGGGGAAGAGAGTTGCAGAGGAGAAAATCTTAGAGGAGTGTGGACACCTCATCCAAGTGTTTGAGAGTTATAAAGGTATAACATAATGCTGTGTTTCTCTAAGAAACAGACATAAAATTCTTCACTGAAATGGTTTAATCATTGTTGTGGTCTACTAATTCATATTCCTTTTGTAAGTTAAGTACATTTTAATAGCAGACAAGATAAACAGTAACTCTCTTGCTACACAGGGAAACCATTTAACACATCCCGTCCAACAAATAATGCAACATCCAACGTCATCTCCTCCATCGTGTTTGGAAGCAGATTTGAATATGATGATCCTCAATTCAGAGGCTTGGTTAGTCGAATCACTGAGAATATTAAGATAGCTGGCTCGGCAGGAATCCAGGTAAGCTTAATGTTTCACTTAAGTAATTAAATTATTTACCAAGTTGCTTAAGTTAAACTTGGTATATGGTAGACCACGACAAAGTTAGCTGTATGAAAGGTAGAGACTGTTAAATTATTATCTAAAGTCCATGAAGTCCAAACCCATTATTTTACATGTATAAAAATACTCCGAAGATTAAAATGAAATTCTCATAAAAGATCTATTTAGATTTATGTAATTTTCATAATTTGTTTTTTACAACCACAACATTTAATGTATTTTGCTTTGGTGATTTTATGTGATAGACCATCAGAATGTGTGCATAAAATGTGAGGTGCAAGGACGAGCACACATATAGCTTTAAAATGTTTTCACATAAATGTTACATCTTTTTCCATTATAACAAATAGGTGTTCTTCCAGGATTGTCCTTTATCTGTCCTTTAAATTATCTACCTGCTTTTGCTGTACATTACTGCTGCCACTAACATTTTGTTATTGTTATTGTTAGCGGTGGTTGTAATATGTGGTACCTGAAGAGCTGGATTTTGAAAGATAAGTTTGTAGGGCTGGAGGACGTTTTTGTGCCCTAACCAAAGAAATATTCCAGGACATTAATAGCACGGCCTTCACATCAGCAGGATTAAAATGTCCCATGTGACATGGCTCCACCTTAACCCAAAAAGATGTACTATAAGTTAAGAAATTTTAAATATTTGAGTGTTGTCTACATTAATAAAATTGTAGCAATATTAAAACAGCACACTTCATATGGATGTGTGAGTTTACAATGTAAAACCTGCAGTCATTACAAAAACATTCAAAATCTTTGCTGCCCCCCAAAATTTGAGCCCCTTTAAGCCATTTCTAAAGTTGGGCTCATGGTGCCAGTTTGTTGTTAATGTTCAACCCAACACCACATTTAATATAGAGCTCTGAAAGCTCCTTCCCAACAAGGATTTACTCTGGCCAGTATGTCAAAACAAGCTCAACCTGACTTCTTTCATGCTAAATAAATGAACCACTATTGAATTTCTCTATTCCTAAAATATATTTTCCTTAATTTCAAGCTCTACAATACATTTCCCCGGCTGGTTGGATGGATAAAAAGCCGTCAGGTTATGTTAAAAAATGGTGAAACGACAATGAGAGAAATTAAGGATTTAACCCAGAAACTGAAAGAGACACTCAACCCTCAGATATGCAGAGGAATGATCGACTGTTTTCTGATTCAAAAGCAGAAAGAAGAGGCAAGGCAGCACAAATCTATTTTTAAAGAATAATAGCATCATAAAACATGTTTGCCACAGGTACAGTATTCACACAGTTTTCTTTTTAGGATTCTTGTGTCAAAGACACTCAGTTCACTGAGGAGAACCTGTTATATACAGTGGCAAACCTGTTTGCTGCTGGAACCGACACCACAGCTGCAACACTGAGGTGGGGTTTGCTGCTCATGGCAAAGTATCCACAAATTCAGGGTAAGAAAGAGGAGAAAATATCTGGGATATTTTTCCTATGCCCAGAAAACATGATTTTCAGCATGTCCTCTGACGATTAAATGTTAGTTAAAAATAATATATAATCCAAGCATACATATGTGTACATAAGTCTATGAGGTAACTGTGATCCCTCGAAAGAGAACTGTAGATCATTTCCTTTTTGTTTACTGTAGACCAGGTTCAGGACGAGCTGACCAGGGTGGTTGGAAGCCGTGAGGTTCATGTGGAAGACCGTAAACATCTGCCGTACACTGATGCTGTTATCCATGAGATACAGCGGCTCTGTAACATTTCTCCTATGGCTGTCCCACACAAAACCAGTCAAGATGTTACCTTTCATGGATATTTTATCAAAGAGGTGAGCAGGATGAAAATATTTCTAAGCTTCCAACAGACAACATCTTCCAGATGATCATGCTCGTATTTTTGTCTTCAGGGAACTACTGTGATTCCCCTCCTTACATCTGTTCTGTATGATGAGAGTGAATGGGAGAGCCCTCACACCTTCAACCCTTCTCATTTCTTGGACAAGGAGGGAAGATTTATCAAGAGAGATGCTTTTCTACCATTTTCTGCAGGTAAAACAACTCTCGCAGTTTGTTAATCAGATAATCTTTACCATCCATGTTCGAATTGAAATGCATTACATGTTTTCTTGTTGCAGGTCGCAGGGTGTGTCTTGGTGAGAGTCTGGCAAGGATGGAGATTTTCCTCTTCTTAACCTCACTCCTTCAACGTTTTCGTTTCATGCCTCCGCCTGGAGTTTCTGAAGATGATCTGGATCTGACTCCAGCGGTGGGATTCACCATCCCTCCTTCTCCTCATGAGCTCTGTGCCATCAGTCGGCAGTGATGAATGAAGCACTAGATTGTAGATGTTCTTACTATCATATGTTACTTCTGCATATCTTTACTCTTAATTTGATTTAAATATGCTTCTTTAATTTGAACACTTTACTTAAAGAGTTGGATAGTTTTTACTTTTTTAGTTACTGGCCTTATCCCTGCATCTTTCTACTGAGTTAATTTCACTGACTTATATAGATGATAAAGAGATTCAATTTGTTTCCATTTTATTTACTTAAGACAAAGCAAACTAAATTTACAGAGCATGTAATAAGAATTTAAGAGTGTCATGAAGTGCGGATGTAAGGTGGTGAGGCAGACGCAGATGGAACCAGGTAGATGAATGATGATGATTTAATGAACATAGAATCCAAAACAGTCCACAAACACCGGGCAGCACGGCCGAGCGGAAGCCAGGGCTCGACGCCGGTAGCAACCGGTTACACGAAGGGACTAGACGCCACAATGAGACAACAGCTAGACAGTATGAAGCGAACAAACAACAAAGACCCGACAAAGACACAGACACACAGGTGACACTAAATACACAGGAGGTAATTAGGGAACGAGAAACACCTGGGAGTAATCGAGGGGAGAACAGGACAACATGGAGACACAGAGACACAGAAAACTCGAAATAAACACACAGAAAAACACGGAACATGACAAAGAGTGGTTACTCTGAACGTTACCCCTTACAAGATCTCTTTTTCAGAAGTTGAAAAACATGAAATAGGAGCAAAATAAAATGAACAAATATGTATAATTTTTATGTGATAAAATGGTAAAATGCAACTGTTACTATATATGGAAAGCAATTATGCAATTAAAAATAACAACAAATACTGCAGAATATAATTTAGAAATCTTTTAATGCTGTAATACAATCTCAAATCAACATAAAAAATAAATGTATACATGTGTATTAGAGCTACACAATGTTGGGTAAACATTGGATAATGTTAGTGAGTGTTTGTCATACAGAAGGCTGTTCCAAAGGTAAAAGATTCTCAGAAGAAAAATCCAAGACATACTCTTTTGGTCTGAAAGGCTGATAGAATGAAAGAAGAACTGAAAAAATAAAATAAACTAACAATGGACTTTGAAAACCATTGAAAGTATATTGAAACTAATTCTACAATGTAATAAAGTAGAGACTTTAACATGGATATACAGTAATGTGAACAAATACATTTTTTCTCTTCATCAACTAAATCTCACATATTAAAAGAACTCCTCCACTGACAATCAGGCAAATTTAGTAGTTTGTGACTTGCTATAATTAAATTGTTTCAAATACGAGGTCTGTGTGGCACAAGGTTGTGTGTGCATGAGGGAGGATGAGCTGGCAGGAGGTGAAAGGGAAGGGGGGGGAAATGCAAACACTATTATGTCAATACTTGCAAGTCAGAACAGTTGAGGACAAGGAACCTTTCAAAGATTTACAGAAGAGGATATATGCAAAAGAAAAAACACAAATAAACATAAAATTGTTTATTGTTTATCGTTGTACTGGCATAGTACAACGTCTATTGTTGTACTATTCCAGTACAACAATAGAGGAAACATGACAGACTCAGTTCTTTATTAATGGGAAAATGTTCCTGGCATTAAATATTTGTGGTAAAGGTATAAATCCATTTTCTATATATATATTTTTATTCATCAAAGCTTCAGGGATGGAGTGGAGTAAACCAACTCCAGAGTTGAAATCAGTGTCATGTTAATGGACAAAGGTTAAATAGGTGTGGCCAACGGAGAACAACAATCCTACAGGAACATAAAGTCCTCTTTGTCTTAGCTAAACGTTCACACCAGAAGATTGTAAGCAGCTGAGACCATGGAGACTTTGAAGGATTTTGGTTTCTTTCTTTTCTCCAGTCCTACCACTGTACTTGGAGTAGGTCTCCTTTTCATAATCCTTTATTTGGTGACTGTTGGTTCCTCCAGAGAAACAGGTAAAGAACCTCCAGGACCAAATCCTCTGCCTCTGCTTGGCAACCTGCTGCAGCTTGATCTCCAGAGACCCTACAAAACACTGTGTGAGGTGAGCTCTGACTTAAACTATACAGCAACATTTAAATCTATTTAATCTCTGTTTAAATGTTGTTCTCCTGTTTTCATTCACTCAGCTTTCCAAGAAATATGGGTCTGTATTTACAGTTTATTTTGGACCAAAAAAAGTGGTTGTCCTAGCCGGGTACAGGACAGTCAGAGAGGCTCTGGTCAGCTATGCAGACGAATTTGGAGAAAGAGAAATCACACCTATGTTTGCGGATTTAACAAAACATCGTGGTATGTCCAGAAGTAAATTATTACAAATCTTTCCAAAAGTGCTAATGAACAACTGTTAGACATTGTCACTTTTCTCTCATTACACCCACTGACTTCAATGTATTATATGGCTTCTCTGTGACAGATCAACATAAAGTAGTGCATAAATTGAGAAGTGAAAGGAAAATTATACATATGACTTTCAATAAAAAATAGAAAATCTGAAAAATGTGACATCTGCTCAGTTTTTTTAGTTATACTTGTACTGGTTTTGCAGAAATAACATTTTTGCAATTTTGTTCTTGGAAAACAGACCAATCTCAGTCAGAATGGATGGAGATTGTCTGTGAACATCCATTTACAATGTATTATAGGGATTTTTTAAAAAGAATTTACTTCTGGGCTTTGTGTTTACTTAAAGCATAACTACTTATTGTTGGTCTATCACAGTAAAATTGCCAATTAAACAACATGACAAAAGATTGAGACAAAGTTCAAAATTGATTATGAGTTCTGTTTACTGTATAAGGAATTCTGTTTTCAAATGGAGAAACATGGAAAGAGATGCGTCGTTTTGCCCTCAGCACCCTGAAAGACTTTGGGATGGGGAAGAGAGTTGCAGAGGAGAAAATCTTAGAGGAGTGTGGACACCTCATTCAAGTGTTTGAGAGTTATAAAGGTATAACATAATGCTGTGTTTCTCTAAGAAACAGACATAAAATTCTTCACTGAAATGGTTTAATCATTGTTGTGGTCTACTAATTCATATTCCTTTTGTAAGTTAAGTACATTTTAATAGCAGACAAGATAAACAGTAACTCTCTTGCTCCACAGGCAAACCATTTAACACATCCTGTCCAACAAATAATGCAACATCCAACATCATCTCCTCCATCGTGTTTGGAAGCAGATTTGAATATGATGATCCTCAATTCAGAGGCTTGATTAGTCGAATCACTGAGAATATTAAGATATCTGGCTCGGCAGGAATCCAGGTAAGCTTAATGTCTCTCTTAAACAACTTGGTAAATAATTTACCAACTTGGTAAATAATATACCAAGTTGTTTAAGTTAAACTTGGTATATGGTAGACCACGACAAAGTTAGCTACATGAAAGGTAGAGACTGTTAAATTATTGTCTGAAGTCCAAACACTAAGCTTACTTATGCCACCCAATATTTTAAATGTATTAAAAGGCCCCAAAGTTTAAAACTAAATTCCCATAAAAGACCTATTTAGATTTATGTAATGTTCGTAATTTGTGATTTTACAACCACATCCTTGATTGCATTTTGTTTCTTGGGGTTTTGTGTGATAGACCATCAGAATGTGGTCCACAAAATGTGAGGTGGAAGGATAAGCACACATATAGTTTTAAAATGTGTTTTCATATAAATGTTACATCTATTTTTATTTATCACTGAATGGTATTCTACAAGTCCTTTAGCTCTCTTTAATGTTAAATACTTGAACTAGTATTACATTTTTATATTTCAAAAATATATTGTGCTTAATTTGAAGCTCTACAATACATTTCCCCGGCTGGTTGGATGGATAAAAAGCCGTCAGGTTATTTTAAAAAATGGTGAAACGACGACAAGAGAAATTAAGGATTTAACCCAGAAACTGAAAGAGACACTCAACCCTCAGATATGCAGAGGAATGATCGACTGTTTTCTGATTCAAAAGCAGAAAGATGAGGCAAGGCAACACAAATCTATTTTTAAAGAATAATTGCAACATTAAACATGTTTGCCACAGGTACAGTATTTACAAAGTTTTCTTTTTAGGACTCTTGTGTCAAAGACACTCAGTTCACTGAGGAGAACCTGTTATATACAGTGTCAAACCTGTTTGGTGCTGGAACCGACACCACAGCTGCAACACTGAGGTGGGGTTTGCTGCTCATGGCAAAGTATCCACAAATTCAGGGTAAGAAAGACAAGAAAACATTTGGGTTATTTTCTCTATATCTAGAAGAAATTTTTTCAGACCTTTGTAGCTCTTTGAGATCACAAATAATGTAAAGAACATAATAATAATAATAATAATAATGATAATAACAATTACTATTATTACTATAATAGTAACCGTATACTATTATTATATGGTAATGGTAATTACCGTATAATTACTATTATTGCCATAATAGTAATTATAATTATATTATTATTATAATAGTAATTATTATCATTATTCTTCTTCTCTCTCTTCTTCTTCTCCTCCTTCTTCTTCTTCTTATTATTATGGTGCTATATTTGAATATTTGGTATAAGCTTTCTGTTCTTCTCTTAAAGTGTGAAATATAAACTTGGCTCTTTGGAAATAAAGTAATCTCTGTACAAAAGTTTGTATTCAACCTGTCGATGCAAAATTTCTTCATATCATTCCCAGTTAAGCATGTAGACTTTAATAGCTAATTTTATGCAGGATGCTTAAGTTTTTTAGTTGGTGCAATATTTTTTCTCAATATGTAAAAGTTAGAAGGTTTCAATGTTTTCATCTGGAAATAGAAACTGTAGAACAGGGGTGTCAAACTCAATTTCACCAAGGGCCACTTCAGCATATTGGCCACCCTCAACGGGCCACATTGACGGTATAAATCAGGAATGCCCAAGTGCAGTCCTCCAGACTGCAACTTTTAGATGCGTCCCTGCTAAAACATACCCCAGACAAAAAGTTGACTTCCCTCATTAGCAGCAACTCAGTTCTGTAGAGGCCAATGAATGAGTCAATGATCCAGGTGTGTTAGAGAAAGAACGCATCTAAAGTTGCAGAGTGATAGGTCTGGAAAACTAGACTTGGGCAACCCTAGCATAAATGTATGAAAATACAATGTTAAATATAAATTAAACAACACCTCATATTGTTAAATAACTGATTTTATGTAATCAAGTTTTAAATATTACATTTGAGTTTGCATGGATGTAAAATTACTGCTCAGTTTAAAAATTACAATATTTTTAAACTTCGCTCTTTAGCTTGTTAGCTTGTCGATGTTTCAGTTTTATTCGCTGGGAAAATTAATCTTTGTCTGTTTAAAAGATAAGCAGACAAAGAATAAAAACAAGTTTTGATATTAACTCTCAACTTCATTCACAAAACTTTTTCGTTATTTATTACACAACGAACATGTATTTCACATAAGAACAAAACAATGAGGTGATGTTGCCTGTCCTTGAACACAAAGCTGATCCATCTTCACCCTGTCACCAACTCACACATCCTCATTGTGTTGTGTTCTGTAAATAAACACAAAACAAAACACAAGCAAAATCAATAAACTATATGCATATTCCAGTATACTGAGTTTTGGTTTTACATTCATTCTATTTAAATTTAGTTTGTTCGTGCTTACCAATGTTTTCTGGCCGGATGTCTGGCACCGTTTTCCCCTGGTCAGTTCGTCGATGTCTGGTTTTAGTTCTATTCTGTGGCAATCCGCAAAACGGCGTGTAGGTTTTCGTCAGTAATGCGCGATCTGTGCTTGGTCTTGTTTAAATTCATTATTGAAACCATCTGTTCGCACAGATAGGTGCTTCCAAACATGGACAAAACACAAGCTGCATGGAGTCGAAGCTGTGGCATCAAATCAGGGGGCAGGAGACGGTAAAAGTCGATTGAAACATCACGGAGCTTCGCTCTTTAGCTTGTTAGCTTGTCGGTGTTTCAGTTTTATTCGCTGGGAAAATTAATAATCAGCTTGAGGTCACTCTGCTGCACTCTAGTGGTGAGAAGCCGTAATGTTGGCTGCTAAGAATCGGAAGGCATTATGGGAGATGTAGTTTGTAGTCAATTCGTGCTCAAACCTATTTTAAGTTAATCAATGGGGCTGTAGAACGGCGGAGGTGGAGAGAGGGCCACATAAAATGACGTAGCGGGCCACATGTGGCCCGCGGGCCTTGAGTTTGACACATGTGCTGTAGAATATTACATCTGCTAAACTTCAACAAAAATACAGTATTTGTGGTAACTGTGATCCCTCGAGGGAGAACTGTAGATCATTTCCTTCTTGTTTACTGCAGACCAAGTTCAGGAGGAGCTGACCAGGGTGGTTGGAAGCCGTGAGGTTCATGTGGAAGACCGTAAACATCTGCCGTACACTGATGCTGTTATCCATGAGATACAGCGGCTCGGTAACATTGTTCCTATGGCTGTTCCACACAAAACCAGTCGAGATGTCACCCTTCATGGATATTTTATCAAAAAGGTGAGTAGGATGAAAATATTTCTAGACTTCCAACAGACAATATCTTCCAGATGATCATGCTTGTATTATTGTCTTCAGGGAACTACTGTGATTCCCCTCCTTACATCTGTTCTGTATGATGAGAGTGAATGGGAGAGCCCTCACACCTTCAACCCTTCTCATTTCTTGGACAAGGAGGGAAGATTTATCAAGAGAGATGCTTTTCTACCATTTTCTGCAGGTAGAACAACTCCAGCAGCATTTTAATCAATCAGATAATCTTTGCCATTCATGTTTGGATTAAAATGCATTACATGTTTTCTTGTTGCAGGTCGCAGGGTGTGTCTTGGTGAGAGTCTGGCAAGGATGGAGATTTTCCTCTTCTTCACCTCTCTCCTTCAACATTTTCGTTTCATTCCTCCACCTGGAGTTCCTGAAGATGATCTGGATCTGACTGCAGCGGTGGGATTCACCAGCCCTCCTTCTCCTCATGAGCTCTGTGCCATCAGTCGGCAGTGAAGAATGAATCACAAGATTGTAGTTGGTCTCTCTACCAGAACCCTGATGTTACTTTTGCATATCTTTACTCTAGATCAGTGGTTCTCAAATGGGGGTACGCGTACCCCTGGGGGTACATGGAGGTACTGCAGGGGGTACGTAAAGCTTTTCAAAATATCTTAAAAAAATCGGTAGGCTCCTCATAATAAGTCTTGGGAAAAATTATTTTGTAAAAAGTTCGATAAAATATAAATGTGTGTTCATGCACTGAATTTTATATTCAGTATTTAGTTTCAATATCCTTTAAAATAAAACGGACCCCCCCACCAAGTTAGTTTGACCCATGGACCCAGGGCACTCGTCAACGACCTGTCGTTATCATGATTACACTGTAACTATGGAGACGTGGCTAAAGCGTAGCAGAAAGTACAGATAAAGTGAAAAAGAAGGCAAAACCAGAGCCGACAAAGTACAGAACGTACATGGAAAAGTATATTTTAATGGGATTTACGTCCACGATCGCTGTACCTCTTTTTTATTCCGAAAATGTTTTGCCCGTGTCAGGGGGTACTTGACTAAAAATATATTTTTAAGGGGGTACATCACTGAAAAAAGTTTGAGAACCACTGCTCTAGATGTCTCTCTGTTACTTTAATTTGTGCACTTTATTTTAGGAATTTGATTACTTTTAATTTTTTTAGTTATAGGCTTTATCCCTCCTATTTTCACTGCGTTAATTTCACTGACTTATGTAGATGATGACTCCATTAGTTTCCAAATACTTATGACATAGGAAATTTACAGAGCAAGTAATAATTTAAGATAGTTTATTCTGAACCTTGCCCCTTACAAGATCTTTTTCAGAAATTGAAAAACAAATGGAATAGTAACAAAATAAATGAACAAATATATATAATTTTGATGAGTTAAAATGGTAAATGCTAATGTTACTTTATATGGAAAGCAATTGAGAGGACACACCATGGCCAGTTTGCCACGGGAGCCTCTATTAGCTTCAACAGGGTAAGCGCTGGATGTGAGAAAAAGTCTTTGAAGTACAAGTACTCTTTTACACTTACTTAAATCAGACATGAACAGTAAAGCTGCAATTTTCCATCCATTCATTGTGGTAACTTCCTTTGTGATGCTTTGTGGATAGAAAATGTCATATTTTGGGCATGCTGTGGTGGCGTAAAGCATCATTACTTATTGTTGGTCTATCACAGTAAAATTGCCAATGAAATGTTTGTTTTTGTAACTTGACAAAATATTGAAACAAAGTTCAAAATTGATTATGAGTTCTGTTTACTGTATAAGGAATTCTGTTTTCAAATGGAGAAACATAGAAAGAGATGCGTCATTTTGCCCTCAGCACCTTGAAAGACTTTGGGATGGGGAAGAGAGTTGCAGAGGAGAAAATCTTAGAGGAGTGTGGACACCTCATTCAAGTGTTTGAGAGTTATAAAGGTATAACATAATGCTGTGTTTCTCTAAGAAACAGACATAAAATTCTTCACTGAAATGGTTTAATCATTGTTGTAGTCTACTAATTCATATTCCTTTTGTAAGTTAAGTACATTTTAATGTTATGATGGGTACCAGTTTTCTAACATGCAGAACACGAGACAGGAGAAGTTGCATATGAATAAGTGAGTTTATTGTGAACACAATAAATGATGAACGTGGAGTGACGGGTCTGGTCCAGGGAAGGAATGGGCTCACGGAGCGATCGGCACACTATGTGAAGCAGAGCAGGATGAGATGAGTTCAAAAGCCGTCGGAAACGGGAGTACTAACAGGTAATGGAACGAGCTTACTTGTGGAGATGAGGTTTGTTGTTTTGGGCGGATTCACAATAAATGAAACACTGACCAACATATTTGACGTGTATGATTTGGTGATGGCTCATCAAACTCATCAAAATATTTGTTCAGTTCTTGACTGTATGGTGTTTTCTTTATAAATGTAATGTAAAGTGTAATGTGTTCTTATGTAAAGCACTTTGAACTGTCTTGCTGCTGAAATCTGTGATACAAATAAACTTGATTGATTGATTAAAAGGAACAAATATATTTAATTTTGATGAGTTAAAAGGTAAAATGCTTACTGTTACCATGTATGAATTTTGGATAAAATCCTGTCTCTCCCATTGCCAAAGCTCCGTCTGGTGGATAAATATCTCAACAGTAGCTGATGTGTGGCTCTGACGTCTTGTGTTCCTTTGGAGTTATTGAAGTGTAAAGACTTGAATGATAAGTGAAAAGTAACCATTTTTACAAATCATATTACATACATGGCAATGATACTTACAAAATCAACAAACTAAAGTTTTAAGTGTTTATGCCAGCATATGAGAAGCAATATTTGAAATGTATCCAAAGATGAATACACATTAATAAAGTGCTGACTTTCTGACAGCGTTAACAGAGTAGTTCAGGGTAAGATGGAGCTACATAATGTGTCCAAAAGCATAAAGTCACTTTACAAGAATCCAGGTGTGAAATTGCATTCTAAAGATTGCTATGAGGTAGTTTATGTGTGATGAGTTCATTATATATTTTCTAAATTACAACAAAATTGATTTCACAGGACTTTAAAAACTAAGTAAAACTGTAACTTTTCTCTCATAGAAACATCCTATGTAAGTTTTACTGTTAATAAAAAAAGCACACAGATTCCCCCAAAGTAAGAGACGTTTTGATGAAAGTGAAATAAAATCCTCTTTCAAGTTAGATAACGAATATATGATTTACCACAGTAACACTGATGTCCATCTCTGATTCTTTTATTTCTGCTCCACATGCAACTCCGGGATCTCACAATGACATTTAATGAATAATCTTTGTATCTTGTTAATATCTTATTCAATTCATGAAGAGCACTACATGTCTAAAAATCAGGCACCCAATCACTGAAAAAGCCTCAGTGATTGGAAAATGGTTCACAAAGTCATGTGGGGGTTGAAGCAGCATTCCTGTGAGTTTTTCACAGCAACACAAACTATCTCTCTTCAAAATGCAAAACAGGACTGGAGCTCACTTACTCACTGATCAGTTTCAGCTTAACTTTTAACTGGAGACTAATGTTTTCACACCTTCTGTGTATTCATCGCAGTCACCAGAGAGCACTGCAACAAGGCGAGTAATCATAGGCAACTTGACACAAATGTAAAGAACTCATTAGAAATTTGGCAAAATCATCCAAAAAGCTTATTTGTCAGATGAAATAATGTTTGAGGTCACCTACGTGTTCACTGTCAACACCCCCAAGAAATGTACACATCAAAACTAAGCACAGCATATCACAAACCATTCACAGAAGAGCATATATAAAAGACCAAAACACAAATAAACATAAAATCATTTACCAGCACAACTGTAGAGGAAACATTTAACAGAACTGAATTTGACAGATTCAGTTCTGTCAAATTCAGATGGAGTGACAGATTCACTCACATCTACAGTAGAAACTGAACAGAAATTTCTGTAAAATAACTGAAGTTCAGTCAGACTTAATACTTTGTGACTTGCTATAATTAAATTGCTTCAAATACAAGGCCTGTGTGGCACAAGGTTGTGTGAACATGAGGGAAGATGAAATGGCACAAGGTGAAAGGGAAGGGGGCGGGGGGGAAGAATGCAAACACTATTATATCAATACCTGCAAAGTCAGAACAATTGAGGACAAGGAACCTTTCAAAGATTTACGGAAGAGCATATGTGTAAAAGAAAAAACACAAATAAACATAAAACCATTTGCCAGTACAACCATGGAGGAAACATGACAGATTCAGTTCTTTCTTAATGGCAAATTGTTCCTGGCATTAAATATTTGTGGTAAAAGTATGAATCCATTTTATATATATATAAATTTTTTTATTCATCAAACCTTTAGGGATGGAGCGGAGTAAACCAACTCCAGAGTTGAGATCAGTGTCATGTTAATGCACAAAGGTTAGATAGGTGTGGCCAACGGAGAACAACAATCCTACAGGAACTTAAAGTCCTCTCTGTCTTAGTTAAAAATTCAGACCAGGAGATTGCAAGCAGCTGAGAACATGGAGACTTTGAAGGATTTTGGTTTCTTTCTTTTCTCCAGTCCTACTACTGTACTTGGAGTAGGTCTCCTTTTCATAATCCTTTATTTGGTGACTGTTGGTTCCTCCAGAGAAACAGGTAAAGAACCTCCAGGACCAAAGCCTCTGCCTCTGCTTGGCAACCTGCTGCAGCTTGATCTCCAGAGACCCTACAAAACACTGTGTGAGGTGAGCTCTGACTTAAACTGTACAGCAACATTTAAACCTGTTTGATCTCTGTTTCATTCTTTTCTCCTGTTTTCATCCAATCAGCTTTCCAAGAAATATGGGTCTGTATTTACAGTTTATTTTGGACCAAAAAAAGTGGTTGTCCTAGCCGGGTACAGGACAGTCAGAAAGGCTCTGGTCAGCTATGCAGACGAGTTTGGAGAAAGAGAAATCACACCCATGTTTGCGGATTTAACAAAACATCATGGTATGTCCAGAAGTAAATTATTACAAATCTTTCCAAAAGTGCTAATGAACAACTGTCCTAATCCTCTTCTGTAGAAAAGTGTGGCCTCTATTCAGTTTTTCTTTAGATATACTTCTCCCAGTATTGCAGAAGTAACATTTCTGCCCTTTTGTTTTTGGAAAATTGATCAATGTAAGTGAGAATGGATGGAGATTATCTCTATCCATTCTGAGGTATTCCAATGATTTTTAAAAGAATTTACTTTTGGGTTTTGTGTTTATTTTAAAGCATCACTACTTATTGTTGGTCTATCACAGTAAACCTGCCAATGAAATGTTTGTTTTTGTAACTTGATAAAATATTGAGACAAAGTTCAAAATTGATTATGAGTTCTGTTTACTCTATAAGGAATTCTGTTTTCAAATGGAGAAACATGGAAAGAGATGCGTCGTTTTGCCCTCAGCACCCTCAAAGACTTTGGGATGGGGAAGAGAGTTGCAGAGGAGAAAATCTTAGAGGAGTGTGGACACCTCATTCAAGTGTTTGAGAGTTATAAAGGTATAACATAATGCTGTGTTTCTCTAAGAAACAGACACGAAATTCTTCACTGAAATGGTTTAATCATTGTTGTGGTCTACTAATTCATATTCCTTTTGTAAGTTAAGTACATTTTAATAGCAGACAAGATAAAACAGTAACTCTCTTGCTCCACAGGGAAACCATTTAACACATCCCGTCCAACAAATAATGCAACATCCAACGTCATCTCCTCCATCGTGTTTGGAAGCAGATTTGAATATGATGATCCTCAATTCAGAGACTTGGTTAGTCGAATCACTGAGAATATTAAGATAGCTGGCTCAGCAGGAATCCAGGTAAGCTTAATGTTTCACTTAAGTAATTAAATTATTTACCAAGTTGCTTAAGTTAAACTTGGTATATGGTAGACCACGACAAAGTTAGCTGTATGAAAGGTAGAGACTGTTAAATTATTATCTAAAGTCCATGAAGTCCAAACCCATTATTTTACATGTATAAAAATACTCCGAAGTTTAAAATGAAATTCTCATAAAAGACCTATTTAGATTTATGTAATTTTCATAATTTGTTATTTACATCCACATCCTTTAATGTATTTTGCTTTGGTGATTTTATGTGATAGACCATCAGAATGTGTGCACAAAATGTGAGGTGCAAGGACGAGCACACATATAGCTTTAAAATGTTTTCACATAAATGTTACATCTTTTTCCATTATAACAAATAGGTGTTCTTCCAGGATTGTCCTTTATCTGTCCTTTAAATTATCTACCTGCTTTTGCTGCACATCACTGCTGCCACTAACATTTTGTTTTTGTTATTGTTAGCGGTGGTTGTAATATGTGGTACCTGAAGAGCTGGATTTTGAAGGATAAGTTTGTAGGGCTGGAGGAAGTTTTTGTGCCCTAACCAAAGAAATATTCCAGGACATTAATAGCACGGCCTTCACATCAGCAGGATTAAAATGTCCCATGTGACATGGCTCAATCTTGACCCAAAAAGATGTACTATAAGTTAAGAAATTTTAAATATTTGAGTATTGTATACATTAATAAAATTGTAGCAATATTAAAACAGCACACTTCATATGGATGTGTGAGTTTACAATGTAAAACCTGCAGTCATTACAAAAACATTCAAAATCTTTGCTGCCCCCCAAAATTTTAACTTTAAGCCATTTCTAAAGTTGGGCTCATGGTGCCAGTTTGTTGTTAATGTTCAACCCAACATCACATTTAGTATACTGTAGAGCTCTGAAAGCTCCTTCCCAACAAGGATTTACTCTGGCCAGTATCTCAAAACAAGCTCAACCTGACTTCTTCCATGCTAAATAAATGAACTACTATTGAATTTCTCTATTCCTAAAATATATTTTCCTTAATTTCAAGCTCTACAATACATTTCCCCGGCTGGTTGGATGGATAAAAAGCCGTCAGGTTATGTTAAAAAATGGTGAAACGACGATGAGAGAAATTAAGGATTTAACCCAGAAACTGAAAGAGACACTCAACCCTCAGATATGCAGAGGAATGATCGACTGTTTTCTGATTCAAAAGCAGAAAGAAGAGGCAAGGCAACACAAATTTATTTTTAAAGAACAATGGCAACATTAAACATGTTTGCCACAGGTACAGTATTTACACAGTTTTCTTTTTAGGATTCTTGTGTCAAAGACACTCAGTTCACTGAGGAGAACCTGTTATATACAGTGGCAAACCTGTTTGCTGCTGGAACCGACACCACAGCTGCAACACTGAGGTGGGGTTTGCTGCTCATGGCAAAGTATCCACAAATTCAAGGTAAGAAAGAGGAGAAAATATCTGGGATATTTTTCCTATGCCCAGAAAACAAGATTTTCAGCATGTCCTCTGACGATTAAATGTTAGTTAAAAATAATATATAATCCAAACATACATATGTGTACATAAGTCTTTGAGGTAACTGTGATCCCTCGAGGGAGAACTGTTGATCATTTCCTTTTTGTTTACTGCAGACCAGGTTCAGGAGGAGCTGACCAGTGTGGTTGGAAGCCGTGAGGTTCATGTGGAAGACCGTAAACATCTGCCGTACACTGATGCTGTCATCCATGAGATACAGCGGCTCTGTAACATTTCTCCTATGGCTGTCCCACACAAAACCAGTCAAGATGTTACATTTCATGGATATTTTATCAAAGAGGTGAGCAGAATGAAAATATTTCTAGGCTTTCAACAGACAACATTTCATGCTCGTATTTTTGTCTTCAGGGAACTACTGTGATTCCCCTCCTTACATCTGTTCTGTATGATGAGAGTGAATGGGAGAGCCCTCACACCTTCAACCCTTCTCATTTCTTGGACAAGGAGGGAAGATTTAAAAAGAGAGATGCTTTTCTACCATTTTCTGCAGGTAAAACAACTCTCGCAGTTTGTTAATCAATCAGATAATCTTTACCATCCATGTTCGAATTGAAATGCATTACATGTGTTCTTGTTGCAGGTCGCAGGGTGTGTCTTGGTGAGAGTCTGGCAAGGATGGAGATTTTCCTCTTCTTAACCTCACTCCTTCAGCGTTTTCACTTCATTCCTCCACCTGGAGTTTCTGAAGATGATCTGGATCTGACTCCAGCGGTGGGATTCACCATCCCTCCTTCTCCTCATGAGCTCTGTGCCATCAGTCGGCAGTGAAGAATGAAGCACTAGATTGTAGTTGATCTCTCTACCAGAACCCTGAAGTAACTAATACATATTTTCACTTTAAATGTCTGCGTGTCACTTTAATTTGCACACTTTATTTAAAGAGCTTGACAGTTATTTTTCAGCTATGGGCTTCATTCCTTACTTTCTTCTACTCTTCTATTGAGTTAATTTCACTGGCTTATATTCAGTTTTTTCCACATTATTTACTTATGACAAAGTAAATTTACAGAGCATGTAATAATTTAAGATAGAGAGTAGAGTTATCATGAACATTGCTGAAACATCTGAGTAATATGTCATATTCTTTATGACATATTTCTGAAACGACTGGAGAGCTGGGTGGGACTTTCTGGTCTAGAACTCCATTGGTTTAAATCTTACGTTAAGAACAGGGGTTTCTTTATTTCAATAGGAAGATTCTCATCGTACCCCAAGGTTCAATCCTAGGACCCCTCTTATTCAATACCTATATGCTTCCACTAGTTCATGAAATAACAGAAAATAAGATTAGCTACCATAACTATGCAGATGATACACAGCTCTACGTTACAATATCACCAGGTGACTCCGAAACCATCCTAACACTAAACAGATGCTTAGAACAGATAAATGTGTGGATGTGCCACATCTTTCTCCACCTGAATAGAAACAAAACTTAATAGAAGTTATTATCTATGTACATAAAGAGGAACAATCTAGCAAAACAGCCAAATCACTGAGTTCCTTTAATTCAAAAGTTAAGACCTGCCTGTTTAGAGTTGCTTTTGAACCACAATAAATGAAACACTGACCAACATATTTGACGTGTATGATTTTGGTGATGGCTCATCAAACTCATCAAAATATTTGTTCAGTTCTTGACTGTATGGTGTTTTCTTTATAAATGTAATGTAAAGTGTAATGTGTTATTATGTAAAGCACTTTGAACTGTCTTGCTGCTGAAATCTGCGATACAAATAAACTTGATTGATTGATTGATTAAAAGGAACAAATATATATAATTTTGATGAGTTAAAAGGTAAAATGCTTACTGTTACCATGTATGGAAAGAGGTGTTGTGAGAGGACACAACCTAGCTCAGTGAGATGTACTTTGTTGTTACTTTTGTTGGAAGGTGCCAAAGAGTTGCGCTGCCAAATTTGGTGTGAACATTGAAGAATGGTGTTAATGTACACAAGCCAGTCATTATCTGTCACACCTGGTGCCCTAGCAGCACCCCTCCCACCTTGAACGTGACTATTAATGTTCTACCATCTGTAATTGCAAAACAAGCAGCTATCACTTTGAATTTTTTCCAACAACAGGACATCACCTGAAGTATAAGCTCCACTAGGAGATGATTTCTCTACCATCTAACACAAAAACGCTACCCAAAAGTTTCAGTTGTATGAAAAAGTGTTTGCTCCCTTTAAGATTCCTTATTTTTTGCATGTTTGTGACACTTGTTTCAGAACATTAAAACAATTTAAATATTAGTCATTGGCATCACAATTAAACATGAAATGCATATTTTAAATGAAAGTATTTGTTATTAAGGGAACTCCTGTGTGAACATTAATAATCCCCAGTTAAACCATAACTGTGGTTTATCACACCTTACTTCACTGTATCTAGCCACACTCAAGCCTGATTAGTCCCACACCTGTTCTCAAATAAGATATCACTTAAATGAAATCTGCCTGATAAAGTGAAATATACCAAAAATCCTAAAAAGCTAGAAATCATGCCCAGATCCAAAGAAATGGAGGAACACATGAGAAAGACAGTCGTTCTGGAAAGGCTTTCAAGGCCATTTCTAAAGCTTTGTGACTCCAGCAGGCCACAGTGAGAGCCATTATCCACAAATAGCAAAACCATGGAACAATGATGATTGATTAACCTTCTTACACTGCAAAAACACAAAATCTTGTCAAGCATTTAGTATCTAGTGCAAAAGTGTCTTAAGTCAAATAATATCCTAGTGGAAGTAGCACTTTTTCATCAATAAAAGCAATTATTTACTTAAAACAAGCTCCAATGTTTTTCTGAAAAGTTACATATCAGTTAGTTTTGTCTTAGTTCATGCTGAAGTTTGACAAACATGAAAAAAGGGACATTAGGAAGGAACAAACATTTTTTCACACCTCCAGGTTTAGAAAAATTAGGTACACTGATGACGACTGAATTTTGGATAAAATCCTGTCTCTCCCGTTGCCAAAGCTCCGTCTGGTGGATAAATATCTCAACAGTAGCTGATGTGTGGCTCTGACGTCTTGTGTTCCTTTGGAGTTATTGAAGTGTAATGACTTGAATGATAAGTGAAAAGTAACCATTTTTACCAATCATACTACATACATGGCAATACTTACAAATCAACAAACTAAAGTTTTAAGTGTTTATGCCAGCATATGAGAAGCAATATTTGAAATTTATCCAAAGATGAATACACATTAATGAAGTGCTGACTTTCTGACAGCTTTAACAATGTTGTTCAGGGTAAGATGGAGCTACATAATGTGTCCAAAAGCATAAAGTTACATCACTTTACAAGAATCCAGGTGTGAAATTGCATTCTAAAGATTGCTATGTGGTAGTTTATGTGTGATGAGTTCATTATATATTTTCTAAATTACAACAAAATTGATTTCACAGGACTTTAAAAACTAAGTAAAACTGTAACTTTTCTCTCATAGAAACATCCTATGTAAGTTTTACTGTTAATTAAAAGAGCACACAGATTCCCCCAAAGTAAGAGACGTTTTTATGAAAGTGAAATAAAATCCTCTTTCAAGTTAGATAATGAATATATGATTTACCACAGTAACACTGAAGTCCGTCTCTGATTCTGTCATGTTCTGTGTTTTTCTGTGTATTTATTTAGAGTTTTCTGTGTCCCTGAGTCTTCGTGTTGTCCTGTCCTCCCTTTGATTACTCCCAGGTGTTTCTCATTCCCTGATTACCCCCCTGTGTATTTAGTGTCACCTGTGTGTATGTGTCTTTGTCGGGTCCTCGTCTAATGTGCTCTCAGTCCTTCGTGTTGTCCTTTCATAAAACCAGTTGCTAGCGGTGTTGAGCCCTGGCTTCTGCTCAGTTGTGCTGCCTGTGTTTTTGGACTGTTTTGACTTCATCCCTTATTAAAACCATCATTTCTCACTGCATCCTGGGTCTGCTGCGTCTGCCTCACCACCTCTCACCACACCGTTTCATGACAGATTCTTTCATTTCTGCTCCACATGCAACTCAGGGATCTCACAATGACATTTAATGAATAATCTTTGTATCTTGTTAATATCTGATTCAATTCATGAAGAGCACTACATGTCTAAAAACCAGGCACCCAATCACTGAAAAAGCCTCAATGATTAGAAAATGGTTCACCAAGTCATGTGGGTGTTGAAGCAGCATTCCTGTGAGTTTTTCACAGCAACTCTATCTCTGTTCAAAATGCAAAACAGGACTGGAGCTCACTTACTCACTGATCAGTTTTCAGCTTAAATTTGAAATTTATGGAGACTAATGTTTTCACACCTTCTGTGTCCTCACCGCAGTCACCAGAGCACACTGCAACAAGGCGAGTAATCATAGGCAACTTGACACAAATGTACAGAACTCATTAGAAATTTGGCAAAATCATCCAAAAAACCTATTTGTTGGATGAAATAATGTTTGAGGTCACCTACGTGTTCACTGTCAACACCGCCAAGAAATGTACACATCTACAGTAGAAACTGAACAGAAATTTCTGTAAAATAACTGAAGTTCAGTCAGACTTAATACTTTGTGACTTGGTATAATTAAATTGTTTCAAATACGAGGCCTGTGTGGCACAATGTTGTGTGTACATGAGGGAGGATGAGATGGCAGGACGTGAAAGGGAATGGGGGGGGGAATGCAAACACTATTATATCAATACCTGCAAAGTCAGAATAATTGAAGACAAGGAACCTTTCAAAGATTTACGGAAGAGCATATGTGCAAAAGAAAAAACACAAATAAACATAAAATCATTTGCCAGTACAACCATGGAGGAAACATGACAGATACAGTTCTTTATTAATGGCAAAATGTTCCTGGCATTAAATATTTGTGGTAAAAGTATGAATCCATCATATATATATATATATATATATATATATATATATATATATATATATATACAGTACAGACCAAAAGTTTGGACACAACTTTTAATTCAATGAGTTTCCTTTATTTTCATGACTATTGACATTGTAGATTCACACTGAAGGCATCAAAACTATGAATAACACATGTGGAAATATGCACTAAACAAAAAAGTGTAAAACAACTGAAAATACCCCTTATATTCTAGTTTCTTCAAAGTAGCAACCTTTTGCTGTGATTACTGCTTTGCACACGCTCTGCATTTTCTTGATGAGCTTCAAGAGGTAGTCACCTGAAATGGTTTTCACTTCATAGGTGTGCCCTGTCAGGTTAATAAGTGGGATTTCTTGCCTTATAAATAGTCATGAAAATAAAGAAAACCTATTGAATTAGAAGGTGTGTCCAAACCTTTGATCTGTACTGTATTTTTTTTATTTTTTATTCATCAAACCTTCAGGGATGGAGCGGAGTAAACCAACTCCGGAGTTGAGATCACTGTCATGTTAATGCGCAAAAGTTAAATAGGTGTGGCCAATGGAGAACAACAATCCCACAGGAACATAAATTCCTCTCTGTCTTAGTTAAAAATTCAGACAAGGAGATTGTAAGCAGCTGAGAACATGGAGACTTTGAAGGATTTTGGTTTCTTTCTTTTCTCCAGTCCTACCACTGTACTTGGAGTAGGTCTCCTTTTCATAATCCTTTATTTGGTGACTGTTGGTTCCTCCAGAGAAACAGGTCAAGAACCTCCAGGACCAAAGCCTCTGCCTCTGCTTGGCAACCTGCTGCAGCTTGACCTTCAGAGACCCTACAAAACACTGTGTGAGGTGAGCTCTGACTTAAACTGTTCAGCAATATTTAAATCTATTTAATCTCTGTTTAAATGTTGTTCTCCTGTTTTCATTCACTCAGCTTTCCAAGAAATATGGGTCTGTATTTACAGTTTATTTTGGACCAAAAAAAGTGGTTGTCCTAGCCGGGTACAGGACAGTCAGAGAGGCTCTGGTCAGCTATGCAGACGAATTTGGAGAAAGAGAAATCGCACCTATATTTGCGGATTTAGTAAAACATCGTGGTATGTCCAGAAGTAAATTCTTACAAATTTTTCCAAATGTACTAATGAACAACTGTTAGACATTGTCACTTTTCTCTCATTACACCCACTGACTTCAATATATTATATGGTTTCTATGTGACAGATCAATTATAAATAGTGCAAGAATTGGGAAGTAGAAAAAAATGATAAATACAATTTAAATTCAAAAATTTAAAATCTGATAAGTGTGGCATCTATTCAATTTTTTTAGGTATGCTTCTCCCAGTTTTGCAGAAGTAACATTTCTGCCCTTTTGTTTTTGGAAAATTGATCAATGTAAGTGAGAATGGATGGAGATTATCTCTATCCATTCTGAGGTATTCCAAAGATTTTTAAAATAATTTACTTTTGGGTTTTGTGTTTATTTAAAGCATCACTCCTTATTGTTGGTCTATCACAGTAAAATTGCCAATGAAATGTTTGTTTTTGTAACTTGACAAAATATTGAAACGAAGTTCAAAATTGATTATGAGTTCTGTTTACTGTATAAGGAATTCTGTTTTCAAATGGAGAAACATGGAAAGAGATGCGTCGTTTTGCCCTCAGCACCCTGAAAGACTTTGGGATGGGGAAGAGAGTTGCAGAGGAGAAAATCTTAGAGGAGTGTGGACACCTCATTCAATTGTTTGAGAGTTATAAAGGTATAACATAATGCTGTGTTTCTCTAAGAAACAGACATGAAATTCTTCACTGAAATGATTTAATCATTGTTGTGGTCTACTAATTCATATTCCTTTTGTAAGTTAAGTACATTTTAATAGCAGACAAAATAAACAGTAACTCTCTTGCTCACAGGCAAACCATTTAACACATCCTGTCCAACAAATAATGCAATATCCAACGTCATCGCCTCTATCGTGTTTGGAAGCAGATTTGAATATGATGATCCTCAATTCAGAGACTTGGTCAGTCGACTCATTGAGAATATTAAGATATCTGGCTGGGCAGGAATCCAGGTAAGCTTAATGTTTCACTTAAGCAACTTGGTAAATAATTTTCCAAGTTGCAACTTGGTAAATATTTTTCCAAGTTGCAACTTGGTAAATAATATACCAAGTTGCTTAAGTTAGACTTGTATATGTTTAACCACGACAAAGTTAGCTACATGAAAGGTAGAGACTGTAAAATTATTGTCTGAAGTCCAAACACTAAGCTTACTTATGCCACCCAGTATTTTAAATGTATTAAAAGACCCCAAAGTTTAAAACTAAATTCCCATAAAAGACCTATTTAGATTTATGTAATGTTCGTAATTTGTGATTTTACAACCACATCCTTGTTTGCATTTTGTTTCTTGGGGTTTTGTGTGATAGACCATCAGAATGTGGTCCACAAAATGTGAGGTGGAAGGATAAGCACACATATAGTTTTAAAATGTGTTTTCATATAAATGTTACATCTATTTTTATTTATCACTGAATGGTATTCTACAAGGATTGCCCTTTAGCTTACTTTAATGTTAAGTAATTGTACTAGTAATACATTTTTATATTTCAAAAATATATTGTGCTTAATTTGAAGATCTACAATACATTTCCCCGGCTGGTTGGATGGATAAAAAGCCGTCAGGTTATGTTAAAAAATGGTGAAACGACGATGAGAGAAATTAAGGATTTAACCCAGAAACTGAAAGAGACACTCAACCCTCAGATATGCAGAGGAATGATCGACTGTTTTCTGATGCAAAAGCAGAAAGATGAGGCAAGGCAACACAAATCTATTTTTAAAGAATAATGGCAACATTAAACATGTTTGCCACAGGTACAGTATTTACACAGTTTTCTTTTTAGGACTCTTGTGTCAAAGACACTCATTTCACTGAGGAGAACCTGTTATATACAATGGCAAACCTGTTTGCTGCTGGAACCGACACCACAGCTGCAACACTGAGGTGGGGTTTGCTGCTCATGGCAAAGTATCCACAAATTCAGGGTAAGAAAGAGGAGAAAACATTTGGGTTATTTTCTCTATATTTAGAAGAAATTTTTTCAGACCTTTGTAGCTCTTTGAGATCAAAAAGAATGTAAAGGATATTATTATCATTATAACCATTATTATATACAGTATATACAGTATATACAGTATATATACAGTATACTGTATATATATATATGTATATTATTATTATTATGGTGCTGTACTTGAATATTTGGTATAAGCTTTCTGTTCTTCTCTTAAAGTGTGAAATATAAACTTGGCTCTTTGGAAATAAAGTAATCTCTGTACAAAAGTTTGCAGGCAACCTGTCGATGCAAAATTCCTTCATTTCATCCTGATCCCTTGAGGGAGAACTGTAGATCATTTCCTTCTCGTTTACTGCAGACCAGGTTCAGGAGGAGCTGACCAGGGTGGTTGGAAGCCGTGAGGTTCATGTGGAAGATCGTAAAAATCTGCCGTACACTGATGCTGTCATCCATGAGATACAGCGGCTCGGTAATGTTCTTCCTATGGCTGTCCCACACAAAACCAGTCGAGATGTCACCTTTCATGGATATTTTATCAAAGAGGTGAGCAGAATGAAAATATTTCTAGGCTTCCAACAGACAATATCTTCCAGATGATCATGCTCATATTTTTGTCTTCAGGGAACTACTGTGATTCCCCTCCTTACATCTGTTCTGTATGATGAGAGTGAATGGGAGAGCCCTCACACCTTCAACCCTTCTCATTTCTTGGACAAGGAGGGAAGATTTATCAAGAGAGATGCCTTTCTACCATTTTCTGCAGGTGGAACAACTCCAGCAGCTTTTTAATTAATCAGATAATCTTTACCATTCATGTTTGGATTAAAATGCATTACATGTTTTCTTGTTGCAGGTCGCAGGGTGTGTCTTGGCGAGAGTCTAGCAAGGATGTCATTCTTCCTCTTCTTCACCTCACTCCTTCAACATTTTCGTTTCATTCCTCCACCTGGAGTTTCTGAAGATGATCTGGATCTGACTCCAGCGGTGGGATTCACCATCCCTCCTTCTCCTCATGAGCTCTGTGCCATCAGTCGGCAGTGAAGAATGAAGCACTAGATTGTAGTTGATCTCTCTACTAGAACCCTGATGTTACTTTTGCATATCTTTACTCTAGATGTCTCTGTGTTACTTTAATCTGCACTCTTTATTTTAAGAATTTGATTGTTTTTATTTTTTAGTTATATGCTTTATCCCTCCTATATTTACTGAGTTAATTTCACTGACTTATGTAGATGATGAAGAGACTCCATTTGTTTCCAAATTATTAACTTATGAAATAAGAAATTTACAGAGCAAGTAATAATAATTTATGATTGTGTATTCTGAACCTTGAAAACAAATGAAATAGTAACAAAATAAATGAACAAATATGTATAATTTTGATGAGTTAAAATGGTAAATGCTACTTTTACCATATATGGAAAGCAATTGAGAGGACACACACCAGCTCAGTGAGATGTACTTTGTCGTTTCTTTTGATGAAATATACCAAAGAGTTGTGCTGCCAAATTTGTTGTGAACATTAAAAATGGTGTCAATATACACAAAACACTTTATCTGTCACATCTGATACCTAAGCAGCTTATGTTTTAGTATATAAATCCAGACCTCCACCTTGGAATATTCCAGGTTGCAGGGACTGAGCGGGCAGTAGTTGGGATCCAGAGCAAAGCTTGGTGCAGGCGAGTCTGACTATATCTACCTCACATAACCACTCCAGCTCTTTTTTTCCAGCAATGTAACATTCCATATTCTTAAAGCCAAATTTTTATACAGGAATGAACACATGAAACTCCTTACCTTACCCTTGCTCACATTGCAAACAATTTAACGAATGGTGCATTCAGTTTCCAGAGACCATGGCCAGTTTGCCACAGGAGCCTCTCTTAGCTTCAACAGGGGAAGCGCTGGATGTGAGGAAAGGCCTTTACAGTACTCTTTATACTTATTTAAATCAGACATGAACAGTAAAGCAGCAATTTTCTATCCGTTTATTGTGGTAACTTCCTTTGTGATGCTTTGTGGGTAGAAAATGTCATATTCCACAGACAAAAAGGATAATATAGCCAGGAGAAATAAGGAAAATGTTTCTATTGCCTCTTCACTTTTTCCACTTATTCTCAATTCCTGAACTTTCATAATCAGGTTCATAATTTGCATAGTAGTGGAAGAGAGTGTGACATTATCTGCTCTTGAACAAAAGGCTGAAAGTAAAGAAGAAAACATAGAAGAGCAGATTCATGACAGAATAAATTGCAAACTATTTCTTTCTTTTATTTCTTTAGGTTTGTGTTAATTTCTGTAACCATCTCCTATCAAAAAAAAAGGAAGCAGATAATTTGCTGAGATAAAGCTGCTCCACCTGTTTTCTTTGTGTAAAGACACAGAAAATGCTGATTTAATTTTTGTTATTGAGATGGTGTCAAAAAGAGAGGCTCCCGGCTGATACCTTATACCATTACACTGTTTCCTCTGCAAAACACTCATCCACAATCATGCAGTATAGTTTAATCAGGTGAGCTTAAGAATTGGCAAGCTGATGTCGAGTTAAAATCAAACTTCAATATTTACTGCCTAACAGGTGTAATTGCATAACAAACAGCTGTCCCTTTGATTTTTTTCCAACATCAACACATTTTATGCTTTGCCCCTGTGCCACCACAGCACCCCCAAACAATACATATTTTGCTGTTAACAAGAAAGCACAGTTTTCCCCAAACTAAGATGTTTTGCTGAAAATGAAATAAAATCTTCTTTCAAATTAAATAATAAATACATGATTTATCACTGTAACACTGAAGTCCATCTCAGATTCTTTTATTACTGCACCACGTGCATCTCAGGCATCTTACAAAGACAGTTTATGAATCTTCTATGTATCTTGTGAATATCTGATTCAATTTATGAGGAGCACTACATGTCTAAAAAGCAGGCACCCAAACACTGAAAAAGCCTCACTTAAAAAAGCCAACTTAAGAAAAATGGTTCACAAAGTCATGTGGGGGTTGAAGCAGCATTCCTGTGAGTTTTTCACAGCAACACAAACTATCTCTCTTCAAAATGCAAAACAGGACTGGAGCTCACTTACTCACTGATCGGTGTCAGCTTAACTTTTAACTGGAGACTAATGTTTTCACACCTTCTGTGTCTTCATCGCAGTCACCAGAGAGCACTGCAAAAAGGCGAGTAATCATAGGCAACTTGACACAAATGTACAGAACTCATTAGAAATTTGGCAAAATCATCCAAAAAGCTTATTTGTTGGATCAAATAATGTTTGAGGTCACCTACGTGTTCACTGTCAACACCCCCAAGAAATGTACACATCAAAACTAAGCACAGCATATCACAAACCATTCAGAGAAGAGCAAATATAAAAGACCAAAACACAAATAAACGTAAAATCATTTGTCAGTACAACTTGTAGAGGAAACATGACAGATTCAGTTCCGTCAAATTCAGGTGGAGTGACAGATTCACTCCCTCAAAGCTTCAGGGATGGAGTGGAGTAAAACAACTCAGGAAGTTGAGGCCACTCCTTAAGCACAATGATGCACATACAGTAGGTAAATTGAGTGTGGCCAATGCAGAGCCAACCTATAGGTGAAGCAACACACCCACAGGTACATAAACTCCTCTCTGCCTGAGCTGTAGACTCAGACCAGGAAACTTTAAGCAACTGAGACCATGGAGACTTTGAAGGATTTTAGTTTCTTTCTTTTCTCCAGTCCTACCACTGTACTTGGAGTAGGTCTCCTATTGAATATCCTTTATTTTGTTTCTGTTGATTCTTCCTCCAGAGAAACGGGTAAAGAACCTCCAGGACCAAAGCCTCTGCCTCTGCTTGGCAACCTACTGCAGCTTGATCTCCAGAGACCCTACAAAACACTGCGTGAGGTTGGCTCTGACTTAAACTGCAGTGTAATATTTCTGCAACATGTATTAACCTGTTTGATCTCTGTTTCATTTTTTTCTCCTGTTTTCATCCACTCAGCTGTCCAAGAAATATGGATCTGTGTTTACTATTTATCTTGGACCAAAAAAAGTGGTTGTTCTCGCCGGGTACAGGACAGTCAGAGAGGCTCTGATCAACTGTGCAGACGAATTTGGAGAAAGAGAAATTGGACCTATATTTGATGAAATAAACAAAGGACATGGTAAGATAACAAATTAACATATAACAAACTTTGCAACAGTATGGACAGTACTAAAACGTTTTCTCTCAGTACAACCACCAACTTCACAGGATTTCACTGTAATTGTATGTGAGACTAAAAAAAATAGTGCAGAATTTGGAAGCAGATGAAAAACTCTGTTTTTTCAACAAAGGAAAATCTGCCAAATTTGACATCCATTTGTAATCAGGGTTTTTCGGGACGCAGTTACCAGTGCTAAATGTCTACCGTAGAAACTGAACTGAAATTTTTGCAAAATAACTGAAGCTCAGTCAAACTGTGCAGAGTGTCAGTAAACATTGATTTTGAAGTTGTGTTAAAGATTCTCAAAGGAAGTCAGTCATTTTCTTTTCACAATGAAGGGTTTTTTTGTGCCCCTCCTGCATGTCTCTGTAAACTGATTTTCTGAAATGAGTTGTTAATCTTTGCAGCTCCTCCAGTGTTTAAAGTATATTTATTTAAGGTGAGTGGCCATATTTTGTAAGGTTTGCAGTTGTTCCAAACTCCATACATTTCTTAGATGTTTCAACATTTATCTGTGAGATATTAATAGCTTAGGATATTTTGTACAAACTTAGACTTAGACTTAGACTGACTTTATTGTCATTTTGCGTGCACAGGGTGTATACAGAACGAAATTTCGCTGCATACGGCTCAGGACAATGTTTTGAGGTTCCAATGTTATGAGGTTACTCCAGAATAAAATAAAATACAGTATAAAATATGAATATAAATATAAATATAAGATATAAAGTGCAGGAATGACAGTAAAAACTTCATCACAACTTCATCTCTGTTGTCTACTGTGTTATTTTGTCTTAGTGGTGCTGTTTGTCCACAAATGTTCTTTAACCAGTCTCTGAGGAGCTGTAAACTGAGACAGAAATCTACACTATTCTATTAATCTTACTAATTACATAACTTCTGAAGGACATTGGTCTCAGTTGATTTCATTACAGTGTGTCACTGTAAAAACACAGCATACACACACAGATAAAATTGTTCCCATTCCTCTATATATTAAGCTCCACCTCATTTAAAGCCAAAGTAGACTAACAGACTGAAATTTGTTTCTGTGACTTTACAAGACATTGAAAAGGTCTGTAAGACGTATGAGTATTGTACATTTCTGGGTACTGCAAAGCACAGTACCCATATATTTTTGTTTAATCATTTTCATAACAATCATATGGGCATTGTACTTGCAAATGCATCACTCAAAATCACAAATTGATTTTGATTTCTGTGAACTGTATAAGGAATTCTGTTTTCCAATGGAGAAACGTGGAAAGAGATGCGTCGTTTTGCCCTCAGCACCCTGAAAGACTTTGGGATGGGGAAGAGAGTTGCAGAGGAGAAAATCTTAGAGGAGTGTGGACACCTCATTCAAGTGTTTGAGAGTTATAAAGGTAACATGATGCTAAACTCGTCATTTAATCGATTTAATCATTGTTGCAGAGGACTAATTTACATTCCTTTGTAACTTAAGTGTCCTCAAAAGATAAAACAATGACTCTTGCTCCACAGGGAAACCATTTAATACATCCCATCCAGTAAATTATGCAACATCCAACATCATCTCCTCAATAGTGTTTGGAAGCAGATTTGATTATGATGATCTTCGATTCAGAAACCTGGTTAGTCGGGTCAATGAGTCTATAAGTCTATTTGGCACTACAGGAATTCAGGTAAGCTTAATGTTTCACTTAAGCAACTTTGTAAATAATACACTGGGAGCCAAAGAGAGACTTTAGCAGAGTATATATTGATGAATGTTATCTGTGTGAAAGGCAGAGACTTCAATGATTGTCTGAAGTCCAAACACTGAGCTTACAGATGCAACACATATTTTACATGCATAAAAATACCCAAAAGTTTAAAACTAAATTCCCATTAAAAACAAATTTTGGATTTGGGATTTTTATTTTGAGACCCTAAAGTTTTAAACTAAATTCCCATAAAAGACAAATTTTGGATTTAGGATTTTTATTTTGTGATTTTACAATCACATCCTTGATTTTATTTTGTTTCTCGGGGTCTTATGTGAAAAACCAACACAATGTGGTGCACAAACTGTGAGGTGTAAGAATGAGCAGACATATAGTTTTAAAATGTATTAACATGTACAAATTTGACATCTTTTTGTATTTATCTCTAATATGTCTTCCTCAAGGATTGTCCTTTATTTAGCTCCATCCTTCTGTTCTTTAAATCAACTACCTGCCCTTGCTGCGTATCTTTGCAGGGTCTTGCTGCCAATAAGAAGTTGATATTGTTGTTGGTGGTGGTTGCAATATGTGGTATATTTCTGATATTAATGTTCCACCACATTTAGCATATAGACCTCTTAAAGCTGCTTTCCAACAAGACTTTACTCTTTGCTCAAGTTCATTTTGACTCCTTTAAAATAACTAAATAAGTATTGATTTTTTAAAATGTATCTTTCTTAATTTAAAGCTCTACAATACATTTCCCCGGCTGGTCAGATGGATAAAAAACCGTCAGGTGATTTTAAAAAACACTGAAAAGACGATCAGAGATGTGCAGGATTTAACACAGAAACTGAAGGAGACACTCAACCCTCAGATTTGCAGAGGACTGGTGGATTGTTTTCTGATTCGAAAGCAGAAAGAAGAGGCAAGGCAACACAAATCTATTTTTAAAGAATAATGGCAACATCAAACACATCTGTCTCATGTATATTTTCCTTCCAGGACTCTTGTGTCAAAGACATTCAGTTCACTGAGGAGAACCTGATATTTACAGTGATGAACCTGTTTTCTGCTGGAACCGACACCACAGCTGCAACACTGAGGTGGGGTTTGCTGCTCATGGCAAAGTATCCACAAATCCAGGGTAAGAAAGAAGAGAACATATCTGGGATATTTTATCTGCATCTAAAAAACATGATTTGCAGCATTTTTTCTACATTTAAATGTTACAGTGTCAGTTCTAGTAGTGCTATAATGCCTTGCCAAAACATTCACAACCCTTATTTATTTTTTTTACACTTTATTAAATTTAGGGTAAAAAGATACAATTACATCTTTCATTTTTTTTTCTTTCTATTTTCAGCAAATTTTAGCAAGTGTGGATATGTTACAGTTTAAAGGCAGGACGGTTCTAGTAAAGCTATGTCCTGTTTCAGATATTGGCAGTGAATGTTTATAACGATTAATGTGATAAAACACCACAAAGTGATATAGTCCTTATTTTAAGATCTATTTTGATTATTTGGATGTTTTGAATCAACATGAGCAGAAATGATCTCTACATAAAAAACATTGTATCCTTTAAATCCTGGTCGGAGCAAATTGCTTACCATTGTAGGGGCCAACGTTCAAATTTGGAAATTTTAACTTTGGCTTTCAGTAAAGTTCACATAGCTTTAATGGTTGATCTGCAAAAAGGAAAAGCAAAGCTTCACATAAACTTTAACATTAGGTTCTTTATTTGATTTAACATTTTGAGTTAAGGCTTAAAGACAAATACAAGGTTTAGAGATTTCCATCAACTCTGGTAAACTGTTAACCATTAGGTTTGCATGTTGCCTATTTTTTGTTGTAACTGTGATCCCCGAGGGAGAACTGTTGATCATTTCCTTCTTGTTTACTGCAGACCAAGTTCAGGAGGAGCTGACCAGGGTGGTTGGAAGTCATGAGGTTCATGTGGAAGACCGTAAAAATCTGCCGTACACTGATGCTGTCATCCATGAGATACAGCGGCTTGGTAACATCGTTCCTATGGCTGTCCCACACAAAACCAGTCAAGATGTTACCTTTCAGAAATACTTCATTAAAGCGGTGAGCAAGTGGGAAATATTTCTGGGCTTCCAACAAACAATATTTCCAAATTTATGATGATCATGCTCATATTTTGTCTTCAGGGAACTACTGTGATTCCCCTCCTTACATCTGTTCTGTATGATGAAAGTGAATGGGAGAGCCCCCACACCTTCAACCCTTCTCACTTTTTGGACAAGGAGGGAAGATTTATTAAGAGAGATGCCTTTCTGCCATTTTCTGCAGGTAGAACAACTCTGTCTTTTTTTATTTTACTCAGATACACTCTATCAGCCATGACTGGATTAAAATATGTTAAATTTATGTTAAATGTTTTCTTCTTGCAGGTCGCAGGGCGTGTATAGGAGAGAGTCTGGCAAGGATGGAGGTTTTCCTCTTCTTCACCTCACTCCTTCAGCGTTTTCGTTTCATGCCTCCACCTGGAGTTTCTGAAAATGATCTGGATCTGACTCCAGCGGTGGGATTCACCATCCCTCCTTCTCCTCATGAGCTCTGTGCCATCAGTCGGCAGTGAAGAATGAAGGAAAATATTAAGGTTTTTCCAGTCATAATAAATAATTAAAAATAATTAAATATTAATTAATAATAATTTAAAATATCTTAGTTCCTCTGAGGCTTTTTTATTTAGATTCAAGGTACCTTTTAAAAATAGTCTTTAAGCAGGTATTAACCATATTTTTGATTAAACCCACCTTTCTATTAAAAATGTTTTATGTTGATCTAATGTGGTATTCTAATTTTAAATTATGTGTTCTTATTTGTTCTAAGCAGAAAAATTCTAACAGAAATAAAGGCTTGAAAATCTATGTGTGGTTAATCTATAATACTAATACAAAAGACAGCTACCAGTATTTATAGAAAGCCACAACCGCTGCTGTTGTGGCTTTCTACAACTCCTGTGTGTCATCGACACAAACAGTCATTTATGTACATAAATCACAACTGACTTAATAGTTTTTTCATACTTATAATTGTTGTTTACTGCATTAAAATTTGAGCCATTTCTGTTGTGCTTTCATTGTATAAAACCTCAGGAGATGTGAACATGTTTATTTCTCGAAGTTTAAGATGGAATAGTTTGTGTGTTTAATTTGGAAGTCTAGGCAGCGCTGTTGCCCTAAGTAGTTGCTAGCAGAAGAAAAGTTAAAGTTTTTGCTAAACAGTCCCAAGATAAGAGCAAAATATGTTGAACTTCTTTATAGCTACGCACATCTCTCTAATAGTGTGAAGACACAGTTCTCTGACTAAATTTAATTGGACATTTGCTAATCTTTTGCTGAGGTCACTGTAATTGCGTAATTGTGACTGGAAGGATGCGTACAAGCCGCTTTATTGACAGCTACTCTGTTCTCTCATGGCAGGGGCCTTTCGACGTAATCGCTTTTTAAAAGTTTATGTGTCGCAGCCTTTCTGTATTGAAAAATCTCCGACAGACAATACTGATGAGTTGAATTAACTTTACTCATAAAAGAGAAGTGCGATCGGTGTACATATTTAGACAATTACTGAATTTTAAACATTTCTTCAATATTATTAAGACCAGTAAAATGGGCAAATTTAGCTGGATTTTCATCTCGATATATAAATTCACTATGCTTTTGCAAATTACTGTCCATGTTCTCTTGGCTTTTGAGTACTCCTGTCTCAGTGGTTGCAGCTACTGGCCTATACGTAGGGGGAAAATGTTAGTTAATGGTTTTGATTCTCCTTCTTCATAATATTAAGCGTTAGAGTTATAAAACTGTAGTCTTGTTCTTTTAAGTTGCTTTTGGTTTAATTGCTTCTTTGTCTCCCAAGATTTCAGCAGTCAACATTCCATCCCCTTACTGGAAATACCTTACATTATGAAATAATTACTCTTTCTGGATCAAAATCTGACTTTTATTTGTTAAACAGGTCAAAGTTATGAAAATTAACTGTTTGCGTTGGGTTTCCTGTTGATACAAGAAAAAAATCACAAAAATATACAGATTCATGATTTGTTTTAAATTGTGGCCAAGTTAAATCAGAGGAGTTCAACAAAACTTTCAAATCTGTCAAGCTATTGCTGTACCTATTGCATGATAATGAACCTCAAAAATAAATTGAATGAAAACAGCTACTTTTACATTAGTAGTCCTAAAAATGTACCTTACACAACAATGCTACAGCAAATTAAAAGAAACACAAGTTCAAGTTCTGTCAGAGAACTGAACCTGTGTTATCTAAGGTCCTTCCACCTTGATGCTACTGAGTGGCTGATTATGTGAAGAAGAGTTCATGACCTGCTGGGTAGACCCGCTGCAGTCTGTGAAAGTCCTCGCAGAAAAATCTGCTGTTTTACTCTCTGGCGTTCTGAACGACTGAGTGTGTGTGTGGTTGTACGAGGAGACGTATGACTGTGTGTAGGGTGCCAGGAGGGCTTGACTGTTTTGCTGTTGATACGCAGCTGGATAAGTTTGTGACTGAGAGGAAGTGTGAGTAAGAGGAAGACTGTCTGCGTTGCTACATGGTGGAAATCCATTTATGCTTGGTGGGCTCATTCCTGGAACCTTAAAGGCCTCTGTGCTTTCTAATCTCTCTAAAGAGTTGTAGCCCGGCTGAGTCTGGCCGCACTGAGAGAACGTGCCTTGACTAAAAGTGTACGTTTCTTGGCCGAAAGAGGTAGTGGCAGAGGTTGCTGGCAAAGACGATGGCGAGGGAGTTTTGTTGAGCCGTTGCGGGGTTCTGCTACAGAGTCCTGCTTTAGAGGAGAGTGTTTGGAGAGTGCTGAGGATCTGCTTCTGAATCTGCGTCTGCTGTGACTGCTCCCTTTCCAGGCGGCACTGCTGCTCCACCATCATCTTCACTGCCAAGCCCAGGCTGCGAACCTCAGAGCCAAGGGTCTGGATCTGGTCCTGCAAGCTACCTCTTGCTCTGGTGTCCTGGACTGCCAATGGTGGATTTGAATTCCCCTCGCTACTGCCTTGAGTCCTGGGGGACGGCAGACGAAGAACGGTTCCCGGAGATGAGGATGTCAAAGGCGCTGGCGGGCGATTAGGAAGGTGAATCCCGACACGTGGAGGAGGATGAAGGGAGCGGACGCTCATTCCTGGTCTCTGTGCAGCAAAGCGCCGAGGGGAACTATTATGCCCAGGCTGCCCCTCCATAACAGTCTGAAAGAATAAAAACACTATATTTAGGAGTGGCTATGGTGGAACCTTCAAAAAGGACTGTTCAGACTTGTATTTATAAATCTATTGCCACTTCTCTCTCGGACTGTGTTGAAGCTATTTGATCATAAACACAAGTTTTAGATAAAAACTACACAAATGCTACTCCCAGTAAAACATAATATACAGGAGCAGGCGAAGCATTACTTTTAGACTTTTTAAAGTTTGTCGAGATCACACCTTTTCAGTGGTCAGGTCATAGGTTTCCGGCTGCTGCGGTAGAGCACTGCTTAAATCTGAACTTTGAACACCAGCCTGATCTCTCCTTAACAACGCCGCCATCTGGTGGAATGACTGGTAAATGTGAAAAGTATTTTTAAAAAACTACTTTAGCAATTTATACAGCTTTAAAGCAATTCACCAATTTTATAATTGAGAAAACTCTGTAGTTACCTTTGTCCTATGTGACAATGCTCTGTCCAAAAGTCTTTTTCGAGCTGCCAAAATTGAACTGGTGGCTGGGGACGGTGTAACTCTTCTTCTCAGGAATGCTCCAGAAGCCATTAAAGTGGAAGACATGTTTGAACTTGTTTCTGGTCTCCTTACAGGTGGCTGGGTCGCCCTTTGTTGGCCATGCTGTGCAAGTGAAGTGACACTAACAATCTGAATGTCGTTTTCTTCCTTATTTCCACCGGATTGCTGCTCCGGCCTGCTGCTTCCGCTAGCCTCCCCAGATCCAGAGGAATTTGAGGTGGTCTCTGAATTGGTGGATGCCTGTTTGGAGAAGTTAGATGGAGCTGGATACTCAGTGCGATGAGGCCCGTCCCTCATCAGGTTCTGAAGGTGAATGTTGCTCCACCTCTCCTGCAATGCCCCAGCTTGCGCTTGAGCTGTTTGCGACAATGTGCTATCTCCAGCCTCCAGAGGTCTAACCCTCCCTGGTGGTCTACCCTGGAACTCCCTCAGGTACAGGTAGATGGCTTGAGCCGACACCTTGATGTTCTCCAGCTCCAGCACAGCTTTGATTTTGCGGAAACTGAGACCAGCCTTCCGCAGCTCCACCACTTTGTGTTTGGCAGCATCATCTAGTCGGCCCATGCTTGTTCAGTCTAGATAAATCTCCAGTTCAGGTGATAATTGCTACAAGAGTCAGAAAATAAAAGAAGTTAGAAACAGTTTATGTTTTTAAAGCACACTGTTATCTTGCATTGTATTTACTGTAAGTACATGTTAAAAGAACAAAAGTGCTTTTTGAAGAATATCATGTCCCATCACGTTTTTGAAGAATGCCTGTTGCTTTGGATGTTTTGTACAGTCAGTGTATATTGCGATAAAGCATGTAGAATTAAGGGTGTTTAAATGAGTCAGAACAGAGTACTTTTGCCCTAATGTCAACTACAACTCTATTTCTTTACTTAGTAATTTTGAGGTAAAGACGTAATGCACCTCACAGTCTATTTTGAGTCATCAAATAATTCATTGCTGAAATGATCAGAAAATGATCAGAGTACGTCAGATGAATGCACTGTGAGCCCTCAGAATGTTAAAGTGAGCTTGACCTTCAATGGTGCTGATTGAGTGTCTGCATAGGGTATCACATATCTTATTAGAACGTAGTCACTGCTGCAACATTATAATAAGTGTTACATCCCCAAGGCAGTCTAGGGGTTTTGGAAGGGGGGTGTAACAATAGATAAACCACAGAAAAATGAAGAGACAAAACCAGGAGGGTAAAGTTAAAGGGTTTATTCTTTAAGTGGGATCAGAAGAAGTCTCAAAATTGAAAATGAGAACCTAAAAGAAAAGAAAGGGGAGAATAACAACAAAAACCAGGGTTTCTAGGAGACAAATCCTCCATCACAGCACCACAAAGCTGCAGCACACATGCTGCCCAATTGGCCAAGAGGCCCTGAAAGTCAGTTTCCCAGCTAGCCTTATACTCTGCTAATCAAGAGGCAGAGTGAAACCAGCTGGGCCTGCTTAACCCGCCAGAGCTCAGCAGCAACCTGAATTGGGGGGAAAATCCTACATGCAGCCACCACTGCATGTAACAATAAGAATTGTGTTGATTCTGCAGGACGTATATTCCTCCACAGATAATCTATCAGATTCAAGTCAGGACTTTGGCTGGGCCACTCAAAGTTACTAATTTTACTTAAAGTTTAAAGACATTTTGGTAAAATTTAAAGTTTACTTGAAATCTAAACCAGTTAGGGGTCTGTTTACTTAACTGCATATACTGGCTGGCTATGGCTAATAATACATTTTTGTTAATGTTAACTACTACTAAAGTATGGTAGGATCTTTTGCAGTATGTGTGGATAATTGTTCTAATTTCATCTACTTCCTCTATTCTTATTTACATGTTTGAAATAAAATAGCTTTCCAGTACCAAAACTTTGTTGTTGGACTTATTTTAGAAGGCGGGTCTGTGGCTCAGTCATCAGTTATCACTAGTCAAAGGCTTAGTGTAACATCCTTAAAGGCCATCTTTTAAGGATGTTTAATTGTTTCAATAATTTAAGGAAATCTCTGGCACTATTCGAATAGGATTCAAATAAGATCATTGTTTTGCATCCAGCTCTTCACTGTGTTGTTTATGTGCGTGCTCTGTTTTGCATATTTGATAATTATATTATATTAAACAAAGTAACAGAAAAGTGAAACTGAACAAAAGGTCATGCACGACATTGTACTTCAACTTCTTCCTTTTTTCTAATTTGTAATCTTTACAGAAAATAGAACAGAAGTTCAACATTAATCAGCTTCCCTCAAAAAAAGCACCTTTGAAGCTTGTCATGCTTTATGTCTTCAGTTGAGACATCTTAAGATTAACTCTTTTCAGTGACACATGTTCAACAAGATTTATTGCTCACAGAGGCAAGAATCAAACAGTGTGGGTTGAGATTTGAGTTCGCTTATGAGGTATGTTCTAATCTCATGCTGGTTATAATTTTTCATGGATAAAGGGCCTTGTAAAGGCCCCTTTCACACCCCTTTCACATTTTATTTAAAAAAAAACTGTGATGTACTTTATAAAGCTTTCATATGTAAAGAGCAGCACAGACGAGTGCATAATTATAAAGTGGAAGGAAAGTTATAGGTGGGTTCCTATTTTTAGTAAATATAAATCTGAAAAGTACGGCCTCAAAATATACTTAACCCCTTTCAACTGAAGCCCCGCAATAACAAAAAAATACAGTATAATGATTTGGCTTCAGAAGTAAATGGAGAATTAGAAAATAGAATGCACCTGCATGTAGTTTAATCTTAGCATAAATACAGCTGTTCTGTCTTGGCTTCATAGATTTGCTGAGATAATGTTTGGGACTGACCAACGATAAAGCTGTGGAAAAATTTTAAGCAGGGTTAGGTTATTAAACAATACTCTAATCCCTAAGGGCACTGTTCAAAAAACATGTCTGCCCACCTAAAGTGACAAGCTGGGTTAAAGGAAAGCATTAATTAAGAGATACGGCCAGGAGGCCTGTAGTAACTATCAAGAAGCTGCAGGGATCCACAGTTCAGGTGGAATAACCTGTTGAGGCAACTATTAGTCATGCACTGAAAATGTAGTCTTTATGGAATACAGGGAAGAAGACAGGCATTTCCAGAAAGAGGCCATTGCAGTCTGTTATAGACACAGGAAATATTTGGAGGGAGGTGTCCTGGTCAGATGATATGCACAAGATCCTGTTTGGCTGAAAATGCCTCACCACTTTAACTAGTACTCCCAATTAACATTGCCAACTTATCTTAGTTGTACCAACTAATTTTAGAAAATCTGAATGCTTATATCTTTTGTGGACACTAGTGAGGAAGGGAGATGTAAAAGACTAGGGTGGAGCAAAACGACTATAAATATACAGACAAAGCTACAGTCAAATGGTTTAAAACAAGCCATGCTCATGTGTTTCTTCAGCTCAGCAAAAGTCTAGATCTAAATTCAATTAAGAAATTGTGGCAAAATTTAAAACTCATGGTCACATGCTGCCCTGATTGAGTTCTGCAAAGAAAAGCTAGGTGTTGTTGGTCTTAGTAAAAGCCCAGTAAAATACATTTAAATTTGATCTTATAACATGACAATGTATGAAACAGTTCCAATGGTTTTAATAATCTAAATGAAAAAAACTATTTGATCTTACTATCATCTTGTTTATATATCTGAACTCAGAATAAACAATCACATATTCAGAATAACTATGTTGCTGGCATTGTAATGACTTGTAATAAACTCCCAACTATACACCTGTTTAATCCAATCAGCTTTACAAGTAAATGCCCACACTGGGCTGCTTGAAAATAATCCGCATGTGCAGGAAACTCACCTGGATTAGCTGAGCTAGCTAACAACAACAGCCAAAATAAAGTGCAGCATTCACCTTGCGGAAGCCAGTCGAAAATAAGGAAGCTCTGCTACTTTTTTACATTTAAAAAAAATGATAAAATGATTTCATGCACACAAGTGACACGGTTTGGATATATTTCTCTCTTGCGCTCTCTCTCATACGCAAACGCGTAAACCATTCCTCGTCAAATAACGTAAAAATAAACAAATGATCATAAGTGGCGCTCAAGCAACTACGCAACTTCCGCTATCATCATCAGCCAGCGACGTCTTTCCAGGCCGCGAGTGGTTCAACTGTAGCCTCCTGGTCCGAAAAAGAAATGTAGGTTCAAGCTTTTTTTTGGAGTAAAAACTATAAATATATACGTGCGTGAGATATATTTACTCAACTTTTAAGTATTTAACGTTTCACATGGTCGTAGTTTCGCTATAAGAGGATCTGTGCGGAAGATTAACGGAAACAGCTTGTTTTCAGGAGGGGGTGAATGAAATACAATGGCGGCCTGTTTTGTCCGAGAGTCGAGCTTTTTCATGAATACACAGAACTTTGTATTAATGTTCTGACCGTGTTCCTAACATTATTATTCAAGTATATTTGTTCTGTATAATCAAAGTGTTTAAAATTAATCAACCATTTGTGTTTTTGATTTTGATAGACGGTATATATAGAAGCAAATACAACCGCAGTAATTTGAACTCAAAAATAAAAACAGCCACACAAACAAGCAAAAATGAATAAAATTTTTATGAGTACTGTGACGTTGGGGTTCTTAATAAAGAATAAAATTGGGAATTTTTATTATTTTATATCATTTTTATCGGTCTGCAGCTTATCTTTTCTGCACAAGCTAATTTCTTTGTACCTTAAAGTTCATATGTTGTTATTATACAAGGAAGCCAAATGTACACGTTATCCTATTAAATGAGCTATCTCACTTTCACCTTTCCACGACTTAAACTGAAAGATTTATCAACAATATTTACAATTTTTAAGATTGGTAAAGGCAAAACACGTCAAGAACGTGATGTGATGTGATTAGATCTTGCATGCAGATTTCTTTCTGTTTGTATTTTCAAGAGCATGACACACAAGCATAACAGAACTAATATAATGTGTTTCTCTTTTTGAATTTAGGGCTCCATCACCCACAAAGCGGAAGGAGGATGAGAAAACTAAAGATAGAGGTAAAGAGAAGACTAGTACCAAGGATGGAGACAAGGAGAGGGGGAGGGAGAAAGTGAGGAAGCGCCGTAGTGCTTCGTCTGGTAGCAGCAGCAGCAGCAGGTTTGTACTCTGATGCATTTTTCTAGAGTATTTTGTTTGTTTTAGCTGTCCTGCTCGAGCAAGATATTTTTAGTAAAATAATTGTGTTTCTGCTTCTGCTCCAGATCGAGCTCATCGTCCAGCAGCAGCTCGGGTTCCAGCTCAGGTTCCTCAAGTGGCTCCAGCTCTTCTGGCTCCAGCCGCACCGGATCCTCAAGCTCTCGTTCATCCTCCTCCTCCAGCTCCTCAGGCTCCCCGAGCCCTAGTCGCAGGCGCCATGACAACCGTCGCCGCTCCCGCTCACCGTAAGGGTTTCCTTAAAATCTTTTCTACAAATTGATGTTTTATAATTAGGCTTTATTGAAGAGGTTTAACTTAATGTTTTTGTAGCTCTAAAACACAGAAGAGGGGAGATGATAAAGACAGAAGGAAGCGAAGCCCCACCCCAAAACCAACCAAGGTTCACTTAGGAAGGCTGACCAGGAATGTGACCAAGGTTAGTGAAAAGAGTCCAAGGTGACCTGGAATGTTTTCCCTCTGGAATGCTACTTTGCTTTGTTGTATTTTTCACATAAATTATGTCTGCTGATGCTGAGATGGTCCTTCTATTGCAGGCATGTTGCTGTTTCAGCACCTTTGATTAGGAGATCTAGAGTTCGTTTCACTGCAACAGTCCTAAATGTGACTGAAGATGATAATGTCTAACAATACAGCGTTGATCTCTGATTTAAAGCAAAATCTTCTCCGATTTCAACATTCTAGATAGTGTGGGACAGAAGGAAAGCGTTCCATTTCTAAAATAAAAAGCAGTAAGTTTCTATGGCAAAATGTTTTGAGTGGTTTTGTCACTGCAAATATACGTCACTACTTACCGAAAGTCACTCTGAACTTTATGAAAGGTCTGACTGTAACAAACCTTTCTGCCCACAATGACAACAGAGAAGAAAGTTCTGCTTGCGATTACAGTCGAGTGCTCTACAGCCAGAACTTTGTAATTGTTTTACCATGGATACACTCTGTAATTTACTAAGTCAGAGAAAATGTGTAACCTTTACAGATTTTAACATTTACATAACATGAACACTGAGATGTGTTGATGTTAAACTAAAGGAAAACAAATAAAATGCAAGGAACTATGCTGGAACTTTTTTTCGGTAACCAGGGTAGTTTTCTTATTTCGCTGTTTGAAACGCATTCTTTACTCCATTGAACCAGCAACACTCCTGCAGAAGGAATGACCCAGTCAGCCATCAGCGGACCTAATATTTGTACATTAATTGTGCATTTTGAGCATCACTTTAGAAACAAACAGAATTGATGGCCAGGATAAAATAAAACATAAAGTTCTGGGGTAACAATACTCTAGGTTTGATGGTCAGAACATGCCTTTTGTTTTTAAAAGAAAGAATGACAGACTGGACCTGATTTTTGCAAAAAATTATATGTGGTACATCAGGACAACTGCATGCATAATCTGTTGGCCTAAAGTAGAGTTATACAAAAATTATAGACATGACATGTTATCCTTCTGCTTATGATCTTGTAAATCCATTGATGATGCTGCTTCTCTGGTTAACAGGACCACATCCAGGAAATCTTTTCTACTTATGGGAAAATAAAGATGATAGACATGCCTGCAGATAGGCTCCATCTACACCTGCCCAAAGGCTACGCTTATGTGGAGTTTGAGACTGCCGAGGAGGCTGCGAAGGCCCTCAAACACATGGACGGAGGTTGGTGTTTGTTTCAGTGCCTGTTAATTACCCTAAGCATACGGCTGTGTATAAATATCTTTGATTGGATTTAAATGTTTAGGTCAGATTGACGGACAGGAAATCAGTGCAGCTGCTGTGCTGACTCAGCGGGTTCGTCTTCCACCTCGCAGACTGTCTCCTCCTCGCCGAATGCCCCCACCACCACCAATGTGGCGTCGCAGCCCCCCACGCATGAGAAGAAGGTACTCATTAGTATTCCATATAATTTGATTCCTTTCTTTTTCACTAGCATCATATTTTCATGGCTGCCCCTGTTTACTTTTGTCCTCTCAGGTCTCGCTCCCCGAGAAGGCGGTCCCCTGTACGCCGCCGCTCTCGCTCCAGATCCCCCGGTCGCAGGCGCCACCGCTCTCGCTCCAGCTCCAACTCCTCCAGATAAATAGTTGTTTTACCTTCAGAGATCACATAGATTCATAGTCTGACACCAGATCAGCTGCAACTCTTACCTTCTTGATGACTTCAACAGGATTTAAATCATCAGTTTTTTTGTAGCCATCTGTATACATGATAAGAGCGAAGGTGCTTTTGTCATATTTTGGGCTAAGATTACTCTGAAAAGTTGGCTCTCTTTTTTTTTTTTTTTATGTTGTCTCCACAGACATCTACCAATGTTTTGTTTGAATTGTGACGTATTTTTACCTTGTATTGAATTTGTAGACATTGTGAAAAATAAAATTGCCGAACTGTCAACATCCTGAATGGCTTCTTTTCTTGAACTTTTTTGCTGCACACCCACTTAGTACTTGGGACACGATTTCAGCTCAGTCTTAAAAATGTAAGGATTGGAAAAATCATGCTCCATTTTCTGCAAATTAACTATCAAACATCAAATGAACACTTCATTGGAAAAAAAAAAAATCACTTTTTTGCACAAAGCATCCATTTAGTCTCTACAACATCCAGGATTGAAATACAGAGAGCCCAACATGCTCACAAGCTCTTCAGGGGCATTATTCCATGTCAGAAGGACATTCAGAAAGTGTAAATATTTGCTACGTGGCAGCCACAAACTAATATATTAAAGATTATTTTATTACATAATGGATATGCCTTGAGTTTTTAAAATTTTTTTTTTACAGAAATTAAATTGAGTTTGTAATCAACAGAAAACATGTAGAGGAAGTTCATTTTCCAAAGGGAGTTATTTTTCCAAAGTACAGTTGGCTCAAATAGTTCAGATCACAACATATTCATGCATTAAAATTGCTCAATTTATTTTCCTTTTTGTTAAACTGAAAAGCATATCCTCCCTTTAAATGTTATGCTTCGTCTTAGTCTATTGTATAAAATCCCAACAGAGCACACTGTAGTGTAGTGTAGTGTTTTTGTTATGGAATAAAATATGAAAAACCTCAAAGTGTGTTCTTAATCAATTACTATCTATAATCAAGATTTTAAGAAGAGTGGAAATCAGTGGGACTCTTGCTGTCAAGGAATTTGATCAGTTGGGTGTCAAATGTTGGATTCTATTTCTGAACCTTGTCGACGCAAAATCAAGGTTTTAGAGAATAAATTCACTTTTTTTTTAATCTTCTCAAGACCCGTTTAGATTTTATTTTTAAAGGATGTTCATCTTAAAGCTGCCACTGGGTGTCTCACTTCGTGGGGAGACAAAGTTGAGAGCTTGCCTCTGACAACATGCATTCACCAGAGCATGCCCGAGGTGTCTTCTTCCAGCTGAAATGACAGCCTTTTTGTAAGTTGCTTAGACATCTTCCTCTTCCCGAGAGCTCAACGAGCCTACTTTGGATGACATTTGAGGAGGTTTCAAGCCTCTCAGCAGGAACCGGTCAAGGAGCGAGCGTTTGTGATGTCTTCGGACCAGGAAAAGATCAGGGAGCGCATTAAAGCGCTCCTGAAGAAACCTGGGAATGGAAACTGTGCCGACTGCGAAGTTGCAGGTGATTTTTGGAGCCGATCCGAGTCAAGCTGGTTAACAGTTTTTAGTTATTGTCAGTGTTGTATATTGCACAGGGGAATTTTCTTACGAGTGTTTCTCAACCGTGCTAGCGGGCTTCTTCTTGAGATGCTCTGACTCACAACGTAAGAGAAAAGCATAGTGTCACAATTACTATTGAGTTGTTTTTCTTAAGCAGCAACAATGTAGACTCGTTTCTGTCCTCAGTGACACTGCGGTCAGGACATGATGAAACTAAGAGTTGGCTCAGTCAACATCCTTTCAGCAGCAACACGCTATTGCGTTTTATTTATTCAGGCGTGTATCTTTATTCAAAGTTTTCCTATATTTAGGAAGATCCCAAATATATGTAACTACATACAAACATCCTTTTATCTCATATGCAACATTATGTCGTTTTAGCCAACTTTGAAGAGGGATTGCTATAATGACAATTCTACAAACATTTTGTTAATAATACAAATGTTACTTGTGAGACATGTGTTTGCATTTTAACGTTAACTGTTCTGATTACAAACAGGTCACATTGTGTTTGACCCCACAGATGCCTCTTTCATTGCCCACTTTCCTGTCTGACTTTTCTCAAATAAAAGCCACTAGAGCCAATAAAACCTTTAAAAAAGGGAAGTAAAACAAAAATATTAAATAAAGTTTAGTACATCCACCTATTGTAGCAGCAGAGTCTGCATGGATGACACTCAACATTTATCCTGCCAAATATTGTGTCTATACAGTCATTTGCGTTTGGGATATTGTATGCAATGGCACTTCAATAACGAGCGTAGTTCAAGGAACTATGCTGCTCCAAGTAATGACATATTTGATATTGTCATTAGCTAGATAATTGTTACATTTTGTTATTTAACAATTATGTTTTTTTTATTATAAAGGATGGTATGTCTCACAAAACAATTTAGCATTTAAATTCTAAAAGAAAATGCTGTAATTCATACATAAACTTGTAACTTTATTGTTTCAATGAGATGTACCGTAGTTTTCTTTTTCACTGAGCTAGCTGTGAGTTCTGGTTTCCTCTAGCATGTGGTTACACATCCTGATGATCACAACTACACTGTTATGCTTGGTGTATCAAACTTTATCTCATGTGAGACATGAGCAACCAAGCCTAGTTTATAAATTGTAGTTTCTTCATTTGCTGAAAATTATTCCCAAAGATCTAGAATTTAGAGTTTTGTCATAAAATTATATTTTTTTGTTTATGGAAGAATGCTCTTAAAATTTAGCAGATTTGTTTGCTAAATGGAGACTGATCAATTTACCAGTTATTATTAGCATTTTTAGTAGATCCAGTTAATTGCATCCTCTTTTGTTTTTTTAAATGCATATTTAATGGTCTGCAGGAAGTAAGGCTCGTGTTATTTGCTATCTTTATTCTTTTTCAGTCCATTGTGTCTGCATGGCTTAGCCATGTGTCTGCATCACAGTCTTTATTTGTGATGGTGTAATGGTGCACACCAATTTTTTTCTAGAAGCCTGCCTTTCAATTCAGTTCAAGTTTATTTCACCAATAACAGCCCATTAAACAATGCTACATGTTTGATTTGTACATAGGTTTTCTAGCCAAGGGCTAATTTGCAAACCCAGTCCTTGGTTGAACCTATAAAAAAATACCCTCCTGACAAATTTAATTTCACCCTCAACTAGTAATTATTAGACTCGGTCTGTGAGTGAAGTCACACCTTTACTTCAAGAATTTCTTGCTCAGTGTGTATGTGGTGATCACAGTTGAGTTGCTTGCTTCTATTTAGCGATCTGCTTCCTGTCTACTTCACATATGTGGAGTGCAACAAGGCAGTTGTTTAGGCATGATGCAGAAGAGTAAAAAAACAACCACAGAAGTAAGTGGAAAGATAAACAGTTCTATTTTTAGACATACCTACCCTACACTGCTACACCTTGTATGTAATTTTTGGCTGAAGAATCTCCTCAAAGTGTATACACTAAACTTTTGATTTTCATATTTGTTATGAACATACAGTGCCTTATGAATACTGTATCTTCATAAGTCTAACTTTTTCTTTTACGACTACAAAACTATCACTGTCTTTGTGTTAGTTTATCACAAAAAAATCCAGCTAAAAGTTTGTGTTTGCAGCATGAGAAAATGTGAAAATGTTCTTCCTGTCAATCTGTTTTCCCCAAAGTCAATTTTCAGCTTTAAAACTATCACTCATTTAACGTAAACAGTTTCACACAGCATCATGCCCTTTTTAACTGGTAATCATGGATATTAACTTTTGTTCTAGAAGGACTACCGAATAGAAACATACTTTATGTCATCATTACATAAATCACCTTTGCCTTTTATCTTTGCTTTCTTTTTTGTGAAGTGTTTGCGTCAATAGTTTTGGTAAACTTTAGCAATAACCTCACTCCTTCTTGATGCAAATATGAGATAATTACACAATTCTTTAACTTGGGAAGAGGGTTTTGTGAAATCTTCTTTGTTGTAACTCGAAGGCTTCCGCTGAACCCATTACCTCTTAGAGACAGTGAAATAAACATAACTCTTCATTGTTACATTTGTTTGCTGAAATGTTCTGGAAAGGGCTTCAACTTGTGGTTGTTAGTGGGGTTTTCAGTCTGTGTTTGGTGAAAGAAAACATTGTGGTTTGGTTTAAGAAAACCAAATGCTTGGCCAACTTTAAATTCAACCGAAAAGTTACAACAGCAACTCTGTTCTGCTCTAATCTGACTGATGAATCCGCAGCAGTTTTACATAAAACTCGTTGTCATTCTCTACTCAACTATTAGACTCCTGTCTCTGCTTACTAATATGATTATCACATCAGTTGAGATTTCACAACTAATTATCTTCTTATGTTTTAATTAAGACTTAGGAAATCTATAAATGGTAAAATTAGGATTGTTTTTACTTTTTGCAGCTAGTTTAGACACAATCTGGAGAGACAATAGAGACTCCTACTGAGGAAATCAGACAATGCATATGATTTATCCCACATGTAATATTCCTCTGCTCACTTCAACTAATTTCTGATATATGTTTTATATTAAATTGCAGACCCAGAATGGGCATCCTACACCTTGGGGGTGTTTGTGTGTCACAGTTGCTCAGGTCTCCATAGAAACATTGCTCAGATAAGCAAGGTAAAGTCTCTACTGCTGGATCCCTGGAGCTACTCTGAGTTAGAGGTGAGATTTATTTTTTTTTCTGTTTTACTTTCTGAACAAATCAAAAGATCCAGTATTTCATCTTTGAGCATAAATTATTATTGACTATTCTAACTATTTTTATTGATTCCTTTTTGATTTTCTACTTGCTTAAAAATAGTGTGAACTTGCAATATTTTAATTAAGTAGACTGATGACATAGTGCCAAGGCAAAAGATTTTTTTAAATGTTTTGAGTTGTTTCCTGTTTTCTTAATCTTGTAAAAAACCACTTTCAATATATTCTCAGCAGCAACAAGAAAAGGATATGTGTCACTCTTCCTTTAAGCAAAAACATTCTTTATTTCGCCAAGTTTTGACGAGTTCAGCTAGTGGACGAGTTCCACTAGCTGGATGTTTTATTTACTTTGCTTTTATTAAAAAGCAAACATACTTTTTGTTGTGTCTTTTTTATTTTTTAAGAAGATTTTATTTAATCAGTTAGAAACATCATCATAAAAGATAAAAAAGCAGCCTTCAATCTGCATCAGCTACTGTATTATTCTTGAATTGACACAAAGTCCCTCTACGGGCCGCAAACCGCCCACAGGGCACTCTTTTGACACCTCCGATTTAAAAGAAAGCTTAGAGTAACAGCTGCTTCCAGAGCCTTTATTCCCTCTCAAACTACTGACACTGTCGCTTTCTGCCTCCTACGTTATCACTGTTGCTAGTCAACAGTATCAATTGAGCTTGGTCTAAAAGGCGTGAGCCAACAGCTGGCCGACACAGCCAGCATCTTTGTTCGAGTTTTCAGGGGCGCTTGTGTGTTTCTAAGATCTTGGAAATGTGCAGACATTTATGTTACAGAAAATGTGCATAAAACAAATGACTTCTCTGTCTTCAGAAAAATGTGAAGCAAAAGGCTGTTCAAAGCAGGAAATTAAATTAACATTTGTGGCAATAGTGGTCCTCCTGTTCTTTTATCTGTGTGGACTCTTTCTGTTTGATTTGTTGTTTTGAAAATGTGCAAAATATGTATACATATTTGAGCTTAAAAAACAACAAAGCAAAGATGGCTATAAAATCTTACAGCTGCTGGGAGAAAGGCCCTACGCTAACACTCCTTTGTGCATTTAGGATGCAGCAGTCTGTCACTGAAGAAACCTGCAAAGTCTGCAACAGCTTCATGTCCATCAGTGATGTTATTTCAGCCAGAGTTCATTTATCTCCCACCACATACACTGGGTTGAGGGTAGGACAGAGCTGTTCTTCCTGATGAGCTTAGCTAATTGCTTCCTCAGCTGTAGATAAGCTGCTGCTCCAACTTATAGCACCATAGAAAATGGCGGATTTTACTGCAGAGTCAAAAAAATTGTCCAGGAGCATCCTCTGCACTCCCAAAAAACTCAGCCTCTTCAGTAGGCAGTTTGCTCTGTCCCTTCCTCTTTCTGTTAAAATGCATCAGTGTTGTGAGTCCAGTCCACTTTAATGTCTAGGTGAACACCCAGCTACTTTTAAGAGTCCATGATCTCAATTCCACTCTTAAAAACAGAGACTTTTAAGGTAGCAGTGCATTCTGCAAGATATTGGTAACATTATTTATGCCTCATATTGTTCCATACAACCAGTGTGTGCAAGTGTGTTGGAAAATTTATACACTGACTTGCCAAAGAATTCATCATGTCCCTTGAACTTTGTCACATTTTGATACCCCAAAATAAAATCAAATGCAAAGAAATCACCCAATTAGTAGATGGAGTGTGTAATTCACTTCTGGTATAAATACAACTGTTCTGCAAAGGCCTCTTAGGTCTGTTTGAGAATATTGGTGAATGAATCTTGACAAAGAACACAGAAAATGTGGTTTAAATGGAGCACTGTTTATGCCCTCATCCAAAAAAATGTAAATAGAATGGCACAACTGTAAATTTACAAATCGCCATCCTCCTAAAGTAACAGGTTGGGCAAGGAGAGCATTAGTCACACAAATAGCCAAGAGGTCCGTGGTCTCTTTGGAGGAGCTTCAGAGATTAAACAGCTCTAGTGGGAAAGTCTGTCAGCAGGACAACTATTTATCATGTTCGTCATGCTTCCATTTTTTTAGGTAATATGACAAAATGTAAAAAAGTTCAAGAGAAATTAATGGTTTTGAAAACCACTTTCATATAAAAGTAACAAATAAGACGAAGGATATCATAAAGCAGCAATATTGCTCTTTCAGAGGTAAAACTTTCTTTTCCCCCCCTTATTCATAAGGTGAAATATTCTGCTTTTGTTGTTATTTTCTTCTGTATTACTCAATGCAAAGTCTTGCCATTTTGCCCTAAAATTATAGCAGCACTTCACTGAAAACAAACCTTTTATTTCAACAGTATAACATGTTGAAATACTGTTCAATTTGGAAAAACAAACAAGCAGGGCTCTTGAAGATATAATCCCAATAATGAAGGACAAACGTTTCTCCTCATCCAACCTCAAAATCCATTATGACTTTGTTGTGGTAATATTTATCATACTCTACCATTAAGGGGTTTAATGACAGTGGCCCATTTCAGTATCGCAGCACATATGAACTCATTCTAAGTTAACAAGATCAGCTAGCTAAGTTAATGTTGCTCAGTGTTTGCTATGTGGAAAACAAACTTTCATCTTTCTTCTTTATAGTTTATAAATTCTGTGGGGAATAATGCTGCAAAGGCCAAATATGAACAGATAGTACCTGCCTTCTATTATCGGCCCACGTCTAAAGATTGCATGTAAGTAGTCCTCCTTCTATGACCCTCTTTAATCTTAGGATTTTCTGTCCTGTTTGATATTTGAGTTCAAACTTGTACAAGTAAGACAATTTTTTTTCATTACACATTAGCATAAAATTGTTGAAAGTTTCATTTTTCTTGGATTAATCCCTGGTCTGAATAGCTTTTGTTTGTAACGCAGCATCACAATGACACACAAAGTAGTGAAATCTGACCATTTTCATTTCAGGTTGCATTACAGTGGTTGCAGCTTTTTATTCTAAGCCATTTTTAATCAGTAAGCAATTTATTTAAGAGCATAAAGATTTTTAAAATGGTAAACTAGATTTTTTTTTAAAGCAGGCTCAATTGAAGTTCTTTTTTTATCTCAATGGCCACAACCATGTTTGACCGAACTAGGACAAGTGGGGCGTATAATGCTGTAGATGTTGTTCTAAATTGTTATGTGATTTCCTGTATGAGTCATTAATGCATTAGTTAAATAGTTTTGGTAGGCCATCACTCTAGAGAAAGTTACCCACTGTTCTGTTTTCTCTACTTGTAGACAATTGCTCTAAATTTGGTTCTCTGGAGTCCAAAGTCCTTAGAAATGACTTAGGAACCTTTCCAAACTGAAAAATGTCAATTACTTACTTTTTGTTTCTTTTTCTATCAGATTGGAACATGTCTTGCATTTTGTGTTTATTATAAATTGTCAGACAGTTTATATTTAAGTTTTACTTGAGTTTGTCATTAATGTAAAGGCCTGGTTGCTGTGAGTGGATCTGAACAAAAGTATTTGGTTTATCACAATTAAGCGGGGCAATTTTTGACACATGGCTTAATTAGTTTAAAGAGCTTTTTGCCATTAAGAATTTTAATTTTAATTTGAAAATTGCTGTGTGGATTTATTCAGTTTGTTAATTGATGATCTGAAACACTGAAGTAGGACAAAAAGGTGACTAGTTTATTTTCACAGCACTCTATTTTAAAGCTTTCTGAATAATAAATGTACTGCTGCAGACAAGTTTGCATTACATTTTGGAGACAAACATCATCTTCTGTATTGGTCAGTGCTTAGGCGTAATTGGTGACTTCATATTTAGAGTTCTGCTGAACAAAAAGATGCCATCTGTGGTTTTGGTTTACCAAGAAGACGTGTACAAACTTAACAGTTATAAAGTTTGTACTTGTAAAACCATGTGTATTTAGAGCTAATGTGTATTTGAACTTTGCAACCTAAGTGAAGAAAAGGCTTTAATAAGAGGTAGCTGAGTTTAAAAACACATGCAAGACTTTTCATTTAGATTTCTTCTTCTTCAGAAACTAAATTGGAGGAGTGACATCAACCACAAAAGATCACCTCTTCCTCTTCAGACAAATGAGATAAACAACCATTAATCATTTACCATTCACTGTTCTGCAGGCTCCTTCGGGACCAGTGGATCCGAGCAAAGTACGAGAGGAAGGAGTTTATGTGCGTAGAGAGGCAGGAGCCCTACTCTGCAGGTCAGAATGAAATGTATCTGTACAATTAAGCATGAGATGCTTGTTGAGTGCGTTGGAACCAAATTGTTTGCATCTTGCACAGCAAAACAGATTCAGTGGTGAATGAAGTCCCAGCATCATCGGCAAATGATTAACAGTGTTCTTGGTTGCAATGGCTGACACAAAATGAGAAGCTACAGGGAAACCTTCGCATGCCACTGCTGCATTTACTAAATTACTTTTTAAAATTTCCATTGGAGTTTAATGACTGTGTCTGTCTGTCTATGCTAGATAGCTAGCTAGCTGTTTCAAAACTGCTAAAACATTTCATACCCATTAGTGTAATGGAGGTAACACTATTCTAAAGGTATAGCCTGTTAAGCAGTTAATTAAACAGGTAATATTAAACTCATTGTGGTACACAACAAACGCAGAATGCCAGTGATGTTACACAGTTTTTAAAATTTATTTAGCTTGTATATTTTTTAAATAAAATAAATCTGTGTTATGGTAAAGTTTTTGTGTTTTTACTGAAAGGTTTTAAGCTGTTAGCATCTCGTGGCTTTTATGTATAATAAATATGTCAAATGATTATTATTATTAATTATTATTTAATTAATTTATTACTATTCTTTTTTTCCTTTTTCAAACAGTCAGGTAAAGTATTAAAAGTTATTAACACAGTTTAAGGAGGAAAGAATATGCACAAGCACTTTTCTGCCTATTCTGAGCTGTGGTTACTAAGGGTGGTTTTTATCAGCTTTAATTGACCATTTCCCTTGGTTTCATATGTGCAGGAAACAGGAAGCTTGCAAAATAAAGACAGTTGAACCTTCCTTAAAAAAAGCCTGCCTTCTGGCCATTTTTATCTAACTCTGCAGTAACAATACATAGTTTGCATCTCTGAGGCTGTTTTTCATTTAACAAATGAACACTTAGCACTTCCCAGCTTAAATTATTGGTACTGGAAGTATCAGTAATCAGTGTAGAATGCATTTATTCTTCACACTATAGTCTAAAGCATCTTGGATTAGCATCATGCAAAAACATGAATGTATGCATGTAGGAACTAAATGTCTGATTTCAGTTTCAGGTAGAGGATTAGAAGCTGCTATCAGAGTCTCATGACTGCTAAACACTGTGTCTTGCTGTCTGTGGCTTCTTGTTTTACACTGTGCAGAGGTTTGGGAGCATGTGGCTACGTGCCTTTGCCATTGAGGAAGAATGCCCTCTTTGTCCGCAAGCATTCTGGGTAACTTTGTTCGCAGAATTTAAGCCCAATACAGTAATGGAACCTGCAGGCACAAACTGGCATAAGATTATTATCAATGCATGTGTAAAATGTGTGAAAAATACCACTTTTACAATATTAATATTAAATAAAAAATATATAACACAATTGAGGAAAAGCAGCAATTATTCCTACTGCTGATAAAATAACATTTGAAATTTGAGAAAGTAACGTAGGCTTTTATTACATCCCGCTTGGATTATTGTAATTCTATTCTGTTTTTCTAATCTAATCTAACATCACACCTAAGCTTACCTTTCTAGTATGGCTTCCTATTTGATCCAGTTCAAAGTTTATTGCTTCTTTTTAAAAGTCATAGTGATTTAGCTCCAGCATGTTTGTCTAATCTTTTGCACTCTCACGCTCCACCCAAAGCATTAAGGTCCGCAAATCAATTGTTGAATGACATCCGTGGAACCAGGCTCAGAGGTAGAGCAGATGGAGCTGTAGAACAACCTGCCTCTGTACCTTAAAGCTGCACAGACTGTTAGTGATTTTAAGAACAGCTTTACAACAAATTTCTACTCCATTGCTTTTAGTTCTAGTTGAGCAGAATACATTAGGTTTTCTTATGTTATTTTATTTTATTCACTTAAAAAGTTTCAATATCTTATGTTCTGCTGACCGATTTATCGGCCAGCCGATTTATCGGTGCCGATTTCCTTAATTTTGGGAGATTGGTGATCAGCTGATTTTCACATATGAGCCCGATCTTATCCACCAATCTTATCTAGCTTGGCAAATGTGTAAGAATCAACCACTGTCCTTTTGCTCTCCAATGAGAAAGATTTGACTGACAGATCAGCCCTGCAAGTTATGTCTGCACGTTTATAATTAAGAATAGTGACCCCACTGTTTCCTACTCAACAACTTTCTTGCTATGTTGAGCAATATTTCAGACAAAAAAAATTGGTATTGGCCGAAAATCAGAATCGGCAGATTACGGTTTTTAGAAGATCGGTAATAGGCGATCGGCCAGAAAACTTCAATGGGTGCACCCCTACTTATGTTTTAATGTAGTTTTAATTTATTAGTCAAGTTGCTGGTGAGTTTATGCAGCACTTTCGTCAACTATTGTATTAAATATGCTATCAAAATAAATCTTTATGTTTAACTTTTTGGCTAATAAATTGATAAATTGTTCGAAACAATTTTTATCTCTAGAAATTTCTTTGGTATTTCTTTGGCATCTTATTTCAAGGACTTCACCCCATTGGAATCATTTGATCTTCGTAGTTTTGAAATTGTAACTTTGTAAAACCTTGATCTAACTTTGCACTAGTACAAAAACCAGTTGGCTTAGTCATAAATTCACTATTTTATTTTCAACTTCTGCCAGTCTTGAACTTTGTCACTTTTCTGTGTTGATGTAATTATGACTAGAGGGACCACGCCTCTCTCTCTGGAACAATAATAGCAGTCTGTCCCATGAATCATTGATAAAGTCATTGCTCAACAAGGAGTTTACTGCAGCATGTGGATAAAACATGGTTACTTTTTAACTGAACAATGAAATAAGAAACTAATGAGAGAGATCTCGGACAAACTTGCAAAGCAAGCATTATATCTACAATCTTCCTTCCTGGCGCATTTACCAGAATAGGCTGTTCTTATTATTTATTGCATTCTTCTTTATTCTATCCAAATGCAGCATGGTGATCTCAACTTTATAGGGAAATGCTTCTCTAGTATAGTTTTTAGGTGAGGAAGTGGTTTAGTTCAGTTGTTTCTCATGTTGTCTACTTTCAGAAAATTCCTGTGAAGTATAAAATATAGCTATAGAACTGTAGGTTGGTGTAGCCACAAGTTAACTTTTATAGCGTTAAGCTACTTTTGAATATGTAAATTAAACAAAGTACATTCTAAAATATACAATTAGAATCATAGTAAATCCAAAAAGTAAATATATAGTATTTATTAGGGAAAAATTGTGCTTGCAATCAGTGCTGCATCCTGCATCGATCAGCACTTTGCCCAGAGAATACGAGATGTACTAATATTATTATAGTTTGAATCGGCATGTCTGTATTCTGATGTCACGCGTGTAAAAATGCATGCATAACAATGCAATGTGTTCTCTCCGATAATGGCTAAATATGGGCATTGTGGTGATGTGGTGAGTATCAGGAAGAGGCCCAGGACTAGATAGACAGATGAGTCCGATTGTGTGTGTGTCGGCGTTTCTGTGTGTGTGTGAATTTCAAAAAAGGTGATGAATGTTCATTGTCTCTTCAAAAATTTAAAGGCTCAACTCCTTCAGTTTTTCTGAAAATTAAAAGCTTGGCTGAAAACCTACTCTGCTGTTTTTTGTTTTTTTCTTTTAAATGCCCTAGTGTGTGTGTTTGTGTGTGTGTGCTTGCTTTAGTGATGTTCTGGCTGGTTCTGGAAGCAATCAGTTGAAGCTGAATTATTTATATCTTTTAACAGCAGATGCTCTTCCTCCCATTGCTGATTAAAGTTTCCAAACTGACCACATACGCTAAAAGGGTGAATGTATGACATGCGCAGACACACATACGCCAAAAGCTATCGTTTTTCTGGTTTTTGTTTAAACTTTGAGGGCTTTTTTTAACTCGATGTGCTTTTCACACAATAGTAGCAGACTGAAAACATTTCAGTACCATCATGTATCTCATTGAAGAAACACTCTCACAGACGTAAATACAAGCAAGAGCAGCGCAAAAAGCAGAAATTGCTGCTTTCTTGTTTACTTGTTGAGAAGAGGAGATAATGTTCCCATGTGACTATATAGTGTCATAAAATATGTTTATGATCTTATCCACAATACAGACAAGAAAAGGAGCCCAATACAAGGAACATGTTCAGTTGTCACATTTCAATGACAAGAGCATTGGCAACCGACCCACATTTTCCTCAGTGTTTTTTAATCATCACTCCTGACCTCTTTTAATGGGCTTTTGTTCTCACCAAAATGCATATAAATTGTTCATAACAATATCAATAAATGCTTAAAAAAACATCACGTTGTAATACTGCATACTCTGATATTGCACTGCCATTGTGAATAGATATATTGACCTACAGGTTTGTTGAATGAATCATGGATCAGCTAAACAAAAAGAGAGGTTCGGTATGTTTATTGTTCCATTTTTGGGTGTTTTGAATCCTTAATCACAGAGAGATCTTTGTGACTCTGTTTTTGGCAGGCTACAGGGAAGGATGCTTATGGAAAAGAGGAAGAGACAACGGCCAGTACCTCAGTCGAAAATTTATCCTGACGGAACGTGAAGGTGTCCTGAAATACTTCAACAAGCACGATGTGAGTTGGTTTTTTATGTGTCGCTTCGCACAATGCCACATAGGAAATTTTATGAACTAAATGAGCAAATTTAAGTCTACATAATGTTCAGGATGGGTTCAGCTATTGCATTTTTTTATTTTTTATTGTTTTACATGAAATTGATAACTTAGGACTTAAAAGCATGATGCCTTACCATACTCCTGTTTTTCTCCCACCAGGCCAGGGAGCCCAAAGCGATCATGAAGATCAGCACAGTGAATGCTACTTTTCAGCCAGCTAAAACTGGCATTGCTCATGGGCTACAGATTACCTATTTGAAGGATAACAGCACCAGGAATATCTTTGTCTATCATGAGGACGGCAAGGTTAGCATTATTTCAGTCAGAATTCCTTCAACTCAAACATTTTAAGCCATAATAAATATCATGTACTGTGTTGGAGTCATCTGTGTCAAATGTGACAGAGGGAGAGCTGGAAGTGACTTGGTTTCTGATGCTTCCTGATGTTTTGTCCTAAAGGAAATGGTTGACTGGTTCAATGCAATCAGAGGTTCAAGATATCACTACCTGCAGGTGGCATTTCCCGGTGCTCCAAACTCTGAGGTGAGTATATGTTTAGTATATGTCTGCAGAATTCATATGACTACATAGGTATTTCTAAAATGATATATTTTCCTAATAACTTTTACATTTCGAGAGTAACTTTGGTAGCAGTATTTGGACTGGAATATCTGAAAACCTCTGCTTCAAGAGTAAATATAAAATAATGTCAACTTGACAGATGAGGGAACAAAGACTGAACCTTAAACATATTGTATCCTGTAGAGGTTGCTAAATATTCTATTTTAATTGGACTTTTTTCTCAGAGACAGTCTAACAGATTTAAAAACATGATGTTGCCCGGAAAGAAAATAAAATAAAAAATTGCATGCATTGAACATCACTGCATCAGTTGTCAAATCCACACTTGTTTTATTTAAACTGTCAGGAGTTTAAAATTTCACATTAAACATGTGAAATTAATTCAATGCTGTATTTTGAATTGCACCAAAAAGACATATTTATGACATTGTTGCAAAATCATGAGAAGAGAATATCATGGAAATGGAATTGCATTTTAAATAGTTTCATTAAAAAGACAGTGTGCCTTGAATTCAATAGTAAAATTTTGGTCATGATCATAGTCTCTATAATATATTCTTCAAAGTCTTGTCAGTTTAATCCCTAGAGGACTAAAAATGAATCCAAATGTGACTACGTGTAGCTTGTGACATTCAGAATATGAGTATGAATAATGATAGCTTTTGCAAGTAAAATAAAAACGAAGTAGATCATCTCCAATGCCAGAGCCTTAAACTTGGACTGTGAGCAGAAAAAAAAGGTTTTTATACGATGATTCATTCTTATGTTGCAGTTTATAACTCAGTATATATATGCCACAGCATTAACAAGGTTGCAACTGAAACTATTAAAACGAACTATAAAAAGTTTGAGAAGCAGGTGTGAAACCAGGTTGTTACTATGAGAACTGGCGCTCACACTTTCTCTCCTATTGGTTATTAGACAGTGTGAATCCTTGACACTGTGATAATGTTATAGGCTGACAAATCCACTGCTGTGAAGGCCATTTTGAAGTTCTTCTAGAGTTCTGTTGCTGCAGGCAAAAAAGTAGAAAGGCCTTTTGGCCTCCTCAGGATTCCTTGTAATTCTGACTGCTTTTCACCAAAAGTATCTTTTTTCTTTTTAAGAGTTTATTTCTTTGCTTTGTTATGTCCCTGGTTAATACCTTTAAACATATACCATAGTAGATGACAGACATACAGTACAGACCAAAAGTTTGGACACACCTTCTCATTGAATTCAATTAGAAAGTGTGTCCAAACTTTTGGTCTGTACTGTATATGTGGACTTTTTCACATGTTTGCCTCTTTATGACAACAAACTGCACTTTCCTGGAATGGTGTACTATAGAGAACACAAAGTCGTGCACAATTGTGAAATGGAAAGGAAATTATACATTATCCTCATACTGAAATCTGGAAAATGTGGTGTATTTGTATTGTATTGTATTGTATTGTATTACAAATAAGGTGACTCCTAAAAAGAATTGGTTAATCAGATTTTTGTATGGGCTTTCATATTATGAAATACATAACTGAATACAAATGCACTCCACAACTTTCAAAAATCTTTTTTTGTAAAAATGTTGAAAATCCTGTACCAATTTCTTCTTTTTTTGTACAAATAAGTGCTACTCATTGTTGCTGCTATAACAAAATTTCAGCGAAATACTTTCAAGTTTGCAGTCATGATGGGTTTTTTTTCCTAGTTGTTGCCAAAGCTGACCAGGAACTACATAAAGGAGGGCTACATGGAGAAGACTGGGCCAAAGGTGATCTGCTTATTCCCAGTCATTAACCCCAATGTAAACTTATAATTGACAATAGTGATGTAAAATTGAATGTATCGATGGTTATGTTGAACCCTTCCTTTTTGTCTTATAGCATACTGAAGGCTTCAAGAAGAGGTGGTTTACGATGGATGACAGGAGGCTCATGTACTTCAAAGATCCGCTGGTATATACTCAAAAATTTCAAGAGCAATGCTGTAGTTTACCTCAGTCCCCAGGAGATGCTGCTGTGCCTCTTGTTTAGAGTAGAAGCGAGTTTTGCGTGAAAGTAGCCAAAATATCTAAAAAGACAAATTTACTTGGTTTGTGGTGTCTAACTTATCAGGACAGCCATGTAGCTTTTTGCATATTTGCATGTTACCATGTTTTGCATGGTAATATCTGTGTGACTCTTTTTGTTCATAGGATGCCTACGCTCGAGGTGAGGTTTTCATCGGCAGTAAAGAAAACAGCTACACTGTCCTTCCTGGCCTTCCTGCCAACGTTCAGGGGACCCACTGGCCATTTGGAATCACTATAGTGACTCCAGACAGGAAGTTTCTTTTCGCCTGTGTGACCGCAGAGGATCAGAAAAGCTGGATGGCAGCATTTCAGATTGTCATAAGTCGACCGATGCTGCCACAGGAGTATGCAGGTAAGCTGATTACCGGTAATTAAGTGATATTGGTCACTTTTGACTCAGAATTATTCTGATGCGTTACTTCTGTGATTTTTTTCTGCAGTGGAAGCTTATTTTAAACACAAACCATGATTGTGTTTCTGCTTGAAGTGCATCTCACAGTGGAGGCTTGCACAAAGCCTGGTGTTTGATCCAAAGATGAACAACAATTGACAGCTACACTTCCACTACACTTCTTGACCCCAGCAACAACAGGAGCCAGACTAATCTTCTCTGAAAAAGTCCATCACTCCGCAACTCCCAGATGCCACAACATATATGCTCCTAATATAACAGGTGCAGTTGTTGTGTTACGTTACGTACAAACTTAAAACGGGACAAAACTGCTGGTGCTTGCATGTGAGGAAACATCAGTGTCTAATTTTCGCAGTTACGTTGTAGAATAATCAATACTGCAATTACTGATCTTTGCTGCAAATAAATTATATTTGGACCACTTAACAGGAACATAAAGACTGAAAGTATAGTATAGTACAAGACTAATGATATATAGTCTCACATTTGGATGCTATTTAGAATTACTGTACATGTATGAGTGCAATTGTATTTAATAATTTATTTTTAATTGTATCCTATATGTATTCAATTCTTCTAAGATTGTATTACAAACACTGATTTGCCATTTTATTTTCAGTTTCTGCATTAAGCAGCTTCATGTTAAATCCAAATTTAACATGCAAGTGGGTGACATGTTATTACATTTACGTCCAGCAGAGGGGGACAAAATAACATTTTTTTCCCCCTAAAATCTCCAGTGACTCATTCATTTTGCCTAAATGGTGCCTTCAGGGCTCCATCCGAAATAATTTGCATGAACCCTGAATAATAAGGCAAGATAATGTTTTATGATAATCTATGGTTTCTATTAAGATGTATTAACACACTTTTAATATCAGTAATAATATTATTATGGTGCCAAAAACTATCTGTATGAACATGTAGCACAGAAAGATGTTCAGTATAAGACTTCTGTGATGAGAAGAATGCAAACAGAAATGTTTTTTTTTTTAAAGAAATACACCTTTTTGTGTTTTCCAAAGAATAGATTTTATTTTAACAGCTACAAACAAGTTCAAATGTTCTTAAGAAAACCATGGCATTTTATATCATACTTATATTTGTTCATATTGTAGCACTGAAAAATAAAATATGAAGCAGTCTACTCAGTTTGCATATACGACAAATATCACAACAGAACAGACATTCACATAAACTTCTAATTAGGGATGACACTGATCCTGATTTTTGTAGTCTCCAACTCTGATGTGAAATATTTAGGATTATATTTTACATATGGAGTCTGATCATTTATAAAGTGTACATTTTCTTTTAATTTTTCTTTACAGCAACAGCTGTTTTGGTTCATCTTGACACTTTGCAGGACATTATCAGCATGCACCCTCAACACATTTAAAAAAAACAACAACTTTCCAACAACCTGTGATCTAAGATGTGATTGAATGTATTTCTATTTCTTGTTAAAGACAACTTGTCCTATCTGATGATCTTGTACTGAAGTTGTTTCTAATCTAAAGTCAGCTCGGTTTTGATTTGACTTGTTGATAATTTGGCTTAAATGACATTTCAATTTGAACTCCAAAACTTGTAGAAAATGCTATATGCACTTGGTGCTTTGCTTTTAAAGTCATCAAATTTAATAAGAAGTGTTTCAGCTGATTTCTTTACAAGTCTCTCTTCCTTACACTCAGAGCTGTTTGGGAGTTTCCAAGCATGTCTGACAAAACCACAAGCAGTAGACCAACAGCAGGTAATGAAAGTTTAGTTCCTTCAGGGACTTGGATCAGCAGCACATCCCTATTTCTAATACAACATGTAACATAACACCACAGTAAGTGCCTTTAAGGTACTATTAAGCTTTATTATAATTATTTAAATATGGAAAAAATAGGTATGTACAACCAACATTCTTGACATATTTTAACACCTAATACATAATAGTATTTAAACATTAATTGTTTTATCCATTCATTTCCTATCTCTGCTCTACTTCATTGTCACAGCACAGCAGGTGCCTTTCTCAAATGGTCAGCAGGTGACTGATGGGTTACACGCTGGACAAGATGTCATCAAATCACAGAGCCAACACTTATGAAAAGTCAGACAAACAATCGTTCACACACACACACTCACTTTCTGGGTGATTTAAGTCAACCTGGCATGCATGATTCTGGACTGTGAGAGCAATACTGTAGTACCTGGAGAGGACCAACGCATGCACAGGGAGAACATGCAAACTCCACCCAGAATAATGTCAGCTAAAATTTGAGTCCAAGATGCTCTTGCTGTGAGGCAACAGGTCTAACCACTATCCACGGTGCTACCCCAATTAGGCTTAAGATAAAAAAAAGTACATTAGATAATGACAAAGAGAAGTTAACAATGCAAGATAAACATTTTTACACATAGGAATTTTCAAACTCTTCTCATCAGTAACTTTGTACCAAAAATAGCAACAACAGTTTGCTTTTACTGTGTGATGAAAGGATGCAAGTCCCCAAATGTTCACCCATGAATCATCAAAATATTCTGAATTAGTGCTGGTAAGTCAACCCGACCCCCTGGAGCCTGCTAAAAGACGTCTATGGTCACTGAAACATGTACAGAAGAAACATCAAAACACAACTAGATTTAATAATCCACAACATTCTAACAAAAGCTGCCAATATAGATAAAAATAATGAGGACATGTGGGAAATAAGCTGCCTTGCAACTAAGCATCTTCGCAAAAGAAAAAAAGAATCATGTTGTGAATAAATTAATTTGAACAAAAATAATTAGTCAAAGACAGTACAGCTGCCTTGAGAAGTAAAAATGTTCATTTTTAACATGGATCTAACTAAGCTGTTCTGTCTTATATGTTCAATCTTAACCTTGGTCTCCATTCATAGCTAAAGAAACAATTAGGTGAGTAGAAGAATATTAAAGGATTTAAACAAGAGAAACTTAATGTCAGGAAGATTTTACAACTGTGGAGACAACTCATCGTCCTTCATAAGTCCAGAAATGATTTCCAACATTAAAATGACGGTTAATCGGCACATGGACACACATCTTCAGCCATTTAGGTCCTGCAGCAGCCAGCGTCCTTCATCTCCTTGTTCACGTACTCATGCAGCTTAAACTTTTCACTGGGATCCTTCATGGACCTATGCTTCAGCTCCCTAAAGTGAAACAAAAACAAAAAAGAAAACAGAAAGTAAAACTACTGTTTTGATATTTTAGAAAGTAAAGCTACTGTTTTACTTTCAATGTAGTAGCTCTTTTATTCAATTTGTCTTATTCCAAACTATTGGAAATATTATGTCTCTACTAGTTTAACACTTATAGAAATTTGCCCGTTCTTCTTCATAAAATACCCAAAACTCATTTAGATTGGATGAAGAGTATGTCAGAATATCAATTTCATCTAGTCTTGAAAAATGTTTCCCACAATTTATAATCTAGTGAACTGTAGTGAATCAGCATATTCAACTGTGAGGAAACTAAGTATAAAGCAAATATCCACAATTTCTTCTGAAAACAGGTTTGTTAAAGCAACATGTCTGTTGTCTTCCTCTTGTTTTAACAATTGCTAACAAATCTATATGAGTTTGGAAAATTATACAAAAACATCTGTCTCCTGTCCTCTCAGAGACCATGTCTCCAACACCCACAGGAAAAAAAAAGGATACTCACTTGGCCACAGCAGTGAACGCCAGCTCTACATTCAGCCCTGACCTGGCGCTGGTCTCCATAAAGGGAACCCCAAACTCCTGCAGAGTCAAAGCATTGAATGTTTATCAGTTTTTATCTTTATTTTTCTCAGTGTTGATGTGACAGAGCTTGTACTAGAGCTTATAATGTCTGCAGCGTTACAACCTAATCTAAACAAAATCCTACACATTTCGCAGGTCTTTACCTTAGCAAGCTTCTCACCATCTTCTCTCTTTACCACCCGGTTATGAGTGGCATCAGCCTAAGGTGACAAAAAGTTTTATATTTACAAATTACCCCTAAAACATGAACCATAATTTTGATATATGATCCTATTTACCCCAAAGGTCATGTACACTATTGTCAGCCAAAATGATGGTTGATAAAGATTGTGAAGATTGTAAGGGTGATATTTTTCTCAATGACTTGCTGAATGGATGAAATAATTTTTGGTTCTATAGTAAAGTTGTCTTGAAATATATTTTTCAGTCTTTTCAAACATTCCTTTAAACTTTTCTTTCATCTCAGGGGCATTTATTTTTATAGTTTAATTCCAGGACCTTTACCATTTTAAGTAATAGTCATTTCTGTATGTTAAGCTACAGTAGCTTTCTTGACATCGACCAAGTCCAAAAGAAACCATCTTTGTGTAAGTAAAGAACAACTTTATATTGAAGCATTTTAATAAGTTCTTTAGGTGTTTTGTTACAAGAAGGAAGTGATACAAATGTTTCTATTTCTAACTGAAGCGACTAATTATACAAAAGAATATACTTTACTAAAAAAGTATTATTTCGAACAACATGTGCTCTAAATATCAGTCAGTCAAATTTAGCACACTATAGATATTTTAGGACAATTTAGATTTTTTTCCCCCAGCAAAACTGCTTTACAGACATTTTCTCTGTATTCAAAGTATCATTGTAAAGCCTAAAAGACCTTCAGTATCATAAACCTGGGTCAGTTTTCATTGCACGTCATGCTCTGTAAGTCTGTAATTTAAAAAAAAGTATTTTTCAACAAACACTTTGCTCTGCCTTTGCGTCCTTTCCAACAACAAACATGACATTCAAAAAATTGGATGAATCAATCCATTCAAAAGACCAGAAATAATCATGATCGTTGTAAATAAGAAACAAATTCGGAAAACTTGAATTGACTCCCAAATGTGTGGATATATGGACATTAAAATACTTTCATAATTAAACAGGGCATAAAAAATAACTTATTTTTCTTTTTTTTTTAGTTTGTTTGACCACTTGCCTTGTTTCCAAGCAGCATGAGCACCACATCTTGTTGGGCATATTCATGGATCTCAGTCAGCCATGCCTGGCAAACACAATAGAAACAAGAAACCAGAACATATAATAAATACCTGTTACAAAAAATGCCCCACCTTAAACAAAACATCAAAAAAACAAACAACAACAAAAAAAACACAATACATGTAAACCTGAACTCAAGCTCGACAAAAACAGCCTATTAAATTTAATAAAATTGATACAGAAAAAAAATAATAGAGAAAGACTACTGCTTCTTTGGCAGGACAATGGATCAACAAGTAAAGAAGGTGATACATTGTAGAAAAAAAGAACAAAAGAAAGTTTTTGAAGAGAGAAACATTCAGTGTTACTGTGACAAACCAAGTTAATCAACACAGTCTGCTACATCCTGTCTGATACACAGGGGAAAGATACAACCTGAAAGAAGAACAAACAGACCAAACAGAACAAACAGACCTGTGACTGTTTACTCCGAGAGCAACAGATCCATTTTCTGCTATCTGGGTTCCTAAACATCATTTTCAGGCCCACATTTCTCTAAGTAATTGTTGAAAGACAACAAAAACAAAAATGTAACTGAAAGAAGAAAAAAAAAAAACAATTTCAGATTTTAAAGCACAAGGTTCTTCACTTTCAAAACCTATACTCTGTTGTACTATATACTTTTTAAATATAGCACCCTTAACGTACCAGAGTCGTTTTAAGTAACATGGGTTTAGATGAAAATCTGGATCTACATGAATTTGATTATTTTACTCATTTAGAATTCTGGTGATGATTCTGTATTGGTAAAAAAGAAAGTTCCCCCCTCCGCACCTCGGGATCTGCCGTTTCCTCCTCATAATCTCACCCATCCAGGAAATCTTTATGACTGTCAGTCTGATTTCCCAAACGGCAGATACATTTTAAGGCTGATTACTTAAGCTCCTTCATCTAAGTGTTCAATCTGCTTTCTCAATTTTGGTGTTAATGCTTGAAAGATATGATTCAGGGGCCTCCGTTACACTGTGTCAAGAACAATCATGTCTGTTTTATGCTTTCAGTGCTGTGCAAACGAGGTGTAGGGTTTGTATGCTTTGGAATATTTCAGGGGCAAAGGTAATAATTCAGAGGCATTAGTGCCTTCACTATAGTTAGAACAAAGATCCATAAAGTATTTAGTGACATACAGTAAATGTAGACAGAGTATTTTAGGCTTTTGATTTGGTTAAGATTTGAATAACTAGTGACTTCTGTTATATTACAAGAGAACAAGAACATATATTCCAGAGACATGTTTTTGTTGTGACTTTTACTCTGGCATCTTAAATATGTGTACAATATCTGTTTTTTTTTAATTGGTTTGACAAATGCATAAAAGAAGGTGTTACGACTAGCATCGTCAACTTAATTATGCAAATATGAGTGTGCAGGTGCCTGTCTCTGATTGGTTCCCAAAAGACGACGGAGACGTACAATTGGTGGCCTCCTGGAGGTGACGGATATAAAAGCTGCAGACCGGACTTCCTGCCATCCATCCTCAGCTCATCCCAACGGGCCACACATGGTTAACACCATGTAAAGTTCTGGAGTTTGTAGGAATGAGCTGCCGTTTATGTTTCCTTAGTTTTCTCATGTTTTTCTTTATTATTGAGGTAAGTTTTTGCCATTTGATTTATTTACTTTCAATTAGGTAAGTTGGTTAATATTCAGAAAGTTTCCTTTTGTTTGTTGTTTTTGGCATTATAGCTTACTCAGAAGCCATATGCTCCACTTGTAACATCTTAATCAAAAATACATCTTTTTAAAGATAAATTACATTATAAAATGTTCAACTTCGTGTGTGTCGGCTGCTTGGGATCTGAAGAGGATGGATCCTTTATATTATCATCTGGCCATCCCTAGTCGGGTCGTAACAGAAGGTATTTATTATTGTTCAGTAACTTAATGAGATAAAACAAGATGATTTAATGGGGACACAACATTATTGAACGTGCATTACACTTTGATATTTTTATGTATGTATACATACTTCTACGTTACAACAGCATTCTATAAGCAGCATGTTTATTGTAAGCTTTGAAAAATATTTTAAGTTATTGAAAGAAAATAGGTACTAATTGACTTTATTGATCAAGAGAGACACAAAGAGATTAAAATTTATTTTGAATTGAGGTTTTACATTTGGTTCACTCTGAAGTTGAGTCAAAGGTAAAATGGGGTTTAGATCTAGTCAACAACCTTTGAAGCAAATGCTCTTTTGAGAAAACTTATAGTGAATAATATAATAATAGTGAATAATTATTTTTAAAATGAAATTCTCTGATTCAAAATGGGCAACCTGCTTGCAGCTACTTGTTTTGTTTTAATTTTTTTAGTAAGCTCTTACAAAAATCCTATAATTGCTCTTCACATGTACAGCATTAGCTCTTCGATCGATTCTCTAATTCGCTGTGTTTCCTTTAAATCAATGAAGCATTATAATGGATTTGATGGCTGTTGAAGTAATGTAGTCCTGATGGAGAGTGTGTGGTTTGCATGCAGTGAGCTGCTCCTTTGTGGGCTAAGTGGGAGTGAGTCCAAAGATCACTTGACGGGGCTTAGACCTGAATATAATTCAAATTTACGTAATTAATGCTTCTTCAATATTCCGTTGGGTTTTTTGGAAATATCAGAAAGAAACATTTCACATTTGATTTGGTTTGAAGTGAATCATGGATGATGACATCTGTCACCAAACCCTGCAGTATAATTTTTCCACAACGAGAGCACTTGACCTGTATGAGTAAGGCTGGGCAGCTTGCCTCGGTTATTCTCTTCATATGCTTGGATGCTCTTGATAAATAATAGCTGGTAATTATATCATTTGGCTATTTATAGCATTCTCCCTCATGGGTCATTTCACAGATACAATCAGTGATTCCAGATGATCCCACTTGTCACTTCCATTCAAGAGAATTAACTCTTCTCGCTGCGCTCATTTCATGGAAAAGAGATGCAATCAGATGAGTACATCTGTAAACATTAGTTTCGGTAAATCCTAATGAAAGTCATTTTGTGAAGCTATGCATTACCTACTTGCTACAAATGTTCTGTCAGAGTTGGTAAAGAGTTAAGTGTTATGGCCTGTCAACAAGTGATTTTCTCCCATCTTTACAGCAAATCAGAAGCTATAAGATGCCAAATGCCTTTTCAAGTAAATATTCTGAGCTACAATTTATGCTACGCACAGTTATTCCTTGGTGGAAGAGTCTTTAATAAATTACAAGCACCTCCTCTTTATAACCACCTGTAACAGCAACACTGGAGGGAAACCTGTTAGGTATTATAAATCCCTGAGCCCGGTCTAGCTGGAGCTCCACTGGAAGAGTTTAGATTAAAGCAGGTTAAAGTTTTCAATTTGCTCAGTCAAAGTGCAGAAATAAATCTAACTGAACATCTCTGAAACAAGAATTTTAGACGCCAGATTTGTGAAGCTGTAAAATACACCCCCAAAAGACTTATAGCTGCAGGTATAGTGAAAGGCGGTTCAACAAAACTGCAACAAGGGAGACAGAATACAAAAGCACTTCGTACAATTTCCAAAGACATGAACAAAATGTGTAAATTTTATTTTATAGTTATACCCTACTTTGAGTTGGTCCACCATGTATATAAAAAACAGCAAAATACCTTCATCTCTGTGGTTGTGACATGACAAAAGGTGAGTGGTTAAATATGGAAGTAAATATGTGCATCAGGGTTTGAATTAAAAATGTCTGAAATTGTATGTTTGTTCTTACTTTTTCAGTGTTAAAATGTACTTACTGAAAAAGTAAGAACAAATATACAACATTCAAATTTCAGAGGCATTCTTAATTAAAATCCTGATGGCACATATTTACTTCCATATTAAGGGTTACAAAAACTTTCATTGCAAACCATTATGTCTCAAATGCATTTAATTTCTTCCACATAACACATTAAAAGTATTTTTTAAATAAATTGAACCATATTGCAATTCAAGATTAATTAACTACGAGCTTTGCAGCAAATGGGCATTCCAGTTTATCAGAACCAGTGTAGTGGCCATTAATGTGGCTAATGTCTCTCTTTGGGTTATGCTACATATGAATCATTGTTGATTAGTTCAACCAAATTTATGAACAGGTACAGCAGTGGAAGGTCACTGTCTGTGAGACAGCTGCACAAGCAAGCTGTCTCAAAGAAGCCGTCACATCCAGGATTCATCAGAGGGAAATTAGATTACACACCAGTGTTGTTCAGGGAACGATTGCTGGAGACAGTCCAGAATTAAGATGTTTGGCCCTAATCACCTAATCTGTTTTTTTTTTTGTAAACACATTAAAATACTCAATACTCAAATATATCGAGACAAATGGATCCCTAAGCTAATGACACTAGGGTGCAAAAATAGAATGAGAAACGGATTATACCTTTCATCAACCTGTTATTACAGCAAAGTTGAGTTAATGTTGTGAAAATGACTTTGGTTTTGCATTTAAATCACAATGAGCAACAAGAGAACAATCCTAATGGGTACAAATTACACATATTATTCCTTAGAGGGCCTCAAAGCCATTAATTACTTGAAGAGTAGCTTTTGAGGTTGTGTAATGTTAAATTTGTTTACCAAGGTCATAATGGGACTGTATTTTATGCTGCTGGCTGGGTAATCATAAGTAACACTAGATTGGCCTGCTTATTGTTAGTGTATATGTCTATATGCCTAGGCTATTCAGTCTCCCTTTCAAACCATTATGCTAAAACTATTCAACACCTTATATAACTAATCATTATACAGGAAAAAAATGAATGTGTCTAATATCCTCTGTGGCCACTGCAAGAAGAAAAGGGCTGTTTGTCCAGTTTCAAGACTAATGCCAAGATCTTTGGCCAAATGCTCAGGGAACCAAATGACTATAAACTGCACGGAGTCAGGAGGTGATAAATTGCTTCCCCTCCTTATTTGACTTGCATTAAGGTTTCAAAAGAGAATTACCATTCAAATTCAGCTTGCTATGATTGTAAAAACCAATAAAAATGATCTAACACTCTGAGCTCTGTGAGTCAGGATAACAAGTCAACACAATTTAAAACTTCTCTGAATTTGGTGTTGAGTCTAAAAGAGAGTCAAATAAACTAGGAGATCAAGTTCAAAAGAATACAGACAGAAAGAATACAGACAACAGATGTCAAAACTGTAGCTATAGTTACTTTAAGGTAAAAATAACCCTAAATTTGAATTTGTTAATGAATAGAAATGTTGAAAGAATTCTTTATAATTACCACATTGCAATGTTTTCTAAGAGCCAATACATACTGCTATTGACAATTAGTTCTGCTGTTTGTCTCATTCTATAAATTCTTCTCAAGAAAGAAAACTGATGGAGGTCCACTGTTTTTTTTCCAGATATTTTTGCTGAATTCTTTAGATGTTTTCATAATGTCACATAAAAAAGCAGAATGTTTGAGGTGTTTCCTTATAAGACTTCCACTCTACACAGGAAAAGTTAAGTCTCTCTACAACCCTGAGAATGAACTGTTACCTATTTTATACAGGCTCACCTGTAAACTATATACTTGAGGGATGTGAGAAATAGGCTACACATGACCCAATCAGTCAAGCTTGCACTTCAGCTGAAGTCCAAATCAAATTCTGCTTTCATAAAGTTACAATGCCAAAACAATGAAACCTGACAAAGAGACTATGACAAAGTCAGGAAGCTTGATGCTACGTGTCAAAAAGGATGTTAAAAAGTAACAAGATGGAGACACCAAGTGAAGACAGAAGAAAAGACCGAAACATTTTAGAGGCGGCTGGCAGCTCTGACATTAACAAGGCAAGCTGTCACTTTGTACAGGTTGCAGAGGCTGCTCTGATGTTGATGTTTTAGTTTTTCTTTTGTTGTCGCTGAGAAGACAAATGAGTTATTTTCTTCTCTTTCAGCTCACTTGATTTAAAAAGACTTAACTCTTTCAAATTATATACAAGCTCAGATGCAGTTTGAGATGAAAATAATCTAATAATAAAAGAGTTTTTTGTTTCTTCTGTTAAAAAAAAAAAACACACACAAACAAGATAAATAAAATTTTCTTAAACTGGGATAGTTTTAACTACAAGACCTGGTTTAACAGTGCTGCTGTCACATTTAAACCATGAGAAGTGAGCGTCTTCAAATGCCTTGAATGCCTTGGCCTTGAATTCCCTGATGTCTTCTGAGCTATAAAAACTAAGAAGCCTAATGCAAGCACACATGATCATTCTCTATGCTGAAAATCTCAGCTCTTGCTTTGACTACATTAACAAACCCTAAATCTTTTCAAGTAGGCTTGGAGTTTTCCCTCACTTTGCAACTTTCCCTCTGTTGCTCTCTTGTCTAAGCAGATTTGCTACGGGTTGACAATGCTATTCTTGCCCAGCTTTGATCAGAGGGTTACACAGAGAGACAGAAGGCAGAAGTCTGCTCCCGACAACAGGCTGAGTCAGCCTGAGCGACCCAGAGGAGCGGAGGATGAAAGTAGGACTTCTCCCCTGAGAGGAGCTTTAAGCAGCTGAGCAAAACACAATGACACCGTGTCACTAACACACAGAGAAACACTGGCACACTGACGGAGAAACAGGCAAACCTGCAGTTATTTAAAAAAATACTGAAACTGTTTTAATCAACATCTTTAGGAAGTAACAGAAATAAAGTAAGGGATGCTTCTGTACTAAAACCTTTGTATAATAATAATAATAATAATAATAATAATAATAATAATAACTATAAAGAAAGCACTTAATTTCTTTGCGAAAGAGCAGATTTGTTTCAAATGACTATAAAATATTCTTATAGACTGATGAGCTGTGATAAGCTGCAGTCACACTCCATATAAAGAGAACATTGATGAAGACATATCCAGTTGTCAATCATAAAACACCCAAATCAGTGGATAACATGTATATAAATTCAGAATAAAGATAAAAACAATAAACATCAAAATAAATCAATAATAATCAATATAGCTACACAGATGTTTATTAACAAATTGGTGCACAGCCATTTATTTTATATTGACTAAAAACAGCACCTTAAAACCTTTCACAGGTTAGGACATTGAAATGTCATTTTTCAAATCTAAAGTTTTGAATTTGTTCATATTAATGTCAAAATAAATTCAAGCATATTGACAAGGCTCACGCTGAACTTACAGAAAGTTTTTGTGTGACATAAACAAGTGAGTGTGGTGCTACTTTATCACATACAAACCAGTAGCTGTGTGCAGAATCAGATTCAGCTACCATTTTCCATCTTTTAATATGTTCCCAGGGCAATATGTTTTTTTCCAAAAATTATATTCACAAATCCTTAACATTCATTAAAAAAAATAAAGAAAAAACAACAAATTTCAGCTTTTTGTCATGTCACACTATCATTTTCTGTTAATTCAAAATGTTAACTGTAAAACAACTTTTTGCATAGAAAGAAGTCCAGGTAAACAACCTGTTAGCCATTAAGGCAAATAACAAAACAAGAGAATTAAGGGAGACTACTGGGCTTCTCAGCTCATTAAGCAAATTAAGGACATTAAGTAAAAGTGCCTTCAAGTTGATCTCAGCACATCTAAAAACACTTAGTGTTTGGATAGAGGGAAATGAGACAGGACTGGGCGACATAAGTCTCTGCTTTATGAAGCACCACATCGATATATGCTCATCATCATTTTGGTCTTTTTGGATCCAGGAGTATTGCTATTTTCACAAGGAGGAAGAATGTAAAACAATGCAGATGCATAATTTAACTAATCTATCATTTTACCATCACATTTTTAAAAATGACAAAGCCTAAATAACACTATAATCACATGCTTAAAAAGCTTAATGAAAGTCTATTGAAGATATTGTGGAGCCACACGTTTTTGCACAGCAGGACACTAAGATTTAAGGCCTGCAGTCTGTCGTCCAGCATCGCCCACTGCTACAGTCAGAGACATAAGATTGCCCACTATTAACTTCTAACCATATAAGGCCGTCTCTCAAAATTATGAATACATGAAAACGAAGCTGAATAATTGAAGGTTTTCAATATAACATGAAGCCTATGATGAAGTGGGTGCTAAGAGTCAAGTGCCAGTAAAGTGGAGACTGGTCACAAAATGATTGTAAAGTTTCTTCACTGCAATGAAAAAATGACTCAAGTCATTAGGAAAAACCTTAGCATGAATACAGTGTAAAAAAACTTTAAATGTGCAATTACATACAAAATATGCTTTTTCAGAAACAATATAATTGTCATATATAAATCTCTGTCGTCGTTTCTTCCACCGCTTTTTAAAAGGAGTTTTGCCTCGAGTCTATTTTCTGTCAGTCATAATATTGTATTTGAGGTGCTCTGTTGCACTTTTTGTGAACAGAAAATCTCTGTTCACAAGACATCCATTCAGGTGAGGTAGGCAAGATTCTTTTTAAGTTAAATTTGGATCTTTTAAGTTAAGATCCAAATTATATAAATTGATTTTCTTGAGTTATATATATATATATATATATATATATATATATATATATATATAAGCTGACAAAGACAGACAGCAAAAGGCATTTTTACATGCTACAACTACAAAATTGAATAGATTTCCTAGTTTATAGTTTGAACTTTGAATAGTCCATTTAGCAAATAAATATAGCTTAATCCAAAGTATTAAATTGTAGCTCTGGCTGTATGATTCAGGCAGTATAATATAAGCAACTTTATGAGGACATCGTGATGCTATCTTTCCAAGATAAAGAGATTTTTCTAAGCACTTTAGTCTTTTTAAATGGGACACCTTTAACCAATTCATATAATAGAGGAACTGCTGTTATCCTATTTCTGCTGGAATTGACTCCACCGCAACAAACAGCAAGCAGCTGTAAAATCCATCTTGCATTGTTTGTGTGCACATACAGTAATCGCCCCATCTGTTTTGTCACAGTGCTCCCTACATTCAAAATAAATTGGAAAATCCACAGAGAACGGCGGCCTGAGCACTGCAGGTCTCTTTTACCTGCAAGACGTATGCACAGCAACACTGCACTGGCTGCTGCCTACATGTCTACTCAGACTGGAGCTGTAGCGCCAGTCCATGTTTCATGCAGTGCAGCAACACAGTACTGGAATCATTGCAAAGACTAGTGTATATCATGGCTTAATCCACTTTTACTGAACCTGATAGTGTGGAAAAATTCTTAAGTTGCTTTAAAGCACACTTCCAAACCTAGAATGAGTCACTCTTCAAATGCCGGCACATATTCTTATTATAAATAATTGCTATTTGACTTTATATCACTGCATTATTTACAGACAGTTTCTCTCATCACCATCTGGTGTGCTGGTGCCATGACATTTAACTAGCAGCGATGTGGTAGGCAGGCGGCCATTTCATTTGAAGCCAGAACATGCCCTGGGGACAGACAGAGAGATGAATGAAAACAAGCAGCCGAATGTTTCATCTCCCTCAAGGCTTTCATTGTATTTCCACAACACAGAGACGTACGCATGAAGCATTGGAACATCGGCACGTGCAATCTCACACCAAGATTTGCAAGCAAGAACAGATCATTTAACAGTCAGTGTAAAGGCTTTGGTGTTCGATACGGAACATTATGATATATTTACAGGCCTACAAAGTGGGCTTTCTAATTTTTGTTGGAGCAAGTCAATATGCAATCAGTGAGGTTTTGTTTTTGGTAGTCTATTTATTTGGATAAGACTGACTGATTTTGAACATAAACAGATAAAAGGTCTACATCTTTTGGTTCAGAATCAGATAGTACAGAAAACAAGCCATTTATAGGCTGGACTTTTTTATTAGATAGGTATGAAAAAATATGCTGGCACTCATAATGCTTGTTTATATTCTGGTTTCTACAGCTGCATCGATCAATATTTCTTTATTGTGTGTATTGGTCGGTGCATCAATTATGTGAACGTTATGGACAATATACATGAAATGCACAGAAAACTGCACAGAAAGGCCAATCAGAGTTGTATTTTGTTCTTCTAATTTCTATAAAGTTCTGCTTGCAATAATGGTTGATGCTCTTGACCTGAGAAATGCTGCAGTATCTATGTATTTATTTAGCAAAGAAACCCTTTCCAACACTATTACTGATACTAACAATACATTTTATTTAAAACAATCCTTTCAGGACACACAAGGTCACCTAAATAAAATAAAAGCAACATATTTAAAAGACAAAACATTAAATAAAACTTAGAGAGTAAAATGATGGGACGTGTTGAACAATCAACGTGAAAATACTTGTTTGAACAGTTGGGGTTTTCAGTCAGGATAAAAAAAACTGCCAGAGAGTCCCCGGAGTGATTGGGGAAATCAAGTCGTTGTTGAAGCCTATGAAGAAATCATGTGTTAAACCAGGCGAACTTCATTTGATTAGTGCATTTGTGCATCACAGATTGCACATTTACTGAATGGAAAAGGTTTATATTCACAAAGCCACATTCACTTAGAGTGATCTTGTAGCTCTGATTATGTTTTAATGTTCTTTTACCCTAAAAGAAAAGGAACTACAACTGATTAATACTTTTTAACCCCTTAGGGAAATAATCATGTATCTAATGAAAAGCATCAAGTTGTTGTATGACGTAAGACATCCAATCCAAACTTCACTTCAGAACAGTGAAATTGTTCAGGCTAACAAATAAAGTTCCTGGAGCTACATAAAGGATTATAAAAAGTTGTGTCTTGCATTTCATTAAAATCACTCAACTAATGCCATAGTACAGAAATCATTAAATCATTAATTTATTTTTTTTGCCTTGTTCCAGGCAAAAAAATGCCTGGAACATTTAAGCTTTCTTCTGTCAGAAAGCTTATCTGACAGAAGCTTTCAATGGCTTATTTTCTAACTTCCTGTGCCTGCAAGCTGTGCCGTGATGCTAAAACTAATGGTTAAAAGTAATCTTCAACAAATGTTTTGTCTTTAAGGTTTATAAGTTTTTTCTCAGTTAACTGTGTTTATCTTTTGGCAACCACAATAGCAGCAGCAGAAGCAGCTATAGGGCTCCTCTTAACATGTTAATGAGAACAAAATTACCAAACTTCTAAATCACACCACAAGAGCCAGGCTGATTTTTAGAAGACTAAGAGACAGATTACTTGCAATGGCAGCCTGCATAGACTTTTATGAAGTAAAATAAAATTGCCCCTATATTTTGTTTGAAGGACTGAGTTGCAACCTATAGCTAAAATAAAACAATCTGCAAATTTTATTTTCAAACTTCCTAAAACAGAGCAATGTTATTTAAGGAAAGTGACTGAATATATAGTTAAATTGTTTGGACTGAGCCTTTGATGCCTTATATTTTAAGCCTCTCTCTCCAAAAATGATTAACAGCTTCAGTAATGGTAATGCTATGGTTTTCTAACTCTGCCTCACTAAGAAGACAGTGACAGAGTACAAAAACGAATAGATCTGAGGGTAGAAAATATATTTTTTAATCTCCATCTGATTTATATCTTTCCCTCAGAGCGACATTTATCACCATTAGTGTTCAATAACCTGAGTTAATGCTCGTTAGACAGCAGCATGCCAGCAGGCATCTGGGGCTTGTAGCCAGAATTTCTTATTTCACTAATAGACGCTGAATAAATGTGCAGCAGATGATTGTAGAAGAGGGGAGGAAAGATGTCATTCTGTGCTTCCTAAGAATACTCAGATTCAATGGGAGACTGAAAAACCCTTTAAAATAATGATGTGCAACAATCTCAGTAGGTTCACACATCAGGTTTTGAAGTTTCCAAACACTTTGGAGACATTCTTAAAGTTGTGAACTAGTGATATTTTCTCTTCCACTAACAATTCTGCATCAATAATACCACTGCAGGATTTTCAAATAGATGAACTTTTAAAACAATAAAATAATTAATAAAAAATAATAATAAAATCTTGCGACGTTTTCTTTTCGTGTATTTGGGTCAATATTGCCAATCAAGTCAGCAACAATCAACACAAGATTGTTGATTCTGGCTATTTCCAAAATTTGAGGAGATAATTGGCATTAGAAAGCAGATTATTTTTTAAATTTTTTTAAAAGCAATTTCATCTCTTGCGCCAGACTTTTCCTTTAGGGAATACTACTCAGTTTTAGAAGAAAATAATGAGAATCAGACAAAGCTGAGCAAGGACTTCAACTTAACTTCTTTGAGGTAGAGTTTGACAATTTAGAACACATGATGAATACTGAGGACAATGGTTGAATCTAAAATTATAATTACTACAGACTGAATGTTTCCACTTGATTAATTTCTATTCTATCTTAAGTGGGGGCTAACGTATAGGACTGGCCTCATCAGTAATTAGCCATCAGTCCTGCCAGGATGCATCGTTGGAACATCATTTTCAGTTCCAGCTTCTTATTTAAATGCACTGAAAAAAACCATATAACAAAGTTGTTGCAGGTTGCTTTCAGTTAAATTGGATGTTTTTTTTCCCAGAACATAGAATGGGCATAATAAGCATAACTCTGACCAAATAACATCTGTCCTATTTGATGTAAATGGAGGCAGGAGCTTACATTCATTTTTAAAATGTTAAATTAATAGAATAAATGATTGTGGCCTGTTGCTGCGTAATGTCTAAATAAATTTTAAATACGTTATACAGAAAAGTAAGGATAATGCTTACAATTTAGAAAACTTTTAATACAGACAATATTATTAATGGACTCAACAAAAAAGGTTGGAGAAAAACTGACTTTTTCTTTACAATGAGGTAAAAGAGACATAATTACCTGGAGCTACTGTAACTGATACTTATATCACAATTATATAACAGCACAGTCAGTAGAGGTGTCCCATTGAGAGGAAGGCTTGCAGGAAACATAATAAATTTCACATTTCATAGCTGTGTTGTGAACATCTCTATGTCTCCTCCCCCAAAGGATGAATTGAAAGCAGTAACTATCTGGAAAACCAGGCAATTTGACAATTTGCTTACATGTTTTGTGATGTGACCAGGTTCCAGATATGCAGCAGAAAATGGATAGATAGTAAAATCAACTCTGAATGTTTCACACAACAGAATCTTTAGGATATACGGTTATGATCAGCCAATTGTGCTCACAGGCTTCTCACCTTTTAGGAGGTAATTTGCTGTACCTCAGATGAACAACACAGTTCTGAAGGTTTAAATGAGCAACACTAATTGACTAGGGTTAAAGGAGATGAGCTAAGATGGACATTTTGCTGTCATGATAGACATGTTTGAGTACACATTCACATTTGCCCTACAGTAGAAAACCTGAGGTTTTGTGGATAGATGGGATCCTAGTGGAAAACAAAGCCCGGATTCCTGTGTGTTGTATCCATAAAAAAGTGCATAAGACTTTCTGTAGCTCCACCGCCTCACCATAAAAAGGGTAGGAGACAGTGTATCAGATTGCTGACAGTTACTCATCCTCCCCTGTGTAACTGCCAAACAAATTCTTCTTCCCGGCAGTCTGTGCTCAGACTTTTGTTTTGCTCTTTGCTCACATCTGAACTTGAAAAGCATCTTGCCTGCTTCAGGGATCACTCAAAGCATAAAGGAACATCACATTTCTCTACAGTCTAGTACCAAAAAGCCTCTTCTTCCATTAGAGCCCGTTGGTCCCCTGAAAGAGCAATTTTTGTGTACAATGTCAAATACAGCAGCTGAAAATTGCCTCTCTTCAAGCTGTAAGATACACTTACTTCGCAAACAGAAACTGCAGATATATAGGCTGGAACAACTTGAACCTTTTTGACAGCAGACAGTGCATGGAACGAACATAACATGGGGGATGGTGGCTTAGAAAGGCAACAATTTTAAAAGCTCCAACTGATACTTAATGTTTACAAGTGTTGAACATGCTTTGTTTTCAAAAGATGGTGAAGTGTTTCTGTTCAGCCTGTGTTCCAATGTAATAGCTGTTTTTATTCTCATTATTTTGCTGTAGGGAGGTTGCAATTACTACTTTTTATTGAATATGGTTGGCATTTTTCGCTTTAAACCTTCAGAGGGCATTCAGTCTGACTGCACATGCATCTCCTTAAATCCCCCCAGCATGAAGCTGACATTTCTTGTTTCCTGCCTGGTCCAATCATTTTGTCAATACAAACAGAAAAATCCAAAGCTTAGACTGTGTGGACACAAATGATCAACCAGCTGTGTTACAGTTTTCCAATGGGATGTTAGTCTTTCCAAATATTATCGTGCAACCTCGTTGAGAGCTTTTGTGGTCAGGGCTCAGCCAAAGCATAAAAAGTAAAGCTGTATTTTATGGATTCACGTATTTTTCAGTTACCTTCAATCAGAGAAGTGTATGTTTTGGATTAGAACTGCTGTAAATTCATTTATTATTTGAATGCTCCATTTGTCTCTCAATCTAGGTTTTTGATTTTCAACATTTCAGTTTCGGATCTTATACTTACTTGCTATTTTAGGTTGTTGAACTTTTGGAAACATTTAATACTACTGTGATTACCAGTGTGTTTATGCATTCAGCTTACAAGTTATATTTGTCCTTATTCTTTTGTGTGGATGTTGGAGTGAGGAAGACTGCAAGTTGACTATTTGTTATATCTTTAAGTTTTGTTATGTTAACATTGGAAGTACCACCGATATAAATAGATCACTCAGACCACTATTTGCTATTTTCTAAAGAGGCTTCCCAAAGTATTCACACCCCTTGATTTTTCTTTTGCATTTTTAGTTATCTATAAGCTTGGTTTGGGCCCACTAAACCAAGAACGAGGAGGCGACCTCCCCCTCCTGCTTCTCCTTAAGATTGCTCTCACTTATGGCTAGTTCACATGGCAAGATTTTTATGCCAATTTTTGTCAATCTTATTCCTGCCATGTGTGGTGTGTTAAGAATGGTGTGGTCCAATCCAAAGGACGTCTGCACCCCGCCCTCCTGAAATCAGGGATATTCAACATGTTGGATTGTGTTGGCCCTATATTGCAGCATGTGTAGTGTTGCCCTATTTTTTTCCCCCTATTAAGTATAGTGTGCAAACAATAATGTTAATGATATGATATAATAATTCTATGTTGTTAGGAAACTATTATTGTGTTTCAGTCCCACCTGGACTCAGCTGGCAGCTTTCTGTGAAGAGTTGTCATGCTTGCTCCTGCAACACTAAAACTCAGTATTTGGAGTGGTAGAGCATTTTAGGAGTAGTCATATTTAATATATAAGTGAGAATTCAATATTGCCTTGGAAGTGGGTCAGCTCACTGAACAATAATTCTTGAGTTTAATCAAATTCAGAAGATACATCTCCAGGCAGGAACTCATAGAGTAGAGGTTAACCAAATTGCTTGAAAGGCACACAACTGCAGGAAATATATTAAGAGGTACAGCATAATGTAAAGTCTGGAGGAAAGAGAGGTCAGATTAAAAGTATTAGCTTTCTACAGATTCTTCTTACCTGAAGAGTGATACATGTAGTTGCCTGGGACTGATGAATGTTCACATTCAGCTTACAAGTTATATTTCTCCTTCAGCATGCAATGCAGTCCAGCAAGAAAATGTTCAAATGCATGGAGAGACTGAAATCTGAACCAATCTTGCTGGGTCACATTCAGTCTCCATACTCTAAATCTTTCGATCTAATTGTGTCTCTTTCTCCAGAAAACACAACCAGAATTCTGCTTACAGTATTAGATGTGATATCTGGAGTACAATTTGATTGAAAACATAACAGCAAGTGTTCAAGTAATGAGAGAAAAGGGTTTGAGTCAACCAAAAAATATTCGGAGTCAAATAAGAACATTTAAAAAGAAAAGCAAATTACAAACCTGTATATTGTCAAAAGATGATCTGTTGGTGACATCGTACAGCAAGAGCAGAGCTGAAAAACACAAAAACGGATTAGGTTGAAAACACTTTGATAGACAAACTTCTTACCGAATGTTTTCTTTTTTTGCATTACCAATAAGTTCTGGTTAAGCTCACTTTATTATTTAGCAGCTCAGGAGACAGGAAAATTAAGCGGATCATAAACCATATAATAATACTCATTTGGGAGAGCTGCTATTTGTTGTCATTCCATAGTTTGGAACCAGATCAGGGAAAATAAAAGGTTGTTTGTTGCATTACTGTGGTAAGTCCTGTGCATCTCTGCTGTCTTAAAATCTTGCCATGCTAGAATGTCTAAATGATAAATAATTTGAGGAAAACAAAAAAAAACATTTTGCATTTGTTTTACAATTTGAGGAGCGAGGCTACATTAATTTAAAACAACAAATATAATATAATATACAAAATGCTGAGAACAAACCAAGGTAAGTAAAATGCTTTATGTCTGTTTTTGAACATATGTCTCCTGTTTGCAGCAAAAATAATCTAATACAATTGGAATATTTACATTAATAATAAATTAAGTTATTTTCCACCAAACCTTTGGTGGGAGAGAAAATTAATTTGAATAATAAAATTCAACCATAATAAAAAGTCATCCAGCTGCTTTGGTTTATCATTTGCACAATATGCTGGAGTTTAGTAATAATTTGAAAATGACTTCTTACAGGCTTATCACAGATATCTGAGAACCACCACTAAGAATTTGCAAAATTATACAGATAAAACCTGTAAGATGTGTCCAAATATCCAGTCACACAGACAAACACTGAGCAGCATGTGATAACTGATTACAGAACATCAAAGAGTCCCTGAATCCTGAATGTGCCGTCCTTCCCTTTTTGAACAGAGTTATAAAACCTCAGTACTTGATAAACACTGCAGAGTGGAAGTAAATACTCACATCTAAACCAACATGTCTTATAAAAATAACTGGCATAAATTTTTGTTTTGATGGCAAGGGAGCAACCTTCGAAAGTTCAATCAAAACACTTACCTACTTTCATGCCCATATAAACCTCTATAAATGTGTAATAATTTAATCATGTTTTGTTTAGAGTGTCACAACACAAATCTTAACTTTAGCAATTAGTCAGAAGTCCAATTTAAATCTAGTTAAACAGAGTCAATGCATACCAATTATATATGGCCTTGCTTGAAGGTAAATAAATTAAGTTAGAATATATGAATTAGTATTTCGAAAATGACAGATTGTAGAAACTAATAGGCTGCCTTGGATATTAGTTTTCAGTCTGAGCACATATTAATTGACAAGGAAGAAAGTTATCTTCGTGACTTGTATTAAAAAAAAAATCAAGAAGAACCAAACACCCGAAAGTCAGCTCAAACTTGTGAAACTCAAATTATTGTACTTTGTATCAGAATCAATATATCCCAACTTGAGAGATATTTATCAAATGGTAAATACACAAAAACCTTACTGCAGCATAAAAGTTAACCATGGTTTCACACACAATTAATAATCACAAGATGTATTTTTTTCCCAGAAACTGTAAATCAGCAAAGGGGTATGAATTTCTCACCGTGAGCATCCCGATAGTAGGCATGTGTGACACTGCGGAAACGCTCCTGTCCAGCTGTATCCCAGATCTGGAGACAAGATGAGAAATAGAAATTAAAGTAAAAAAGATCTTAGTTTTTGCTATGAGTTGATGTTAAAACAATTACATGATTTACTTTGATGATCCTGTGTGAGCATGAAATTCCTACCTTACTGTTTTTACTAAAAAGTTAACATGATTTTCAACAAGTCATATCAAAACAGAAAGTGCTAGAGTCACCCTACAACTTCAGCAATTGCTCGTAGTAAAATCAGTTGTATTAATCACTTTATTTTATTAAGACTGTAGATATATGTATGTCTTCAGATGATAAAATCAAGTTAAAAAGCTATCTATGCTGTAGGTAATAAGTTGTCACATTATAGACGTTTGTCTGAGTTCACTCAAGCTGAAGAAATTACGCCAAAACATATTTTGCTGTAAAGAAAAATGGATAGGGATGATTGGCTTGATATTTGCAAATATTGATATATATGACACAAAAAGTGCAAAATAATTGGGACATCTCTAATAAATTATGATCAGTGTGTCAACAGTAAAGCTACTTTAAATTCAAGTTTTAGTCACTGTTTTGTTTACACTAAAATTATGTTCGGTCTTCAAAGCTTTGTTTTGATCTGTGCCTCCTGAGAAAAATACCAGTCGCAGTAATTGCTTATTTATTATATATTTATATTAGTTTTTATTAAAAGGCCACTGTTTGATAATTTTCTGAGTTGCAGCAGGGCCGTCTCTCTGGTTTGAGTCAAATTTATGTTTTGATTTTTTTTTTTTTTTTACTTTTGCCACAAGTTAAACTCATTAATGGAGAACCTTTAAATCAAAATGTTTGCCAATATTTTCCCATCCATAAAATATGTTGACAAAACCACAAAAATAAAATTACCAAATTAAATATGCTTCCAAAACAGCTCAAGCCACTAAAGATTTCTGCACACTCAAAGAACACTGCTATACCTTTTTATTTTACTCTGTAATTTACCTCCTTTATATTAAATCGATAAAATTCAATTTAATATGTGGCCAGCTACAATAATAAATGTAGGCCACATAGAACCTAGTAAAGTCTGATATCTCTCAAACATTTTTAATTGGCTGTGTTGTACACCAATATGGATCATAACATTAAACAGCTACATATCTGTTTGATGCAAACCAGACTCTGCTCACAATTTGGGTCCAATTATGTTTTAACCTTTTTTATATTGCAAGAGCTATGCTGTCTTGATCTTTGGATGCTTTTATTTACATATCTTTTTATTTTCTCTAAACTTACATTTTGATGGTGAATCACTTACCTGCAGCTTCACCTTGACTCCATCAATGGTCAGCACTTTGTTCTGAGAATGAAAGCAAAAAGAAAAAAAGAAAAATGTTTCAGAACAAGCAAGATGTCAATGTTTATTTTTGTTTGTGGCTAAAAGTTTTGTCCCGTCATGCTCTCATGCACCGCCTACGTATAGTGTTAGGAAATTCCCATCAATTCTGCATTTCTCCACCTCACTTGGACTCCTTCAGAAGAAGTCTACCCTATTATAATTCTGCTGGTGGATTAAGCCCCTCTGCTCTCCTCACCACTCTCTTTCTAGTCTCTGAAGTTTACTGAAATCTCAGTGACTTGCAAAAGTATGGAAACCACTTCAACTGTTTCACTTTGCAACAACTATTTCCAGTGTAATTTGTCAGAATTTAATAAGATAAAAAAAGACAAAGAAGTGCATAAAACTGTCATCAGGGTTGTTTTTGCTGCAAAAGGGGGAGGAGTTAGGTAGAAGTGTTGTAATGGAATGCTTTGTATGGTATGTATGGACTTTATAACAGAAAGTTATAAACTAACCAAAATGAAACATAAGTGCTGAATAGAGGAATCCCAAGAAGTGAACCCTGAGGGAACCATAATTAACTCTGTTAGAGGTACAGCAGATGTCTAAATTACAATTTGAGATCAATAATTAATTTTCTTTACAATATATTAAATATTCACTTCACTATGCTTTATTCATTTTCTACATACTCATATTTCTCAAAGAATAAGATGTCAATTATTCTTCCATCCAGCATACTAACCCAAATCATATTGGTTGATACCAAGTAAGAACTGAGAAGTTTTCCACTACAATCATCCTACTTCCTATACAATATTCCTAAGTGGTTCTGGCAGTCACCCCCTAATACTCAAAGGTATTTACTGCTGATGAAACTTAGACCTGGATAGTCTTTGTTGACGTGTGGAGCTCATACTTCTTCGAGAGACCCAAAGGTGAACCCATACATATTCATAGAAGAATTTGAGCTGCAAGCTAGACTAGAAGTGGAGTCTGAAAGGAATCTCACAAGACAAGCTCCTTGTTGTTGTTGCTAAAAACAACCCAAAATGTGCTCAGAGGCTTCATGAATATTTAGTGACCCAGAAAGGAATGTGGTGATCACAGCACAGTGAGGACTTTGGGGGTTTAGCTCAGCTTGATTGCTTTAGTAATAATGCTGAATTTGTTAAGAGAAAAATGTTCAGGTTAGACCTACTGGGGCCAGAAATGCAGGACTGAAGATGATGAAATGGTGCTTCTTATCATCTAATATAAGCCAGATTACTGTGATATGAAGCACTGTTCAGAAAGACAGCAAATCCCACTTTAACAAGAACTACCTCCACTTTGCCTACACATCTCTCTCAGCAAAGTGTTCACAGAAAGCTCCACTTTCAGGTAAGTTTCACTCCCCGAACTGCTGCAAACACCCTCTAAGACAGGAACATCTTCAAATACAAAATCCTCCACTTAGGAGCAACACACTTGGTGTTAGCCACTTAATGCTTCTTGTCTTCCCCCCCAATGTACACGACTGAGAATATACCCTCAGAATAGATTCACTCAAACAGCACTTCATGCGGATCATAAATTACAGATGTTAGAGAAGCTTTCAGAGGAGCCCGTCAAAAGTGTGAGCCTATGAAACATTAATGGCTGCAGCATGATGCAACTAACAGGAACATGATGTCCACAGAAAGCCTCGATATGTGACAAATTACTAGTGCTGATGAGAATCGTACAGAAAAGTCCATCCAAGGCTGTTCCACGATGTCTTTGCTAGTGACTGACGCTACCTGCACTCTACACACAAGTCATAAATCAACTCACCAGGGCAATAAACTGGAGAACAGATGTGGGATGGAAGTAGTGTGAGACAGGGTGGTAAACCCAGTCCCCAGCTGCCATATCTAACGCACACTGACATACTGTGCAAACACACTGCACCGAAGTAGTCAGTCACATAACAGTCCTGTCTGTGTCAGAGAAACACATTTTACCAGCTGGGGCTTAGAAATTGTGGTTCAACTTTAAATAATACAGTTTAACATCCATAAAAATAAATATTTTAATAAGATCATATTTTGACTGAGCCAGATTGTGTTTTATGGTGCCATGCAAGAAATCTTCTGCTTGTCAAAGATTTTGAGAAGCAAATATATTTTTTTTCCCTACTTCCCAACTCTGCATTGAAATGGACATGAGCACATTTGCAAAAATATGCAGTGAAAATTTTGTAAATTTTTATTGACAAAATTATTTGCTAATTCCTTCAAAATTAGGAACAAAAACACAGGCAGTGTGTTTCTTGACTTTATAACAGCAAAATACATCTACAACTATCATTGCGTCTATTAAACATTTGGGTTTAACACTCAGTGAACTATTGAACTAACTTAAAAATATATAATTACCAATAAATATTCAAATCACCCTAAAATGACACATTCTTTTGTATAAAACCAAGCAAGTGCTAAGTTAAGATGTTAGTCACACATTTTGTAGGAAAATGAATCACTTAGTTATGGTATGAGAATAACTAATACATTTTCTTTTTTCACTTTCCAGTACATTCAGAGCAAAGCTGACTTAGTCTCTTCAAACTACAAGATTAAATACTTTACAAATATTTGAGTTGTAAAGTACCAGACATGTTTAAAGATCATAATAAATCACACTACATCACATTTACATATAATATAACCTACATTTCTCAAGGAATTCATCTTTTGATGCTGAACTTGAGTGAAAAAAAAAAAAAAAAAAAATTCCAGGAAAAATTATTTGACCAAAATCCTGGAAATTCATTGGAGAGCAGAGCTTAATGTAGCCAAAAAGAACAAATAAGGTTTCATCTGAGAACTTGAACATCCTCTGCAGAGCTCTGAGGTAAAGTTTTTCTTCATTTATGACTGAAGCCCTGCTTTTCCAAACCACAGCAATACCTGCAGTCAGTGTAATAGAGGCAGCTTTCACTTTTATTGATTTTCTCACTTGGGTGGCCAGGTGAGGCTGAAGCCAGACTAATTGAAAGAGTGAAGAGCCTTTGGGTCGTTTTAGAATTGAAACTGCAGTGCTGCAAAAAATAACCTCTTCTCCTCATTCAATTGCAGAGGATGGCAGCAAGATAATAATAATAATAATAATAATAATAATAATAATAATAATAATAATAATAATAATAAAACACATAATGACATTAGAAACAGAGGTTTTTTGCATTAATGCATGGCTGTGTAATATGTTAGGTTTTCATCCCCTACCCCTGTCCAAAAAAAAAGAGATGATTTGAATTTAACTCAAATATTATATTTCAATATTTTACAAGGTGAGCTAAATTGACTGGATGACTACTTTCTTACCATCCTTGCATTTTCATATTTCAGGAAAGCCTCTGGTTTGGGTTTGATCCTCCACCTGTAACCTGCAGCAAAATGCTCACACCAACGCAGAGACTCACTGTGATCAAGGCAATCCCTGAGGCAGGTCAGACTCAAGCAGTTTTGGGGAATCTATCATGCAGTCATTACTCATCTGAATGCAGTGAGAGCCAGCCTGGACTCTTTCAATGTTTGTCTTTATGACATTTCACAAGGAGTGCTGATAAAAATGGAAATGGCATTATGGCTCTAAGTATGTGTTTGTGCTGCGGCCAAGTGTGATGGTGAATAATCGTATGAGGCGGAGGGACCATGCTGTGAAATATAGCTGGTTGTTGAAACTCCAACTCTCAAATGCGCTTGCTATTCTGGATAATGAGTGTAAAGAAAACACAAACTAGGGATTGTTACAGGCGTCAAGATTTATCTATTTGTCTCACTCAACGTACCCTGCTTCCACAAATGGCGGCTCATGAATAGCTAAACTCAAACCATGTTGACAAGCTCCTAAAAACTAAACCTCTTGCACATCTGCATAGTAGAGTAACAGAACTAAAAGCATCATGATATCTTTAAGTAATCACAATTCTTGCATTGTTATTGAAAACTTTTTTCCAATATCACTTTATTTCCCCCCAATATTCAACAATAAAGTATTTAATTCCATCATTAAATATTCACAGCGCTCCTCGGCGCTCACCTCTCTAGATTCCAGTGACATTAGAGCAGCAGGTGGTAAAGCTGCTCATCATTAATAACAGACACCTCTATTGGTAATGCAAACACCCATCTGGTGCCTTCAATTTAGTGAAGGCGGAGACTCATAAAAGCATTGCAAGATAGTTCTTCATAAAGGAACCACTTCTCTTTTGCAGTGGGAAATGGCAGTATATTTTAGCTTAACTCATTGTTCAATAAATTAAGCAACATTTTAAGAGGCAGTGCAACTTAGTATGATTATGCTAATTTTTTTTATTCGCACCCACTCAGGAAAGCAGGCAGCAGAGTGGGTAACAGAGAGACCAGTCACCCATCTCTTCATTAAGCACAACAGAAAAAAGTGCAAGATCAGTGAGGCTATGACTGGATGGGCAGTGACATTAACAATGACATAAGATTTCAAAGAAAAATGTTCAAAAGTCAAAATAAAAAGTGAGTTTCATCCTCTTGCTGCATCTCAGTCTGTTTGTCTGTATTCACTCTCCTCATGATACTCTAAAATGGTTATGAAATACAAGTTAACAGTCACTGAACACATGGATAGTGCCAAGTAAATATATTACAAACTCCTCGAACTTTTCCACATTTTTTCCAATGGAGTCCACCTGCATGTAAGGCAATATCAGTGTAAATACAACAGTGTTGTCAAGGACTCAGAGGTTTATGAGAGAACATTAGTGAAAAAAAAACAGCCTCAAGTCCAATGAGCAAAACAGAGAGGTTGGAATGTTGTAGTTACATATTGGGTACTCATGGTGTTACGGTCTAATCAGATATTAATTCAAAACACCTACAAAGGTTTCCTGAGCCTCTAAATGGTCTGGGTCAGTAGGTTGCACAGTCTTAGAAGACTGTTTACTTGACAAATGTCCAGACAGGAGGATAAACCTGAAAAGGTTAATGAAGTGAGCACAACCAGGAAATTTTAGGCCACTTTATGCTTCCTTATACTGAAAAACGTTATGGAGAGGCTGATTTCATTTGCCAGCAGGACTTAGAATTTGTCCATACTGCCAAAGGTACCAAAAGCTGGTTCCATGACCACAATGCTACTGGTACTGGCAGGCAAACTAGCCTGACTTGAACCCCATCGAGAATATATGTTGGACTGTCAAAAGGAGAATGAGAGACACCAGAGACCCAACAATAACATGACATGGAGGCTGATACCCTCCATCTCATTGATGCAGTAATACATGCAAAAAGAAACCCAACAAAGTACCAACTGCATAGAAATGAACAAACTTTTCGGAACACTACACTTTACATTTAAATTATATAATATTCACATTTTCTAAGACCTTCACTTTAGAGTTTCCATTATCAGTAAGCCCTAGCCATCACAATTAAAAGAAATAAAGGCTTAAAATATTTCACTGTATGTGTAATGAATCAGTCTAATACACAAATTAAATTTTCATGAAAAAAAAAATATATTGGACATTTTCATGATATCAATATTTTTAGACAAAGTATTTTTTTAAAAGCATTAGGAGCAACAGGAGTAAATGGATAATTTACTCAGCCTCTACAGTCAAGTCCACAGATTATAAAGTTCTGATAAAGAAAACACTTGTGTAGCTTACATTCCCCTTGCAATACAAGGTCCTACATCAGTCTCTGATAAAAGAAGCAAAAATTGGACATTTTTGTTGTAAATATAATTAAGGTCCTCATCACAGCAGAACCTTGCTCTTGTGTTTTTGAACACAAAGGAAACCAAGGACAAGATTCAACAACCCTGAAGCAGAATTACCATTAAAAACACTCGTAAACAAAGAAAATCTAATTTCTACGAGAGTGGCAGCAACCAAGCAATGACTAATATCCACTTGTTGCATGAGTCAGCCTCTCAAAGTCATCTGAAGATGGTGACCTCATATTTCACATAATAAAGCCAATTTGACTAGTCACAGACACTTCAGCATGTAATAATGCACTCAGTGCACCCATATCAGATGATGTTGATGAACAAAGCAGCCTACAGTCAGTGTTTGAGGGGTGTGTAAGTATGCACACAAACAAAAACTCAAACTGATGAACACAATCTGAGTGCTACAGACCTTGATTGTCTTTATTTATTCCATTTTAGAGTGCCATCACTGAGGATGAACAGTCTTATGAGTCAGCAGCACAAAGAACAGAGGCTCAGTCCTTCAGCTTGAGTATGTTTCCATGTTTTGCATATCTGAATCAGTACTACATATGCTGCAATTAATGATTAGCCCCATCTCTGAATAATACTGTCTTGATTAGCAGACAGATTTAATAAGTCAGAGTAGTAAAATGCAAAAAGAAGTTAGCACCATCATGCACAAATATGATGACACGCAAGGGCAATTTAGTGAGATGATCTTACTTAACATGCATGCGTTTGTGTAGCTAATGTATGCAAACTTTTGCATTTCATACATTAACTTGAAACCTTTTTTTCAATTTTCTCATTCTATGTATAGCATAATTGTTCTGATTAAGGTGTGTTCCTTCCCACTCTATAAGCATGAACTGGGTAAAAATTAGTCAAGTAATATCAATTTTGGCAGGAAAAAATAAAATGCCAAGCAATTGATCGGAAACCTTTACAATGCAACAGTAGAGCAAAAGTGAGACAATTTGGTGGTAGAATGAGTTAAGGAGATGCTTTGCTTCTCCCTGTAGGTATCAATCAAACAAGAAACAACAGGAAGTCAAATAAAGAAATATAGCATGCCTGATTCTAAACAACAGGTCTATTTGTCTGTGGGTCACTTTTTGTTTAGTTCTTCTAGAAAATCTGAGGTCAAGTTAATAGCTGAATCTCAAAAAACATTACATGGATGGAGCTTCAGGGGAAAGCTACACAAAAATATATGTTTGTAATAACTCACTGAAAACAGATCACAAGGGTACTTATGATCCTTGGGGTCTTTGTACGGGACCCTTTGGGCCAGAAAAACAGGAAACAGTCGGCTCCTGCACCATTTTACAAGATCGGAGCATATAGAATAAGGGATCTTTCATTTAAGTCATTGATTATCATAAACTTTAGGACATTGTTTCATTTCATTCCTTAGAATTAAGATTCCTTGCAGTTTGCTCTAGTATATGATATGTTTTTTTCATGCTACTCTGAGTTGAAGTCATTAGTTACACTTGCTTGGTCATTGTCCCTGATTTATTGCTTCTTTGTTAGCTCTTTGTTCATAGTATTTGGGTTTGTGTGTATCCCAGTTTTGTGTCTACTGTTGTTTACTTTTATTAGTGTCTGTTTTCCCAAATGAGCTCACAGAACTACATTGAGCTTGTTGATGAGGCCATAGATTACCTCATGTACATCACAACAGATCAAAGAAGTTCTGAGGCTTTGAATGTGTGAATCTCCAAACACTCAAGCATTTTGGATCCAGACGGTTAATTGAGATTCTGCTTTGTGCTTCTTATGGATGTTTAATGTTTCCAAGGTGCTAGTCCCCTTCCTTCTCCCGCTTGGCTGGGGGCTTGGATATGGAGTGACTACAGGGATGAAGAAGGTGTTTGATCACTACTTTCCTGGAAAGGATTTGGATGAAAGTAGCTCTGAACAAACTGACCCAGCTGGGGAGGTTTGCTTCGAACGAGCGATGGATGTCTGTGAAACCACAGACTTGGACTCAACTGAGACTTTGCAGGACAGTACCTCGGACGAGCGTACCATTTTTAGACAAACTGACCCGGCTGGGGAAGTTTGTCCTTTAAGTCAGACAGTTGCCAGTCAAAGCAATGTCACTAGTTTTAGAGACACGACGGTAGACGACAATCTTAGGCGTGAGAGGACAGTCGTAAAAAACTGACCCGACTGGGGAAGATTTTTCTAAGGCTGACCTCACAGCTAAAAGTTTTGGCTTCATCAATTCTGGCAAAGCCAGAGATGTTGTCACTAAAAGGCACATTCACCGGTGTCTTTCAATTACCGAGTTCCCTGGACAGGGAACGTGTCTCAGAGAGAAACAGAGTTGACAGAGACGTCACAGCCATTGGTCTGTCAAAAACATTGTCTCTGAATTGTGAAGTTTCTGTTGTTATTGAGCTTAACTGTTTACCGAACAGGGAAGCTCAATTTACAAACATCTCTGAAACCCCAACCAGTGGCGTGTTTGTAACCGTTCCCAAAGATGAGGCTACCCAGGCTGGGGTAGCTCTCTCTGAGAACAAGAGCAAAGTCTTTGGGGACATTTTTTTCACTGTTCTGAAAGTGATAACCAACCCGGACGGGGAGATTTGACAGGTTTTCTGTTTGCAGGTTTCTCTCCGGGCGCTCGGGCTTCCTGCCACAGTCTAAAATCATGACTGTTTGGTTAATTGCCGTCTAAATTCTCTTTAGATGTGAATAAAACATTAAAGTCCTGGGTTTGAATCCCCTCTCTCATAACCCTCTTTACTAGAGCCTTTATTTCAGAATAAAGGCTCAGAAATACATTTATTTCTCACATTTAATAACAAAATGTCAGAAATAAAATATCAAGAAGGAATTTGCTGTTTTCAGTTTTCTCTCCGGGCGCTCCGGCTTCCTGCCACAGTTTAAAATCATGACTTTGCATTTTTTGGAAATACTCACCAGTGTCTGTATTTCAAAGTGTCCATGTTGCCATTCATCACAATAAGGTTCCTCCTGCCATAGAGCTTGGGAAATAGTCTTACCTTTTTATTCAAGTTTTTTCTTATTCTTTTTTTAAGTGGTTAGAAAAGTGCATTACTGCCACCAACTGGAATGGAGTATAGACTGAAATGACACTCAACAACAAAACCTAGTAGTCTTATCTGTCCAAGGCATTTAATTTCAGTTAAGATCCCAGGAGGATTTAACAAAAGTCACATATTTGCGATGGTAAAACACTTTTTGTAACAAGTGGCTAGAAATGCACATATTATTAATGGTTGAAATTGATTCTTGGAAACCACAGTATGCTACTCTTTGCTCCTTTTGTCTAACAATGAGCTTCCGAGATTTTTTCTACTTGCCTTTCTATTGTGCCGAGTGTGCACGATGGCAATATATCTGTCATTATTCTGCTTAGTTTGGTTGGTATGTCTGGATCTTACAGAAACTATATCATTTCAGACAATACTGATCTAACATACGAAGGTACCTTGTTTTGGCTTCCATTTATGTTATACACACGCCCCCTTTAATTGATCCCAAACATCACTGAACCACTTGTATGAAAATGACATTCAGCTGCACTGCTTCTTCAAAAACTTTTTTTCCCCCATTCTAAATGAAGGGGTTGGTTTTAAAATTGTTTTTTAAATGCCAGATACCCAGACAAAATATTTTCTAATAAATATTTTTCAAAAATAAAATAAAGGTATTTTGTGGTGGTTTATATTTATATTTCGCATCTCTTTATAGTTTTCTTTAATGTCATGAATGTGAGCACACATCTATTATGGACAATAAACAGCACCCTCTCCACCACATAGTGGACAGACAGCGGAGCACCTTCTCACATAGACTGCTCCAGCTCCGCTCTCGTAGGGACAGATACAGGAAATCCTTCCTGCCACATGCCATCTCACTGTACAATAAAAGCTAAATCATTGTTCTGCACTAATCAGTCCAATTTTGCACAACTGCACTGTGGCACACTTGCTGTACATATATTTACATATACATATCTACATTTTTTGAATCTTTCAAGGACTGCTCTTAAGTTGCTTTTTATATTAACAGCATTTTATATTTTTACAATTTATAGCATTTTATATTTTATTTTTATTTTATCTACAACTACTACTCAGTGGTAGTTGTTATTGTGTCTTGTCTCTATGCTGTAACTGCGAAGTAATTTCCCTGCTGGGATGAATAAAGTACTTCTATTCCATTCTATTCTATTCTATTCTATTCTATTCTATTCTATTCTATTCTATTCTATTCTATTCTATTCTATACACCACTTCCATCCATTAGACAAAATAACAGCTGTCATGGTGACGTTGTCAGTTTTCATAGAGCATATGAGCCAACAGTGATGTAAGAGAGGCTGTGAACAATGCCTGGCTGCAATCAAGGATTGGTATCACTAAAGCTGCCATCCTGAACCTCCCTTGGTTCATTAACAGCTTCCACATCTGCTTAGCTTTGTTGTTAATCTCTGTTTTTATTTTCTCTGTGTGAATGTGATCATTGCCAGCTGCTAAATGTGCTGAATAATGTGTGACTGATTAACACGAATGGGAAGCACACCGATTGTTCTCTATGAGCTAAAGAAACATGCACAAAATTTCAGATTTTGTTTAAATGATCAATGTTTGGGAATAGCCTTTAAATACAAAATATTTTTATCAAAACCAGACCTAATCTTGGCAGTGTGTTAGTTACCAGGTTGTTATTTATTTATTTATTTTTAACCCTAAACCCATGTCTTCTGTAAATAACGCTAGTTATGAATAAGATAATGCCATTGAACATTTGGCTGAGGATTATGGGGTCAGAGGCGAGGCACGAAATCAGTATACACAAATCCTGTTTCAACTGAAAGGACAAAAAAAAAAAAATACAAGTCTTGCACAGTTTTGTCACCTCCTTTTTCAGATACAATCACATGACGAATTTAAAGTATGTATATAGTAAGTATGATTATTAAACAAACAAATAAAAATCACCCCCAGTAACAACAATGACAGATCTCATGCAAATGGATTTGGCTTGGAGTTAAGTGAGTAAGGGTACATTTTGTCTTCTATTTTCTCTTTAATCTAATATAAAAAAATTCAGTTCATCATTCAAATTACAGTTGCTTGGAAAGACAGGGTAATCTAACCAGATGCTGTTTTTTCAGACAAATGTTGATTTATAAACAAAAGTGAAAATGCTTTCTATGTATTGCACAGAATGTTTTCAGGCAGGGAGATGGTGCTTGCTATATTGAAATGCAAAAGAGGGAAATTAATTGCACCCTCATTTTAAAATTTTTGAAAACACTGATGGAAGTTGCCTGATTCATACCCTCCACCCCCGCACACATACTAAGCGAAGGCAGAAATAACATCAGAGAATATATAATTCAAAGGAGATGTGTGTTACATGTCAAACTCTTCTGTTGTGATTGAAACAGAAATATGGCTTCAAACACATCAGCCTTGAAGATAAAACCAAAGAAGTGGCACGCAGAGCCAGTGTATGATAAACAGGTTTAATGGGAAAAAGGGACTTGATCTTGTATGGGAATTAAAAGTTATTTTATTTTCACCTTTAATGAGCTGATTGTAGATATTTTATGAACCGTGACAGTTTAGCAAAACCCAGAATAAACAGTTGCTGACTATGGTTTCCGTTTGCTATCCCTGCTCATTACTCTGTCTGCTGTAAAGGAAAACCATCCAATGAAAGGTTGTTTTGGTACCAGCAGCTACAAACATGATGGCATTAGTTAGTATGCCTGATGGTATCCATCTCTCCTAAACCTGTCAGGGACTTTTTATAGGCCACTTCAATGCACAGTGCTCCCAGTAAATCACTAAACATCTGAGAATGAATTGTTATACCACATAAGCATCTTGGTTTCAGGGTGTTCTTTGTGGTAAAAACAGAAACTTTTCTTTGAGTTGGAAATTATTACAACATTTCTATTTTGTCATTTTTGCCCTATTTGGACACTGAATAAGTCTTAATTTAGGGAATTCACATTTTTTACACACATTTAATCTTCTAAGGTCATTTCACCTGAATTAGAAACGACTGATCTATAAACATGGGAATTGGTTGGATCTGGAGGCTTTGAAAATCACAGAATGCAAAACAATTGTGCTATTAAAGTAAATGATGTATTCTATTTTAAAAGGGTAAGTGGTTCAAAAGAGGCAGAAAAAGATAGTAATTTTAAGTTTGTTACTCTGACATTAAGAGCCAAAGGAACATATATTTAATATATGAATCTTAACAAATAAAATATGACTTGTACCAACTCTGCATCACATTCTGGTCAGCAATGACTTTTTCTACTTCACGTTATAACAAGAAATATTTTTATTTTGATAACAGTGAGAAATGTCTTTTCCAAGTGATACACATTTGCACTGCGGCTTGTATTTCCCTGGCAAGTCACAGTTTACAAGGACAAAAAAAGAAAGGCGGTGAGGATGCAAACAGAAAGAAACTTAAACTAAAAGGAAACCAAAGGGAGAGAAGAAAGAATGTGAATTTGGAAAGGCTGTTTTCTCAATTACTAGTTTTTACCTTGACATTACCCTACATTTGTCAATTCTGGTCATTAAACATCAAATGTTCATGTAAACTCAAAGATTATTTTAGTGACTTTCACCCTCCATCTCAAGGTTGGAAACCCTTGCAGTTACTTAATGAAGCAGGTCTTTAGTATTTTGATGCAAAATGTAAGACAACATGTGACTACATTGCTACGTATTGCTATATATCATCATCCAGGACAAATGATCACTGAGATGAAAATGTGACATCTGAACCAGACAGTACTTTTTGAAAATTCACATATACTAAATCTTAATGTGTAAATCTTTCTGAAAAAGTTGCATATGAAACATATTATGAAATAAGGAAAGAAATTACAAATATTATTTTAAACAGTATATCAATGTGGTCAAGCAGTGACATGAAAAAGCTCACAAAATCCAACTGAGACAAAATGTTCTTCATTTTTGACAAGATAATAACTACATATAAATTTTCATTATCAAAACTCTTCATGGCAATAACTGTTCATCAGATTTATCAAAGAAAAATGTCAGAAATTGTCACTAGTGTGGCATATGAGGAGCCACTGATTGTAATGATGGGCAGTTTTAATCTAATGGTTAAAAACAGCACAGTTCAAAATCATAAAAATGAAATAGCTTATGACTGAAACAATACTCTACACCACACCAGGTAAGTACAAGCTACTGTGCAAAAAGTATATATCTCAGAAAAATGCATTATTCACTCCACATACAACAATATTAATTAATCTCTCTTACTTTTTTCATCTGTCCTGAAAATGACAACTATGACATTTTCATTTTAAGCAATATTTCTTATTTTTGGTAATTGCCTGGGCTATGCATGTCTTTCAAAGTGATTTGGAAAGTCTGGAACTGGATACGGAAACGGATCCAGGCTCAACTTCAGGTAAAACTTGGCCTGGCTAATGTCCCCATGATTTTCATGACTCAAAAAAGTAAATGAGGACAGACTCGTGTATTTGGGCAAGCCTATGACATGGACTCTTCTTTAAATCATGATATATGGTATAATTTATCATTTTTGGATTTGATCTATAACGTTCTGTATCTGTAATCCTTGTATCAACAAGGATTTCTGTGTTTTCTGAGCACGAATGTTAGCAGTAAAATAACAAAAAAAGAAAAAAAAAAAAAACCTTGCTGGTGCTTGCTGTTTATGTAACATGAGTCAGTAGAGGCCCAACTGACCACTGTGTGGGAGAGTCCAGAGCATAGTGCAGCCACATCATTATAACACTGGCCAATAATTGATATTTTAAAACCAAGTTTTTAGAGAAACTTTTTTGGAAGGTTTATCCTAATATGAAACTAAGACAATATAGCAGTAAAAAAACCCATAAAAATAAAAGCAACCTAAAGGGAACCTGAACTTTCTTTTAAACGTCTTCTGAATGTATTTGCAAATTAAGACTCTTGGATTTTAGGATTATGACAGGAGTTTGTAATAGGAGCAGAGCCATTTTAAGGGTGAGAAAAAAAATTAAGTCTTCTTTCAGATGCAAAAACACTGCTACTTGTATTGAAATACTAATAAATTCTAATAGCAGAATGACAACTTAAAATAAAAATTATTTTCAAAAATGATATTCTAATTTCTATCATTTAAAAAAAACTAAACAGCTGGTCATTATTATATTACTTACTTTACAAGGTCATGTTGTGTTGTGGTTTGAAACATAACAGAATGATTAAAAAAATCACTATGAAAACTAAACCTTTATTTATCTACTGGCTCAAATACATGCTCCACATGCAGCAGATTTATTAGGCTGCTATAGAAGAGAATTTGCATCTAATTAATTTCATACATACCATAAAATTTACATAAATGTGCAAGGCGCTGCATAAAAGAACCTAGTTATCTATCAATAATACATTGCAATAATGCGATACCTCTGCTATAATTAGATTCCAAGGCACATTTTTATCAATACAAATAAAACGTGAAATTGCATCCTGCACTGAAATTTGCTTCAGTTTAAGCCAAACAATGCACTGAAGCATTTCCATAATCCTGATAACATGTTGAGATTTAAACAACATGAAAGTAAAATTCAAAAGGACAGAAACATGGAATGTTGCTGCAGCTTTGAAGTGGGAACTGATTCAAAATCCCAGCGCAAAGCAAATTGTGTTTTGTTCCAAACAACAAAGACAATCAAAACTGTCGTCCCTAAAAATAACAATCACACCCTGTCACACAATCGCTGCAGTCTCTCCATTAGAAGAAACAAAACCCAAATTCTGCTTCTTAAAAAACTCCTGGTTTCTGAACTCATCAGGCTAACTCACTACTTTTTACATTTTACATACATATATGCAATTATAATGCATCTGTCTATTTGAACCAATTAAGTTCTATGTGAATGTCGTAAACTAGAACAGATATATATACATATATATATATAAACATTTCATGAGTTTGATGATTTCTATTTGACCTGCATGAAAAAATTAAAAACATGAGCATAAAAGAGCTGGAGCCTTGAGTGAAGCAGGTCTGTACCACACTGCAATTAAATAATGAGCCAAAAATACAAAAGAACAGAGTAAGCAGTAAGAAACAGCTTTGAAATTTGTCATCCATTAGCAGGAGAGAGAGAGAAAGAGAAAGAGAGAGCGAGAACTGATGAAGATCTTTAGTGTCCTTAGATGGACTTAAATGTGCTACTGTTATGCCATGTGTTACATAAGTAAATAAACCAACTGCTCATCCACCCACATACACATCCAGCCCACAAACAGGGCCACACAAGGATCAGATACTTTAGTTCAACAGGAACAGGTGGCAAATGTGCCTTAAGAGAGTAGAAGGACCTTGGATTATATATAAGTTTCTAAATATTAAAACCTAAGTCACTTTCAAAAAGTGGAAAAGTTTTCATGTTGGCAGCTTAGAAAGTCCAATAATTTCGAATAACTTCCAACAAGCCAGTTAGGGTAAGTAGCTTTTTGTAGTCAATATTTTACCTATGAAGATCAATTTGAATGGCATATTTGTCATGTTTCTATTTTGAAGTTTAGCAAGGATAAATGACCTCCTGTGAACACAGTTTCTACATAGTTATCCTTAACATTAAACAATATGATGGTCCAAACTGGTACGTGATGACATTACTCTTTGTTATGTCACAGAAAACATTTTTTTTCTTAAAAAGTGGAATGGAAGTTGAGAAACAACTTGGTGCTTTTCTGCCACCTTGTGTCTGTTTCGTTGCTATGTGTCAAAAGCAGCGGGTAAAACAAAATCATGATATTTCTGATCCTGAAGATCGTAATACGAAGTTAATAAAAGAATATGTAGCTTAAGAACGATCTTAATACTTACCAATTTTCTGTTTAAAATTATACGCATAAAATTTTCATATGGTTCCGAGCTGTTGATAGAGAAACTATCCAAATTTATTTAACAGTAAAATTAAGTGTTGAAACTTATTTTTTGTTTAGAAACTGAAGATCTTGGGTTTGGTTTTATTAGACTTTAAAGAACTTGAGATTTTAATTCCTAATCAGTTTTATAGATGTAAACGAATAAATGACACAACTTCAGGGAAAGAAAAATGATATTAAATCTTTCACACAATGTAATTTGCATTTCTATGGCTTCAATAGGTCTTTTAACCATTCAGGCAGTTTTTACGCTATGATCACATCTGCTCATTCACAGACGGACTCACAGACTGGTGGGCAACAAGGGGCTCAGTATCTTGCCCAAAGACATTTCGACATGTGGAGGCGGGGAGCTGGAACTGAATTCTCAATCAACCAATTGCCAAATGACTGCTTATCCCCACTGAGTATGAGATGGGACAAAATGCAACAACAAGATGCAGGTGTTTCTTAAAACTTTAAGCCTGTCATGATGCAAGTTTCTTCACACAAAAAGTTGTTTGGTTTCCATTTGTAAACTGCAATAGTATATTGTAGCATGTGCAGACATAAATTGATACAATTTTAAAACCAGCAGTAATGTGCTAACAAAACCTTCACTTCGACAGGTGCCAAATCATGCTGGAAAATAAAAACTGAATCTTCATGTGGCTTTTCAGCAGAAGCATGAAGTGCTCTGAAATTTACTGGCTGTGCAGACTTTGGACTTGTTAAAAAAACCTCAGAGGACAAACACTAGCAGGTGACATGGTTCCTCAAATCATCACTGAGTATAAAAACGTCCCGCTGAACCTGAAGCAGCTTGAATTCTGCAGCTTTCTCCTCTTCCTCCAGACTTTGGGACCTTTGTTTTCAAATTAATTGCAAAACATATTTTCCACTGAAAAGAAGACCTCTGACTATTGCAGTCCAATTCTTCTCCTTATTCAAGGTGAGACTCTTCTGACACATGTCATAGATTTGTCTGTATGGAAGCACTGAGTTCAGCTGAAGTCAAAATCCTTTCAATATATCAAAGTATCTAACTAATGTTTCACTTTTTGAACAGAATAACATTTGATAGCTTAACTTTTCAATGACATACTAATTTATTGATGTCTGTATGTGAATAAATCTGCCTTTTTTCTGGCATTTATGTCACACAAATAAAATCAAAAAAAGGCTTCAGGGTTAAATTTATGATGTACTGATTTCTTTACGAGTCTCATTTAAAAAGTGGACCCATTGTCTCCCTGCTGCCCATTAGTGTCCACAAAACTGGTACATGATAGACACCATAATCACCCAGATAGGCTGAAAAAGTAAAACATGTCAAACTAATTTAAGAAATCAATATCTATCTTCTGACGCAAGAAATGCTCAAAGCTCTAGGGCCTCAAAGACACAGAATGGCTCTAAAAAGAATTCTATTAGAGACTGGCCCTGTTTCACTAACAGCGCTAAACACGAAAAATATGAAAGAACATGTTCTGCTTGTGGGGGGATTTGTGATTGCTTTCTCAGGCCATTGATTCGAACTCACCCTAAAGTCAATTCCCACTGTGGAGATGAAGCTGCCGGCAAGGAAAGCCCCGTCTTTGAAACGGACCAGTAGACAGGTTTTCCCAACACCGGAGTCACCAACAAGCATAACCTGCATAAAACACATGAGCTGAAAAGTCGATTTGGAAGGATGGGATGAGTAGTGCTAAACATTGAACCCATGAATATTAATAAATTGGAACATCCAGACAAAACAAAGACAATAAAAATCCTATGTAGGGGTGTGAAAAGACTGAACTTCCTGTGTATTTCTGTGTTTGGTCAGTGAAGAGTGCACCCATGACTGAGTTTGTGGACAGTGGATGTCCCTGCATCCTTCCTGTAAGTGTGTCCTTGCATGCAGAACAAACATACATTGCTGTGCTTCTTTGTCACAGACACATGGTTTTCATTCAGAGCTGTGATTGGATTAAAGGTTTCATGTGATTACAGTTATCAAGTTAGCTGAGGGACTCTGGGACCCAGATATGGAAATCAAAAGTGGCTCCTGGGTCCAGAGAGGAAGCAGACAGATGAAAGACAGAGGAAGCAGAGCGAAAGGTGCAGAGAAACAGGGTCACCGAGCAGATGCACAGTTACAGTAGCAGATCTCACTCTTCTTTTTTCTATTATTTATTATTATTATTTTCCTTCAACAAGATTCATTAGTGACTAAAAGCTACAATGCTAACAGAGAAAACTATAATGCCTTGGAACAAGTCTTCAAAATCTGTTGATAGTTACAGATTTGGACCTTTATTGAAGAATAACATGAAGAAAGTGGTTGCTGAAATGAAGCCAAAAACTCACATTGGTATTTGCTATAAGCAGTACATATGCAGAAGAATGTGCGCCAGTGAGAGATGAGCGCATGGTTAAACGTTCTGGTCAACATGCAAAATGGCAGAGCATTGCACATCAGCCTGAACACACCATCCATAACATAATGGTGCTGACTGCATCATGTGCAACTACGTTTCAACTGCAGATCACATTTTATTGAAAGAAGGTTCTCTAAGATAATTATGTAATGGGAATGAATCCAGCCTTTTCAGAATTTACTTGGATTAAAAATAGAAGCGTCACAACTTTATATTGGTCTACCACATAACCCCCCTCCCTCCATCCCTCCCATCCCTACAAATGCACTGAAGTCTGTAGTTTGTGGCAGAGTGTGGAAAAGTTTAATTTATACAAATAACTGTGGATTCATTTGTACGATGTCGCAATGTTGTGCGAAAAGAGCAACAAACTTGCTTCAAACAGTTGCTTCAAAAACATGAAGTAGGTGGCAGACGTGAAGCGTTTTTGACGCACACAATGAAAACCCGTGGGTGTGAATCTGTTTGTGTTTCTGTGAAGTGGCAGCTCTCCACTCACATGCGTGCTCTCTGAGGATGAAACCATGCAACAATTGCTTCGTGTGTATGCAACGTCGTATCATCTGTAGCACGAAAAAAAAAGTGTACATTTGTTGTATAAAGTGGGTAACCCAGGATATGATCAAATCGCCCCTCACCTTTTTTCCTTTATAACATTGTTTTCATCAAACTGACTGACATAAAGTAAATCTCACCTGCGCTGCTGTTTTACCTCACCTTGAAAGCGATGTCATAAAACTCGCTGCTGCTGCTGATGGAGGGTCTGCTGGGATGCACCACGCCGTTCATCTGAACAATGCTCGGGCTGCTCCTCGCAGCTTTTCCGACGCCTTTCCCGCCTGGGCTGCCAGCTGACGGGCTGCTGTTAGGGGCTTTGCCTTTGGCTGCCTTCTTGCGAGACATTGCTTCCCCCAAAAAAGATTTCAACAACTGCGGTGTCTCTCTCGGTTATTTCAAACTACAACCTAAAAGAAAACATCAACCAAATCCACGAGAAATTGGGTTGAAAGAAAGTTGCAGTGGTGCAGAAGTTCGCTGTTCTTTCACCTGTGCGTTGAACGCATCTTTGTTGGCAATTCGCTGCTTTTCAAAGTAAGAGTGAAAATGTCGCAAAACGCTGGCTGCGTCTTTCTGCAGCTTCCTGTTCCTGATGTCCTTCTGGTTTCAGGACAACAGCCTCGGCGCTGAGCGCGGCAGCAGCATCAAGTGCATGTGATGCAGTAGAAAACTCCACCTTCACGGGAGATCAAAACTTACAACAACTGATTTAAAGCAAGCGGCAGAAACTCGCAAAACACGCTTAGACTTAAGAGGAGTGCCGATTAGGACAGAAAAACTGGGGTTAGCATACAAGAAACACACATATTGAAAGATTGATGATAAAAACAGGGCGTCACTGTCCTTGGTGCTGAAAGCCTTTCTTTACTTATATTCGGTTTTTATGAAGAGTAATATCAACAAAAACAAAATCAATCAATTTTGCAAACCATTATTTTGTAAATGTCATGAAATCCCACATTTAAAAGTATAAATTTAGAAATGTATATTTTAAAATCTGTATTTGCTTGCAGTCATATTTCTAGGCAAATATATAAAAAAATCTGCTTTAAACAACCTGATGTTAAAATTGCATTTGGCAGTTCATTGTTTTATTTTGGGTGGTTCATTGTTTTATTCCAAAATAAATGAAGGGGGCAAATGAGAAGAATGACAGTCGTTTTTAAAAAATGTTTTCTGGAAAAACAACTGAAACACATTTGCCACCTGTGGAGCGTGCTTTACGTGCGATTTCAGGACAACGCCACACGAGGGTGCTACACTAACATAAAATAGAAAAATCAAATCTACACACCTGCAATGGACTGGCGACCTATTTAGGATGAATCATACCTCTCGCCCAATTCAACCTAATAAAAACAAAAACAAACAAAAAAAAAACTATGTTTTGTAAAAGTATTCACACCCCTCATAGTGTTTTACCTTCTATTACAAACACAAATGCCATAAAGGCAAAACCAAGTCAACCGAAAAGTTTTATTTTGATCTCGCCTGACCAGAAAACAGTGTTTGCAGTGTTTGTGTTTACCTCATGGCAAAGGTTAAGCATGACAAGGAGTCGTTTTGTAAACAGATCGCACCACCTGAACTCTGATCTCTGCTTGGTCTGATCTCGGTCTTCCACAACCGGTTATTGCTCAGTTTAAGCAAAAGTCCATGTCTTAGGCTTACATTTATGAATTTCTACTGAAATTTTTGAAAGCTGGCCAGCCAGGTCAGGTATAAAATTGTGGAGGAGTTTCACCCTCTAAACTTCTCCACAACTTTCTCACTGATCTGTCTGCTGTGTACCTTGGTCTGCACAATGTTATTTGTTCACTAAGTTAAACAAATCTCCTAGGAGGTCAGGAAATAACTATAATCATAATCAGATTATATTACCACTGACAGATGTCTTTACTAATTAGGTCATTTCTTGAGACAACTAGTTGTACTTCCCAGTAATATATACATAAATTTGTGATTGCAACATTTTAAAGTGTGAGAAAATTCAAAGAGCTTTCATTATTTGTGCACAGCACTGTGAATTTGAGGGTCATTAAGATGTGGAAAATCACAGGTCAAAAAATTACATGAAGGTTTAATGGTATGAAACAAAAACCACAGTGTTCTTTGCTCCTGTTGAGCTTAATTTGCTCTCAGTTGGAGTATTTCAGCTGATTCCTCTTGTAAATTAGAACACTCTAAAACTTAAACGCTGTGGCTATTCCTCTGCTTATTATGAGTTTAATGACCAACAAGATGAAGTTGATCTTTTTCCTAAATATCTGTTCTAGCACACAGTTCAGACGTACCGAGTGACTTGGTTGCAAACATACAGAGCATTCTGTCTCCAAATCTGCTGGCTGTCAGCATTTTACCACCCAATGCCATGCAGAGCCGAAGAGCGAAGTGTCATTGGTTTTAAGAAAATCCAAACCTCAGGCTCCACCAACCCCCACGCACAGCTCCCCATCGACAGCTGAGATTTGTTCTGCCCCCAAAGCAGCTGTCCACTGAAGCAACAGCTGTGCATTTTGGAGGGAATATAGGAAAAGGTCACTGGAATCCATTCCTGGTTTCAGGGAAATTAAAAGCCTTGCAGAAATGAGTTAACCATACGTAGTGGCTGTGCTGTACGTTGGAAGGTTGTGACATATATTCAGTGTGCCATCTGCTTTTATGTACTTTTAAAGGTCTCTATTGAAATACGTGGCGACATAAAACTATAAACAGGTGTGTGAATGTAAACAGCAGAGCCAGTTCAGAGAAATTATGTAAGGTTGGTGTGGTCGCTCTGTTAAAACTAATAAAACAGCAAATATAATAAAGAAGTCTCTGAAGTGCTATAAACTGTGAAACAAAAGTCAAGCAGGCATCCAAACACTTCCACATAATAGCTGTAACACAAGCATCCTTAGAGGCATTTTAGATCACATTATGCCAACTCAAACAATCACAAAAGAGTAGCTTAAGTGTAAAAGTAAGTCAGTATTATGACTTTTAAAAGAAGGTAGACAGAGCTGGGCTGTAATGTGGCTGCATATGCAGACCCAATGCAGGAAGGTCATCAGGGCCTTAGGGTCATAACACTCTGCAGGCACACCCAAAGCAAAGGCATTTGTCAGTTTACCCAGGGTCAGGTGCCCCAAGTGTGCACTGGCTGGTGTGCAGCAGTCTGGCCAGTCGCTCAACCAAAGTCAGAGCAACTGTTGATCTCTTGGCATCCCCCTTTTTCAGCTGCCTTTGGACCGACTGTAGCGTGTGGGGAGGCGGGGGCACCAAGGGGCATCCTGCCAGGCTTCACCCCTGTTTGTCAAGCCTTGGCGAGAGGAACCAACAGCAGACTGGCACTGCCAGGCACACATTCACTCACTGAGGCGTCTCCAAGAGAAAAGCACAGAGCAGCTTTGAGAGAGAGAGAAAAGAGTTGTTTACAGTCTTTTAAACAGACTTTTAAATAAACAGACCTTAGGGTAAAATAACCTTATTGTGTCAGATTAATAAATGTTAGCTTTACAAATAAGAGTTAAATAAGTCTAAATATTTGAAATTAGAGAGCTGTTACCATCTCAGTTACAACTTCAAGGGACAGTTCATGTAGGTAAAGGAAATGAAAATTACACACATGCAAGCATGGGAATTGTTTTTCCATCATTCTGCCATCAGTTTAACAAAATAATGACAGAATGAATAGATCAGCATTTGTTTTTGCTGGGCCACAATAAACATTTTTGTTTACAGCAACATAATGGGATGCTGAACTTCTTGTGTTTCTAAAACATAACTATTTTAGAACCACTAAATATAGATATAGAATACTAAATATAGAATACTATATTACTATACTATATATAGTAATATAGTATTGTATCCGGTCATGCATCCCTACATTTGGAATTTTAAAAATTACTTCATATCATACACAATAACATATATTGTCTTTAAAATTACATTGAATTATATCATATTACAAGTATATTAAGACTAAGTTGTACCATGTCATATTGTGGTACAACTTTATTGTAACTCCACCTCATTGTGAATAGTCTTATTATATTTACGTCTAATATATTCCATTATAAACATATTTCTTAATCTCAAATCATATTTCATTGTCTTATCTCATATCAAATTACATCTAATTGTATCATATTGTAAGTGTCATTCTGTTGTACTGTATCATATAAAATTTTCTCAACTAGGGTTGTATTTTATCATATATTCTTGACTCATACCATATCAAGTCATAGTATATCATACTTCATGTGTCATTTTATATCACATAGTAAGTCTTGATATCACATTATGTTGTGTATCACACATTATGTTCTACGGTCATATTCAGTAAATCAGAATATGCAATTCAACTGTCAGATTAGAAGTACCTTTTGAAAATAACAATCATTGAGGAAGCATTGAACATATTGTGAAGCCCATATTTCTGTACTGGAAATGTTTTTTTTCTTTATTGGTCTAATGTAATATTCGAATCTTAAATATTATTGTTTCATTAGCTTAAGAGGAAAATCATCAAAATGAACAGAAATACAGACTTAAAGACATACGTCAATCTGTATGTAAATAATCCATACAACATGTTATATTTGGTGAATTGAGTTACTGAAATCTATTAACTTTTCATTTCTTTAGTGGATCTGTATATAGTAATATAGTATTGTATCTGGTTATATTATATCACTTAATATGATCACTTAATAAAAAATAAACCCTTTACGTTACAGATTTAGATTTGATGTGAAACATTGTTGAATCTCTATAGGTTATGACATTTTTCCATAAAAATAATATAAAGCCAAAGAAACATAATCCCTCTGTGTCCTAGTTAACAACTCTTGCAAAGTATTGGCTTATGCTTTTATAGTTGCTTGGAATTGCATTGGCAAGATTATTATACTTAGTTTCTTGTTGAACCAGTGTGTAAAAGTAACAATGTCAAGCCAGGGCTTCAAATCTGTCATCATTTAAAATTTTATTCTTTTTCTCTGCATCATTAAAAAAAGGTGACAATATTTAATATTGCCTTCAAAAGATATCATTGCAGCATCCAAGTGTCACACCTGCAATTTCCACTTGAAAAATGTTGATAATTTATTTATTAATTTCTTATTTTTCATTTTAGCAGTAATTATTCAAGAGGGATCCATATTAGTTATGCATCAGGGAGTAATAGCAAATTTATTTCAATGTGTTGAAAATAATGTAGACATGCCTCAACGGGCCTTTTAAAGGATCCAAGCATAAAAGTGGGAGCCAGGTTACCAGAGTGGAAAATGTCCACATGGGTAATAATTACAACCAGGAGCTCAATTTCAACCCTATATCTGCTCCATGTTTCAGACTCCTCGTTTTCTTGGACATTGACGTTGTAAAAATTAAATATATTCCAAGACTCATCTGTGTTTCTACTTGCACTTTCATTTCCACTTGCAAAGTTGACAGTCTGTCATCTTAAGAGAGCGGATAATGGGTGCATTCACAAGTGATGGTTGTGTTATCTACGGCCTGACCATAAATCCTTGCTAATCCCGGTTGCTTCCTGCAAGCAACAGTGTCGCTGGATTCTGTTGCGCTGGTGATCAGATTTATGACCTTGCATATGGTGTTGCTGTCAAAAAAGGAAGCATTTGGTGTTTCACTGACTCCCTCGTACACACCCCGACATGCAGAGTAATTTCACACACGAATGGTGAGATGAGAAGTGGCCAAACATCTGATTAAGCTCCAAAATGTATCTGATCGGACACTTGGGGCTGAGAGAATAATTGAGTCAGAAGCACATAAAAAGTGGAAATTCAAAAAAAGTGGGGATAAATGACCTAAAAGTCACTTCATCTCCCTTTCTACTGTCATAAATAAAACCAGTTGAAATTAGGAGTGAAATAAAATAAAGCTCATCTCTTTTCCCTGTTGCCTTGCAAAAGCAGAGGTGGGTGAAACCATGTCTGTACTCAGCTGGAACTGCCGCTACAAAAAGCCTGCATGTTCACATATGAACGCACACACAGTTTACATGCAACCAAGAGTGGGCACATGAGCACCAACTGGAGAGAGTCGTGGCGAGCAGGAAAAGGTGTGAGCAGGAAAAGTGGTGTGTGTGGGTGAGTGTGAATATGCAAGAGTGTGCGTGTGTATTAGTAGAGTTTTTGCAGTTGTGACAGCTGGGATGAGGGAGTGGAGGCGGCGTGTGTGATTGGAGGAGGTGCCAACAGAGCAAGTGTCTCTTTATTTTCACGACACGCAAATGTGTATGTGTGGATATATGGTCATGAACAGCGCACACATGTGTGTTTATGTCCAGCAGAAGTTTGTGCTATTGTGATTTGTTTCCCTATTGTTGCAGTGTATTTAAAGTAGAATCACATGCTAGTTCTAAAACAGCATATGCAGACATGCAATCATATGAGCAGGCAAACACAGAAAATAGAAAGTGTACAATCATTTATTTGCAATCCCTGCAGGCACTTCACAACTGCTACTACAGTCTTGGCCCATCATGACAAATCAACAAAAAGTAGTTTCAGAGTGTGAAGTTAAAGGAAAATAATGTATGTTTTCATGTTCTACAAATTAAAATGGGATGCAATTATTATCCAGCCACATGCACCTTTACACACTTTAAATAAAACCCAGTGCAACAAATGGCTTTAGGCTGTACAAGGAGGGCGTTAATCAGAACAGCAGGCAAGATGCTTACAGTAACTCTGGAGGAGCTGCAGAGTTCCGGAGTTCAGGAGCGAGAATCTGTTGACGGGGCAACAGCCTTTACCCTTTAGGCACATAAAACTGAAGCCCTTTGCATGGTAAGATACTACTAGTTTTGCATGTTTTGGGCATTGCACTGCAATATATGCCTGCTTTGCATGAGACTGTGCATGTGCTGTGTAGGTGAGGTCACTCGCAGCCACAGGAGCCTGGCAATGATGAGCTCACCCTGCAAGAAGGATTAAGGCTGTAACAACTGGTCCTACAGCCAGCGCCAGGCGAGGCAGTTGTGCGGTGGGCATAGAACTGTGGTCCCAGCTCCACACCAGTGTTTACCCCAGTGTTGTTTTTTCATTATCCCGAAGCTGGCTGACGGTGTTGTGCAGCTTGCCAGGCCCACAGTGGGAACCCACAGTTGTTGCGTGGCTTTAGAGGCCTTTTTTCCTCTCTGCCCATATCTGTGGTCACACACTATGACCACAGTCCTCACACAGAGTAAAGCATCAGGTTACACACCAAACACACTCGTTAACTCAATTATACAAGCCTTTCCCGCTTTGATGTGTAGCAAAAATGCCAGGATTATTGAGTGGACAGATGCCACCCGACCACAGCAGAGCTCTGCTGCTGCATGCCTCAGCTCTGGCCGATGAGAGATGGACAGAACGGACTGCTGAGGGAAGACGGGTGAAGGACCACTTATAACCTGGGAGAGTTGAAAGATAGAGACAAACACGGGTGCTGGTAGGGGGTGGTAATAAAATGGCTTTTACACTTAATAAAGGAATAAAAGAAAAACTAAACAGGACTTAAAATTCATGCTGTCTACAAACCTGCACTATGTCTAGATCTATATTAGGTGATTTTATCATATCTGTGCACTCTACATCCCTCCTCTGTAGCTGAATAAAACACAACAAGCCCTTTGTAAGTTTCCACATTATATTTTCAGTGAAGCTTGGACACATACCTTAAACCATTAGCAACACCACAGGGACCAGTTAGTTAAACCAAGCCAATGTTCTCTCAGTTTTACAGCATTTTCAGTCTTTTTTTTTAACCCTTTGTTAATTTATTCCCTAATTTTCTCTTTCACTAACCTTGGCAAACAAGGGGATATTTTAAAATGGCTCAGAATATTTATCTTCTTGATGCTTCATAATGGCACTTGATCCAGAATATCCCACAGAAACTCTAGATGAGAATTCAAGGCTTCAGACTTGCTTCTAGGGTTTGCTGAAGGGACGGGTGACGGAGGCCAGCTGAGAAAAGTCCCTACTGTTCATTCCAATTACAAGATGAAACACAATAACTGTATAAAAGCATGCCACTTCTTTTTGCGGAATGCACACTAATTTAATCACAACAGTCAAGGTCAGTTTGTGTGATTTCCACTAGGTGGCAATGCAGCTGTAGACTGACAGAGCAGGACATAGAAACACACCTGTAGATCACACCACGTCCTTTCACACTCACTTCATGCCACTAGAAATTACACTTTATTAAATTAAGCTGTTTGATTTCTGAAAGAGGAAATTAAAAAAGACAGGAGGCTGCCATTTTCAGAAAAAATCCAGCTGAATTCACTTTATGACAAGCCAACTTCAAGCCAACTGCTTATATACATATCTACAGATAGTCATACATATAAATAATAATCCAGGAAATTGGTTTTCAGTTGTTTGAATCCAAAGTGGATTGAATCTACATTCCAGCTGTTTCACATTATCAGTTGATAAGTCAAATTTTCAGAAACGTGTAGCACAAAATAACAAAAAATATATAAATCTTAGTAGTACGAATATTTACATACAAAAAATTGGATGTAAGTAATACATTAAATTACAAATTGACTCATTTCTTAAATTATTTTTGATTTATTTCGAAGGTAGTCTAAAGTAACAGACATGAACAAGAAATGCAAAAGACATATTTCTGTACCGCAATCATCTTAACATGCTCGAAAAGGAGTAGGAAGAAGTACAAAACCTATGAACTCCTGCCCCATACACTCATACCATGTTTTCATATGGACCCTTATCCTTAAATCAAAAAAGGAAAATTTTGACATAGGCTAATTAATTTTTTGTTGTTGTTTATTGAAGAATAAATAACTATTTATTGTATCTTTTTGGCACACATATTGAAGTGATGAAGTGCCACCCTGAATACACATGATGCTTTATTAAGTCATACAAATATGAGCAAACCCCACAAAATTACAGTTTGAAAAAACTCACATCACTGGCATGAAGTGTTTAATACAGCACACATACGTAAACTCACCCACGCACGTCTCACCAAGTGCTGGAACGTTTAATCTAATATGTTCCTAACAGTGACTGAAATATAAAGGTTTTATTTTAGCTTTCTACGTAGCTTTTTTTCCTGTTTTCTTTTAAATAACCCATCTTTAACATAAACGTCCTTTAAAAATGATCATAAACAGCACTCCAAGCTACAGTGTGTAGAACGTTTTGACGAGGAACAATAAGCCCCTGACTATTGTACACTATTATGTCTAACAGTTGTGAAAAAGTTGATGTTATTTGATCCTGTCAAGAAACTAGAAAAAGAGGTGAAACTCTTCAAGAATGAAGTTTTTCTCTTCCATGACATTGTTTTTCAACAACTACAGATTATGACTGATGGTTGAGGTTGGAGTAAAGAGTTTTCCTGACCTTCTCACCTTTTTCTGGTTTCAGTTCCTGTTTTTAATCTTTAGCCAAGAGTAACCAAAACAGTGTCTGATGTTGTTAGTGAGGTTTTTGTTGTCTATCTCACAGCCTGGAAATCCCCTTCTCTTTCTAAATGGTTATCCTGTTTTTCAAGCTGGTCCTGCGCATCATTTGAGAACAGACAAAAACCCAGAAGCCTAACCTTGGGACTTTTCCACCACATGAAATAAATGTCGTATATAATGTAAATGTATGAGCCATAAAACAAGAACAACACAATTAAACATATGTGAGGCAGAAAAATCAAAGTGCAGATAGTAAATCACTTGTTAGTCTCTTGAGTTTAATTGGGTGGGAATAGGGGGATTGCTGTGCTTTGTCAGTGTTCACAGTGTTCTATCTTTTCAAAGGGGCTCATGAAAAAAATGACAGAAGAAGAAAGGGGATGAAAGTGGGATCAAGCTGATGCTCAGACAAGAGAGAGGATGAAAAATGGAAGAGACAAAAATAAGCGAGCATGAGGAGAGACGAGCCTGGAATCAATAATCTGGTTTTTCCAGTCAGGCCGAGGAGGGGAGAGTGATTGAGCGGCGCCTGAGGACAGCAGACCGCATCCTTCCTTCCTGCGAGGCAACATGGGGACAGGAAGGGCCACCAGGGGAGGTCACTCAGCCAGAGAATCACTTCCTCTCAGGGTCGACAGACGTGGGGAGGGATAAGTACACCCGGGTCAGAGGAGGGGTCTCTCTGTGATTATCTCCCTCTGATTCACGTTAACCCCAACTGCACCCAGGTGGGGATTTCAATGAAAAGGTGCCACTGTTGTTGTCTTTGTGTGCTGAGGTTGGCAAACCGCTCACAAATTTCCTTTGAAAAAGAGAATAAAGTAGATTAAAATAAAGGAAAGTTGAAATGTTTACAACAATGCCGAATTTAAAGCTGAAAAACCTAAAATTCAGCTTAATTCTGTGAGTAGTGCTTTCCCCATTTTTATTGACAAACACATGTTTTGTTTTCATGTTTTCAATAGATATATGGTGAGTTGTTAGAGTAGCTTGTTAAAACCCTTTCAGCACAATTACAGCACAAACCCTTTAGGGGTGCATATATTATCTGTAAAACAGTTCAAGCTCAGTCAGATTAGAAACAACTATTTTTAAATCTTGTCACCTAATCTCAATTAGATTTAGGTCTGGACTTTTACTAGGCCATTCCGACATAAAACCATTACACCGCAGCTCTGGCTTTATTTTTAAAACTTGCTGTTTGTCTTTCCATCAATTCTGACCAGCTTCAAAGTGTCTACAAAAGAAGAGTGTCCCATCCAACACGTGTTTAACTCAAAACCATGGGGCAAAATCTTACCTCCCATAATTACTTATGGACCGACCTAGTATAGAGGGCCAGATAAATAGAACTTTCAAGATAAAAGTTATGTGCTTAAATATTAGTTTATCGATGGAATCAAGCCAATTTTTGTCTGTAAAAATGTTCAATGTTATTTCATTTTAACAGTTTGTCAGTGGGGAATTTTATCAATACATTCTTCTACAAATGACAACCGGCCCTTTAAGGACATTTGATGTGGCCTAAAATTAATATGAGTCTGACGTCCCTGTCATGCAACATTATGCTGCCACCACCAGAGCGTTTCACAGTGGAGATGGTATATGCAGTGTTAGGTTTCTGCCTCACGTTGCAGTTTGGATGTAGGGAACCTCTGAAAGCAAATATTTACATTAGATTTTATTGAGCTGTATCACAAAAAAAGGTGCTGAATTTTAATTATAGGCAAGACATTGAATTTCATGGTTAGAAAATGTTGAAATCTAGGAAACGTTCAAAGGTTATGAATCCTTTTGGAGGTTGCTGTATACTTGTTCACCAACTTAAGGTCTCTCAAAGTGACACAGTAGGGAGTAAGTTGGTTCAGGATGTCAAAACCAAATAGGATATGCAGTTACCTAATCTGCACTGGATGAATAAAAACAACAGGAGCAAAGAAACTGTACAGCTTGCCACTGTTCAGTCACCTCTCGCCACAAAGCAACAGGCGGTGACTTAAACCAGCTGAGTGGTGTTTGTATGTCCGCCTGTATGTCTGCCTGTGCTTTTGAGAGCATGCCAAGCTGACCAGAAAGCTCTAGCAGTTTCCTTTAGATGCAGAGTTCCCCCAGGGGAAGGCCAAATAAACCTCAGATGTGAAGTTCCCCCACTTTGTTTACCCCCCTACTAAGACTGCACATGGGAGGGAAGATGAACAGAGGGATATGAGGACAGAGAAGACATGAGGGAGGTAAAAAGATAGGGGGCATTCTGAGGTTTTAGACTATTTCTTTGTTTCTTTTTTTGGAACTTTCATTGTTGACTCATGGGAAAATTGTACATGTTGAGCACAGGAGCAAGACATTTGGAATCATACATTTTATTACCGTGCGCACAGTTCACAAGCTCATGTCCTTAAAATGCACAAACAATGCATATTTTCTGTATTTACAAAAATTATAGGCCATAACATTTAACTGGATGAACACAATGAACTATAGTCTTGGAAAGGTATTCATAACCCTTCAACTTTTTCACTTTTGTTGTGCTTAAACCTCAAACTTCTAACTTCAACTTTGACAGGACCATTCTAACATACGCTTGCACCACTGTACAGCTGTGGTTGTTTGGGGAGTCTGGCCCTGTGGAAAGCTAAATCTCTACCTGTTTTTTATTGCAGGTGGTCTTCCAGGATTTCCCTGTATTCACCTCCATTCCTATTCCCATCAGCTCTGACCAAATTTCTAATTCCTGCATATAAACACCACCATAGTAGGTTCCTACCTTCAAGATGTGGCAATCACATAAAGTACTCAAATAATTTCATTAAATTTTGTGGTCATAATGTCACACAATACAAAATAATAAAAAATAATGGGGGATATAAATAATTTTGTAAAGCACTGGTATTTTGGTAGGAGAAGATTTGTAAACAAAAACAGTTGCCTGGAAGCTTGTGTAAAGATAGCAAACTATTTTAGGGATACAGTCCCTTCTGAAAAACCCTCGCAAAACATTTTCTTAAAAATATACTTTCACGTGATCAAAGATTTGCTTCTATTGGGCCTCTGATTTGACTGCCTGGAATAAGTTATGTAAATAATCTCTGTGAAACACACATTAAATGTTACTTAGAAACTCTGCTGGTCTGAGAATGCAAACCATTACTTATAGGTTGTCCCTGCTACACCCAGTCATGACCACAAATTCTCTTTATGGACTGAGGACCAACTATGCAAATACAGGCATGCGTGAGTCTCTGACCCCACACCCTTAATTTCTAGCAGTGTGCAGATTTCAGCACACATTAGTGGGTTTACAACTACGCGAGACACCAGGGTATTTATGCCTTCCTAGGAACACGATTTGAATCCCTTGCTTTAAAATAGAACACCTTTACTCAAGGTTTGCATCCAGATCAGTAATAGAAAGTAAAAAATGATAGCCCCAATAAATCTATTTTGAAAATAAAAATTGTGAAACACTACAAAACAAGGTGAAACAATTCAAGAAACAGCAAAATGTGAAAATGCTAACTTTGCCCAGAGAAAATAATTCCCCATAGTGAATGGGGAAATAACTGAAGGTTGCTGTTATGTTCAAATGCTTTACTCTACAAAAATAAAAAGGCTTAAAAAGCCACATGTGGTAAAGCTAAATACTATCAGAGTTTTTGTTGCGCAGAGTTGTTCAGTGAGAAAACTAGAATTGTGTGGACTGAAAAGTTTTTAGCATACCCTTAAAATCTGTTTTTTTAAGCAACTGTAACAACGTTGTAATAATTAGATCTAAATTGCTCACAATCATTGTTTGGGGGAAAAAAAAGGTGCTGGAAGTTTCAAGCTTTCTGAACAAACTAATAAGTTGTCCCACAAACGAACATTTATGTGGTTTTTGTTCGAGTTCACGATACCATAATTGGATTTCCGCAATTTAGCATTTTTGTGGTTTTGTGTCAGTTTGTTGAAATATTGTTTTTAAATTTTGTGTTCTTGTTCTCTTTTGTTAGTCTGCTCCATTTTTGGTTTGAGTTGGTTTTGCTTTCTGCTTTCTTCTGATGAGGTAGAAGGCAATGTGTTTTGGCATCCTAAGCATACCTTCTTTTTCTTTTTACGTAGTTTAAAGTCTTTTATTGTTGTTAACTTGTTGTTGCTTTTCCCCCCTTTTAATTGCCATGCCAAACTTTGAGTTGGTTGTTTGTACCTATTTTCTGTTGACTTGTCTCACAGATCCTTTAATAATATTGAAAGCATTTGTTGACCCATATGACTACCTCGTTTTTCTGAATCTTTTAATTTGGGTGCTCATCCAATGAAAACAAGATGCCAATCACAATGGAAATTAAAATAACTTTTCAAAAGTACATTTGGTACAAGAGAATCCACGAAGGACTTGAGTATAATTAGAGTAATAAGTAATGTGCATCACTCTCTTCACCCCCCAAAATCACCTAAATATGAAAAGAAATGATCACAAAAAATATGCACAGTTCCTATGATTGGTACTCATTTGTTTGCTTCATAGCCCTTAACTTTATGTGATAGTATTGACAGTTTTGTTGGGTCAGTAATATATGCTTATAATGTATTTTTGGTCCTGTTTTCTCTTTTCCTTGACTTATCCTTTTACAGAGTACAATAATTTGTGAATGTATTAGAAAAAAGTATATATGCTGTACCTCAGAACCTTTTACTCAAAAAAAAAGAGAAGGAGCCAAAGACAGTATAGTGACAATAGTTCCGACATTAATGTCACACTCTTTTGGACTCAGATTCACAGATTTCTTTGTTGTATTCTATCTTTTTTTTTTTTTTTAAAAACATTAATACATAAAACCTTTAATCAGTGCAGACATTTCTACAATGGAAATGCTTTCACCTGCAACTTGCTAAGAATGGAAGGATAGATGGATGGAGCCTAATTTTTCCTTATCCAGACCTAGAAAATACTTAAAACAAATGATATGCTTTTCCTTGATTATAGAATTTGGCTAAACGTAATTGATTATTTATTTAGTTCTATGATAATTTGACCAAATGCAAAAATGTCTACATGTTATAATAGTTAGACTGAACTGTCTTGTGGAACCGTTATTGGAACCTTACTGATGAGGTATTTTTCTGTTTCTCAAACTTTTCGTATGAACCTGCTTTATTTAGACTGGACCAGAGTTGTCTACTTTATACTTGGCAAAATGTAGTACAAAATGTTAACAAAAACCACCCCTGTATTTGTATCAAAGTCTTGGCCCCTTGTGCAAAAATTTATGTAATCCCATGATGTCTAGAAGGTTTTGATGAAAAGCTGGACAATATTCTAAAACAGAGGATGCATAGAAACAGCAGATCAGAAACAGTTCCTTACACCTTGTTAAGAAATGCACAGGGATATTCAGAGTAATTTCCACTCAAATGCAACCTTCAAAACAGCCCCACAACTATGCATTGCCTAAAATTACTTGGACTGGATTTTCAGATTTAAAAAAAATCATTGCTGTAACAAAATGGTCTGGGATCAGGGAATGTTCCAGCTGAAGTAAGTGTTTGTCATCTTTTCAGAGGGAGTAATTTGTAATCCTACAAAATGCTGTAAATCAGTTGTTTTAGGACATCAGTGGGGGATCTTCTTGTTTTCCAAGCTTCTATCCTGCCAACCTTTTCTGGCAACTTGATCATCCTTCTGTATTCCCAGCTCTTGGACAAAATTGGCTGAGATGTACCATGCAAATATCCGCTGTGTCGATTATTTGCAATGTAGTTTCAGTGTGATTATAACAAATCACTTCTCCCAAAACAATCAATTTGTAATGGGTTTCATTTTAGCCTAAAGGAAACTACATAAACTGGCTTCCTGTCATTCCTAAAACCAACTTACAAAGCCACAGCAGAGCCTGAAACGTATGGGTGCCACCTTTATTTTCCTTCTAGACGCTTTCTGTTTAAGCAATCATCATTTAACAAGTCTGTGAACTGCTGCAGCAGCAAGGGCTGTGGCTGGATGTGAGCTTGGATTGGATGTGGTGTTGCAATACTCGTGCCATACCCTGACGACTAAGCTCACAGTGGGGAAGTATCCGTTTACCCCCAGGTCTGCCCCACTCTTTCAGACTCTGGAAGGATGCCTGTGAAGCTGGATAGAGGGCGGAGGGAGACGTCTGTGTGTTTCCATTATTGCACCCTTGAAACGTTAGAAGGCTCATTTTGAGGATCTAATTTTATTAAATCAACTGTGTGACAACATCGGGCTGTTTCCACAACACGAGCAGGTAACGGTGGGAGTTGGGCACGCAGACAAAGTGGTCTTTGAGTGCTGTGGTCAGGCGTTCTGCCAGACACCTTTCCACACCTAGCACTTGGGGAGCCTTATTGAGCACATAAGCTGAGCCTGTCATTACCTTTAACATTATTGCACTCAACACATGGCTGTGATACTCTGATAGCTGCAACACCGTAGCTACCAGGGACTCATTCTGGGTTTGTGCTTGTGCTTATAGGTCGGCTGAATATTTCTGCTTCTGTTGGTGCCGGTGAGTAAGAATGGTGACCCATGCTGCTGCTGGATAAACGCTTTGGCGATTATTTTGCACCGCTTTAGCCTGGCGGCAATTACAACATGGCAGGTGTGTGACAAATTAATCATAGTCTGTCACTGGAATGGCTGCGAATCATAATGAGACTTTAAATTATTAAATATGTGAGGGATTATTTATTGAATTTGGAAAATATGGAGTTATAATTCATGCTTCATTGGAGTTGGCGCCGGTCATGCTGTGGTTTCCAACATGGTGAGAACCTCCTCCCAGTGAGGCTTTGCTTCGCTCTGACTCAATTTCAACAAAACATACATCTGCTTGCGTCCTGTAAAACCAGCAAATAATGTACATCAATACATGACAGCTTCAGAAGACCTCATTCACTTTCCTGAGGGATTTAAAAAGTTGTAGGGTTGGTTTTTTTGGACGCCGTACATGGCATCAGAGAACAAAGAATAGATCTGATCACTCAGTTATGCCTATTCTGTTACTGTCTTTCTGCAACAAGGGGCCTGGGAGAACTAATCTCTATTATTGCTTAGATTCAAATCCAATCCCTCTTTCATCGAGTGTCAGAAAGCCAGCTGAATAGTGAATGGGAATATTTTGGCAGGCCGAGCCTTTCCATTTACATACTTTTCGAAGATTGATTTTACCCGAGGCCTAAATCTCCTAAAACAAGGTGTGCTCACTCAGTGGATGGGGCCTTAACGTTCTGGATTCAATTTAAAGCAGAATAAAACTGGAATGGATTTTGGCAAAATTTATGAAAGCAAGCTGGCCGGAAACATTATTCATGTCAGAGCGACAAATGGTGATACTAATCCTCATTGATTTGACCGCAAGTACATAAATTCAGATTAGGACAACTCGTCTCTAGTGAAACCACCAACCAATCTATTCATGAAGTTACAAATATCCCAAAGGCTATGCAGAGCACTCAAGACATAACAACAGGGCCTTGCAAAATTATTCATGTCCCATTAACTTTTTAACATGTAATCATGTTGAAATTGACAGAAAGCACAGCATTGTTGTAATGAGTAAAGGAAATGATTGTTTTTCAAACCTTTCACAAGCAAAAATCCTCTCTACTCAGAACACCCAAATAAAATCATACTGACCACACAATTTCTATTCAAAACACAGCGGTGGCAGCATCCTACTGCGGGGATACTTTCATTTAGTGTAGCAGAGAAGATGGTTACGGTTGATGGAAAAGTATATGGAGCTAAATACAGGACAATTGTTGCAGGAAACATGTTAAGTAGTTAGAAAATACTGAAAATTAGGAGGAAGTTTACCTTCTAGAAGGTGAACAAGCCTAAACAAGTCAGAATTGCAGTGCAATTGTGAATCAGCAGCCAAACTTTAGACATACTCCAAGACCTGCCACTGTGAAGGAGGCAAAAGTGGGTTCCACAAAGCTTACAAATGTACATCACACTTTTCACATTTTATTTAAAGTTAATTGAAGACCACATATCATCTGTCTTCCACTTTACTATCCCATAAAATCTTAGCAAAATTAACTCAACTTGGCAGAATGTACAAATGTTTAAGTGCTCTGACAGTTTTACACAGTTTAGCTTTTTGATCCAAACATGACGATTTTTGATGGCTACTGAAGAACTTTGCAAATAAGAGCCGTATCATGCTCATGTGGCGGCGTTGGCTGGCGTCGCAGCACATCTGAACACCCAGAGCAGTTGCCTTGGTAATATCTCTGGGAAGACGAATCATAACACAAACATGCACTCACCGACAAAAACACAAGCACACGTATTCATGAAAAAATAGATTTACACAAACACCCAAGAAAAAACAATTGGCTGCAGGCATTGGCCAAATGGTGATACTTCCCTGGCCTGTGGGGTTTCACAATAGGATCCATTCTGTGTTGTTCCCTTTGCGCTCTCCCTTTCCTCCCCCTCTATCTGTTTATGACTAATGACCTCAGGCCAGGGGTAAGTTGGGGGTCAAGGTGGGGGGATAAAGAGAGGGGCTGAGGCTGTTGCTGAGGATGCCAAGAAAACAACAGCTTTGCAAGATTAAAACGCTGCCTGGTCTGAATCCTCGTCAATGTAATTTTAAGAAGATCTGACAGAGTCTTGAAAATGAAGAATGTGAGTCAAAGTGCTTGTGCTTAAACTGCTCTGCATATTGTGTCAGTGGGTTTGTGTAAACAATGCTTCAAAGAAGCAGACGTCAATCATGTCCCTCAACTGATCTCTGTCTGTTTGGAAGCTATGGAGGAAAGTCACGTTTTGGACAGATGAGGAATAACGGGTTGGACAGTATTTCCCGCTTCAGTGCGCTGGCCAGAAAAGCCTCCAACATGTGTCTCCGTGCAAAAGACGATAACGCCATTAGGCAGTTGCCACATCTCCCTCTAAATCGAAAAAATGTTTCAGATAAACCCCACCATATCGCATTACCGTCGGGGATACTTTAAATAGGCTACAGCACAGTATCGTCGTCTGAGGTTAGAGCATGTATCACTCAGCTGGAGAACTGAGGGAGCGTGGCTCTGGGCCAAACCCAGTTGAGGGGAGCGTGTGCGGGTGTGGGGGCCGGAGCCAATAACTTGAGCCGGAGCACACAGATGTGAGGGCTCTGACGGATGTTTCAGCGACAGATGCTAACTTCTCTCAAGCATGTGCAGCTGCGTGGATGTGCACACGCGTGCCTTTGCACTTTTGTGAACAGTATTTGTTTGTAGAAACTCATCTGCGAGGGATATTTGTCAGACTTTGCAATAATAGTCTTTGGGTTGCGGTTTTGTCTCAGTCTGCAAGTTTCTCTACTCTAAACTGGTCCCAATTAGATCTCTGGCTCCTCTCTAAAAGTCGGAATGACGACGACGCTCTCAGAGAGATTTGATTTGCTACTTCATCAAAATTAAACAGTAACAGATAAGAAACTAGCAAAAAAAATGGAAGAAACTGTAAAATATCAGGCGAAAACAGTCAAAGATGCAACCCATTTGACATCTCACTGCCAGCAATCACTTTTACACAGCACAGAAGGACAACCGAGTAAACAATTGTGAGCAATTTCTGCTCCCTGTTGAGTCATTATGTGCACATGTGCGATGGTTGTAAGTGTAATCACAGTTTCTGTCACTGATTGTGCTCATCTAATTGTGTCTGTTCACATATGTGTCAGTGAAGTGCCTGCATGCATGTCTGTTTGAAGATGACATAATCCTTTCTGCCCCTTTCATCTTTAAACTTATTAAGTACTCTAAAGTAAAAGCATGCCTACCTACCGAATAAAACTTTTCACATTTTCTCAAGGTACAACCACAGATTTTATTTTACTGGACACAAAGTAGTGGATAACTGAAATATGAAGAGATACAGTGTGTGGTTCAATGAGTTTGCACGGACTACATAGTGGAGCAGTTGCCTTGCTTCAGGAATGTCCTGGGTTTCTTCTCCATGGCACATGCAGGTTCTCCCTTTGGATGTGTGGATTCTCTCCAGGTACTTCGGCTTCCTCCCACAGCCCATAAATGCAGCCAAGAGGCTCTGGATGAGCTACTGAAATCTTCAACTCAGGTGAAATAATGTGTTGACATGAAAACTAGTGGTCATGCATAAGCCAAAGAGACTTGAGTGTTTAATTGTAATTAATCACAACACTAGATTGTAATAAATTGGATTACATTTTTCTAAGTTTTTTCTCTTTTTCTTCAATTGTGCCCTGAGATGACATATGCTATAAACAGGCACTATAGATAAAGTGAATTCAATTGAATAATTGGGATTCATATTGGTGACAACATCAGCTATACTATGGTGTACATTTAAACCTATATAGTTTTTCTGCTTTTTCCCCTGCTACTGTTTGATACTTTAATATGATGAGATCTCCTTTAATCCTTTGTAACCTCTCCACATACAGGCTTTAGCTAAAGAAGTTGAACGAGGTAATGTAAGGAAAATCCCTGTTAGAGCAACTAAGGTCTGTTTCAAGTTAATCATGCTCTTCATTATTGTTGGCAACTGACCTATGTTGTGCTTCAACAAGTCTTGGTTTAATTTTGTGATGCAATCATAGTGGTGGAGCTTTTTTATTCTTTTCGCTAATAAATAATTTTTTTAAGGTTGAACTGTAAAATCCTGTAAGACTGTAAATGAAGCAGAAAAAAAATATTTGAAATGAGTTAGCAGAGAGTGTTTTGTGTCCATCACACAAAAAAAGTATTTTCAAAGGGGTGTGTTTGTTTTTAAAATCGAATGTACACTGACATTTTTGGTTGTAAAGTCACAAAATGAGGAAACGTTCAAGGCGCTTGAACACAGCATGACATTGTAATAGGTTTACCTCTTTTAGCAGTGTGATTACAAACAGTCCCAGAAAGTGTCTGAAAGGAACTTTCTCTTCTTTTCTCTACTTTTCTTCCTCTTTCAGTCACTCCACTACCATAAAAAAAGAGCTTTGAGTTTCACGTCATGCAAGTAGCTCATTGCGGTGCTAATGATTACGTTTTGTCCAGCTGTCTGATTAATAAAGTGACCATTAGAGCTCTGCACCACACTTAAAATCCACCCCCCCACCGCCTTGGCACACAGAGTTTTATGGGCACAGGTGATAGAGTGTCACTGCAGTATAGCTCTGCTCCACCATAGACCTAATGATCATTAATAGCATATGCACTCATTTTTACAACTGTGCAGCTTACAGAAAACCAACAATTATATGAAATATCCTTCAAAAGCTGCAGTTAAATGACATACACATTGGAGGGAGGAGCTAAGATTGTGGCATTAGGCACCCAGACAGGAAGCACAACAGATTTTTACAGGGCAGGGGCACCTGAAGGTAATTACTTTTAACATCAGCTGAAGCCTGTAATAAACAATTACTTGGATTACACTAACGCCATGCCTCATAAACACTGTGGTTCCAAACTACACCTGAGTTTCCAGTCTGTCTGCTGCTTGGACCAAAAACACTACCTCATAAGGGAATGATGTGTGACAGCTTGGCAGTACCCCAACCAAGGATGAACAGGTTTTCCCCAACGGTTGCTTCATACTGTATTTATTAAAAATGTTTAAGGGGGAAGAAGGAACTAAGAAACTGTATGAATGTTTTAAATATTGGTAACAGACACCAAGGACAACACAGACAAATGCACCAGTAAACTGGTGTGACAGCAAAAGATAAATCTGAGGCTCAAATTGCTTTATTTGAGACTATCATCCATACATAAACAACGGGCCATGTGGTTTTATGTATCCAGTGTTCTGTTCCTCTTCCCTCCAAAGGCCAATAAAACAAACACCACAGACTCTGCAGCTCCCCTTCTCCATCCCCTCCAAATACACACACGCCATAAGGGAGTACAATGAACATGTAAATGCTCTCAATCCCAGTTTTACTTTACCCTTTTTACTCCCGGACTCCTTTATGATCTGCACTGAATCATTCTTATTGCTAATGTGCTAGAATGGGCTCTGACCCCTTTAGCATGTCAATATACAGTAGTTTGATCTAAACCATTTCATTGTAACGTAGGCTGTTTGGAGTCTGGTTGGAAGGTAAACCTTCACCTAGTCTTAAGTCTTGGCATCTCCAACATGGCTTCCACAAAGTTTTCCTTGAATTTAGCTCCATCCATCTTCCCATCAACTCCGACCTATTCCAGGTCAGAGTTGGCTTCTCGTAATGGGATACTAAAAGCTTGGAATTTTCTTTGACCACCTAATCCTACTTTAAGCTTGTCTAAAACATCATCCTAGATATTTGTGCTGTGCTCCAAACAGCGTCTTCAAAATCTAAAAATCAGATGAGGCCTTCACAGAACAGCTACATTTGTACTGAGATTTAATTACACACTGGGGCTCCCTTTACTTATTAGGTGAACTTGTTAGGCAAATGGATGCGCTATTTTCATTTCAGTGGTAACAAAGTAGAGAGGGATAACTCTCTAGAAAAATGTTTTAACTTTTTATTTTTTTCTATTTTTTATGTGGTTTCTGTGGTATTTGTGGTTACATAACAAAATATTGAAAATTTTAGAAGTGCACATTGTTACAAGGCACTCCAAGTTCCTTGATCTCCTTTCCGTCTTCTTCGTCTCTGTTTTTCTTCGTGTTGCAGTAGCTGTAAAGCTTTCTTTCTCTCCTAGTTGTCCCTTTGCTTGAGTCCAGCAATACAGCTCGGCTGGGCGGGCCCAAAACAGAGCCAGGTGGAGAGAGATTAACACAAGCCAGGAGTCATTATGCTGTTCATGAGCCGTGTCCAAAGCAACAACTTTTATAGCACCTGTAACACACCAGCTAATCTGTCTGACACCTCTGACCGAATCAACACACCAAAGAGACACACACACAACAGAGCAGTGCTGCCTTAATACATCTGCATAGTCTAGACATAAAAGAAATAAAATCTGTTTTTTTTTGAGAGGTGCACACATCAGACCTTTTAATTAAGAGACAACATCACACAAGGTCAGTAAAAGAGCAGGTCAGTTTGCTCAAAACAAGGTTTTTCTAATATTCTGAAAGAAACTCCATTATCATAGCTAACATTTAAAAAGCAATTCGGCATCCTTTACTAGTGATTAAAACCGTTTTCTTGGCTAGCATTTACTAGCACTTGCTGAGCGTGCACTCTACAATGTAAACATCAACTTTCAAATAGAATATGAATATTTCCAAACCCAGGATTTTCCAAGAGAAGTAGAGGTTGAGAGTGAAAAATGGTACACAGAAAATTTGCTGCTCTCCATTCAGCATGTTTTTTGCTAAACGGCTTGCTCTTTCTTGTGATCAACACACGTCTTGAAATACTGTTGAAAATAATGTTTTCTTTTAAGGAGTTTCCAATATCTTGTTTCTTCCTTAAACTTAAAAAACCAAACACCTCAATTTAATTGAAAATAGTTAACTATCAGTCTTCATCACTTAATAACAGAATGGATACAAAAATGTGTTGATGTCAGTGTGATCTAGTAACACTCAGTGTTCAGTGGTTAGGAAAATGATTTGATCTTTTCATTTTTGACCTCTCACCAGTCAGAAGCAATCAAGCTGAAAGTAATCTAAATCTGGTCATTAGCTGGAATCTTGGTGCATCCCTACGTCTTCGGTTTTGTCCGCCAGGACATTTTTTTTTTTTTTAGCTCTGACGATAAATTCTCATAAACAAAATGCAATAATTTGATGTGTGCGTGCTTACAGATTTCGCCAGACCACTCTCTGTCTCTGCTTTGCACATCAACCAATGACAGGACTAATCAGTAAAAAATTTAATCCAATAAACCAGAATGCAGACCCCTATATTTAATTACAGGAATCGAGAAGCTGAAGGAGAGCATGCTCTGCCAATGGAGAAACAAACCACTTTATTGACAAGCACACTGCACTAATTGCAGCCTCTGTGATTATGCAATTTAACAGTATTTAACCACATTAATAGGAATAGTGAGTACAGCCGGGAAGGACATAGTAATCCACGGAAAGCGGAGATGTATGTAATTAAATTATTTTCAACTCGCTGGCTGATATGCAGACAAGAGAAGGAAGTCGACTTCTTGTTGGTCGCAATGTTGTGCCATAGTCTTCTCATTAGGTACGGTCAAAGAAAGCCTTGTGGTGGGTTAGTCCCGACTTTGTAGCAAAACTGCTGAGAATGAGAGGGGAGGAATCATCCTGTTCTCAGGAGAATCTGGGGTCGGAAGGTCATCTGAACATTGTGTTTGATTATATCAGGTCCCAACATGAAAAAAAGAAAAAAACATGGAATAGTAATACACATCAAAACATTTGAAACCCAGCGATAAGCATATGTTGTCTCTGGTCATTTAACAAAATTACATTATGCATTTGATGTTAATTCATTGATCTTTTGTGAGTTATTTGAAGCCTTTATGAGTGACACACAGCGTTTTTTCTCAATACGATATTCATCAGATTAATCATGAGTTCATTTTAAGACAATAGTTCAAATAAGGTCAAGCAAAAGCAATTTTGTAAAATAAGTAGTCCAGTATTCACACCCACTTCACTGCTCTAAACACTATCAGAATCCCTAAAATATATCTGAATTTAAATTATATTTATTTACTTCGAATAGTGTATACTCTTTCCTCAATAAAGTTTTTCTCTGCAACTTTCCTTACACATCTGTGTGGATTGTTAGTTTTTTGTCCAATCAGATGTTAGTATCTATGTTCCCCTGTCCTTCTGAATCAGTAGACCAGGCCTACATTAATTAAACAATATAGCAGTGAAGCTGCTTTTTTAACCCATAGGTTTTCAAATTTGCCTCACTGGGATACCTAGAAGACTCATAATTATGTCAGAGGTTTTTCAATCCCTGATTTGATGGTCAGAGTTGACGTATTTAGCTTGGCTTTTGCAGCAAAACATATCCTCAACAATCTGCTCTGCTCACATTAATACTTGTGAATTATTTCTTTTTTTCTGCCCACAATGACTGATGGAGAAGGAGAAATTGGTTTAATCCCAGGAGTAATTAAAAATCTGTTTTCAAGGAAGACTTTGTCCCAAAGAACTGGATATCGTAAAGGCTGGCTACTTTCTGACGAGTGCATATGAGCAGTACCTCTGGCTCTGAGGAGCATTGCAAATTATATTGCTGGGAATGCCTGCTACTGCAAGTGATCAACTTGGTGTTTGGAGTAACAGGGTTTGCCAACTTGAGTTGTAAGGCAGCAGGGCATTTACAGACTCTGGTGCTTTTGAGAACATTTGGAGAAAAGTTTATTTCTACCTCTGGTTATGACTACTCCCATATCTGTTCCAACTACCAAGCTGACATTCTCTATCATCAAGTGAATAAAACAAATACCAGTAATACAACAGGCTAGAAGTGATTTGCAGCTCTGACCAAGGAAAAGGACTTGTTGATGGAACTGAGAGATCAGATCTCTGACAGTCGTAGGCGTTTGGTATCTTTTAACTTGCAAATAAAATCTTTCTCCGTTTTCCTTTATACCAGAAATACTCTAAAAAACACTAAGTATGAACTTTTTGATCTACCAATTTTAACTCATTAAAGCACTTTGAAGAAGTTGTTCAACACTAGTAACAGAGTCTTCTGACTTCTCATCCTCCTGCTATCTCATCCTGAATATACAGAGGATAGGTTTTGTCTAGAAATAAATAATCAACAAAGAGTGAGTATTATGTACTTAATATTCACATACATGGCACAGTTGTGGCTATAATGTAGAGGTTTGGAGTTGTCTTAACTGGATTTCTTGTTTTAATGACAATAGTATTCACTTACAATGTGCAAAATGCTCCTCATAATTACAAGAAGTCTAACAGGCCATCTCTAAATTACTTAACACAGTGTCTATAAATCTCTGTCAAAATAAGTAAGCCAGTTCTGAGGACAAAAGCAGATTCAGTCCCAGTAGTAGCATGGTGGGTGGACAATTTTAGCTTTAAGGGTTGCAGCTTTTATCCCTATCATCCCTATTTTTTATTTTTTTTTGCTAAACTCAAATGTTTGAAATAACAGAGAGATTAACTAATTATGAAGCTATTATGATGTGAGATCTCTCAAACCAAAAAAATGAGCAAATAGCTAATGCAGGCGGAAATGTGGATGATCTACCAAAAGACTGGGACATGTGGTCAGGGTCGAGGGTCATCTCACCCCCATATTCACTTCCCCCGCACTGCAGCGCACAGGAAGCCCAAATCACCGGACCAAGTCCCGTCAGCAATTGTGCATGCACACATGCAGATATGAACAACAAGTGAATAACATTTCTTGGTAGCTCCTCCGGGGCTGACCTACAGTCCCCTTGCAGAAATCTTGTTCTCAGCACCGTGATGAGCTGCTCCTGGAACTCATAAAACTAAGGCCACCCAGGGCGAGAGCAAAGTTGAAGTGGGGGCTGAGGGGTCTGCTCTAGCCTTAAGGCGGCTCTAAACCGGCCAACTGTCATGTCCTGTGACCTGACCTACCAGACCTGGAACTGCACACACACGCACACACACCCCAATAAGACAGCAGGAGGATGATGATCCAGCAGTGTTAAGCCAGCAAATTCTATTACAAGTGTTGAACAACTTCTGCAAAGTGCTTTTAAGGTACTAAAATTGGTAAATTGAAAAGTTGATACTTACAGTGTTTCTTAGAGTATTTCTGGTTAAAAAAAGGGGATAAAGATTTTATTTCCAAGTTATTAGGTTATTGAGGAAGAGATCAAACTTCAAACATGCTGTAAGTTTTACCGGCTGATCGGTGTCACAGGTGGCACAGAGGATCGTTCCTCCTCAGACTCTCATTCAAATTGCCAGTTAGCCAAAGGAGGAAGTGCACCTGTTACCTTGGTAAACTCTGGTATTTATTTGCACACTGGTTTTTTTAACTTTATTTCTGTGCTCACATTTAGTTTTCTTTACCTGTAAGACTAACTTTCATAATTTAGTCAAACGGTTTAGAAGATGTTTAGGTCGGATTTTATATAAGCAGACAATTTAAAGTCAGTTTCGGTTTATTTGCAAGCTGAGGGAATGAGGGGTAAGTGAGCAGTTCTTGAGAGAAGATCATTTAGAAGTTATTAAATGAATAACAAATATTCTATTAGGTCACAAAAACATCACTAAATGGTTCCTTTCAACCAAATATTTTTTTCCTTTACAGAATTAGCAAACAGAGATTGTTGCTGGACAGAGTTCTGATTATGCAGCATGTGTTTGGTACTGAAAGATGGTGGGGGGGGGTGTTCAGGGAAATAACAGTGTGGGGACTGTTTCAAATCCCATCCCAAGCACAAAGTTTCATTAATAAGAGAGAGTCTGGTCATGAACTTGTGGACCACTCAAATAATGACAACATTTGTGGCCCTGCCACGGAAAAAAAGTTGCTTAATTTCGACTACTCCTCAAAGTAGCTACTGATTTCGTTAATGCACTCTTTTCAGGGCTGTGTTGATGTAAGTTATCTGGAGCTTGGTAGATCTGTGAGGCTGTGTGGAACACCAGATGTGCTGGGCACCTGTAGTGTGCTGTCAACACAGAAGAGAGGACCCGGCCTCACGCAGGACAGTGGACCTTGTCCGAGCAGACACAGATGCACAGGGTCACACAGGGTGGCCATTGTGTAGACACCATTTATGCACAGACACACACCCATACACCAGCACACACACACCTGGGAACAGAGGCAGCAGCAAAGTGCCACAGTGTTGAACTGAATCAGAGAGCCAGCTGCTGTCTTGCTGTTGCAGGGATCCACCAGTATACCAGTTTATACTGGCTGTAAATCTGCAGCGGTCAACCAGAGGCTGACTGATTAACATTGAATGCCCCTGACATATAGAGTGACCATGGATAGGGTATCATCTTCTTACTGTTCATTACAAAATGATTGGCATTTTAACTTCTTTCCACTCTATATTTTCAGATTTTTTTTCTATTTTGTTCTTGTGAGCTATGAATCATTCAGGCACAGAAAGGTTCCAGAAAAAGGACAATTTAGCGATAAATAATGGTAAAGGACAAAAAGCTCAAATCACAACACAGAAAACTCAAATGTAAAGTAACAAATAAAGCAATGGACATGAACAATATGACCCAACTTATGTGATTTAGCTACCAGTAACACAGAAGATTTAGGGGGAAAATATATATATTTTTAATTTACTACTACATTACTTTCCGCTGCGACAGACTGGCGACCTGTCCAGGGTGACCCCGCCTCTCGCCCGAAACATTCGCTGGAGATAGGCAAAAGCACCCCTCCCAACCCCACTAGGGACAAGGTGTACAGAAAATGGATGGATGGATTACTTTCCGCTTCTTTATCTTTTATGAGGTCAACTCTTCCCTAAAACAATTCAAATCATTTTTATGTATGTTCTCAGATATAATTGCAACTATACTTAAATTGTAGTGTCCCTTCTTTACAGAAACCATGCTTTGAATTGAAATATCCCTTTTACATAAAGCTTGACGATGTCATGCTAGAAGTACAAAATAGTTGCATAGACCCTTAAAATTCACATTGTACAATAATCTGGCTGCTATTTTTGAATATTAGAACACATGTAATGTAATTTTGTTACTGTCACAGACACTTGCAGAGAGCTTAAAAAAGGTACAAATGAGCTTACAAAAATGATTCCTGATACGACATGGTTAGGTTAATGGGATTTCCAGCCTGCTGGCATGAACTTGCTCTACATGTTTCAGACTTTGTCCTGATATATCACACCTGAATCAAATGACTGGGGTAACAAGCAGCCATCAGTGGAGATAAGGAACATGCTGGGGAACTAATTCAGTTTAAATTAGCTGTGTAGGAGCTAGAGCACATATTAAACTTGCAAAGCACTGGCCATTTAAAACTGGACCTGGACAATTCTGCTATACAACTTCCAGCCATGATATTGCTACACTTGCCACAGACCTCTAGTTCTTAGTTTCTCTGTGTTAGAAAAAAGGTCAAATAAAGTCCGCTGACTGTATTAAAATTAAATGGAAGCAGAGAGAGTTTATTTGGTTTTGAATTCAATGCAAGATGAAAAGAGAAACTAATGCACAAAAATATGATTTGTACAAAAGCAAAACAAACTACACATCTTCTCTCGAAATTTGCAAAATTAGCACCACATGACATATGGGTGTAGCTGTAGCTTAAAAACAAAACAAATAAATAAAAATCCTTTGATCTTCCATCAGCAAGTCAATTTTTTCAGTTTAGACTGTGTGGTGATGATTACATTAGCAGCTTTTCAAATTTACAAAGTGAGACGGCATGCTATTTATGACTGAAGACGTAAAACCAATAAAACATCAGTGAAAGTATTTAAGTATTAAAACATCCAATCAATGCAACATAAATAACATCACAGTGTAAGCTATTCAAACAATTGATAATTGGGCGTTTTAGCTAACGTAACAAGATAAGACCAAAGGGAGGACAAAAGAAATGTCATAAACACAAATCTGTTAAGTGTGGAGTTAACAACTGTAGAGGGGAGCGGAGGTGTAAATGTGATTAAAGGTAAAAACACATAAAATTATGCAAAATTCGTCAGCACTGTGACATTTGCAAGATGAAGATAACATTCTTACAGAGCTAAATGGCCAGTTTAAAAATGCAGATGTCAGATAGCCCCCCTTCCCCATTTCTCGCCATTCCCTCTTCTCCTCCACTCTTGATCTCTCCACTTTGATTTATTCATTTTCTATGTTGGCGAGCCAGACGGGACAATGGTGTCTTTCATAACTGAGGCAGTGTTCCCACTACCAGCACCCTGCTGCCCCCCCCAGAGTCCCTCATCCGCCAGGCCGATCTGACGTGACCTGGTCATGAGGGACTGGTCCTACATCAGAAGGAAACACAGAGAAATATAGACAATATATTTCCAATGGATACTGGATGACAGTATTTTGAGTAATCCATTACTGAAAATACTGAGTAATGGATTACTCAGTATTTTAGCAAATTGACATCAGAACTGATCTAAATAAGTGCTGTTAAGGTGCACTTTCCGTTGTGGTGAAACAGGCATAAAAAACAGAACTACGTACGGTAATTCTTGAAAGTTTACATTGAAAATCATTAATTTTTTTTTTTTTTTTTTTTACAAAACCGATGGTTTCTATTGCTTTAAAGTCTTATTATATGAGTTTGGTAAAACATCTGATTAAACAGTCACTGTGGGAGGAAAACATGGAATATGAAAAGAGGACAAGCGTTGGAGGAACTGAATGAGATGAGGGGAGTGAAGGCGCATGAGACGGGTGGTGGTGGTGGGGAGAGTGGGGACCAGGGGTCATTTTTGCCTCCCCCTGTTTTTGCTCTCCGAGGTGCATGCATGGTGGTTGACTGCAGAGTTAAGATTCATGGTTAGAAAGAGAGCCTTTCTGTTCTCCAGACTCCCCCCTCTGCTAATGCAATTCAAAAAATTAGTATAATTATGCTCCATATTGCAGATTGAGGAGGCAATGTGGCCCATGGGACGTAGACAGGGAGGGTGAGCCAGTGTGGGTATTTGCTGACGGGAATAAGTAATTTATCGGGTACTTTTGCCATTTATGCAAGTGCATTCTTGCATTTATGACATTAAGTCTAATCGAATAAAAGGGTCCTGGAATGCTGCATCGCTCTCGAAATGAGATTCTGCTAATGTGAAAATGACTCCTCCTTCCTCCGTTCCTGTGGTCTTCATACTAACTGCATGTGTTTGTTTGCAACCACAGAACAACCTGTCTGAGCCACTGAGATGATGCATCTTCTGCATAATCTCTCAGTGGTCCATCCCCAATGTCTTCTTGACATTTGCTGCAACAGATGTGAAGACTTTCACATGGACAGGCTGGTTAAATGAAAGATTCTCCAATCTCATACAGAATGGAAGAAAAATTATACAAAAGGGCAAAATTTTAGTGTTAATGCAGGATAGTCTGATTTTGTAACTTCTAAAATCTGTTATTAGTTGCTGGGTAAAGGTCTAAAATAATGATCATTCTAATATAAAACTGTAAGTTTGCTCCGGATACACTTGAGCTGATAGCTTAAACGCTAAACACAAGGCAAATCATGAAAAAATACTTAAAATTAAACATTAATTAAATTAATAGTAAGTAAAATAACATATTGCAAAACTATTGTGATATATATTATTGCATAAGTATTACACAACATAAAGCTATTAATTCAAGTCACAACCAAATCATATGTTTTCAATGTGCTTTACCACACTGCTAACTCCATGGTTTTGGGGTTTTATTCTACTATTATGCATGCAACAAGAGGCCAGAAGGAAAATGGATTTTATTTCTGCACCTAAAGGTCAGTATTTCAAACTTATATGTGATATAATAATGTCCAGACTCACATTAAGTGATGATGTTGATGATGATGATAATTTTGTGAATGTAACAATATGACCCTGAAGCAAACTTCAGGAAGATCTCTTCTTCCTCAAGCCGTCCCATCAGGCCCCACCCTGCAGAAACGGAGGAACCAGTGGGAAGGCGGAAGAACATCATTTGATCCCTGCTCTAGAGAGCGCGGGCCTACACATCATGTATATCCTGTTTGGAAGAGCAACCGTTTGAAACTCATCTCACAGGTCCCAACGGCATCATCAAAGACGGATATGAGACAAGAGCGGAGAAGAGGAAGAATCCGGAAACCGGCGACTGCTTTTCATGATCAGAGATGCGGAATTCATAATCAAGACACTCAAGAACAAAGTTTTTGAAGAAGATGAAAAGCTTCATTTTAAATAAATATCATCACTTAAAAAAGCTGAAAGTAAATAAATAAAGGGAAGTTCTCAGGAGCCACAAAGATCAGATCCTCCCACTTTGGTCATATATTTTCAGCTGTATTTTTTGGGAAAACGGGGTCAATAACAGTTGATGCATAGATTCAGACAAATTTTTTTATTATTTGCATTTCTGTGACAAAACTTATTACAAAGAACTAAAATAAATTGACAGTCTAAAAGACAATTAGACTAACAGACAGAGCAAGTGCCTTAAAAATGGGAGACTAATTGAATTCAGATAGCATGATAAAAGGCCACCGAAAAAAGATTGCATAGAAAAATTTGATTACTGCCTGAAACATCTAAGTCTGAAAAGGTTTGGCAACAAACAGAGAGAAAAAATAAAATAAAATAAAGACTAACAGATAAATTGAAGTTTCATTAAAATCTGCAATTTTTTTTTCTTTTCTTGTTTTTGTTACAAAAGGGTAAAAAATGTTTAATGTGTAAAAGCAGAAAAAAAAATCCATGTGAATTACATTCAAAATAATTTCAAAAAATATTATGAAAGGTATTTTTTTACAATAATCATTAAGTCCTGCTAATAGTTGCACCAAAATACATTTGAGTATAGTTTAACTGCTTGGCCCTGAAAAAATGGTCTGAAGGAACATTTTCACTTGAGATTTGTGGCAGTGTAGGGTCATAAAAAATTTTGTGACTGAAATAAAAAAAAAAAAGACTGTCAAAGTTGCCGAGACACATAATGTTGACTGTAAATCAGTCACGGAGAGGAGGGATGTGGCTCCCTGAGGAAGCAATTAGCTTTGTTGGACCAGTTGCTAATAAAACACATGGGTTACAAGCTACCCAAAGCCCATGCAGGCCGGGGGCACCTACCATGCACTTTGTGACTTTATATGTGAGCGCGTGTGTGTGTGTGTGTGTATAAACTGGAGTCCAACAGGTAGACAGTTAGAGCCACTGGCAGCAACTGGTCAAGACTGAGATGCTTTAACAGCAACCTTCAAGGATTGCTTTTAAAGGCATCAAATGTTTAGCCCTTTTTAAACCCTCATAAACAGAAAAGTGTCTTGTGTGGCTTATAATTATTTTCTGTTCATCCAAACGTCAACACAAACATAAGTGAATATAATCAGTCACAGAGGCTTTGGCATAACTTTACTGTGAAGATTCTATAAATGGGTCATAATTATTAGCAACAAATTAAAATCTTCTCACAATGTAAAATGTTAGCTATGACATAGTAATCTTCAATTAACCAATCTTCTCATATTTCATTTTACAATATAGGACTACATGAATCCAGTTAATTTTTCTCAAAGGCAGACTTTGGTTATCCAAAGCTACTTTAAATTCTTTGATTAAACGTCACTCATTTAAACCAGTGGTGTCAAAAAAAGAAAAGAAGCAAACCTTTTCCTTATTGTAATCAAGTCAAAACCCTTTACATGATAATAACATAACACAATAACCAATTATGAAACATGAAACAAACATCATATTTTGCCATCAAGAATAATCATCATACAAAATACATATAATATATTAATGAAAGTTATAGTTGTTTTTGCTTAATCAAAGGCTAATCTAAACAAGTGGGGTTTTAGCCTTGAGTTAAAAGAACTCAGTGTGAATACGTACAGATGGCAAACTTTTTGTCACACAAGCCTGGCAGTTAAACAAAAAGTTGACCAGACTAAGGGGTATAAATTAGGCCTTTCTATCCTGCTAACTTTACCATGTAACAATGTATCATCAAGCATTCCAGGTGTTTCATTCATTGATCTGATAATAGATATGGGCTAATTAAGGCCTGTGCTCGATTTCTTCTGACCAGTTCCTGACTCGTGAAGATCAATACACATCTGAGCTACTTGAATAGTATTTTACCTTGTCTTCTATATTTCTAACAATTTAGAGAAATGTGTCTAACTTGTCTAATTGTGTCATATTTATAAAATTTTATAGAAACTGATAGGAATGCAACAAAATGTAAAGACGATGCATAATAAAGGTTGGATTTTCTACTTGACAACATTATGACAACATTTTATAACAATAAATCATTAATTTGTCTTAAGGGTTTGTAAACATATTTACCAGTTTTCCTAATTACCGTGGATAGCTGCTGTGACTGGCAAGAGCCAGGATGATCTGTATTACTTTTACTCACAAACCTACATTTGGCAAAAATGACAAATCAGAAAGCATGTGTAATAACTGTGATGTATAAAATATGCTTCGGAGGCTCTAATAGACTGTAAGCCAATTATTTTTACCTCAAGTTGTGTTTATAATTTTACAAGCCCTAACAATAATCTAATTAATGATTGAAGAAACTAAATTCACTTTCTGAGAAGTGTGTTTGAGAATGTTCATAGCTGTTTACACCTGTATTACATATTCTTGAAAGGTTAAAACTTCAATAATATATGGATATTGTTTGCTCTGTTTCTTTTTCATGTTATCTGATGTCATAAATCTGTATTGTTTTGTATGTGCAACCATCACAAAACACATTATAGTTAAAAATCAACAGTTTAATGTTCATTATGGGGAAATGAGCTGGCCTTCACAAAGAATGCGAGTCAATGTACAAAAATGTATTTCAAGAGCATTCAGAGAAAATCAGAAAACCAACTTCTTCTGTAGTTGGGAAGCTTTTGACATCAGTATGGAGGAGTCAGGAAAATGACAACTTGCACACACCAAAAAAAAAAAACTCTTGTGTGACAAAGCACAACATTAGATCTGAGTTAGAATCAATGCCCTGGTAGAACACAGGCAGAAGACATAACATATCCCAAAAAATGTCAACAAACCACATGACATGCCTTCTCATACTCTCTCCCTATAAAAGATATGAATTCAAAAGAGAATAAAAGTATGAAAAAAAGTCAAAGTGGAAAGCAGAAGGAGATGGACATTGATAAACTGTATTAAGGAGACACTTCTCTGCATGTTCAATGCCCAGTGGAGATTTCCTTGTTAATAGCTCTGTCACAGTAGATGAAGACCCACCCACGGCCTCCAAGACCACCATGATGAACAAAGTTGGATCAATGCAAATCTGGAAAATTTCCTTCAAGAGTGAAAGCAGTTTGAATACTACTTCTGATCAAAACACTGTTTTCCCAGAAACCATGCCATACCGCTTCCACTGCAGCTACTTCATCAAAACACTATATTTATTAGAATTTTTCCTATACATATTGTTGTTTAAAGGAACCTACAGCTGATAAGGGGTTTTGCCTCATTTTGTGGCAACGACTGCCTTTAAGCATTTGCATAGCTAGTAATAAGTTTTTTACATCGCTTAACAGGAATCTTACATCTTTCTTTGCAGAATTGTTTTATATCACCCTTATTTCAGTCTCAAAAATAGAACAGCCTTATATCACAGTATTTCAATCAAACATAAGTCTATATGTTGACTATGCCACTCCGACATTCTGATGATTTGTCTTGGCCCTGCCGCAGTACCCAATTTCACTTGAGTTTAAGGCTCAAGGCTACAAACTGATTTCCAGACAGCCTCAGGACTTTCTGTAAGCATGAATTCATCAGTTACTACGACATTGAGGTTTTAAAGCAGCAAAGTAGCCACAGACCATCCATCCATTCTCTGAAAACAAAGCTGCAAGGGGGTCTGGTGACTATCTTCAGTGGTCATTGGGCGAGAAGTGAGGTATACCCTGGACAGGTCCCCAGTCTTTCATAGACAGACAGGACAAACAACTATGCATGCACACACTCACATCTAACAACAATTTAGAGAAACCAATTAACCTGACAGTCATGTTTATGGACTGTGGGAAGAAGCCGGAGTACCCAGAGATAATCCATGCATACACATGGAGAACATGAAAATTAGGTGCAGAAAGTCCCTTGGCTGTAAGGCAACAGTGCTACCAACTGTCCCATTGTGCAGCAGTCACGCTGCGACCATCACACTGCAACCACTAATGGTTGGCTGAGTTTTACACATAACTGAGCAAACACTTGCCATTTTTCTTTCAAAAGAGTGTGTTCCCAACAGTTTTGGGGATTATTGGGGTGTTTGTCAGCAACTATGAGAGAGGCCCTTCTGTTCTTTTTTGTCAGAAGTGCTTTCTTATTATTGAATCATAAACCCTGGGCTTAAATGAAGCCATAGAGGTTTGCAGTGCTTTAGATGTTGTTCTGGGATAAAGTAGTTTTAAGACGCCCCAGATGAGTTCTTGATCCTCTCGAAGTAATTTTGGCTGGCCAGCCATTCCTGGTAAGGTTTGCCAAGGTTCTATGTTGTCTGTGTCAGTGGCTTTCTAACACTTCCTAGACTGTCACCTATTGTTAAACTTTTTTTTTTTTTAAACTAAAAAGAGGAAGAAAAAGTTTACTTTGGATCATATGATGTGTTGCATTTGAGATATTTTAGCCTACTTCATGTTGTTGGTCAGGTTCACCTCAACCTTCTGGTGATCTTAAGAGACAGGACCATTTAGACCCATATTTCATATTTTTATATAAAAAAAATTTTTTGGCTAAATATTTGTTTGCAAATTTAAGCAAACATATCACTCTATCATCACATTTTCTTAGAGATATGAAAGGGCCTTACACAGTATTTTGACATATTTATTTGTTTATGTTTCCATAACACTTGCAAGAATCTTTTCTAGGTTCTCTTCTTTCATCTTAAACAATCAAGATCTACTTTTAAAGACTGCAGTCTATTTCTGACTGCACTGATCTGGCAATCAGAAACCACTGGTGTATAAGGTGTGTGAATAAATAGAGCCATTAGTAAAATTAAATTAGGTGTTTGACATCTCATGGAAAGTCTCAGTGGTAAATTCAAGTGATTACTGACAAACATGAAGTGGTTGGACGCATGGACTAAATGCAATTAGCTTCACAGAGCTCACAAAGGGAGTTACAAAATCAAATCTGATTCTAACCAGACCAAACTCAGCGCAATGTAACTTTGGAACCTTCCAGGAATAGTTTATAAATAAAAAAACAAGTAGAAATTAAATGAACTGGTACCCATGAGGACAAGGAAAACGGAGAAGAATTTTTGGTTTCCACATCTGATGTTGATTTAAAATGTTTTTTTTTTCTGTTTGGCAGTCTCATTGAGTGACATGCTGGTGCTGATGAACTGCAGGCAATTATATTATTTGTTTGCAGTTGTTTAGACAGCACAACTCTATCTTCAGCGGCTACTCGCTTCCAGTGCTGTGTATAATACGACTAATAGTTCCATCCTGTAACAATCAAACAAAGTGGGGATGTGTTAGCATCTCTCAGCTGAAGTGTGAAACCATTTGTAGTGAGAAAACATGTATGCGTGTATGTGTGTTTAATTGTGTGCAGAAACCGAGGTGTGTCTGTGGAGCAGATTTTCACACACTGTGTGGTCTTGCCTCAAGAGGTGAGGAGAAGAACCTCACCCTTTGTAAACAGAAACGGAGAAAGGACTGGAAACTGTGGAAGTACAACTTTTTCCAGGGGAATGACTCAATGTAAAGTAGAAAAGAGCAAGATATCACAGAATCTTTCTCCGTTTTAAGAGACCTGTGGGAGCCAATGACAGGACAGAGACTCCCAAAGAAGGTGGGCTTATGGGGCTAGATGAGTCAGCAAACATGAGCAAGCTGGAAACTCCTTCGCTTACAGTCAGATGATTTCAAAAGAAAAACAAGGAAACAATGTGAGATGTGAAGGTAGGAGTGTCAGAGAAAGGGACAGACCCAAAGACCCCCGAGAGCATGTGGGAATGGATGTACATGAATGTGGGGAAAGTATATAGGGAATTCATCTACATCTTTGTATTTTTTTTAATGAGTAGATTAGATCAGATCCACCACACCAATCATTTCCCCAAACCCATATATGTACATACTTTAATTTTTTTTCAAGCAAACAGCTATTACTCAAATCAATGTTTTTAATTTGTAGTAGCATGATCCAACCCCAAAATATCTTTTATGTGTCATGGTTAATGTATGCTCATATTAAAGCATATTTATTACACATACTTATTTATTTCACCTCCCAAGAAAGCTCTATGTAAGAAAACAATATTATCTCTTTAGATAATATTGCTGCACAGAACAGGAGAGCATTGAAACTCCTGCATCTTAGATAAGCTGCCTGTTTGAAACACTTAACTCACTTTAGTTGGTAAAGGAGTCTGCCAGAGAAAAATGACCTGATTATGTCGTAGAACAGCTAATCTTCATACTGTACATTGTGGTTCTGCATGATACACAGATGAAAGTCTATTTACAGAGTTAAAATTCTTGTTTTGGGGTAAAACAGGAACCTTTTAGGTTTACATATTACAGCTAGATTATTGATTCACAAAAATAAAACAAAGAACTTCCAATTCGCATAATACGTTTAGATTTATATTTTTATAAATCTAAATTGATTTCTGCTTTTACCTTTTTATATATCCTTAGTCCAGTCCTTATAATTAGCTTCAGCCCCTATAAATCTGCTCTACCTTTTTTTCTTTTTTTTTACAGTTGTTAAAACTAAAGAAAAATTATATTCTTGGCATCGGCTGCACATGCTCTGGTCCATGCACGTCTGATTGAAAAAACACCTCCAACAGCAGCAGCCTAATTGTTTGGCAGGCAGACGGGCAGCCGGTGCAGAGAAACTGTAATATTCATTAAACACAAGAAAAGGCATAAAAAGCAGACAGGCAAAATGTCTGCTTTGCTGTTTACCATTTGAGAAGCATTGTTAGGGGTTATATAATACATAGTTACTTGCTAAAGAGGGATAGGGTGTAAAACATATTAAAGCTGAAGAGAAAAAAAGTTAGATTGCTTTTGCAAGAAATGATGCATGCAACAAGTCAGTTTGCCAAATTTTAAGTGATATCCCTGGTGAGCCTCAGCGTTTCGGAGCTGAAGCTGTACTGTAATGCAAATGTGGAGCTTTGCATCCTATTTTGCATTCAAAACTTTCCAGTTTGCTGTGACAGCTGGACGACGTATGTGTGGTACGGGCAAGAAAAAGAGTGATGGCTTTGAATAAGCAAATAAGTTCAGTTTACCTCTTTACATTTTCCATATTACCTGGGCCTTTTTTTCAATGCAAAGTGGCCCAATTGGAGTGATGCTTATCACTTTACTGTAGCCGCTGTAAAAATAGGGAAATGAACGGTATGAACGTGACAGTTAACTGGCACCAGTGAGGATGGTTTACTTCCTCATTCTCCTGGAGTTCAGTTTAGTTGTTTGCATGCTTTCCTTTCTCACACGAAACTTAAAAGTGAAAGGTGTCCAAAAGAATTTGGGAAACCTTCACAGCAATTATACAGTTTTGTACTACACTAAAACAATCACTTTATTCTACCACCCTCAAAAACAAACTAAATATTATTTGTGCTGTTTTCTAAACAAAATCTTTACAGAGCCCATCCATCCGTTCCTAAACTAACCTCCCCTCGCCTTAGCTGTATCCCAGGGAGGTGAAATCCAAACCGGAGTGCAGAGAGCCCTCTCAACTCCTCAACCTCTCAACACATCCTCAGCACTACCCTTTGAAAATAAACCACACCGGCAAGCCCCCCTTCCCCACCTCGTTTCATGCTCTCGCCTCATATGTGAGCACACATGCCGCACACTCCACTGGGAGCTCTTTGGAGACTTCCCCGCTGCAGTTCCAGGAAGCAGATGTGAGAATGGCGGCAATCAGGCGTGATGCTTCTCAAGGCAATATGCAGACCATAACTCTCACTGCGTAGACATGGAAGTGAGATGAGAAATGTTGCATCTTGAGGCCGTTGCCCAGAATCGGTTAACATGATACAGCTCCGAGCAAAGGGCAGCAGCATCTGGTTTCATTTTGTCAGACTTCAGAAATATGGGCTGGACATATTTACAGGGCTTCAACAAATTCCTATTGACAAATGAATTGATGTAGATGATGGTAAATGACAATGATGGGCTGGTAATTGGTCACAAGAAAAAAAAAGAGCCTTAAACAATAACTTCCACACACCCACGAGTAAGCAGAGGGTTGATGAAACATTTAGGGATTTGATATAAACCAGTGACAAGCTTTTGCAGCTTCCCACACTCTAAAACACAAGGAGACATAGCTCCAGATGGCCGAAAGTCTGCGTTTTTTTTAAACATCCACCTTCTAATGATGATTGCTCTCCCACAGAAACTATTATCCGAGCAGCTAAGACACCCAGAATGATCCAGAATGTGTTGTTTATTCAATATCACATGAACCAGAGTGACAGAAAAGACAGTGAATAATAACCAGGAGCACTGCATGAAGAAATGGAGCATTGCTTTTCCCTTGTGGTGTGGGAGGGAGCATTACGCCTGCAGGGTGTGTGAGATGGCGCCATGATGGATCTGATATCATGTCACTAAACTCAAAACTATACATCTATGCAGTGACTGTTTTTGATTTTGGTCATATGAACAGATGCCGAAGGCAGCGTTATAAAGGCGTCCATAGATAAAACTTATTTGTTTCACCCTGAACAACTTTGCATTGCTTTTATATATGTGCAGAACAAAAAGAGAAGGGAACTCCTGTATGTTGAGCTCATCGAGTTGTTTGCTGGTAATATTTTGTTAAATATTTATATTAAAAATACAATGTCCTGATTTATATTTCATTCAAAAAATAATTTTCTTGTAAATATAATGAATAGGATATGTTTTTCAGGGTTGCAAGGCAGGTTTTCCAAAGAACAACACAAGGCTTCACACTAGAGCAGCACATGATCCTCAAGCGAAAAACAAAGCAGACTAAAAAAAAACTACACATTTAATTTAAATGTGAAGAAAAACAAACATAAATGCTCTCAAATGATATTTATCACATTGCTGTAAGCATTCTCTCTCTCTCTCTTTTTCTCTCTCTCTGGCAAAGCAAATTTATTTGCTCTGAAAGAGACGTGTGTATTTGCATGTTTCCCTGACAACAAGAACATGCTTGCAGGAAATTGGAGCAAATTGAAACTACAATATTGATTCTATATGGATGTAGAGCAGGTAGCATTTGCATTTTGTATTTGATACCATTAAAGCTTAAAATAAAATACATGGGCAATAATTAATAGGTAAAAGTTGTGTGATGCTAAAAAAATAGAGTTTGAAGTTTCAACTAGGTCAGTGGAACAGCTAATTACAACTAATTGGTTTAACTCCTAAAAATTATGACACATTAATACATATCCCAAAGAATAATTAAAAATAGAAAAGGGAAGGGTCTTGCATCTATCATAAATTTTAGAGCTTGTTGTCTTTTGTTCCTAGAAAGGGTGATGTGTTAAGTTTTGTAGCTCAAAAGGTAAAGACAAAAAGATGGCAATTTGTCCAGAGAGAAACAATTTTTTTTAATAGGAGTAAGCATTGGCTTTTTCACAAGATCAAATGTTAACCACCAGCGTTTTTGTAAAACACAAGAGCAATGAATGTAGAGGGAAGTCTCACTTTTCCACATGCAGTCAGTTCACTCACGAGGGGACTGCAGTAATGTAGCCGTATAAATAGATAACTTGTTGCACAATTTAAGCTTTATAATGCAGTCAACAGTTAGTTTTCGCAAAATGTCATTTGGGCCCAAATATTTACTTCAATATGCTAGATCAGTAGCTGAAGGAAAGTGACAAAACTGATAAACTGTATAATCTATCATTCATTTGGCTTCAAGCACTTCTTCCGCTAATATTACTGAAAATACAGACCAACTTCGATTCTAAAACTGCGCAGAAAATGAGCGTTATCGTTCAAATCTCCTTCTGTTTGCTGATTTGCCGGGTAGAAAATCTACTGGACGAATTGAAGTAAATCAATTAATCAATCAATGAAGTTTATTTGTTTAGCACATTTCAGCAAGGCAGTTCAAAGTTCTTTTTGTCATAAAAACATAAAAATACAAAGTGAAAAAAGAATTGACACCACACAGTAAACCAGTGAACATTGCATTTTGTCAAATGGTATCCTGCTGCAATTGGCTATATCCTTATTTCATCCAAAAACAGTATGATATTTATTGACAATTTTAGAGTGGTCCCATCCAGCAAGACTCATATTTTGTGTTACATAAAACATGCTTTAACATTACTTGTGTTTTATTAAAAATAGAATGCAGATGAAGATTTAATGATTTTACATACTTTGAATATATATATATATATATATATATATATATATATATATATATATATATATATATATATATATATATATATATATATATATATATATTATTTTCTGGTATTAAAACAGATTATTTCTCTTTATAAATAACAGTTTTAACAAATGAAAATTGTAGTTTTGCACCATCTCTACCTAACATTTTAATTTCGGGATGTGACAGCATGGTAAAAAGATGTTGATCTAATTTTGCTTCTTCTCATGATTTTCTCAGTATGTTTAGAATTACTCATTGCGAGATGAAGATTTAGTTGGACAAATCTACTGTGTCTACTGATTTGCAGAAAGGATAGCTAAACAAATAAATACGTTTATGTGGATGTTATAAAACTTTGGTCCAACCATAGTACATTCCCTGCAAGGATGATGGTTAGACATGTAATCCCATTCAGCAAACAGAAACACTGGCCAGTACAACTTCCTCTCCTTTCTTTCATTCCTTTCTCGATTCCCAACCACCTCACACTACAAAGCCGGATGAAGGTCATCTTACAAATGTCCCCCATTGTGATGCAGAAATCCAGCATTTTGGCAGCATCCTGATCTGTTAAGGTCTTCATTTCACAAAGCTGACAGGACCTTCCTCTGCTTTCTACAGTCGTTCCTCATCCTTACTGCTTCTAATGAATTTAGAGAATAAAGCAAAAAAGGCGTGCCTTAGAAATATAGGTAGAACCAATTTTAGTGTTGGAAGGGTTTATTTTTGTGTTGCTAATTATCTGCCAACATTCTCCCACTGTTTGAATGATTCTTGTTAAACACGCTTGTATGAGTGGGCAGTATTTCCACTGAGGCAGCCCTTTTGACACGTGCATATTGCTGTATTCCCGCGATGTGGGTGTAAACAGTATTTGTGTTTCGACACGGCGCAGAGTTTGTGTGCATATGCTGGTCGAGGAACGGGATCGCTGAGGATGTGTGTGCATGTGTCAGAGCGTATCTGTGCTGGGGGATAAAAAAGGGAGGCACAGCTCTGCAGCCTGATATTCTGGGAACAGCAGGGTGGCGTTGTTGACCCACCTGCTCCCTTCTCTCTTCAGCTGGATCTAGTTGAATTTCAGCAGCTGCATCCCCTCACAAAGCACCTCTTTGTAATCTTCCCAAGGCGTACAAATACAACTGCAACCAGGAGAGGAGCGGGGAAGGAGGAGGGAAGATGGGCCGTTGAGACAGAGAGGGAAAAAAGGGCGGTAACTGTTATGCATGGCGTGTACCAGTGTCATCATAAATAAAGTGCTAATTAATGTACAGTAGCAGGTATTGGTATAAAGGAAGCAAAACTTTGATGACTAAGTATCTAATAAACTGAGCTGCACAGATATTTTAACTCTCACACTATGTGTTGCTAAGTCTGAACATGCAGATGAATTCAAAAACTAGTAAAAGAGGAACAGGAGAGAACCTGCTCTACAAAAAAATGAGTTGCAGAGCAGAGAAAGTAGTCTGGTTGTTTCCCATTAACAACATTTTCCTCTGGCACGCTCATAATGGACCTCACGCCTCTGGAATATGCAGTGTCACATGAATGCCATTTTGCACTTTAGGCAACACACAAGCAGGAGTCTCCAGGGTTATTCTGCTCTCCTTACCCCAAACGCACCTCAGGCAACTCTTACTCAGAATTTGCATCGACAAACAGTATAATGTTTCCTTTCCTTTTGACAATAACTGCAGGAGTTGTGACTGGGATGCCAGTTTTAAAGGACTCGTTTTGCATTTATAGATGTGTGATAAATGATTTGCACCCTCAAAGATTTCTTCTGTTGTTGTTTTGGTTAGTCACACTAAAAAGATTTAGACCATTAAATTAGATGATCTTATATAAAGCTTTTCTGATCATTTTGACCACTCAAAGCACATTCACACACACATTTATATACTGACATGCAGATTGGTAGGCAACTTGGGGTTAAGTGTATTGCCCAGGGGCACATCGTCATGTGAGAGGAAGAAGCTGAAATCGAACTGACAACCTTCTGATCACAAGACGACTACACAATCCACAGAGCCACAGTCGCCCCCTTAATTGTAAAGTCTGACAAACTTAACCAGAAAAACTACAAAAGGCAGATGTCTAAGACAATGATTTCAAAAGGCAACATATTATGTGGCAATTAAAAAGAATTGTAGGAATAGACGAAAAACAGTATCTGCTATCTATCACCTGGGAAAGGGGTACAAAACCATTTCTGAGGTGTTGGGACTCCAGTGAACCCCACTGAATGGAACTTTCCATTGCTTGGAATGTTGGTGATCCAGGAATGGTGACTCCTGACCAAAAGTAACACAAAGACCCATATGAGATTTGACAAAAGAACATCTTGGTTATATTCAAAATTCTTGGGAAATATTCTGGAGACTGATGGGGCAGAAGTGGGACTTTTTGGAAGGCTTGAATCTCATTATATTTGACATAAAACTACTAATGTTTAAGAAAAACAACATCCTAACAACAGTCAAACATGATGATGGAGTGGTAGTCTGGGGTTTCCATGCTGCTTTAGACTTATGGTAATTGATGGAACCATAAATTATGCTCTTGCATAAAATTCTCAAATGTCCAGACATCAGTTTATGACCTGAAGATTACTTGGTTCATGCAGCCAAAAAATTATCCAAAGCACACCACCAATTCTCCTTTTAAAATACTTAAAAATCTAAGTGAAGGTGTTGGAGTGGCCTAGTTAAAGTCCATATTAAAATCTGGTTGTTTTAAGAGATTTCAGTATCATACAGCAGAGGTGTCCATCCCCAATTCTGGTCCTCAGTTCCTGTTGCCCTCCAAGTTTTAGGTGTTACCCTGCAGCTGCATACCTGGCTAAAATGAATGATGAATTAACTGACGTCTGCAGCAATTGGAGGCATTTTAAGGAGGTAATCTAATCAATTGAATCAGTTGTGCTGGAAAGGGGAAACATCAAAAACCTTGAGGACAGTGGACCAGGGTTCTGAACCACTGCTTTAGCCAGCTATAGTCCATCTGAAATGTCGCCAAAAGCTGACTCTGAATCAGCTCTGAGGCATAAGAGGCAATTAAAAGGAAGTGGAAAGTCTGTCATTCCTTTATTTTTGAGTGAATAAGGAAAACATAGTTTGTCACATAACTGAAAATGTTAAGTAAGGATTTCCTCTGAAGTTGTATGGATAAAGAAAACTGCACAGAAGGAGCTATACAGAAAACTAAAGGAAGGTAATTCAAGGTGAATGTGGTGAGTGGACTCAAATGCTGGTGATTTCCAGCTGCTATGTAATTTTATCAGCACACTGACAGTCATCGCAGATGACAAAAGGCTCTCGTTAGTTCACCAAAGGTGACAAATAACCCACAGTAACTCAACCCGGGGCAACTGTACTGTTAATTATTTGGCAAGTATTCTGTTTTTTTTTTTTTTTAACTCTTATAAAACTAAATATAATCCAGAAGAACTGATTTCTTTTGGAAATGATCTTATTCCCTAAAGTGATAGGGCTGAGTTGGAAAGCATTAATAAGAACTGCAGCCTAGAAACCCATGGTGACTCTGGAGGAGTTGCAGAGATCCACATTTTAGAATAGAGAATCTGTCGACACAATAACTATTAATTGGGCCTCTGTAGAATTGTGGCAAATAAAAAGCCTTTGTAGATCAAAAGACATAAGAAGTCTGACTTTCAGCTTACTACAAGTCATGTAGAGGTCACAAAAAACACATGGAAGAAAGTACTTTGCTGAGATGAAGCCAAATTAAACATTTCCATCTTCATGCAATCCTTATGTATGACTCAAAACTAAGAATGTGGGGAAGCTGGTTAGCGTTAGTCAGAACATGGATGGAGCTAACTGCAGAATAAAAACAGTTGAGGTGGTGACTTGAGACTGGGACAGTCACCTTTAAGCAGGACAACATTCCTAAACCTGCAACGAGAGCCACAATGGAAATGATCAGGTCAAAACATATATGAATATGTATTAGATTATGGTTCTACATACTCATTAAGTGGAACTTGATTGTAGTTTGTGCAAACTTTGGAAGGCATGTACAATTTTTTCCCACTTTATAATTACGTACACATTGGTTTATCACATAACCATCCAGTAAAATACTCTTAAAGTACAATTTTTACAGGGAATTGTACTAAACAATCATTATAACAAACAAAACAAACTTCAGCAAATTCAGTCTGTAGGCCAGTAAAAAGGTTAGATGAACCAGAATGAAGCAGACGTGGTGTTAAAGAGATGGGACTTGTGATTTGGGAAATGCAGCAACACATAGTCATGAACGAAAGTCCTGCTCCATCCAAATACAGATATTACTACCTTAAACATTAACTCCATCTGTAGCATGGCTAAACCAAGATTCACTACAGATCACAGTAAATGTTGCTCTCCACACTTTTCTAGTCTTAAAATCAGGCTAACAGTTAGAAATAGTGAAGTGAGTGCAAACACAGTACCCTGCACCTTTAACCAGTGTAAACGGTTTGCAGTTGCTTCCTTTTTTCCCTGCCTAAGGCAAAATATGTCAGTGTGACAGTTGGTAGGGAAGCTATATAGAATGCCACATGAATGGCATCCCTCACCAGAATGTGGTGAATATGACTGTGAGTAAAAACAAGTATACATAAAAGCAGCCTTCACAATAAACAAAGGTCAGGGAAAGGAAAAATGAACAATTTTCTGCATTCATGATTTAAATATTAAGAAGCTATGTAACTAAGTAACTACTTTTGACCAATCTTAGAGGCAACCATAGAATCTGTTTTCACTTCGGTGACATCACCAAGTCTTTTGGGGTATGTCTCATTTACACATACAGAGACCAAATGTTTGCCTGTTCTCTTTGGCATGCTCAGTAAAGTTTTGTTGTTGTGGCTTTTATTGCAGATACATTTCTAAGTCTTGCCAAAAATTCTCAAATGGATTTAAGTTTCATCTTTGATTGGGACAATTCAACACATTGATTATTTGAAACCTTCCCACAGCAGCTCTCATGTATGTCTGAGGTGGTTGTCTTGTTGGGAGGTGAAGCTTCACCCAAATCTCCTGTCTTTTGTAGTTTCCAATGGTTTCTTTCCCTCCAGAATTTTTCTATACTTCTAACTCTCATTCTCTGTACTGTAATAATTTGTAAGCGTAGGGCTTTTTTCTGGATATCATTACAATGCCTTTTACAGTTTGCAGTGCAGATCCTGGTGAGTGTTTAAAGGAGTAAGTTCAGGAATTGTAAGAATGTGCGCAAAATTGTGTCTAAGATGAGGATTTATGAGCTTCTCATTGAATAACAACTATTCATTCCATCATATACAAAATACACATTCCATGGGAAGAACTGTGTTGCTGAAGCATTTCATAATTAAAGACAAAGCTAATAAAACTGACGATCACAGACTGATTGTTCAACCAGTTAGCAGCAGGTGTGGTAATGTGTTTGACTGCAGTCATTCCTTCAAAGGTTGCAGACTGGCTGGAGACAGACAGACTAAGTGGTGCTTATAAATATTGGCCCAGTACACTGGAAGCCTAATTGGAGAATTTGATCCACCAAACCAAAAATCACTTTAATAGCATATAAATTATCCTGTAATATGTGAATAGCACCCAGGAGATTTGGGGTTTCATATTGCACTGTTCTGCCTGCGTTACGTTCCCTTCTGCATACAGTCCTGTTTGTGCAAACTTCTACATGTACATTTTTTGTTTTGCTTTCATAAAGCAAAAGATTTTTGTTTTATGAAACAAAAAGAATCACAAGTGTTTTGTGATTCTTTTTTTTTGTTTTGTTTTCTGGACTCAATAAGGTAGACAAAATCTCTACTTTACGAGGTAAAGTTTCTAAAGCCAGATGAAGCCAATAGTCTTGGTATTGTAACGCAGCCTCCCATTTCCCGTAAAGTCAAAGGGTGGGCTCACTGTTTTTCTGCCTCTCCTCAGCCTTGTTCTAACTATTTGCATGGTTCAAGCCATGTAGTTCATGGGAAAATTAAGGAGATGATTTAAGAAAATCAAAGATCAAAAAAGTAGACAATGTGGGAAACTCCATAGACCACAAATTCTTTTCAAAACATGATGACAAGAGAAAAAAGGCCACAGTAAATCATATTTATATCATGTCGGGGGAAGAAAGAACCAGGCATTTCCACTCTTCGTAAATGATTAAAGACAAATATGTTTTATGATAATTGTCCGAAACTGTTCTGTTTACGACAATTATGAAACACACAAATCAATTTGTAATACAAATTCATGCCCATTCTTAACACACAAGAGTTTTTACACCTAGTGAATTAATATCAGTAAAAACAGTATTAATATACAACTGTCACTAAGTAAAACTTGCAATCAGCTTTTAACATTCTCCCTTTCATCCATTCTAACTTTATCTGCACAGTAAACTACAATTGCATCATAAAGTTGCTTGTACTGTCGCAAGAAAGCAGAAAAACAAACTTTCAACAACAAAAAAAAAACCCTCTTAAGCAAAATTTAAATAGAAACAAAGTCGACTCAGACTGTTTCAGAACACTCAGCTGGATGTTTATGTTCTTCTTTGATAAAATTGAATGGGAGAGACATCTTTGTGAAGAGCGGATTCTCTGCTTTGAAACTATAGAGGACTTGGGGTGAGGAAGTTGTGAGCATGCATGGACGTGTGCGTGTGTGTGTGGGTTGATCCAAATGGTGCAATCAGAAGCAGAAAAATGGACTGTTTCATGTTTTGGTCACATGCTCAATAAAAATGCTTGAATTGGGTATAGTTTGGGTGGAACTGTTTGTTTAAAGCCTTTACCTGAGTTTCTCTCCATCATTTTGATTTTAATAAGATGCACTGGTTGGCAAGTTTCATTTGGATTTCAGGCAGTCCAGGTAGAGCAGAGGAGAAGAAGAGTTTGATTGCTGTAATGCCAATATAGATTGTTCCACTGAGTAGCGATGAGGTAATCATATCCGACTTACAATTTTTGTCTATAAATATAACTAAAAACAGTTTAAAAAAATGTTAGTCATTTTAATTTTCTTTTAAATGTAGATGCCTTTCTCATTTCCTGAAACAAAACAATCTAAAAGAAATATAACTTAATCTGTGAAGGCTATGAAGAATTATGGGCCTAACTGTACAAAGAGTACACAGATGTGCAACCACAGTGCAGCAGATGTTTTTTTGTTTTTTTTAATTATAACATGATACATGTGAATATAATAGTAATATGATATTATCTTGTTCACATATGAAGAGTACTTTGCAGCAGCATGATATTATATTGACCAAACATAAGTTCTCAGGACAATAACTTTTTAATGTTATAACAGCTTTATTAAGTTCTGTGCATAAAGGAAATATAAACATTATCTGTAAATGTGCTTATTTGAACACATTCCAACAAGAAGCAGTCTATATTGACTATTTCAACGACAAATGTTTTTTTTTTTAAAAAACCACTTGATTTATCCTGTCATTGTAATAAAAACATCCTTATATATCTTTGCTAATTCAACTGAACACAACATGCAATCATCTGCAAAACCGCTGCCTCACAAAACAGTCATGTCGAAAAGAAAATGCACCAAATAATCTGGAAACACTTTGGCTCTTTTCATGCTCCTGACATTAAAATGGAAGAGTGACTGAGAGCCAAACACACCCAGAGATATTTTGAATAACAGTTACCATAAGGTTTTAAACACTCACCCATCCCTGCACCTTTCTTTCTTTACTAATAAGTTTGAATAAAACCTGTTGTTGATTCGCCGAAACCGTCATTATGGCATTTTAATGAATTTAGGATATTGTGAGGTCAAATGTCGGCAGGAGGTACTAACACAGAGCAGCTGTCATGTGGGTTCGACTATGATTAGAAGCAGTGCAGTCAAACATATCCAGATCTTTGGCCTCAGCAGTCAGATAACCTGGTAAATGTATCTGTCTGTAAACCAAAACAGAAAAAATCTGCTGTCTGGAGTTTAGAGGAGGAGAAGCTGAGAGGAAAATCATGTGGACCAGTCACCGATAACATATGTGCAAACAGTCCTCTAAATATCTTCATCTAAAAGTGTAACCTGACCCTATCCTATATCTTGTCCTCTTCTAGGTAGCAAGATATGACCGAAAAGTTCATTCTTCTCCTGTCTGGTACCCCAGACTCCCACTTATATTTACTGTAACTGTAAATTCTGCACTAATTACATTCTTCCTTAGTGTGTGAAACCAAAGATAGAAGTGGTCTGGTTGATGTGGCGTTGGAGTGAAGCATGGTTTGTCAGCAACCCAGGAGTTCTGTCCACATGTGGTTGTGCAGTGGTTGGGATCGTCTGGGTGAGAAGGAGGGCATGCCACTCTCCACAGTTCGCCCAGTTTATGTCGACTCATCCGGGGAGATTATTTAAGCAAATGAAGGCCTGCTGTTTGGGTTAAAGTTTAGCTAGGGAGACTCTGTGGCTGTGCAGACAGCTGTTCTCCATGTGGGAAATTGTATAGAATTTGTGACAGATTTTTTGTGGTGCAGATTCCACAAACTGCACAGGAAAATGTGAATTTCTATAACACGTTTAGTCAACACGTGACCAGATTTAATTTTTTTCTTCTTGCAAAACAATTCTACTCTTTACATTCATACTCTTGCCAAAGTAAGGTAAGGTAATTTTTTTTTACATAGCACATTTTCAGCAACAAGGCCTTTCAAAGTGCTTCAAAGTATTCATATATGGTTATAATTTGTGACATTATGACCATAAATCTAATTGTATATTATTAGGATTTGATGTGATACACTAAGTTGAGCTTGAGTTGAAGAAAAGAATGACACAATTTTGTTTTAACAAAAACAAAAATAACATCTGAAAAGTGTGAAATGTGTCTATGTTTAGCCCCCTTCTATTCAGATACCCTTTAATAAAATTGAATGCAACACATTTCCTTTAGAATTCACTTTTAAATGTCTCAAAGGCTGGTTGGAGAACATTAGAGAACACACAACATTAATCAGAGCAGAAGTCAAGAAGTCCATGGTGAGTTTAGAGGAGCTGCAGAGACCACCCGCCCAGAAAAGCCTCTTAACAGGAGCTATGCGCTTCACATATCTCGTATTCATAGAAGAGTAGCGAGAAGAAAGCATTGTGTTGCTGAAATGCATCAAATGTTATTTTGCATTTGCCAACTCAAGCCAGGTTCAGGAACATGGAAAACAAGTGGAAGATGGTTCTCTGAAAGGTTTGGTAAACTGTATGTAGAATTTGTTTTTCTTTCACTTCACAATTTCACACTATTTTGTAATAATCTATCTCAAATGCTTTTAAAATACACTGAGGTTTGTGCACGACAAATTGACTAATTAAAAATATTCAACTACTATGAACACATAGCGAGCTGCTGTTCAAATTTGAATCTAAACAGTGTAATATCCAGGCAGTGCAGCTGCTCCACATACTCAGCTAATAACTTGCCAAGAGTTAAGAAATGTGCCTAACTGTATTAAAACACAGCAGCAGAGACCAAAGGGAGAAGGATTCCTGTGGGTGACTGCGTAATTTAATTTAGTATGCACATTAGAAGCCAGGGAGTATAATTTACATGTGGGATAGAGGCGACTTGGGCCCATGGAGCAGAAGCGGGCAAGCTAGTTCTAAAAATCTGAAAATCTTTACCACGATTTTGAGATCCACATCGGAAGAAACAGGAAAATGAAAACCTTCCCTAACTCCGAGGGACACATTAGGTTCATGCTCGGTTACCTCGTCTTCTTTTGCTCCTTCCTGTTCTAATTTGGAGCCCACATATCCTGGTTAGAGTTTCTCCCCACATTATAGGGAAGAAGGCCAGATCTGGTGAAAACTGTCTTCTATCCTATGTCCCTTCCAGTCAGTTTCCAAAAAAAACTCTGCCCCCCAAAAAGCAAAACAAAAAAGCCCCCCCAAGTAACTGATTTAGTTGAGATGCAGTTGATTTTACTGTCCATCACAATGCTTTTTCTTTTGGCAACCCTTTTGGCAAGATGAGTGGTAAACTAAAGCAATAAAGCTGCTGAGGATTTTCCTTTCAACTTCATTTAGCTGCACTTTTTATCATAAATTTCTTGTACAACATTACACCCAAAAGTACAGTTTGTATTTTGTTTGTGGAAATGACAAGAATCCAGTGCGATGCTTATTATTCTACATGCTCCTGTCATGTATGTTGATATTTGCATGTTTACACCATGTATGCATGTATGCTCCTCATAGGACACATGCACTATGAGTAAGCACTTTTCCATGGATTAAATTGAAGCCAGACCCAGTTAAGCTGTTAGCTGCTGTCTGGACTTTTTGCGTGCACACCCCCACACACGCCCCCCCCCCCCCCCCCCCCCCGCCCCCCCCGCACACGCCCACACACACACACACGCAGACATGCACCCACATTAAACTTGACCCTAGTGCTTTGGAAGCAGCTGCTAAAAAGGAAGCCAGCCTCATTTGACATGCAAGTCATTTACAAGTCTTTGTTATTCATCGGACTTTAAAGCTTTAGGTGCAACACTTTTTCAGCTTATGATCAGTTTTAGTAAAAGTCAATATTGTAATAACTTACCTTGGTGCACGAGCCACCAGAACTCTGCATGCATAAGTGTCAGTTTCTATTATTTCCACATTAGAGATCCTGTTCCCTCAGCCACCTGCAGTGTCCATGGAGCGAGGTAAACTGCCGTCCAGCACACACATACCCTGTCTTTTCACAGGGAGGTCAGTGATAAAAATCATCCCACAATACATGAACAAAGACAGCTGCAACAAAGACAGTGATTCAGTCCTGCTGCTTATCTCCCCTTCTCCCGATAATGTACCTTCAGGGTCATAAAATGGATGTTTCACTGGATGTGAAAGGCTTTATTGTGGAAACATCCTCACTTTGGAAAGGTTGAAACTTTTTGTTAACATTGTAAAAGGGCTCATAATGGCCCATGATGACTGGACTTTTCAAGATGAAGTTGGTTCTGAAGCAAGGCTCACGTTTTACATTTGCTTAAATTTAAATGCGGTTCTTGACTAATATTGAATTACTAAGGAAATATTAATATGAAGACATAAATGGAACACTTGACATCACAATCTACAGTAGCTTGTCTGTAACTGAATTATTTTTGTTTAATGAGAAATTTATTCTATCAGGAAAAATAGTGACAAGAGTTGTAAAATAATATCACATAATTGGAAAATCTGCTGAAAAATAGTTAGTTATAAAGTTTCATGTTTTTTTTTTTTTTTTTACTTATTTTACTTCATGAATACCATTCCATATGCCGGAAAATTTGTCATTATTTTTTTCCTTTTTTTTTTTTTACCCCTCCAGGGGGTCTTTTGTGGGCTCTAGTGTCCCTTATGTGAAAGTAGGCTGACAGGAAAGGGGGAAGGACAGGGGGGAAGACAGCTAGATCTGGAAATTATCAATTTTAGCACAGTAAATGTATGCATACTGGTACGTTACTTTGTTAAATCAGTAAGATTGTTGCCATACTGGTAAAAGCTTGCTATAAACATTTAAACTTCTAATAAGGTGAAACAAAAACTTTTTCTCTGTATACCGTAGCTAAATTTTAGTGTTCTGAAGCAACATTTATCTCATAGTTAAAAAAGATTGTTTTCCAACTAGTTTGGCTTTAGCAATAGCACCCCTCCTAAGCTAGTATTGGGTACAAACATAAATTCCCACTCAGACACAAAGATCTTATACACCTTATGGAAATTTTAAACTTTTATTAAATGAGTAAATTTATTTATAATACAAATGTTTATCAGTCTCTGCAGTACAAGCAAATAGGAACAGCTAATTTTGATAAAACTAACATCTTTAGTAAATTTTTTCTCAAAATATTTGGTAGGATTTACTCTCAAAATAAGTTAGCTGTGGCAGAGTTAAAAAATATATTAATATGCTTGGTTTACATACTAATATGCTTAGTTAAGATGCTTAGTATGTTATTTAATTAACTAAAATGTTGCATCCTCCAAAGTAAATTTTTACAGTGTAGAATCTAATATACATATCCAGAATATATTACAACATTCATAGTTGTTAATTTTGTCATTGATACTTTTATTATCAATGACAAAAACTGTTTAGAAAACCAATTTCTGAGTGAAGATATATATATATATATATATATATATATATATATATATATATATATATATATATATATATATATATATATATATATACTGTATATACAGTAATATCAATGCAGCAGAGAATATCACAGTCCATGCAGTTTCAGCAGAGCCATAAAACACCATGAAAAAACTAAAACATTATAATAATGAAGCCCACACAATTCCCACAACCAATGAGGAGATGGTGCTGATTTGCTCCAGCCAATCCCAGGCGGAAGGAGGGCTGAATGATTTAAAAGTCCGAGTCAAGTTGCAGTAACATGTAGCTCCTCGTTTCATATTGTGAACAGCAACTTTGACGACCGCACCCCCAATGGCAGCCTAAGACAAACAAGACAAACAAATCGGAGCTCCAGGTGACTGAAACAGTTAAATGAATTTAACCAGGGCACACCGTGCGTAAAAGGCGCAGCGGAACTTTTGCTGCGGGGTCCCTTCTTTTTTCATTCCTAACACAGTTTTGGATTTTCACCTGTACTGGACTGATTACATTATGTTAAAAATGACAGAGGAGCATGAAAAGTCGCTCAACGACCAGCCGTGCAGTCCATCAGGGACAAACAGCTCCATGTCTCAGGACGAGTCCGACTCCGACGCGCCGTCCTCGCCAACGGGCTCCGACGGTCACGGATCCCTCCTCAGCGGTTTGGGAAAGAAGCTGGACTCCGAGGACGATGAGCGCTTCCCAGCCTGCATACGGGACGCGGTCTCGCAGGTCCTTAAGGGATACGATTGGTCCCTGGTCCCGATGCCAGTGCGAGGGAACGGATCTCTGAAGAACAAACCGCACGTCAAGAGACCCATGAATGCGTTCATGGTGTGGGCACAGGCGGCCCGCAGGAAGCTGGCGGATCAGTACCCACATCTGCACAATGCTGAGCTGAGCAAGACACTGGGAAAACTCTGGCGGTAAGAAATATTTAATTACTATGATTAATGTCTGCAGTAAAATAAAATATAACCCAGCTTTGAATAAGATGATCACCAAAGCAGTAACTGATAATATAGCTGCAAATATAAACTCACAATTAAAATGTAAGAGTCTGGGGAGATAAAATTTGGAAAATTATTTAAAGAAAACTATAGTTATGGCAGCAAATACGCTCAGAACAAACTTTTAAATTCAAATATAGCTTTCTCAATCTTGTTTTGTGGTTTGCTCATGAAATTTAAAAACTATTTTTTCTTCCATACTTTTCATATCAGCCTGCTTTCTGAAAGTGAGAAGAGGCCCTTCGTAGATGAAGCAGAGCGACTGAGAGTTCAGCACAAAAAAGATCATCCAGACTATAAGTACCAGCCACGGCGACGGAAGAATGTGAAACCAGGGCAGAGCGACTCAGATTCAGGGGCAGAGTTGGCACATCACATGTACAAAGCTGAGCCAGGGATGGGGGGGCTGGCAGGAATGCCTGATGGACACCACCACCCTGAACATGCAGGTATGTAACCAAGACTGCAAACAGGGCTATTACTTTTTAGGGATCATAGTTAGTTTTGTGTTTTAAATGATCTTAACATTTTATTCTGACATTTCTTTTCAGGGCAGCCTCATGGACCACCTACACCACCCACCACCCCAAAAACAGAGCTCCACCATGGAGCTAAGCAGGACCTGAAGCATGAAGGCCGCCGCCTTGCCGACAGCAGCAGGCAGAATATTGACTTCAGCAATGTGGACATCAACGAGCTGAGCACTGATGTCATCAGCAACATGGAGACCTTTGATGTTCATGAGTTTGACCAGTACCTCCCGCTGAATGGCCCAGCGTCGGGCTCCGCTGCCTTATCCTCAGATCACAGTCATGGGCCGGTTCCAGTCTCCGGCAGCTCCTACGCTTCCTCGTACGGCAGTGGTGTTTCATCCTGGAGCCGAAAGTGCGGCATGTCCTCCACTTCTCCCCCAGCCAGCGAGGTCAGCCAGCACCGCCTCCACATAAAAACAGAGCAGCTGAGCCCCAGCCACTACAGTGAGCACTCCCATGGGTCACCGTCGCACTCTGATTACAGCTCCTACAGCAGCCAAGCCTGCGTCACCTCGGCCACTTCGGCCGCCTCGGGTGCTGCGTCTTTCTCCAGCTCCCAGTGTGACTATACCGACCTGCAGAGCTCTAACTATTACAGTCCTTACTCTGGCTATCCCTCCAGCCTCTATCAGTACCCCTACTTCCACTCATCTAGGCGGCCCTACAGCAGCCCGATCCTGAATAGTCTATCCATGGCTCCGGCCCACAGTCCCACTGCCCCCAGTTGGGACCAGCCCGTCTACACTACTCTGTCTCGACCTTAAAGGGGACCAGAAACAGTCTGTTTGCACCAGAGACTCATTCAGTTTGATGCACTACTAATGAAGGACATAAGGCAAAGGCGAAGAGCTGTATGAAGGTGACCGTGTGAACGTGAAACAAACAAAAGAAAAAGTGCCTGCTGATTTTATATAAAGTTCTATTGTTGAGATGAAAAAAAAAAACAAAAAAAAAAACAACAAACAAACACACTTGTACAGAGTTTTTACACAAAGAGAACTTGTGTGTGTCATTAGAGAGCCAAACTCCTCCGTGAGGACACGTTACTTAAGCTGACATCTTGTACATCCCTGTCCTTTTTCAGTTTCAAGTTGCAAAAGTGCACCGTTAAGGTGAAGGTGCAGACTGGCAGCAGAATTCTGCAGGAATTAAAAAGTTTGGCTAACAGTGCACACAGGACCAGATATGTTGAAGCTGCAGTAAAATTTACATAAATGGCTGAAGCTACATATCGCAGCACACTATTTGCATCAGTGATTCAGGCTGAAAGGAAAAAAAAAAAGGCTCATTGGAATTTTGTGTCATTTTTGCATAAAAAGTCTTATATGTATTTATGTTGATGCATTATTGGATTTTTGTTTTTGAATAGGTAAACACATGCTACATGTGGGTTCTTTTTTTGTTATTTAGAGTACAGTTTTACTGACTTAATGAAAAGGAGGTAAATGAAGTAAAGCACCGTGCATTTGATATTCCGTTGAATTTCCAGAAGGATCTCCATTCCGAGTTTGGGAGCAAACAGACAGGACCAACAGACTCTGGCGCAAGACTCAGAACAGGTGTCTGAAATCTACGCTTGGCAAATCGCGATTAGTCATGTTGTGGGCTTAAAGGAAATGGGGTAAAACAACACCACACGCTGAGTGACACGTCAGCTGGACCTCCTGTACATGTCCATGGGCAACGCGAGAACACGTGAGCAAACATGCATCCGTGTGTTGGGAGAGATAATGTGCAGATGAATGTGTGAGTCCATTTTCTTAGGGGACTGAATACATATCCCATGACATAATCATAATACACACCAAATGATACAGAAAACATCTTTTCTTTTCTTTTTTACTTTACTGAAAGTGATGTTAAGCGTGACTGTTTTTAAAATATTTATTTCATAAACAATTGAAAGCCGACTCACTGCTGCATAAAAATGTGTTTGTGCCTTCTAATGCTAATTGTCAGTATTTTGGAATTAAATAGAATTTTTAACTAACAAACCATCCACTCAAGAGACTCGCTTTTAATTTCTGTCCTTAATTTGATATAATTCCCTAAAGCATCAGTTTGCAGAATTAAAATAGAGCAGAACTGCATTTTTTTGTATATCATTTTGGTGTATGATTTTGAAAAAAAAAAAGGCTGTGAAAATGATTGTTCTACTAACTAGTTTCACACACACATGCACATCTAACCCTTCCGCTGGCCGTTTTTTCAAAAAAATAAATAATACTTTTTCTCGATGTTTGTTTTCGATCCTCTTCTTTCCATCTACAACTCATCTTGTTCCATTTTGTACTTTTTTGTGCTCAAATACATTTGGAAGAGATTGTGAAAAACTATAATAAAATAAGAAATAATTTAATTGTGGGTTTCCCTTTGTGCTGGTTGGTTATATTCATCTCCATGTATAACTTTGAAATTAGTGAGATTTCACACCAAACGGATTTATTAAAAAGATTTGCTGGTGTTTATTCCTCAGGAAATGTAGAAAAAAACAAGAATCCTATGAACAACTTTCATCATGTTTTGTTCTTTTCTCTTAATCTTTACATATCTTATTGTTTGGATTCTGCAAAAGCATAGCAACATATCTATCAAAGTTGTCAACTTTAGATTTATTCATTAAACAACCAGCATAAAAGGAATGAGAAGAGATCCTGTCTCCTTTGGTCCAGAGTTGGCTCTGGCCTGGCATGCCAAGCTACCGTCCCTAACCAGTCCAAGGGCGATGCCAAGTGCCAGGGCCGCCCTGCTGAATTTTAATGATCCATTATGCTGTGGATGGGGCCCTATTGTGTCCCTTTATCCGGAGAGCTAGAAAGGAATTAATTGGACAGAAAATGGAAGGGCAAGGGGAACTGACAAGCCGTTAAGAGGGTCCTGAATGGATGATTAGATGCACTGAGAGGAGAATCTCCCCCACCGCCCCCCTCATATTGCAGCACTCCACAAACAAACAAAATAACAACAACAATAAGAACAACCGCAATGACCACCAGACTAAATAGCTGAAATAATATCAGCGCACATAATCTGAAGATAATAAAAGAAGATAATACCACAGCAGATGGGATGTGGGTGGCTCAAGAACGACTTGTTGTTTTTCTTCCCTCAAACTCTTTTTTTTTCACAAGTGTTTGCCAAATACTTTCAGGAGGAACTCTTGAGAAAGAAGAGGAGTGAATAAAAGTGAGGCAAAAAGGCTCTTCAGGGTGCTTGGGTCCTGTTTCCTTGGAACAGATCCACAGTTTCTGATTGAGACTCTTGAAATAGGTAGGAATGAACTGCATTGGAGAGCTTTACTGCAAGATAAACTACCTCAGACAATTGAACAAATGGCTGCACATTCTATGAATTAAACAAATCTTTTTTTCTCAGCTCTATTTCAAGCTTGTGGTGTAAAATCACTCACACAAAACATTGCAGAAAAATTACAACAGCATAGAATATGGATTTTATTTTATTTTATTTTTTTACATTTTGTGTAGTTGAGACTCTGCAACATTCCAGCTGTCAAATAAAGATGATGGGAAAGAAGGGGCGTCACTGGAAGTCGAGTTGTGGTCTTTTGCCCACTTAAACATGATGGAGCGGCAGGGTGGACCCAGTTAAGCTGCTGCTTTCACCCATTCGACCACGTAAGCATTGTCAGGATGGGGACGGCAAACCTGGTAATAGTCTCATCCCTCCCTAATGAGCCTGACTGACTCAGGGCATGTTTTGGTGAAAAGGGAGGGATCTGGGAACTGTGAAAACCCCAAGAATGTGAGGCTGATTTGCAAGGGAAATGAAGTGGACATAAAGCACAGTTATGGCCCGCTGCTGAAGCTGCATGGCCTTATTCCTCTCGGCAAAAACAAAAAAGGAGTTTCCTGAATGTTCGCCTAGTCTGCTCTTGGCCAGTTTCTCGTTGTCTCGTTTGTGTGACAATAAAAGAAAAACAAAGCTGTTTCGCGGGTACAAATGTATCTTAATAGTGCTTGCAAAGTACAGCTCCCTGCAAAAGTATTCATACCCACAGAAATTTTTCAGATTTTGTGATATTACAGAATTCGACATATTTTAATGAGGTTTAATGTGACAGACATTAAACCACATTCACACAAAGGTGAACATAATTAGGAAAATGTTGGAAAATGATACGGAGCTTCTGACGCTAAAAAGTCAATGCATTGCAAAAACACCTTTCATTGCAATTACAGTTATTTGTCTTTTGTGGTAGAAGTATACAAGCTATGCAAATATAGAAACAGAACATTTTACTCAATTTTTCTGTAAAAAAAAAAAAAAAGTACAAACTTGTTCATATATAATAGATTTTGATTAAGCCAATCTAATACAATAGTATTCCAAACTGTTCCATTGTAGTTTTACTTGTACAATTAAAGCTGTTGTAGTGGCACTCTGCATCCCAAAAGTTCGTTGTACCACCTTTGCAGTTTGTCTAGCAACAAATATTTGAATCACTCGACTGAAACCAAGTCTTCTTTTATGATGTTTACTTAAAGAACTCCAAAAGTACACTTACAGAAAAAACGAAAGGCTCGGTACAGATCGGTCAAAAAATTGTGTTGCTTCCACCGTATCCAACTGCAATCTGCCCTCAAACGTGCATACGGGCAATATTAATGTTATGCATTACGTAGTGGAAGCCAAAATTACCTTTCACAATAAAAGTATCCCTTTACATTAACGAAGTTATACATTCCAGAAAATATACTCATCATGAATTTCTTTAAATTAAATTAAGCATATTTATACATTTTTAATCTAACTTATTATTCTATATGAATTCCCCATTAACTGGCTCTTACAGCTGTTGTTCTGCTGGGATCTGGACTTCCAGAGCAGTCACAGGTAGGTTTTCCTCCAGAATTACCAGCACAAAATGTTCCAGCCATTATTTTTTAAGGGCAACAAGTGATGTTAGTTGTCTGCCACACGTTCATGTTTGCATGACATTTTTGTCAAATCTTTCCATAACTATGGACTACTTTCTGTTGGTTTATCACATAAGATTACAATGAAATACATTGAAGTTCAAGGTTGTAACCTGACTACATCTGAAGGTTTGAGTACTCTGCAAAACATTGTGTGTGTCCACTATAATTTATGGCGGTAATCAGATGTTGGTATATATTTTATTCCAGGTGATTTTACTTTTAAATTTGCAACTGTTGCTTATTTCCAGCAGAAATCCCCCTGACCCTTCTGTTTGCAACAACATCTCGCTTCACATGCAAAGTAAACACATAGGACTAAATTTTAGCAGCTCCGCCCAAGCGAACAACTTCCTCAAAGTTATTTCTCTTGTCTCTCTCTCCCACCCATAAAATGTAGTATTTCTGAAACGATGTCTCCAAGTTAATACAGTTATGACCACGTCAAGCAAAACATAGTAATACAGACCAAAATCTGAATTGATACTGGTTTATTATTCGAAATGAATGTTGTAAAAGAAAAAAAAAATTCTTATTATTTTAGCACATCTGGTGCAACTAATGCCAAAATTATTTTGCTTCATATTTCTAGAAAGTTGGAATTTGTTGGCGCTTTAAGGATTTATGCATTTATTTGCAAATCAGGAATGATTAAGAATGGCAACATTTCAAAACTCTCAGCATCACACTTCAAAATCCTAATCTTTGACCAGGTTTAAAAGAAAATCAACCATCCTAGAAGTGCTATCTATGTTGTTTAATGAATAAGAAATAAAAGCTTCATCAGTTAGCTTTTACAAACATTTCTCAATCTGTTTGCACCTATTGCATGCCAGATGGGAGGAACTGCAGAAAATAAGAAAATGTTAAGATACTTCTTTGTTTTACTTTTTAGTGATGGAAAAACTTAATCATATTATAGATTTCATAGACTCTCTAAGCGAGAGGGTAAAGGCCTTACGCACAATTTCAGTTAGGAACTTACTTCCAGATAAGCTCATCACAATTATCATAGACGTTTTAGAAATTCAGGAATGATAGGTTTATTTTTTCAAGCACAAAAGAAAACCTATTACTCACTGATCTACATACTTGTAGTTATGGTATGAAAGACATACAGACAAAAAGAACCCAGCATGCATAAGTGACTTAAAATAAGTTTAAAATTCTGAAAGTTTCAGATTGACAGTTAAATCTGTTGTAGCTGCTGATGCATTGGTGAGACCATCTTGAGTAAAACCAAATGCTCTTTTTTCACCAGTTGCCTGAGGTCAGCTCTTCACACACTGACATTAACCGCCATGCCTTAGGTGACTGTCACACATTTTAATTGATGTAAAACAACCATGAAACATCACTCAAATAAATAAATACTACCATTGGTCTTTAAGTGGCTTAAAATTATTACAAGAGATTTTGCTCAGCACAGGTGCAGTGTTCTTAAAATTATTAGGAGAAAGTTGATAAAAAACAACACTTTGACATCTGGTCATTTTCAGCTCCCTGAACAGTTGTCCACAGTCTTTCACTTTGTTTTTTTATTCGTTCTCTCCTTTTCACTTTTCTTGGCACGTCTTGATCGTGAATGGGGTGGCAGCATAGCTGCTCATCTTATTTCCACAGCTTTAAGACTTGTTGATTAGTAACTGAGACTGTGTTTTCATTGTCACAGCTTTTTTGCTTTTGTTGAACTGTGGCAGCATTCCATGATCGTGTACTTTGTGCATCTTTATTTAAAGCGAGTTAATCTAATCCATTTTCAACTCATTTCTCTCCCAATTTAAAGCATTTTAGGACACTTTAGTTTATTGGAAGATAACTTTGCTTGTTTTGAAATTCTATTTTGTAACAGGATAACACCAAGCATTCTGTAAGGCTGTTCTGTTGCAGCAATCCAACGTAGGCCTGTGGAGTTAATAAAAAGTCCATTTGAATTTCTGTTATAGCGCCAGCTAATCTCTAAAAAGGAGTGTGTTTTTAATCTAATGTGAAACAGCTAAGAAATTCTTTATTCTTATTCTTTATTGCAAACAAAAAAACATTGATTTTAAGCACTTAAATTTACAAATTTGTGGTTACATTTTTCCCTTTCTCTTATTTTTAGTTCTTTTTTTACATTTATTAAACTTCTGATATTTGGCTGTTGAATTGTTTATATTATTTGACACTTGATTTGCTGAAAAAAGGGGTTTTCTCCCTGCTACCTGGTGGAACTCATAGAGTACACTGAAATATTATTGGAAGATGGTGAGTTGATCCTTATTAAATATGTATATTTATAAAAGGAGAGGGAGGAAGGGAAAGAGACATGTTTCAATTAAAAGACCAGATTTAATCTTCCACAAACTACTTTATTTCCTCACGTTCAAATTGAAGTTTTACATATTTCCCATGCAGGATAAGAAATGTGAAAAATATTGATGGATAAAACTGGAAAAAATATATTTCAAAGGGCTCGGCTTCCATTTTTCAGCAGCTTGTTTCCAGACTTGCTTAATAATTGTGATGAAAAAGTTGCAATTTTGATTTTCAATATAAAACAATACAAGTGAACACTTGATGCCGACCAACACACAGTGAGCGATTCAAAGCAGTTATGTCAAGTATGGAATCTCTCTGCTCTCTCTATGCAATTAAGGGCAATGAATTAGCATATTATTATTTCCCCCTACACACACTCACATTGTTGTCCTGCGGCGTGAGTGTGTGAGCCCTAACACTCACACACTCACATGATACCAGTGATAAAGGGACAGAGAGAGAGGCAGCAGCCTGTGGAGTCCTGCAAAATCCTGGAATTTCAAGTGTGGGAGGCACATTTGCTTCAAAATTTTCATGCGCAAAGATTTCAGAGACAAAGCCAGGAAAAGGCAACGGGTGACGCAAAAAGACATCCACAATTGTAAAGAGGAAAAAGAAAAAAAGACATAAAACCGAAACTAATAGAAGATTGGAAAGACTCAGGTAGTAAGTGAAGAAAATGCTACGTTTTTTTTCCCCTTTTTCTTTCTTTCTTTTTTTTTTGCGGAGCTGTTTGGCAGAAAGTGCAGCAGGGACAGCAGGCCCAGAGTTTTAAAATGTTGCTCAGTGCTGGCAGAGCCATGTGTGAGTGCACTCTGTGGGAGCACCAAATCTTGTTGCCCAGCACAACATGGTGATTCAGACACAACAGCAGAGACCATCAAAACCCATTTACCCTCCTAGAGCACAAAAACCCCCACGAGATGGTCGGCCTTCCATGAGGAATGCATTTTAAATAAGAGTCTGGGATGCTCCGTTTTTCTTTTTGCCTTAACAGTCATTCTAAAACTAGAAAGTACACCGCAACATATTAGGTGACCATTGCAATATTTATCTAATATGCACTTGATCAGCAACACATGGCCATCCTCTCACACTTGATAGCGTTTGTGGTATGACAAAGAGCAGAGGAAGAGGAAAAAATAAGGAAGAGTTTGTTCTCCCATGCGGTTTTGGCCCGTTCTGAGGGGGCTTGGAGCCCGGCCAGTCTCTCCTGGGGTTAGTCTTTGATATGGATGGGATTCATTATGTAACTGAATCTATTGTCAGGGAGAAAAAACAATATGGGGCCAGAAGGTAGGTGTGTTGTGAGAGGACCTGAAAAAGCAAGTGAGTGAAAGGGCTTTTACACCACCTTCTTTACAGCTTATCGCAGTCTCGACTGGGGGAACAACGGTTCACGCTTTGGCTTTAGAGCAGCATTATCTACTCCCTAACAGGTTTCTCTCTTTGGAGATACGGTGAAAACTCTCTCCTGAATTCATTCACTTATTTTCCATACATCTGCAAAGAATAAGTGCAAAGCCTGATGTGAATTATGGAGACTATGATCATCTTCTGAGTGCTACAAATGGATAGCATCAAAGATCCAAAAAGCAGCTCCACTGCTGCTTTCTTCGTATTCAGATTCAATGAAGCTGAGGATCTGGGAGTTAATGTCAGCTTTGAGAAAATAACTTTGAGCATTTTCTGAATACAAGTGTAAAGTGCCTTGCAAAAGTAATCATTTACTGATTGAACATTTTCACATTTTCTAACTTTACACTTGCAAACTCCATTGTACTTTTATTAGGATTTTATGATCAACAAAAAGTACCACAAAATTATGAAAATAATACATTTTCTTATTTGAAAAATTAAAATATGAAAAGTTAGTACCTTTTACCGCAACTTCAGCTAAAATTATTTTAGAACATGTCTTAACAAGATAGGGAATTACATTGTTTTGCTTATTATTCTTTGCAATATCATCAATTTCTGAAGTTTTCAAGACTTGTCATAAATTGCTGATTAGATTTAGATCTATGTTTAGGACTTTGGCCTAGGCTCATTTTGACATGTGAATATACTTTTATCAAAATTATTCCATTGCACTTCCAGCCACATGTTTAGGTTCATCCTGTGTCAATGTGAAACATCACTTCAGTGTCTTGCAGTCTCTGAAAGGTTTTCCTGAAGAGGACTTTCAGCGATTTAGCTTCATCCATCATCCCATCAACTCTGACCACTCACATTTCTGAAGAAAAGCTCCCCACAGGTACATAGGGGTAGACCATATAAGATTTTTTTTCTGCAGACTACTCCTTGTCATTCAGAACTTTTATGTTAACATGTGACATGTTCATTTGAATCTGTAAACTTAATTAATTAAATGCTACCACCACCATGTTTTACATTGAGAAATGTGTGTGATCAGAGTGAGGTGGAGTGTTAGTTTACGTGAACAGACGGCATTTTGCACATAGTTTTCTATGTTCCCTACATCATTTGCACCAAACTACAACATGGAGTTCTTGTGACTTTCAACAATCACTTTCTTCCTGCCATACTTATATAAACACAAGATTTGTGGAGTACATAACTGATAGTTGTCAGAGCAACAGATTCTTCCACCTGAGCTGTGGGTAGTTGTGGCTCCTGCAAAGTTACAATGTACCTCTTGACAGCTTATTTAATCAAATTAAATCATTTCTGACTAGGCCTTCCAACCTAGACAGACCTCCATGTCTTATCAGGTCCAGATTTATTAAATATCCTTTTATTTTGGATGAAAGGGTATGGCATTCACAGTGATCATAAAATTCAAGGTTGGAATATTTGTTTAACAACCCAACCCTGACCAGTCTGGTCTGTTTGATCTTGCTGTTTGTTCACTAATGTTTAACAACCTTTGAGGCCTTCAAAAAAATATTGTGTTTATTATGAAATTGAATTATACACTGAGGGACTCAAATTAGGTGAATATTTTACTTGAATTTATCTAGGGGTATCAAACAAAAGGCATTTGTATAGAAAGGCACAGCAGAATTTTCAAATACTTTTATCAAAACAAATTTTGAAATCCATGTTTTCTTTACTTTTCCTTTTATAACTGTGTGGTGCTTTGTGTTAGCTTGTAACATAAAATTCCAATAGATTTGACTGCAGTTTGTTGTTGTAATGAGACAGAATATAAAAGACTGCCAGGTGTCAGTTTGCCAACCTAAATCTGCTGCTTCCTGCCTGATGGTCACGTCTGCTCTCATGCTAAAGAAGAAGAAGAAAAGGTACCTGATCAGAGTCAGATAAAGCTGGAGACTAGTTTGATTTGACTGAAGCCAAGAAAATGGTGCTCTATGCAAATAGGGACAGTAAGCTATATTCGGGCGACCGGAGGCTGAGGGTGATTTGAATGAATGAAAATGAGAACAGCATGTTTGCTGTTTGAGGGCAAGATATTAGAGACTCACCGATAAAGGCATGCTTAAATTTTACAGACACTAGCATCTTTCCAGAATGATATTCCTAGCTTGGTGTGTTGCAAAGTCTGTAGGGAAAGAAGGAATCTGTTCTCTATATGCAACAGAAAAAGGTGGATTTTGGGTCTCAAAATGACAGCTTTGACCACAAAAATCTTGTAAGGCAACACAGGGACAAAACAACAGCCATCATTTGTTTTAACTCCTTGATTTCTAAAGGTAATTTTTGAGGAGGTTCCTTTTCACTGCTTTATCCCAAAATGGAAGTGAAAATTATTACAATCAGTAGTCGAGTCTATGCACTTAGCCTGGTTTGTCTAAATGTATAGACAACAATCAACAACAATTCCAACAGAAAGTTTTGCATATCTGAGCATTCATTAAATGGTTCACTAGTTTTGTATTGATGAGAAACATGCCAGAAAAAGGATTCAGTTAAGCGGTCCAGATCTCACTTCTAAAGTATTCCGTGTTGGACGCTAGAACTCCCTCATGACCACAGATAAAAGCCTCCTTCACAAGTTTCTCCTCAGTTCTTGAGCCAAGAGTCAAGAAGAAACACCCCGTTGTCATCGTATGTGCCACTTCCAGTCACATGTCACAAGCAGACAAGCCGCATCACTCTTTATTAACACAAAGTAAAAAACAAAACAAAAAATAAAATAAAACAAAAAATATGATGATGGCAGTCTTGTCCAATTTAAATGTCCTGAGACAAACACACAAGAGTTTGTTGGAGATATTGGGGTTGACAGGCTGTGCGGTGGATGTGATGAAATCCCTCTATAGTCACAAAACAACTTATTCCTTTATGAGTTTGAATCAAGACTCACTGAACGAAGGGTCTTTGGAGCTATTTTTAACACCAAAAGTTTTAATAGACTTATGAAAGGAAAGCACACTGTTGGGAATTTGTAAACTTTTTTCTGTGGTAATGGAAAATCTTGACTTTCTACAGTATTTAAGGGAATTACTGAGTTTTGTTGAGTTATCACCTATTTTATATCTCATTCCTTTATTCCTATGATTTGACTTATTTTTGTGTTTTTGTCATGTTGCTTTAGCACGATGACATACTGTACTTATTAGTAACATCCATACTTATTAGTAACAACGATAAAGATGTGTGAAAAGGATTAAATCAATTGAGCCATCATTATTCTGGGCACAAGAAAGGTCTATAGTAACAAAAAGTGATCAAACAAAAAGATAAATAAGATAAAAGGTTCTACATAAACAAAATAAATTTGAGCTTTTATTCATTGAATTGAATAAAATAAATAGTTAAATCTGCCCTATAGATGAACTGCTTTTATGTAGTGGGAAAATAATTAAATATGAAGGTATAATTATTTTTTGACAATTTACATAATCCATTTACATTAAATGTAACAGTAGCACTATTCTTATTTGTGCTCTATATTTTCTGTTAAACAGAATTAATTCATGACTCACTATTCCATATGATATCAATCTTCCTAGACACAGAGATCGGTGATGGTGTGTGTTTCAACTTGAAAGACTCTGGGAACCTTGTTAGAGTACATAGATTCTTTGAAATACTGCAAGGTTTTACATAAAAATATGGCGACCTTTGGCAAGAAAACTAAAATGATTTGTCAGTGGGTCTTTTAGCAGGAAAATAATCCAATGTTATGTGTTGCTCTCATAACAAAGAAAACTTTCTTCAATAACCAAAAATTCCCTGACCTACAGATAAGAAAATCCAGGAAACAGAATGATACCAAGATTTTACAAATATAAATGGTTAATGACCCTTTTACCAGGAATACCAACAACTGAGTCCAGTGGTCTTGTTAATGCATTGAAATGAAGTTTGATCATTCAAAAATATCAGTGTAATATAAGAAAACCGCAATAAATGTGCCAACATGACAGACACCATAAGCAAACCCCATAACTTGTACAGTCAGATTTTCTTTTTGTGACTTATTGATCATTTAAGTTTAAGTTCTTCAGTCTGAATTTGGTCTTTTTTAAGCTCTCAGATATGCCAAACAGATTCTGATTGCATAAGAATTATAGAAACTCACTTGCACAGCTAGCCAGGTAGCAGCGTCACAAGATCTGATTGTGTTTTTTCGGGATAGAACGCCTTGTGTTTTGGGAGAATTTTTAAATAAAACAGATCATTTACTGGCATGTGCAATGATATCCCTGAGAAAAGGTGCTCTCATTGTTGCAAGAGGAGGTTACTGCAGGTAAGACATTAACACATATAACTTAGGAAATAAAAAAAAAACCAACATTATCTTTGGAAAATTATGCATTACAATGATAATACAGTTAGCTTTTCAAATATTTTTTCAAAGGTTTTTCAAATAGCCCTGGAGCTGACAAACATATACAGTGTGAGCGTGTTCATGCATTTTTGAATGTCTGCACATTTGTGATTGTGGCCAGTCTCCCAGGAAGGGGCTAATCCCAGGGCAGCAGCAGTGGAGGAGAAAGTCTGCACATGTGCAGATCTTTCAACTGTGGTTTGCGATGTTTAGTCTCGTTTCGTCAGTCCTTCTTGAAACAGGTCCAGAAAAGCTTTCAATAGACCATGATTCCAAAATCCCTCTGAATCCCAAAGTCGAATCACCCTCCTTGCATCAAGGGAATATAAGGGGAGAAAAAAATCATCAAACTGTGATCTTGACGGACAGCTTGGTGGAGTGGTGGTTAAACGCTGTCACCACAATGCGAGACGGTTTCCATTTAAGTCTCAGTTGGAGTCATTCTGAGCTGAGTTGTCGATGTGTGGGTTTTGTCCATCTATTGTGGTTTCCTCCTATAGTCCAGGAACATGCATGTTAGGTAAATGGCTATTGCAAATTGCAAAATATTCAGTTCGTCCTTGATTTGGACGGATCCCCTCTGTCTTCAGATCTGAACAGTGAAAATTTTGAGTTCCTTCAGGTAAAGGTGCTTGTCTAAGATTGACTTCTCATTCTATATTCAGTTCTCATTTTCTTCTCTCCCGTGTCCCCGATTCTCCTCTGAAAGTTCTCCAGGGCACCTGATTTGGCTTCAACACAAACCACTTTCTGACAGGACAGTTCTGGGGATTTCCTGCAAATTTGTGGGCTGCAGTCCATCTCTGTCAAATACAGCCCACAGTCACATAATTTTATCAAACTGTATCCAAGATGGGTAAATGCTTATCACATGTTCTTTTTTTAATTAAATACAGTTAAAACATTTAACTATTACTAATCTAATTTTTTTTAAAAAGAATCCAAATGTTCTTTTGTTGCTCTCTACATTTAACGTGCAAGCACAGTTGTGTTTAAAACAATAACCACCAGAGCACAGATTTTGGTAGAAATTCTACATTAATTAAGCATGAAGGTAGAAAATGTTGTGCATATTGGTAATAGGAAATCTCTGTCTGAAAATCGGATTATAATTTGTTGTTACAGATAATAAATACACTGGAAAGGGGGAATAGATACACTATGCTCACAATTGTTTAAGTGTTTTGAAAATATTGCCACTTTTTAGGCATATTTCCTAATTCTCAGCTGAATAAGCTTGAATGCTTAAAAAGACAATTATTTTATGGAGGACAATGCTCCATCACATGCATCCAAGTACACCCGCTAGTAAAGGTGTTAAAGATGAAAACCGTGTTCAGTTCTCTTAAATTCAATTTTATGTATATAGTGCGAGTTCACAAGAAATGTCGTCTCAAAGCACTTCATAAAAAGTTCCTGTTGAGGGAGATGTCCCTAAAAGGAGTATTACAAAATCAATATAGTATCCAAGCTACATTTGGTACATTTGCATTCTGATGTTGTAGAATGCAGAGGAAACATGTAATGTTGTCCAGTTGTTCTGGACTGAATACCTGTTCAGAGGTAGGTGAAGGACGCAGACATGGAGTAACAGACATGAATAAATTCTCAGAAACAGTCCCTTTACAGCCATAGATTGCTTTAAAAATTCACAGAAAAGCTCCCTATTCAAGCTTCTCCCAGTTTGTACAGTAAACATTTTAGTTTGTAACAAAAAGTTCAGACATTGTTACTCTAAAAACTCCATGTTTCCCTTTTCCTTTCTTCTGTAGAAATATAAAACACTTGATGTATTATTTTTTTTTTACATTTTTTGATTTGGAGGAAAATATGTCAGGTTTCTAATACATTTATATGTATTTAAATAAAAGCTGTTCTAAAGATTGTAAGTTTTCCCCACTTTTTCAAAAGCACTGCTATCATTTTATACGTAGGACTAAAAAGCAAAAAGCAAAACAAAACAAAAAACTAGTCCTCCTCTGCCCCCAAGAAACAAACATTTTCCTTTGCCCTTAGTCATGTGCAGTGTGTGCACCTTCACTCATAATAATACTCAGTGACCCTACACACGACAACTGCTCACCACAGCAATAACTTTTGCTTTCTTGGCCCTTTGCAGCTGTCCACTCGACCAGGTCCTTTGGTTCATAACAACAGCTGAGGCTCAGCCGCTTTACATGCAGCAACCTCCCTGTCACGAGTGCCAACATGACCTCAGACCCAATCCCTAAATATCTGCTTCCTTTTTACTGCCGCTCCACCCGAAGTTGTCACAGTTATTCCTTGATATTAAAAAAATAAATAAATCAGCTTTTATATTGATAGCACCAAATAAACCAATTTTGATTCATCCCAGTCAAACTTTCTTATGATCGCAACCCACTCCAAACAGAATCTCCCATGACAAATACACAACACCCACTTTATCACTCACTTTGTGACTCAAGTGTTTCATACTGTTTTCCCCCCTGGCAGTTGTGAAACCACGTCAAAGGTAATAGACATTCAATTTACACTGTATATGTATATGCCTGTACATGTGTATAGTCAGACAGGTCTGCTTGGATTCAGTAACTCTGTGAAGAGGATTTTATCTGAAAGTCCCACCTGTACACAAACCAGTCACTGCTGTGTGATAGAGGCTTTAAATTTAGAGCAAAATTGCAAATAAATGTGGTTTAGGCTGATTTTTTTCGCTGACGACAATATGTGTTAAACAAAGTTATTTGCATAAAAAGAAAGTTCATTTAAAAGTCCTGGGAGCCACAGAAATGTCCTTTCATGTTTTGACCACAAGATGGCTCTGCAGCTCTTTGAATGATCATAAAACGAACACGGGGCCAATAGCCCCATCAAGTGTTTAGCAGAGAACATAAGAAAAAGTCTATGATATGTTTTTTTAAAATCATTGCAGACTGTAACTCTGGCTGTCAGATTTCTGTGTGCACATCATAAAATAAAGTGTAAAATACAAAGATAAAAACAAATCAATCAGTTTATAAGCCACATTTAAAATGGCAACCAAGTGGTGCTACACTGAAACTTTTACAGCAATAATCAAACAAGCAAATAAAGTCAAGACACTTTTTAAACTATGCATTGAAAAGATAAAGGGAAAAAACACTCTTTGCAGGGTTTCATAAGTTATAATAAAAAATGTCAGTGGAGACTTAAATAAAAGTGGAAGGGAAGGTTCTTCATTTAAAATGTTACCAAAATATAAGTTTTATCTATAACATGACACTACAAAGCTGTTCAGTTAAAGCTGTTCTAAAAAAAAGGTTTAATAAACTTTCATATTCAATAATTATCTTGGTAAATCATGAAGCCATTTATGGTCTCAATTATCATTTAAATACATTACAATTAATTTCCTGGCCCTCTACATGATATCAGCTGAGATACATGCAGCCTCATTAATTTTTATCTTACCAAACTGCTTTCGCTATGAGACTTGGTAAAACCATACACCCAGTCATGTTTGCACGTTACTGCTTCCCTTAGCAACGTATGCATGGTTTTATTCCAGATGACCATAAAACAGCAATGACTTTAGCGGAATAGCTGCAGAGAGGAGAGACGTCTGTCTGGGAAAATGAAAATAGTAAAGATAATGCTTTCATGGTTCAGTGTGACACTGAAGACAAATCCAGGCATAACTGTTGTTTCTAAAAGGCCAGTTTGAATTTTTGTTAGACAAAAAAACAATTTACTTTGAGACCTCTAGGGGGACACAGTCTTTACCCACAACAGTTGAAGCAGATATTTAAAACTCTGTCAAATCAATGTATGCCTTCATCAACCAATCAAACTGCAATTTATGTACAGTATGTAATTCCCCAGACAGATTTGATATTAAAGAAAAATGAGAATTATGAAAATTTCCATTTGTTAAAATTTATTCAAACTGCAAATGTCACAATTTTATAATGAAACACTGAAGTATCAAAAGATAAAAAAAGGAAGGAGCAGGAAAAAATGTTGAGGCAAAGTCATAAGGTTTTGCTTCAAAACGTAGTTACAACAAAGCCTTACTGATGTAAGCATGTGTCAGCACAAAAGACAGATAACATTATTTTTGACTGAGCTTCTGTTTGGGTATATCACCTCCAACAAAAGCAAAAAAGAAGCTGATCTGACAGAGTCTCCATACTCTGAGCTTAATCTCAGACTCTGTGTGTTGCCAGATTGTACAGGATGTGTTCTTCTGAATTTCACTGTTTAGAAAATGACAAGCTCAGAGGGGGAGCAGAGGAGAGTAAAGCACAGGAAGACGAAGATGAACATGAGAACATAGACAGCTTCATCAGTTTTGTTGACTTCTGGAAACAGAAATCAGATAACAGCTTCATTCTATAGATTTTCATTGCCAGTTCTAATCAATGTATATAATGTTTTAGAAATATCATGACTTTGTCATGAAAGACAAATGTTGACAACATGCATTTCTGTCCATTTTATGCACTCAGACACATTGCAAAATGCAATTTCACCCAGCTTCATCCATCAGTATCACCTGAGTGAACTACATTTGAGGCCATACATTTCTGGTACTTTCATCTTGCAAGTACCACATTGGACCCCAATTTTACATATAAAAGTTTCTTAATTCGCCATAGATACAATACAGTGTTTGAAACATCTAAGAGTTTGAACCATATTGACATGATACCATGATATAGCTGGTACCCATTTGTCAGCTGCATGTCTGTAATGCAAATCTTTCATTTCATCCTATTCCGAAGGTGGTCTCTTGATTGAGATCTAGTGACAGTAGAGGCCATTATTCTCTTGGTTGCACTGTGGTCACAAAGGTGGGGACATGATCAGAAACAATGCTGAGGTGGGCTGTGATTTTAAAAATATCTTTTTTTTTTTTTATAAACGAACCAAAGTATACAGCAAGAAAATATCACCCACAACAATGAATCACCACCAACAAACTGATACTATAAGGTAGTATTTATGCCATCTAAGTTTTGAACTTAGATGGCTACCTACCTGGTCATCACAAAGCAGAGACATACAGTATCTGGCCAGTAAGTATTCTTCCATTGTGGTATTATTCAATTTTGGTGAGCCTGTGCAAATTATAGCCTCAGTTTCTTGTTCTTAGCAGACATGAGTGAAACCCAGGTTGGTCTTTTACTGCTGAAGCCCATCTGCTTCAACGATGGGTGTATTGTACATTACTGGCTGGTATCCTACTTTCCCCAGCTATACCCAGATGTTATTTGAGCTTCTGTTGCAAACTGTTATCCGTTAGGAACTACAAATAACCAAAACAAATCAAACATGATCACAGAATTTCTGAGGTTGAGTGAGGCTGAAAATAGAACTAAACCTAATTTAGTTTTTGGGAAGATTCTGTTAGTTGGGATGGAATCACATATCAAACTGATCATATTTTCAACATTACACAAAGCTGGAAGACATAAGATGAGCAGAAGGAAACACTCATTACATAACAACATGGTTATATTGAAAGAAAAACAACAGTCCACTTTTCCTGGAGGTACCTGCGTAACAGAATTATTCTTTCGAGAAAGAGCTTAACATGAAAATGATTACATGTCTGCTGTTGCTGCCTTTTGAACACTCAAATGATCACTTTTTCTGATTTTCTCTATGTAATATGGCTGACACGAGTGACCTGCACACATGTCAAGAGAAAAGCCAAGGGGCTTGAAAATTGTTAAGTGACATGCCTGATGCAACTTGTGGTGTGGCACATGCAGAAACTCTCACACATGAGAAAACTCAAAGTGCACTCACGTTTTAGTAGAGAAACTCAAGCTGAGCTCATTTGCTTAGAAAGACTAAATCAGAGGCTTTGCAGTTCTAAAACCCTGCAAAGAGACAAAAAAAAACCAAAATCTGTTATTTGCTGTTCCTGTACAGAAGGCATTTATTCTTGCCCATACAGTAATTCTTTTATTGATTTTCCTTAAAAAAAAATGTTTGTCTCAAATTGTCAGTGTATGAGTGAGTGGTGTGGCCTTAACAGTTGCACCATCAAAGGAAAAACACAGAGAAATATGCAGCAACCATAAATGAGAACTCTTCACTAACTTTGGTCAATTTAAATTCACCAATGAATACATGCTTTTCAAGACTCCACTTATGCATGTTACAGTACGTTCTAAAGTTGTGTACCTGAAAGGAAACCCATTGAAATTGTAACTGTAATAACAATAAAAAGGGAAGAAAAGATGGTTGCTGTTTAGTGTTTTGCTACATTGTCCGGGGTTCATACAGGTGTCCAAAATCAAGCCCCTTCATTTTTATCACTTTTTTTTTTTTATCAATTCTAAAATTAATTCTGAATATTTTTTTCCTCATCTATTTACATGTTTCCCATTATGGCAAGGCAGGTTCTTAGAAAGATATACAGTATAAATTATTCTATTGATAAAAGATTGGTAATCCAGTGAGTAGTGAATATTCACACCCATGTCTTAATAATTTCTTGAGACACTTCTTGCCCTAATCACATCCTAAGCTTTTCTTGGGTATGTCTCTAAAGTACAAGCCCGACACTTTTGTTTTGTGGTATTTTCTAACTTTCTTCTCTTGGTAGACAATTCCTCCTAGGTCTTTCCAGAGGTACTGATTTGAACTCAACTCTAGATTCTGACTGAGCTACTCAAAAACATCACAGACTCCCTGAAACATTTCCTTAGTTATATTGGGTATGTTCTTTGGGTCATTATCGTGTTGCAAGACAGCTTAGTCTTAGTTCTAAAGCGTTCTACAGGAAGTTACCTTGAGTTTTCTCTCCATATTTGGCAACTGTCACCTTATCCTCTGTAGTGTCTAGTTATCCAGGTCCTGCTGCAGAAAACATCCGAACAGCATCAGGCTACCACCACTGTGCTTCACAGTAGGGGTGGTGTTACTGCTATCCAGACCTGTTTTGCACAACAATAGTTTCGATTTAGCTATAATTATCTATAAATACCGAAGGCAATTATGAACAAAATTAGTATTTTCAATGCAATTGACAAACTAAAATTGATGTATGCTTGTGTGATGGACCGAGTTAAAAACAGGAGGAGTCACAGGACATATTAGAAAAATAGTTGTTTTTTTTATTTTAACCCAAAGATTATAAATGACAAAGATAAACTGAGCTCATAAAAGAGGTCAAAGAAACAAAACTGAACTCAGGCAAAAATGTAAACAAACTGGCTGCACAAGCAAACATAACTGACCTAACAAAGAAATGACACACAGGGGTTATATACTGGCTGATCAGACCAATTAAGACACAATAGGGTAACTAAACAGAATACAATTACAAATAACACAAAAGCAAACAGTACAGCTAAGTTTGGCTAAACTAAAGACCCAAACTGAAAATCAAAAATATGAAACTTTAAATACTATTATCTACTTAAATACAAAACTTATCTAAACAAAGAAACAACAATTTCCCCCTGCCAGCAGGAACTAGTGGTGCAGTCCAATCAGCATTTAAGCCTGCTGAGCCCTGGCCCCCATCCTTTGTTTGGCAACTCCAAGGCAGGTAAGTACCGGTGGGAAAACAAACAGAATTAATCTTAAGCAAACAAAATTAACTTTAAGTTGATATAAATACATACGCTAACTAAATGTGCGCGCTAACAAATAGAACAAATGCATTCAAATCAACTAATAAATGTTTTTATTGAAACTAAAGTGTTGTTGTGTTTATATGAAAAAAATAAACTGTGCATAAAAAAAGAGTTACCGACATCAGAGTGTGGCCATGGATTTGGCCATCACAGCTTGCCATAACACACAGTGAACAATGGATTACCTGTTTGTAAAGACAGAATACTCTGTGCATCTTAGCTTGAATTTGTGTTTACTGCCCTTTTCTGGGCTAAAATTCTCAGAGGACCCTTATTAGTGGTGAATTAATTGACTTAGTCCTCCTTCAGATGGTTTAGCTGCTGTTACTTAGCTTTGGAAATGGTGAGTCACAGTGAGAAATGTCTGACACCCAGAAGAGGTAAAAAGTAACTGGAATCACTTCAGATAATTAGATCTTGTAAATGGCTACATGGGGTGTAGCTGAGGTGTTGACAATAACACACCGGTTTATTAGATCTCTGATTGACTTATAAGCTTATATGGTAACTCCACTGAGGTTGTTGAAAAGATGACAGATGCCAATCTGGTTGTTTCTGTAGAGTACACATACATATTGTACTCTAATGGTTAAACTTTATAAGAACCATTAAGCATATTCTGGTCATCCCAATGTAGGTTGGTCTAGATCTAAATGTTTTATTGACATTATGAGCTAATTTTAGATGTAAAATAAACATTAAAAAATGGCTGAGAATTTACCAAATCTGAAAGGAATAAAAAATGTTTTTCCTGATACAATTTGAAATATATGATCTTTATCAGATAAAAATAGATCACAGCCATCTTCTTTAATTTCTTTTAAAAACATGTACCTCTTTAGCTATGCAAAGTTACTTAAGTATTTTTTATCCTTTGTATTTAGATGTTTTATTAAGGATGTTTCATAGGCATCTAAGTTTCAACATAGCCACTCGAAAGCAATTCTTGCATTCTCCCACACTACTACCAAAAAAAAAAAAAAAAAGCAGAAAATTCTCTATATTGTGGGGTGGAATAAATTGCAATGCTGTCCTACACAAATGGAGACAACATAAAGAGATATTGCCAGTTGCTGCAAACCCCTGATGAAAGTTGCTGTTCCCAAAAGTACTATTATGGTTAGGGGAAAGTATTTCACATAGTTCCAGGTTTGTTTTTAGTACTCAATTAATCCTTTTGTTTTCTTAAAATTGAATTTTATATTTGGGTTGTCTTTGCTTTATTTAAAACATGTTTGATGTTTTTAATTACATTCTTTGGAGACTGTAATTTTGCTGCATTTCATGAGGTTTTTTACCTCTGCAGTCTGTAATTTATCACACTATAGTTTATTCAACACATACACAGAAAATGGAAAATGTAAAGACAGCAGCATATATTGTTAAAGACATTAGATTAGAAAAACTCTGACATAGTATCAAAAAATTGTATCTTGCTGTAAGGTCCAATGGGATTTCCCTGCATTCTGTCCAAATATTTTAGTGGTTTTTGGTTATGTGTGTGACTTCTAGAGACCAAGAAATATTCCACTGATTTTGTTTTTTACTGGAAGAGCTCACATGGAAATTTTGTTTTTGCAACATAGGCAATTGGTTATAGGAGAAGTATTAGCTTTTTCTTTTTCATGACATGGGGAATCCAGGAACATAAAACATTCCCAATGACTTGTTGAATAAAAACATTGTGTGAAGTTTGAGTTTTAGACTTTTAAAAATACATTTCAAATATTCTTTCAGGTTTTGCATATCTTCAGTCACTAAAAGAGAAATATATACTTTAACTGATCTTGAAATTAAATTATGGTGAATGCAGCATGGTTTCTAGCATCGCAGCCTAATAAAATGGTGCTACAAAGAAAAAGGTCTCCCTTTACTTGTGGCAGGTCCTTAAAGATCCCTGTTTTATGAGATGAAAAGTAATCAATTTTCTTTGCCTTTTCCACATGGTACCATGTTCCCATGTCTCCTGCATGTCTTGTTGGGGGTACATTCTGTATATTCTGCCTGTTGTCATGGAACTTATTATTTTGAAACATAGACCTCAAAATAGTAAGCTCCATGACAACAGGCAGTACTGATAGCTTTCCGTCCAGGTCTACTTACTCTACTCTTTAAGATGTTTTAATTAGGTTCTCCCAAGAGGTCAGCTTCCAACCGAGAAAGTTACATAATCAACAGTAGGGGTGATTTTTTTTTTTTTTGGTACGCAGGGCAGTGAGGTAGATACATGTACCACACAGGAACATGAAGCATGTGCTTAGAATGTCTCCTGCTTGGAGTTCAGTTTCTTCATTTATTTCTTTTCCAGTTCTTTCTTTTTTAGGTTTTCTTCTTTGTTCATGAATTATTTTTGCTTTCTTTTGTTTCCTCATCATAGCACACACTGTATATGTTTTGTCTTTTTCTAAATTAGACACTGCACTGAGTCTGTTTAATCTTCCTGAGTCATGCTCACAACAAAACAAAATATGATAAATATTTTGTTTTAAATTTTATTTTTCAAAGAACAATGAATTTGTCATGTGAGATGGTCAAACACAGAAATGCATTCTTAATATTCTTAAGGCAGCAGAATAATTTTTTTGTAGAGGCTTTATTGGCCAGAAAATTAAAAAAAACCTTTTACTTCACTTTAGTGACTCACAATTCTTACCGAAGAATCCCGCTAATGAGAGCCAGTGATGAGTTCATTTCCAGTCATCAGATGTCCCATGATATTATCAAAGTCTGCAAAGGAAGCATTATTAGTGATAATCATGTCTTATTTTCCAAAGACGTTAAGCTCTAGTGTTTTTCTCTTTCCATGAGGGCAATAGACAATAATAAATCTTAAACAAATGAGCCACCACAGCTGTGACTGTTTACTTTGACTCAGACAAAAAGTTATGGCGCTTGCACTCATAAATAATATTTTTTGCTAAATATAGCTGCTTAGTAAAGCTAAAACAATGATATATTAACTCAGCATTCATTCACCCGTGTAGCTTGTGAGACACAGATTATCCTCTACTATAACAGTTCGGTGACTGTACTGTCAAATGCTAGTTTTTAGAACATTGTAACTGAGTATGTTATTTACAAAAGGTAAATCTTTTGTAAATAACATCTAACATGAAGTCTCAGTCATATTCCCAGATAGTCAAAGTTCACACGGAGACATCACTTATTTCTTGGTTACCATTTATAAATAATAAAATTGTTTCTGTTGACATATGATCAAAAGCATTAGAAAATCTAAATACTGATTGCTAGACATCAACTCTAACGTTCTAAATAGTGAAGTGTGTGTTTGTGCAACTTTTCTTAGGTATTGACTATTGACCTTTAACGTGCAAGTCTTGGGATCTTTTCTCTGGACTTATCTGTTTTGCTTCCAAGTTATCTAGATTAAGAAAATTGTGACTAAAACAACTTCTGGTGCTGAGTGTGTTGGGGCAGCCTTTGTCTTGCCCATATCAGATGCATTATTTTATTTGAATACCAGTCTTCCAACAGCTAGATATATTTCCTAAGTGGTATTAAGACATTTTTATAGGTCAGATATTTCTTGTAAGTCCAAGAATTATTTCAGATTCACTTGCTCTGAATGCTTCACACTGTAATCATGTTAAATCCTTGATTTAAAAACCATATCTCTTGTGTGATCAGACAGTTGTTTGTTTAAAGGAAAAGGCAAAGCTTCTTTATTTGCTCATCTTTATTTCTGTTCACTTCCTTAAGAATTTGAACAGGATTTGAACAGAATCGTGCTAATAACTATAGCTGTGGAGTAGCTATAGACTGATATTATTTAAGATGGTTTTCTACTTACAGGAAAGGAGAACGTGCCAGATTACAATAAGTGCACCATCATACACTACAAGTGTATGATGTACCTGTGTGTCATTGTGTCACAGTGCATTTTAAAGTGGCTGTTTCATTGTGCGCCAGGCACGTGTTGCTGTGTGTGAGCTGGAGAACAAATTTGACGTCAGCAGCTCAGTAGGCAGGAAAAAAAAGTGCTTTCCATGTTCTTCATTGCTCAAAGGTCTATCTTATAAATGCATTTCTCTACAGTAAAACTATGACTATGATATTTATCTTAACCCTTTCATGCATGAATTATGATCCTTTGTGTCAGGATTGTTTACCAATTTTTTATTTTTTTATTTTCTTAAGGCATAAAAAAGGTAGGAAAAAAGATTTTGTAAAAAAATAAATACTTTTTTTTAATTACATTTTTTTAGGTGATCAGTTGTAATTTTCTCCAAATGCAAAGTTGTTATTTGAAAAATACTTCAGTAGTATGGGGTTATCTGATGTCACAATATTTTTTTTTTACCTGGAAGACTCATCTACAGTAGAAGGAGGGACAGGGTCGGTTGGCATGCTTTTTTGTCTGTCGGCCATATTGGATTTAACAAAAATAATTGCTTGCATCTGCAGCTGATGGCCAGGAGTTGGTAGTGTATGTTATGATGCATTAGTGTCCACTTCAGTGGTCTGTGTGCATTTATAACATAAAAATCCACAAGAAGCACAAAAAAATGTTTTTTAGATAGCTGTCCACTGTAGTGACCACTATGCATGAAAGGGTTAAAGCAAGCCATGTAAGCACAAAGAGAACTTCAAATTCTTGAGAAACCATGTTTAAACTCCGCTGTATCATTTTAAGTCACCATTAAATTGACTTAAGTCCATTTTATGTTGGATTTAAGTTCTAAACTACTAAAGAGAGAGACATATCCTGGGGGTTGACAGAGTAATCCTAGCAGACCATTGTGCCTTCAAACTGCTTGTTGGAGTGCAAGTCATCTGGGCATCCTGAGAATTAAGTGTGGAAATAGAATAAGGGCCAGGGATATTTCATCATTAAAAAAAATAATTTTTTACAGTACTATTATAGCAAAAGCACCTTTCAAATCTTTTGCAGTACAAATCTACCAAGTTTTATCAAGCTGAGGTGCAGTACCTCTGAGGTTTTCACAGAATGGTTTTTATTTTTAGATTAAGCCACACAGGCACTCTATTGACTACGTTGGTGACTCCTTAAGGCAATCGGTCAAAAAGGATAATATGAAAGAGTATCAGAGTGATGGTGGCTGAATACAGACACACATCACACTTATAAAAATGTAGCATATGTTTGGAAAACCTTATTACCTTAAATTGTCATTGATATGCTACTTTTAAGTTAGTAAATCGCATTAAATCCTCCAAAGTAAATGATGATTTATGGCCGTAACAGGGGAAACTTGTACCAGTCACTGTACATCTGGTCTTTATTGATTATTCAAAATATAGCTATTTTCCCAGGGAAGGTATTTTAGTACAAAATCTTTATTGCAGTAGCTGTGGTTATATCTTATCTTTTCACTGGTTTTCTGTAGATGTGTAGGGATATATTCTTTTAAACAAATGTTTAAAAACTTTTGTGAAGCCTTGAAGTTGCTTGTTCTGTGGCGATCTGCCATAACGGAGAACTTGTTTACATTGGAAAGCTGCTCACAGAGTCTTTTCAGTCTCTGGAGCCCTGAGGCTAACTCCAGAAAAATAAACCTGAATATGTTAAATAGATTTAGATTTGGAGCAAAACAAGAGGAAAGCAGAGGGAAGGTTCTTCTTTTAATCATCATGGGAAACGTGAGAATCCTCGTAAACAAGATTAATGAGACTGAAGCAGTGGCAGGGACTCAGTGCAGCTTTTCATTAGAAAAAGCTGCACTGAGGTCACAATAAAACAAGGCTTAAATAAATCATTTTGAAGTAACCATTTGCCAAATTGTTAAATTCCGTTTTCTAATATTAAATTAAGTTGTACTACTTAATTTATGTTCCTCTTTGTTAAATGTTGATTTCCCCCCCCCCCCACAAAACATGTACAGTTTATTAAAATAATATAACTTGTTTGCGCAACAATGAATGGTAATTCAATTTAGTTCAATTGACCCAAGCCTCTCAAACAAATGCTTTGATGTCTGCAGCAGTTCCAGATGCCACATTTTTTTATTTAAACCTGCAGTAGATAACTTTTATGAAAATACATGTTTTTCTTTTACATATTTATTAAAACTATTGCAATGTCCTGACAATATAATATGAGACAGATAATCTGTGAAAAAATCAAGCTCCATTGCCTCCTCCCACTGCTCCTACTGCCATCTGCAGAAATGCACTGCTCTCTGACAGAAACCACTCAAGACCCAGAATTATAAACATAGACTTAATAGACTGTAAAGAAAATAATTATTGTTTGGTGCTTAATATAGCTAATCCACGACATGTGTAAAGGTATAGCCAACACTTTAATTTGGAATAGTTTCTGTTGAGCAGTTGGGAATTCAGCAGACAAAGCAGGGCCTTTTTTCCTCCCCCTTTTGACAGACACAGCAATAAAATTTACAATTCCGAGAGAGCGGAACAGACTTCTTGGCGCCTCTCGGCCAGGTCGGACGGAGATGGGCACGAAGTGGTTAGATAAAAACCAGACATCGGAGCTGTAAAGAAGGGGAGTTTCCGGGAGTTTTCTAAGTTTCTAATTGGTCAAAGAACGGAACGCCTTGACTGCATATATTAAATAGGGAAACACCTCTTTCATTAAAAAGTACAGGTCAGCAAGCTAGCGAGAGAAGTTTTTTCCATCTTTTTCTCTCCAAGTTGGGCGCCTTTGTCTGTCTTTATGTTCGTTTGTCTTCCCTTGTGTGTCTTATTTTTATGAGAAAATGCATATCTCTGTTCCTCTGCAGCTTTGTTGTTCATTGCTTTGTATGAGATTAAACTCTGTGATCTGTGACGTCAACACGTTGTGTTGTTTCGTTTTACCAGCACGCGGTCGCTGCACGTCGCTGCACGGAGAGCGTCACTCGCCAAGGACTCGGAAGATCCCGGGCAAGATTAAAGAGGAAAAGAGCCAAACGTTTTGTCCAAAGCTAGCATTAATGATCCTCATTTTTAATATTTGGGGGCTTCGTCCGGTTCTGGAATCTTGGCGGGTGGCGGTCTCTCCCCGATCGATCCGTCCGGCTCGTGCGGTAAGACGTTTTTAATTACTCTTTTGTTGTGTGCAGCCACGCAGAGTCTCGAAGCTGTTCGAAGTTGCGGATGTATACAGATTGTTTTTAAAGGAGTCTGTTGTTTACTAATTGGACGGAACGTGCACACTACAAGTGATCGTGGCTGGTCGAGACAGTAGGAGTTTACGTAGCCTCTGTCGGAATTGCTGGGTTTGTTAATTGTCTTCTTTAGCCCTGAGGATTCGTTCTTGTGCCTCTGAAATAATGAATTTTTAAGTGCATGAAATTTAGTGTGGGCTTGAATCGGCCCGGAGATTTGACTCAGCTCCAGCGGACTTATATTGACCTACCTCGGTTAAATCACCGGTCTGGGATGGACTTTAAGGATTGAAAAGTATGTTAAATTAATTTTTCTCTGGTGAAACATTGAAAAGGAGTTGAATCGCTCTTAAAACAGGACTTATATTGGAATCGAGCTGAATCGCTTTTTTGGACTTATATTGGGTTTTGAGTTGAATCACTCTTAAAACAGGACTTATATTGGAATCGAGCTGAATCGCTCTATTGGACTTATATTGGCTTTTGAGTTGTATCACTCGGAGGACTCAGTTTACAAGTTGGAAAATTCACAGGATTGGGCCGAGTTGCATCACTCGCGGAGAATATAGGACTAAGTTTATAAGTTTGGAAATTAATGCAGTTTTTAGCCGGCATTTTATTTTATTTTATTTATCCCCCGTCTGTCTTTTACGTTCGTCTGAAACCGTTTGTGTCTCTGTATTTCTCTGTGTGTACTGATTTGTGTGCCGGCTGCCGTGGAAGTGCGCTGTTTGTCCTCCGGAGTTTTGTGGGTGTCTGTGTGTCTGTGCGTGTGTATGCGTTAATTGCTTTGTGCGGAACGCTGTTTGAAAAGCGCTGCTTGTGTGAATTTGAGTTGATTTTGCTGCGTTTTATTGTGAAGTTATTATGGACACTGAGTTGCGACACGTGCTATACGCTATTTTATGGTCGGGGTTCGTCTTAACGGGGAAAGTAGAACGATGGCGAACACGTGGTCGTTTAGTTTAAAAATAAATAAATAAATAAAATAAGAGATAAGTAAATAAAACTGGTACCAGAAAACAAAATTATTGGTTGTGGTTTGATTTTTACATAACTTTGAGATGTCTCTCTTTTTAAACGTGCACGGGGAATTAAAAGGTTCCTGACGATTGGATTTTAAAATTAATTAAATTGACACATGAAAATATGTTAATAAAACATTGGACAATTCCTGAAGCTTCAGTAAATTTGATATAAATTACAGAAAATTTGATAAAAATTACAGTTAAATTTGATAGAATAATGACCACAGACTGACACTTGGGGACTGATGAAATTTTGACTGAATATAAAACCTGGACAGATGTGTGTGTTTTGTGTTTTCTGTAATGTGTTGTGTGTTTTTGTTTGTGTTGTCATTCGTGTTGGTCTGACAGAGTGTGTGATTGGAGATAAAATACCACTGGGTATTTCATGTCATATAAAATACAGAGCAATTTTTTAGTGCTGTCCCGTGGTGTTAAATTTCCAGTTTTAGGACACCCTATGTGTTGAACTGGACTAAATTATTAAAATTAGGCAATAACAGCAGTAAATGTGACCTGCAGTGTAAAGATTGGAAGGTTGTTGAAGGATAGAACCTTGATAAAATAAATCATCTGAACAAAATTGAAAATAAATTATGGGTTCTAAGGTTAAATAAATAAATAAAGAAAGATAGAATAAGCCAAGAAAATTAGGTCACAGAGGATTGTAGACATGCTGTCTTGGCCAATTACTAGATAAATACATAAATAGAGTGAATGAATAAATGGCTAAATACATGACTGATTAGGTAGAGAAATAAATAAAATAAAACTGTGTATAGCATTATGCACTAAATTAGTAGATAAAAATGTAAATAGAATGAAATACAATTTACTACAATGGGACTTTTTTAATGAGTTGAGGATACAGACAAAAAACAGAACAGATCTTTAGAGAAACAGGCTCTAACTGTAAGAGGAATTGCTCAGATAACAACAAACTGCAATATGCAACTGACTCTAGATATTTTTACTATCAGTCTTTTTTCAAACTGACCAAAACTTTACGATAGATAAAATATTGTTGAATCTACAGGACTTACTGATAATTAGACAGAATAAATTAGAAGTCACTCTCTTGTTAAATAGAAATTGATTTAATATAGAAAATTTTGCTAAAATTTACGAAATTTGTTGTTGAAGGATAATATTAAGTTAGAAATAACTTATGGGTTAATCAAAGAGGATTTGGTGGAACTTTTTTAGAGAATAATGTAGATTAGGGGACTTGCAGCAGCCCCCTTGCAGCAGCTCCGCAAAAAGGGGGGGGCACAGACCTGTGCTGTAACTTCTACCCCCACTAGATTCAACTAATTAACATGTGAAGCCTCTTTGCAAACCACGTTTTTAAGTACAAAGCAACCTCTGCTCACAGAAGTTCAGCAAGGGAGAACGAGCAGCTGTAAGGCACGTGATTTTCTCCCCCATTGTTTAAAATACCTCCTGATAAACTGTCTGAATATAAGTTACAATTGTAGTAGTGAGTAGTTTAGGATTTTATCTTTAAATTTCTTTTCATTAGTCTGACTTTTTATTTGGCTATTTGTGTCAGTTCTTTGTCTATTTTGTTAAATATAACAAATTACTTTTTTTTTTTTTTTGAGTTATCAGTTTCCTCTGGACCCGTTCACCAGGGGATAGGGAACTTTGGTCTTTAGTTTAATTTCTTTCATTTGTAGATTTGGTTATATTCTGACCAGTATTTTTCGAAATTTATCATTTTTACATTTTCTTAACTAAGACTATATTTTTTCTCTTTCAACGTCTCTCTGGCTGGTTTATGCATAACCTTCACTGAGTTTTTAATTGGTATACACGTTTTGTCAAACATTGCTGAAAATTTTTGAGAAGTTTCTACGACGAATTATTTGATAACATGAGAGTGAAATTGAATACTGAGCTTTAAAACTGTAATGTGAAATGTTTTTTTTTTTTTTTGAAAATAGTAATCTTGAAGGTTTAAAGCATGCTATAATAAATTGTTCTGTTTGTTTTGACAGTTTGCCTGTTAGGACGGGGCGGTATTGGGTAGAATTTCTCAGTAAAATAATGACCCCGTTTAATCAACATCGTTAGTTAACATATTAGGTACTGATGATACATTAGCCAGTAATGTATCATACAGAGGGAGAATATGTTATGGGTTATTTTTATATTACTTAATTAGATTACTGAAACACTTATATTACTTAAACAAAACTTTTGAAGAATATGTCTGATATGTGCTTATTTTAAATGGATTTGAGTTGTTCTCCATTAAAAGATTTTCTGACAATGGGCTAAGGTATGTTGATACAATAGATAAATTTATAGTGATAATGGAGCATATTTTGGTTAATTAACTTGGGAAAATAATTATAGAAATTAAAATATTATTGTGTCAGCCATTTTCAGAGCATTAATTTAATGGAGCATGAATGTTTTAAGAAATGTTTTGAAGAATCTGTCATTGATTAAAGTTATCATTAATCAGGAAACGTACACAGGTGGGATTATAATGATTTTTCTAAACTTGATTTTTGTTTTGATTTACATCCATTTAAAACGATTTTGAATAAAACTTCAATTCGACGACAAGTATAACCCTAGGTACAATTGGTGTATTTTGAAAATGTCTGGATTTGTTTCATTATAATTTCTCCAAGTCTAACTTTTGAATTTTGTTTAAGGAACGCATGTAAAATGATTTACACAGATAACCAATAAGATCTAGTTTGTTCTATGAAAGTAATTTAAACTGGACTGTTTAATTCACATTGTTATTCATTTTTTGGTGGTACATGTAAGCTTTACAACTACATTTTTAAGTTTTTGTGATTGTTTTGTTTCGTTTGTTTAATCCTATTTTTACAAGATTGGTTTAAGAAAAGATCTGCATATGTTTAACATTCTGGGAACATGTTACTTTGGAAACATGTCTTTTGAAGCAAATGATTACAGGGTTTTGGTGTTTTCCATCGGTTAGGAGTTATAGTATATTATAATAGAAACGTAAATTGAAGGGATCACATCCACCATTTTATGAACAGAACTGGACAGAGTAGGAGATAAGGTTTCACGTGATGTGTTGCTCATGGTTTTGCACACAGACTGCCCTGGAGCTCGGAGCTCCAGGACTCTGGAATCTGTCATACAAGCTGTGTCATGCGAGGCGGGGGTGGGGCTGCTTGGAGAAGCGGCTTCACACTTATTTCGAAGATAACAGCCACAGAGCCACGAGCGTTGGAGGATTCACTTGAACACAAAGTGAATTGAAGATGTTTGTGTTGAATTACACAAATGAATGATGCCTTTGGATAAATCTGATCTCTGTTTTGTCATTATAGTTTTGCAGCTGGTTTCCTGGTGCCCTGCGGATGTGGTCTCCTTCAAAGTCTGCGTTCTTTGATAAAAAGGATTAAAATAATTTCCCTGGATGGAAAATAACAAAACAAATTTATTTTTAGGTGAAACCATCGTTTGATTATGCTGACTGTAATGAAGATGATATTAAAGAATGTGGTAATTGTGTTTCTGATGCTAATGAAATTCATGTTGAACACAAAATGTCTGTTTAATGACCTGTGACAGGTCGTTTCTTGAGGTTTCCAGTCGAAGAAGATCAGGCTACAAGAGGATCATCATCGACATTAATTTTTATTGCGTGTTTTTCGTTCGTTGGGAACTTTGAAAAGGACTTTCGTTTCGTTTTTTGCGCGCATTTTTTTGAACATTTCCTGACGAAGACTTCATATTTTTTAAGAGACTGTCGATGGACATTTAAAAAAAAAAAAAAAACAGAAAAAGACGAGCAACAGATTGTAATTTTGTGTCTTTCTCATTTGACAGGTTGGACTTGGGTGGTGAATGTTGTCTTTTAAGTTGCAGAGCATTTCTTACTAATTTTACTATGTATGTCCCTGTTTTATTTTTTCATTTTTCATTGTGCATTTTGGGTTTTGTTTATCCTGTGTTTTTGTTTTATGATTTTATATTTCTGTAAGGATAAGTCGTTTTTACCCTTGGGTTTTGTTTGAAAAGGGGGAACTGTATATAATTAGGCTACGTCAACCTTTTGTTTTCTATTTTTTGTTTTGTTTTATTTTTTAATACATAGTTTTGGTTCTGCATTAGAAGGCTTAATCAATTTTTATTGAGGTCTTTTTTGAAGACCTCAAAAGGGGGAACTGTAAAGAAAATAATTATTGTTTGGTGCTTAATATAGCTAATCCACGACATGTGTAAAGGTATAGCCAACACTTTAATTTGGAATAGTTTCTGTTGAGCAGTTGGGAATTCAGCAGACAAAGCAGGGCCTTTTTTCCTCCCCCTTTTGACAGACACAGCAATAAAATTTACAATTCCGAGAGAGCGGAACAGACTTCTTGGCGCCTCTCGGCCAGGTCGGACGGAGATGGGCACGAAGTGGTTAGATAAAAACCAGACATCGGAGCTGTAAAGAAGGGGAGTTTCCGGGAGTTTTCTAAGTTTCTAATTGGTCAAAGAACGGAACGCCTTGACTGCATATATTAAATAGGGAAACACCTCTTTCATTAAAAAGTACAGGTCAGCAAGCTAGCGAGAGAAGTTTTTTCCATCTTTTTCTCTCCAAGTTGGGCGCCTTTGTCTGTCTTTATGTTCGTTTGTCTTCCCTTGTGTGTCTTATTTTTATGAGAAAATGCATATCTCTGTTCCTCTGCAGCTTTGTTGTTCATTGCTTTGTATGAGATTAAACTCTGTGATCTGTGACGTCAACACGTTGTGTTGTTTCGTTTTACCAGCACGCGGTCGCTGCACGTCGCTGCACGGAGAGCGTCACTCGCCAAGGACTCGGAAGATCCCGGGCAAGATTAAAGAGGAAAAGAGCCAAACGTTTTGTCCAAAGCTAGCATTAATGATCCTCATTTTTAATAAGACTGATTTTCAGTCAAAATTTCACACTAAAACTATTGGAATAATTCAATGGGGGCAGCTGCTTTGGGAATCTGTCCACATTAAAATGACAGTTTATGTGAGAAAAGATATTTTAAAAGAATTAAACAGATGTAAATAAGCTTAGAAAGGCAAGGTTACAAATAATGTGCAATTACATACTCAATATGTTAGTTGGTGAAAAAGATCATTTTTCAGACATAAATTGATGAATAAACAGCAGCTGTTTTAAAAAGAGACAATAAATGGATTATATGTTCTGCCATAATATGCAAAGTCCAGCTTGCTGCAAAGCTGTGCTGCAAAATACACCTGGTTTTGCTTTAATGATGAGGTCAGTCAGGTTGTTATGTAATGTTTCCCTTCAGTTTGTGACAAGTTAAAGGAACTGTTGTTCTCTTCTTTTGATTACATTTCTCAGATTGGTCAAGCGTATTTGAAAAGCGTGGTGAACTCGCTTTTCAGATAGTACTATCTATGCAGTCTTAGAATGTGTTTGGGACAAACAGAATGTTCTTGGAATTTTTTCTTATCTTGTCTCTGCATGGAGAAAGAACACAGTTAAAGGATCACACTGTCTTTTGTTTGTAGTCATTGCTACCGGTAATTGATTTTCTTTGACTATGTGCCGACTGTCTCCACTCCAGAAAACTTAGAAAACAAGCTAACTATAGAATTTAATACGTTTTCTACTCCAAACTGTGTTGGCTCTTTTCTCAGAAATCTGCAATTTATAAAAGCAATATTTGTTTATCAGGCAAAGTTTTTATGTCCCTCTTTTTGACAACAATTTGAAAACTAGAATAAAATGTAAAACTGAAGAAACGAAATGGTAATGGAGATTTGTGTGTGTGTGAATATAAGAATTGTGCATTGCTACAACTCTAACATGAGAACTTGATAATAATATTGAATAAATTAGGATTAAATTATTCTAAATTGCAATAGTACCAATCAATAATAATCCTGCTTTTACGTTTTATTAAGTTAACATAGTGAAATAAATAAAACAGAATAAAATGACTGAAGTTCAGGTAAAAACTGGGTTAATGGAGAAAATCTTTTAGTCCTAACTATTTTCTGAGCTGAGAACAAAGTCTGTCTCCTCACACCAACAATTTACACCACAACATACTTAGTTTCAGCTTTGATAGAATTACTGCTCTGCTTACAAAGTTGTTTTTTGCTTTTCTTAAAAAGTTGTTATATACAGTATATGCTATATACTGTATATAACAGTATATATACTGTTATATATATATAACAGTATATATATATATATATATATATATATATATATATATATATATATATATATATATATATATATATATAGATATATGCCAGATCACACTACCCTCCAATCTCATCCCACAACTCATGTACACTTCACCAGGATTAGTCAGTGCCTGAAGCAGAGGATCAGGATCAGCATGCTCTTTATTACATACAGCATGGAATATACAGTTTTATTATCTGACCCATCCTTTCTTCTTCCTCTACGTAATAAACAATATTGTTCAAAATGTTCCCTGATGCTGCATATTACTGATCGGGATTAAAACATACCTGATTGTGCAGTCTGGTGTAGTGGGCGTTCTTGGTAGCAAAGATGCGGGGTGGGGGATAAAGGGGTGGAGAGGAAAGGGGTTGGAGGGCTGAGAGCTCACAGTTTTCCTTTTTGTCTAAAGAATGGAAAGATGGATACTGCCTGTGCTAAACACAAACAAGAACTGGATGTGTTTTAGTTGCTATGATAGCAGGAAGACACATCAAAATGAAGGGAGGGGGAACATGAACAGAGATGTGTGAAGATGTGCGATTCATAGGCGTGTATACACAAATATAAATCGGACTACATCCAGTTCACTGAGTCAGAAGGAAGAACAGCCTGTCCAGTGTGTCTTTATATCGGTGTGTGTGCAAGGAGAGCAGATCTAAGCGTCCTCTCCTTTTTAACCTTTTCCACTACACGGTTTTCTTTGGTCCAGGCCATGCTAAGCACTGGGGATAATGTTCTGCTCTTTTAATCAAGCTTTGACTGCGATGGCCTTAGCATGAAGGTCTTGTGATACTGGCACCCAGCTTATGAAAGCCAGCACTTTGCTCTTCTGTTTCATTCAAAAAAGAACAGAATGTGATGGTTAAGACTAAATCTAAAATAAAACTTTTCTCAACTGAAATGGTGAAATTCATTGCTTAAATTCCTCCAACTGACCTCTAAAGTAACAAGGTGTAAAAGGATGAACACTTAGAATAATTATAATTTAGGTGACAAGGATTAAAAAATGTGAAAAAAAATATATTTATTTTGTTTTTGGTACTTTTACATTGATATAAAGCAAAGCACTCCATTGCAAGCTCTTTGTAAGCATGATTGTCATAATTTTGAGCTTTAAATAATTTATTTTACAGGTTTTTTGGGGGGTATGGTATGATTATACATAAAACAACTTCTGTGCATTTAAAAAAATACAATAATTGGTTGGGGGAGTTTGAGTTTAGGTTTCATCAATAATAAAAAAAAAACATGCTACTGTCACATTGTTATTTTGTAGCCTAATCTTGGCTCTTCAAAGTATATTTATTGTCATTATGTCCAAATAGTTTAATCTTTCCCTTGTCTGATGATTAAAAGGTTTTTCAAGAAGATTTTTTTGGTCTTCTTGATCAGATCAACAACTCTCTGCTCACAGCACCTTCCAATTTAAGAGCTGCAGTCAAACAATGGTAAATAAAAACCACACACATCAAAACTTGTTTTAGAACAAATAAAGCAGGGTAATATTTAAAACAGGCAAACTCCAAAAGCCAGGTCCTTGTTGGCAAATCAATCAGTTAAATTAAACTCTTACATTTCTGAATAACATTGCAGTCAAGCATGCAGCTAGAAATATGGCAGGAACTTGATGATAGTATTTTTGTCAACAATGAGTGTATGTACACTTTTGACTGACCCTGACACTTAACTATACAGTGACAAACAATTAAAAATTGATCTTAACTTTTTTGTTTGTTTGTTTTTTCCCCTCAGGTTGCAGAAAGGGTTTAACCTTTAAAAGTAAATTTCACTTTATCCTGAATTCAGTTTTTAAGTCCAGCCTGAGAGATTATGTGTTTTTAACACAGAAAATTATGTCAGTTGGGAAATTATGTTTATAAATCTAATCAGCTTTGGGATGGTAAAGTGAAAGTATCTCTGTGGGTTTTTTTTTACATTTTCACTACAACTACTAGCTATTGCTGGATTTAAAAGATCTTTTCACATCATAGCTGCTGTGGGTCACTAGGACTAGAACAAATAAATACTGCAGTGGAGGTCTCTGTTCTGACAGGTGTGTCCTTGTCTCTGTAACGACGGAGATCTGTCAGATAACGACCGACCCTCCCAGCTGCCTCTGCTCCATTGGAAACTCGGATTAAAACGTGCTTCTACAGTGTGTTTACATTAAATCCTGCTATATTTTTGCAAAAGTGCAACTTGATACTTTCATTGTTCTGATTGACTTAATGTTTTTATTATATTAAATTAAAAGGTTAAGGATGAAGCATCTCAAAACAGAATGTTTGGAAAAAAGAAGTCTACAGAAAAATATTTTCAAAAAGGACAAAAAGCTCTTTCGGATGTCTTTGATGTCCTTTTTTATCATCCTAATCATATTTTGTTATGCATAATGCAAAGAGTCACATTTCTGTCAGTCCTGTTCCACTGCTGTAATTAAACCAGGTACTAAAATGCTCACATGCACTGCAGAAGAGCCAAAAACACAGTTTGTGGCAGGGCAGTGGTAGTGCATGTCATTACAGTGATTAACAGAAGTTCTTAGCAGCATGTGCTGTGCATGATTATGACTCGTTATGAACTGAGCTGGTTAATTGTTATGGTACATCCTGTGCATACACAACAATGACACCCTCTGGCAGAGGATGTAGCCAGAATGCCTGCTGTGGGTGCATGCTGGAGTGAAACTCTTGCATAAGCATCTTGTGAACGCCTTTAAACTCTTGTGTTGCTTTCATCATGGAGATATACAGTATGTAACCTGTTATAACATTAAAATGCACACTGGGTTTAAGTCAAACGGCTCAAGTCCAAGTGATTTATTTATGTAAGTTGAATCCAAAAATGTTAAGATTGAGATTTGAGTTCACTTGACTTGTATATGTGCTGCAAATCTACTATGTATACATACAGTATATGTATATATACTATCTACAGCTGTATAGTAAACATTCTGCAATATCCAAGAAATGAACTATAGCAGGAAAAACAATTTTGTTGCTGGTGAGGAATCAACTAATGCTCTGCTATTGGTTATCCACACTGACCTTCGTCTCCAAGCACACCACATTCTGTATCCTTTCATGGTCAGCTCAGTAAGGTGTCTTTCTCCTCACCAGTTGACCATGCAATTCCTCATATGTTGAAAGCCACCCGTTATCTTTCATTGCCAGTTTGCACCTGCTTTTCAAACATGCTAAATGCAAATGCAAAATCAGCACCCACAGTCTGGTTCATCCATCCATCCATCCATCCATCTTCTTCCGCTTATCCGAGGTCGGGTCGCGGGGGTAGCAGCTTCAGAAGGGAGGCCCAGACTTCCCTCTCCCCAGCCACTTCTTCTAGCTCCTCCGGGGGAATCCCGAGGCGTTCCCAGGCCAGCCGAGAGACATAGTCCCTCCAGCGTGTCCTGGGTCTTCCCCGGGGCCTCCTCCCGGTGGGACGTGCCCGGAACACCTCACCAGGGAGGCGTCTAGGAGGCATCCTGACCAGATGCCCGAGCCACCTCAACTGGCTCCTCTCGATGTGAAGGAGCAGCGGCTCTACTCTGAGTCCCTCCCGGATGACTGAGCTTCTCACCCTATCTCTAAGGGAGAGCCCAGCCACCCTACGGAGAAAACCCATTTCGGCCGCTTGTATCCGCGATCTCGTTCTTTCGGTCATGACCCAAAGCTCATGACCATAGATGAGGGTGGGAACGTAGATCGACCGGTAAATCGAGAGCTTCGCTTTTTGGCTCAGCTCTCTCTTCACCACGACGGACCGGTACAGCGCCCGCTTGACAGCAGACGCTGCGCCAATCCGCCTGTCGATCTCCCGCTCCCTTCTTCCCCCATTCGTGAACAAGATCCCGAGATACTTAAAGTCTGGTTCAGGTTTAATAAATCTCATTGCAGGTTGTAAGTCAATACATCTGGATAGCCTCCTCCCAGAATTTTACACTTTCTGATGATCAGTACATGTTTTGCATATTCATGAAGGCAGACATGCGAAATGGACAATGCCTGCTATGCTGGTCATGTTACGGATCCTGTCCTATTTGTATGTTGCTTGCAGATCAGGTTTGCACGGGCTATCAAGTTTGCACTGGTTTTTGTACTTGCAAATCTTTATCATAAGGTCCTAAGATGGAAGGAGTGCATGTCTTTATACATATATTTTGTAGACACCTCAACATTGTCCATATGCTGTCCATGTGACAGGCATGCTAACTTTAGATTAAACACATGACTAAACATGCATAATGCATATGAAGAGGGTCAGTCAGTGCAGGTCTCAATACAATAAGCAACAGGAGGTCATCTGACCTCCACCATCTGCCTGACATCAGGTGACCTGTCTTTGGGAAATGTATATTTTTCATTCCCACTTAAAAGCATTAAGAAACAAACTAAAGGACTGAAGATTCAATGCAGTTTTCTTTAAGGGATGCTTATGTACTATGGTATTGTTCAATGGATGGGTCCAGAGTAAATTAGCAGTGCTAAACTATCTGCACCATAAAATAAACTGTACTATTTCAAATTGCACAGTGGCATTCAAAAGCAATCATACCCCTTGAACTTTTTCACATTTTGCCACTTTACAACAACCATTACCAACAACAGGCGCACACAGAGTGAAAACTTAAATATATGTTCTGGGGATTTTATGTAAAGTAGAATGAAAAAGATATCTTATATTCATAAACAAATTTGGAAAATAATCCTCAGAAGAGGTTGACCCCTTTACCTTTGTGTGAATTGTTTGATTTATTCCAAGAAGGTCCTTCATTATTTTTTGTGTTTTAGTCTTAAATATTTGAGAATCTCTATTTTTAATCACTACAAAATTTTTATTAACTTATTGTTTTATGCCTCATTCATTTATGTTTATAATGTTGCAGTGTTACAAATTGTTTTTGTTATTTTATAAGTCAGCTGTTGCCGTGTCTCAGCCTCTCTTTTTCCACCGGCTGTCGGTAACCCAATTTCCAGAAGGGTCTGTGATCAGTATACACAACCCAACTGTGTCCAGAAGCACCCTAAAAAATGTAAACATTTATGTTTGACTGTGACTGCAGTGGGGAGGGTCTACTCCCCTCACACAGACAGACTCCAGTCTTCACCCCGTTTCACACGAACAGATTTTTGTGCTGACCCACCATGTCGAGTGACAACAACTCATGCAGACTGACACAGACTTTCCCTCACAAGGAATTGCTGGTGAAATTGGGCAAAAATTCCTGTAGTGTGGTTTCAGCTTTAATTGGAAGTATTTTGCAAAAAAAATGTGACACCTTTAGTCTATGCATATGCAGAATATGTTAAGAGAATCCCCAAAAGAAATGTAGACATAAATGTGGGAACAAGTGTTTCTTATATATATATATATATATATATATACAGTACAGACCAAAAGTTTGGACACACCTTCTAATTCAATGGGTTTTCTTTATTTTCATGACTATTTATAAGGCAAGAAATCCCACTTATTAACCTGACAGGGCACACCTATGAAGTGAAAACCATTTCAGGTGACTACCTCTTGAAGCTCATCAAGAAAATGCAGAGTGTGTGCAAAGCAGTAATCACAGCAAAAGGTTGCTACTTTGAAGAAACTAGAATATAAGGGGTATTTTCAGTTGTTTTACACTTTTTTGTTTAGTGCATATTTCCACATGTGTTATTCATAGTTTTGATGCCTTCAGTGTGAATCTACAATGTCAATAGTCATGAAAATAAAGGAAACTCATTTAATTAAAAGGTGTGTCCAAACTTTTGGTCTGTACTGTATATATATATATATATATATATATATATATATATATATATATATATATATATATATATACAGTATATACCACACAAAGTATATGCAAGATTGTGGTAGTGCTATGAAGTTAGGGAACTAATAACTCAACTTTTTCTGCCCATGTATAATTTTAAAAGCTAAACAAAATACTTCTGCTGCATTAGAACATCGCTTATAACATGTTATTAACTCATATTGGAGGAAAAGTGATTAAATCTTCTTTGGACACGAACAAATAAATACACAATGTGGGCAGAAACACTCCAGTACTGTTTGTGCTTGGCAGGGCTTAAGTAGTCAGGTTCCCTGAGGTCACAGTCAGAGCTACGGTGGATGCACAGAGTTGCTCTACAGGGATGATGATCACTATCGCACTCCATCAACATGGCTGGGTAAATTAAGATATGAAAGGTGGACTAAACCCAGCAGCTGCATGACGCAGAGTGAAAACAAGGTCTTAGGTTCCTGGGTTCAGGTGGGAGCTCGGGTAGAAGAGTGCAATAAGGGTCAGGTGTTGTGTGTATGAGTTCATATACAGATATGTTTTGTAAATCATCTCTATATGGGCATAGGCTCTCACCTCTTTGTCAAGTCTCGCATTACAGAACATTTGTCTGTACATCACTAACCACCCTGGAGCCATATTGCCACTCGGGCACTCAAAGCAGTCCTGACCAGTTAGCTGTAATTAGCTCAGTACAGTGGGCAGGCTAATGGGCAGCTGGTATTGACAAAGTCTGTCTTTACCTGTGCACTCTGTGTGCGCCTGTCATTAGTAATGGCTGCTCAGGGCCCAGGAGTTCCAATTAGGAAATGACACACAGATAGTAGAACATGACCTTGTGTTCCTTTGTGGGCTAAAAACCTACAAACATTACTGCTGTTTTATTTTTAGCAGCAAGAGCATGAGAGGATATTCTATTTTAGTAATTCCAAAATGGAAAAGGGGGTAATTTTAGCCCTCCTCTCAAATTAACCTTCTCTAATGGTATCCATTCTTGTCCTGAAACACAAATTATATCTGCATGTGTTTAGTAATTGCTCCCTGCATTGTCCTTGCATCTATCAGCACGCTAAGATAAATAGATGCCAAGAGAAGGACAGACCTGCTATTTTTATCACGCAGCCTGTGGTCTTTTTCCTCTTTTGGTTTTAACATTCTGAATTCATCTGCTGTTATTTGTGTAAAATGTTTTCTGTCAAAGCACAGGTATGCAACCTTTACAATCCAGAGATCCATTTTGATCTCAGTCCACAATAATGATAAAGTTAAAGCTGTAAATGTTACATAATCTTTTGAAAATAGACAACTTGTAATTTTTGATAAGTGTCTAATAAAAAAAAAAACATTGGCATCTTTATAGAACCACCATTTTGATTTCATTGTCAGTTTTCTAAGCTAAAAACAGCCATTAAAATTATGCTAAAACAGGATATGGGATGTTGATATTCATGAAAAAGGAAAGTAGAAGTATTACAAAGAATTCTCATCTGAATGTTGGCAGCAAGACCGCCCAGCACTAAGGAATGGAAACCACATTACCAGACCACCAGGTGAGCTAGCCTCTGAGATGTCAAGGGAGAGTGACGCCCACCAAAGTAAAGCATAGCCCCTACAGTCCACTGAACACATACTACAAGACATAATAAAGCAACTTTGAAAAACCAACACAATATAATTATTGCTCCTTTTCATAAGGACTGGACTATGACCACTCTTAATTGTGAATGGTTTAACTCGGAGTTAACAGTTACCACAGTTCCTCTATTACTGGAATCATAGATTAAACCCAGTTTTAGTACTTCCCAAAGCTCAATTTGCAAATGTTTTAAACCAAGAGAGGAAAAAAACAACACACACAAAAAAACTAATCATAGGAAGATAATTGTTTGTTTTTGTGACAAACAGAAGGTGGACAGATGGTTCCCCAATACAGCCATCATACATGTGTCATATGTGCTATTTTGCTGGGGAAGCTGTTGTACATTATACAGACTTTAAGGCACTGTGAAACTGTTACAGCAGTTTCACAGCAGGGTGAAACTGCTGTAACCAAAGTCCAAGTAAAATATAAGTCTTAAGCACTAAAAGCTTTAATAATAGTAGAGTAAAATATTTAAAACTCATGTTTTAAAGAAATAAAATATTTTATGTGCATTAATATTTTGGTATGCTGATTTGTCTATCAAAATGTAATTAGCTGTCATCCACTTGAAGCCCTCCTGAAGGACATTAAGGAGGAAAGCTTTTGGCTTTCATGTAATACGTCATTTGAAAATGATTTTGTCACAGGAGGGTGAAACTGTTAGTCACAGTTCATTTTCATTTATTGAAAAGGTCAAAAGCTTTGTTTTCAGTTTAACCATGTGGCTAATAGTTTACATCTGCTCCACTCATAAATGAAATGTAGAGATTTTTTTTATTTATTTTGTTTTTAATCTTCGATATTGTATCTCCTTGGGTACAATTTAAACAACACCCTCTGGAAACATCTATGATATTTTCTGGTACGTTTCTTAATCAAAAAGCTTTTAAAAACAAGTCAATATGTAAATAAGAAATTGCAGGATCTTTCAAACAAATCATGAATCATTACTGAAACAGATAGCTGCATTAACATTAACTGCCTCTCTTATCATAGCCACATGTACTTTGATATCCTTGTGATGCTTTTCTGTTTACACACTTGAGAAATCACAGAGACAGACAGGGACACACACTTTGTGGATATCAGCTGACAATTCCAAGACTCAGTTATGTTTCCAGCATGAAGATCACCAGTCTAGTGACTATGCTTGTGCATGCGTCCTATGTAATTATTTGAATGCAGTATTCATATATTTCTTATTAGCTGAACAGCAGGGATATCTGAGTATGCTGCTGTGTAGTAATTACCTGAGCGGTTTGCTAAATCAGCATCAAACTGGGTTAGAATAGGCACCAGTTACACAGCATCAAGGTAAACAAAAACAGAGAGGATGGGCCAGTACAGACGGGGTGTGATATTCGTCTTGTGTTATGAAATACTCCTTGTGCTATGTGAGTCATATCATTTAGGGGGATATTTTTCTATTGATGGAGTATGAAAATTTTAAGATTAATATTAATTTAGTCTTAGATTTCTTTTTCTTTAAATGCAAGTAAATTAAATGGATTGGCAACCTTTCAGGGTGTGCCCTGCCTCTCACCTAATCATCATTGGAGATACGGACGGACGGATGGGCAGGCGGGCGGGCGGACGGACGGACGGACGGATTTGAGTGGTTTTGGAGATGATTGAATATGCCAAGCTTTGAACATCTCACAGAGTATTGTTTAATCCATCCTGTGAAAATTGGGTTTATCAAGGCAATCATAGCTTACATATACTGTAGCAAGTCCATAGTAACTCCAGAAAAGCTGCAAAGACCCACAACTCATGAGGGGAATCAGTTCAACTTTATCAAGTCAACTTTATGTCATACAGTTTACATATTTGGTCTTTATGGTGGAGAGACAACTTGAATATTGATGCTCACAGAAACTCTCTCTGCCCAGTCTTGCTAAGACTGAACTCTTTAAAGAAGATAGTCTCCATAAATACCCGCAAAGAGTTGCAGTTGTAACTGAGAAAAATTGTGATCCTAAAAGGAATTGGCTCATATGAACTGAACTCAACATCAAAAGTTTCAGATTTTTATCTGTAAAATAATTTAAAATTGTGCACCATGATTTTGAATTTGTTTTCCAATTTAAATGCATCAGATTTGTATCTACAACATGGCATAATGTAAAAACATGCATAAATACCATTGTGCTGTCCTCGCCCTGAGATTTCAAGTTTTCAGCAGCTAGACAGCCAGACAACGACGCTCCAATAACCAAACTTCTTTCTTTTCTACTTGTTTATTGAAGAGTGCCCTCTGACCACTGCCATCACTTTGGCCATCGTGAACTGAAACATACAAGACTGAGTATTAGCCAACGAACATTGCAAATTAGCCATTCTTGCTGCTAGCTAAAAAAAACAACAACATTTTCCTAAATGACTCCAGCGTACAATTATTTACACCACAGTTACATAAAACAAAGAGACAATTATTGCTTTCACAATTAACCAATACTTACGAACAAATCTTGTCTGAAACACAACGTATAAGGATAATAATCAGCTTAATCCATGAACTGTTCGGTGTTACGTTCCACCATCTTGGATCTATATTCTTTTTTAGCGTCACCAAAACATAACAAAATATCCACCAGGGGGCGTTCTAGTGCGGTTTTCAACCTTGCTGGTCCAGCTTAACTTACAAAAGGCAGCACAACCATGCCAACTTTTTTTTAGGTCACAAACAATTTCACTATGGAAAAATATGTATTTAACTTTTAGTGACAACTGAAATTATCATACAAAATTATGTAGGATATGGTAAACCATGAGTGGGCTTTCATCAGGATTAATCACAGCAAGGTGCATGTGATAAACCATGATGTTACCCTGACGCACAACATTTGGTGACCCATAAACAGCTAATTTGGTGTAAGAGAGGAATCGCTTTGGATGTAACGTAGATGCTGTTGTCAACAGCAACCACGCTTTGCATTTCATGACACACGAATCATAAAAATCTATTTCAATGACAAACTAAATTTAATGTTAATTTGAACAGATTTGACATAAATACATATCTATATACCTAAATTGAGAGGAAATTTGTCAACAAGTTGATTTATTCTTTGCTTCAAACAGCTGAATGCTCTTCTGACTCAAAATGAAATTGAAGTGCATCAAAGCTTATCACAAAAACACGTGTATATACTGTATATATATATTTTTTTATTTTTTTTATTTCATGCACTGTTTTCTTTTTTTTCTCTGGTAATTCAGTTTCAAATGTTTGTGCGAGACTTCTTTTTTCCTGGTTGTCTTTTTTATGTAAAGCAGTTGGGTCTTGATACTGTTTTTCATATTTCCGAGATGGGAAACATGTTCGATAAATATTTTTGGGAGGGTTATAATATTTGTTACTTATGCTAATTTATAAGGGTTTTATGTAATTCACTGGATGAATTTCTGTTAGTAAAAGTCACTGTGAGAAGTACAGGTATAAATGTGGTTCTCACATTTATACCTGTGAGAACCAAATAAAAGTATTTTTCCCCTTTTTTGCTTCTTTCTTTTCCCATTTGTTGACCATTAGCATTACATAAACAGAGCTCCAAAGGGCAGAGGTTTTTTGACGTCTACAGTTAAGCATTTATAAGATCACTCAGTTGTCGCCATATTTCCTGACGGCGGTGCTCAATGAAGTACACAGAGCTGGAGGTGACTGTTCCCACTTGCACAAGTCAGATTAATGCTTAAGGGAAATAAATTAAATCACATAAAGCCAATTTTCCGAAAGCACTTTTACTGAGTCTCTTTGTATATGGACTCACTTTCTGCTGTGTTTTCATTAAATAGAATTTTACAGTCCACTTGTCACTATTTTTGCCAAAGCATTTCAGCACAATGTCTTATGCAAACTTAACCTACTTAACCAGTGTTGCTTTCTCTTCATCTTTTGATTTTGCTTTATTGTACAAGAAGCAGATTGCACCTCTACTGGCATTCAGTAATACATGCCTCCATTTACAGATTGTGTGCTTAGTGAATATCTATGCACTCTACCATTTTCAAAAAACTGCAAAAATAAATAAATAAATAAATAATGCACTTACTGCACTGGTTTGCACCAAACACTATGCCTTTTTTTTTTGCTGCAGGCTTAATGCCAAACTAGCCGTCTCAAAGGAACCTAAACAAAATCTATAGATATCAAAACGCCATCTGATATATACAAGTAGACTAATGACAAAAATATCCATGTTTCCAAATAAAATACATTTTGTCTGACCGTTTTCAAGAAGGGAACATGAATATTGATCTGACTGAAATCTTTCCAGCAAAGACTCGGAGCCAGGATAATGAGATGAATCTGCACAGATTGCTTGTAAATCCATTATGAAAATAACCACCTGGCAAAAAGAAGTTCTTAGTCAAAAAGGTCAACTGAGGCGAACCCTGTGAACTGCTGTTTGTTCAGTGCAAGTGAGGTCGACAAGTATTCACAAATCATTTCTGACCCCAAGAGGTTATAATGAAATGAACTGGAAAAGTGAGGATTCAAACATATTATGTTTCCTTCTATAATATTCAGCCCCGAGCAGAGGTGCAAAGAATACCCAAATGTACTGTAGTTAGAATAGCAGTAATAAAACATATTTTTGTTCAAGTAAAGTAAAAAGCAGCTGTCCATGAAATTACTCAAATATGAGTAAAAAAATATCAAAAAACAAGGTTATTTGATTACAAAGGAGCTGATAACCATCTGCTTTTAAAACAGATTTTTTTTCAATATTAATCGACATATTAATCAATGATAAATGCATATACTGTATATACAGTATATATATATATATATAATTTATATTAATTTATATTTATATTAATTTATATCATTCTTTTTTAAAGTTACTCAAGTAAATGTAACTAATTAAATGTAATTAGCTACTACCCACCTCTGGCCATAAACTGATACATAAAAGGCTCATGAAGATGTTTACCTTCATATATTTACAACCTTACACACCATGCGTAAAATCACTGCTCATGTTGCTGATAAAAACACAGCTGACAGATTATCAGACCACCAAAACACACAGGTGTTCAGCAAGCTAAAGCCTAACTACAGTCTCTAAGCTGATTGGCCGTGACGTTTTTAGGCTTTTGTCCTGGAAATCAAAGGATCATGCTTCATTCATCGGATTCTCTGCAGCGTGGCCCTGACTGACACGCAATGGACTGAGAGCACACGCCATGTAAACACACCATTCAAAACATATGCAGCATGAGGTGGCCTTGTCTGTTTTCTCCAGAATCTCACTGAACACAGGCAGCCCCTATCTTTCTGTATTCAACTCCTTTCCTCTGACTCTGCTGATTTAAAACTGATAATTTAGACTTACATTGTGGAACATGATTTTATTTCCCAGAATGTTCTTTTCTTTGTTGCCATAATACAAACGCATGACCAATGTTGCTGGTCAGATAACTTACCTTAAGCCTATTACTTTGATTTTTAACCAGATGTGGTTGCTGTGGTTTATATGTAGTTACAAATCATACTTTTGTAGACCCAGGTGTAATAAATACTCCTCTACATCTTTTTAAAGAAGTTTGTTTCTGCTAAAGACTTTAACTTCTGTCACTAGCTACTTGGGTCCAGGAGTTCTAGTGTCTGTCATGACAACAATGGCATTGCCGACACTGTAGGTATCTCTTAATAGAGTGTAGAAGACTACCATGTAATAGTTGCCACTCCTAAAACTACTGAAAGGTTAACTTTTGGGTTTGCAGACATGTCCAGATCAAACCTGTCTGCCCAGTGAGAGTCCAGTTGGTGTTGGAAGTCCTCTCCTGAATATGCCAGACCATACGATAGCGTACCAAACTGCACCGGCTAGTGCTATACCACACGGTGGAAATGAGGTACTAAATCCTTATTTTCTCTGTAAAATGGAAAAATAAAAATAATTTTCATTTCCTCGCAAGGTCTTAAAAGCATGCTGATATGAGTTCTTTCCCAATACATCACAACCTAAGATTGATGAGAGGCTGTGAAAGCTTGACCAAAACAACAACAACAACAAAAAACATGTTTCTTCAGCTGTGAAGCGTTTTGTCCTCACACAAGAACTCCAAATTTTTTGCCTTTCAGAGCTTTCCTGTCCTCGTTGCTAATCGGTGAAGGCAAACATTGCTGAGAAGAAAATTAGTATAATGTGTATAATTGTTCATGGCGTGAGCAGGCTGCCACCGGTGTGTTTGCTCTTCTGGACCATGTTGCCAGGATGGTGAGTGTGCAAGAAGTCCATCTATCTAGAAAAAACAAGACTGGAGATTAGCTTAGGCACAAAAACACGTTTTAAGAGACTAAGCATGAGGACACAGTACGTATACTGAAGTCTGTTTCTATATAAAGTATCACAGCATCAGTACAGTGTGAGGCATGTAATTTTTTGCCGATGAGATCCAAATTTTAATAAACAATAAAAAATCATTCTATCACTCTTTATGTAGGTTAATGCTAAGCAAATTTAAAGTGTTGATACTAGTCAAGTGAAATGCACATTTCTGTTTCCATGTAATATGTTTATAAAAGCAGTACCATGACAATGGTGTCCTTCTGAACGTGATATGTTTTATGCAACTCTGGGAACACACTGGCTTAAATTTTCAACCAATAGTCAGGGATGTAGCACAGGTTCACTCCACCTCACATGCACAAATCCATCACTGAGGCTTTGAACAACCCTGGCTTAGGTGTATGCGTATCTCATTTCAACCTGTTGCCCCACAGAAGGCTAAAAAAGGTCACCAGTGTTGGCAGGTATGAGGTTTCACAAAATATAATTAGATAAACACAGAGACATATGGCTAAGCTTGTCCTCAACTTAAGTATCAAGAATAAAGATGTTTTTGCTTTTTCTGGAGCAGTTACAGGATACTTGAAGCAGAGAAGGCGACATGAAACTGTGGTGCAGAATGTTTACGATGAACAATGTCAACGTCTTGAACGTGGCTGACATTGGCTGTACTGCTTTGATACAATAAAACAATGACGCAGGTTTGTAAACCCAATGAAAACACGGGAAGCAGTAGGTTGGCCTACAAATTACACTGAGAATTCCCAGCAACACAGGGCACCTTCAGTTAAATTAAAAACATGTTGACAGTAGTCTCAAAAACATTATATGGTTCAACATCAGCAGCCTCAGAATAGCCAGTGAGTGTTGTTGTCTGAGGTTCTTTCTTGGTTGTTATTACAGAACATTTCAATAGTATTCAAATGCCTGCGACATTTTCACATTCAGTCTCAAGCTTCACTGCATTTTATTGGAATTGCATGTGATATGATAAAATGTTGTTGCCTATGATAGGTGTTCTTGCTGATGCATTCAGCTTCAGCCCTTCTCTCAACTATGAACAAAAGTATCCCCATTGTTTGATACTGTCACTAACATGTTTTTTTGTTTGTTTGTTTGCTTTGTTCTGAGTGATGCACAGTTAGTTTTCCACTAGTTATGCTGTCAAAAGATTCTTCTACCTTCTACATTCAAACAGTGTTATCTGTGACTTGTCTGGCATGTTTCTTTGGTGCAATGTATTGCTTCGATACAATAAAACAATGACGCACCCCGCAACATTGTGTGTGGGGTGTGAATACTTTTGTGATGCACTTTTTCTAAAATGTTGTTCTCCCCAATATATAGAAGCTGAGCACGTTAATTAAGTGGTCAAAAATCAGACTTTGAAAGAGAAGAACTGAGTTCCACAAGGTGTATCACATGTGCCAGCACACTCGACACCTAAATCATTTTCAAGGCTGTCCCTTTTATCAGAAATCTCTCTCTTCTTCACACTGATTCACAGGTGAGAGGATAGGTTAAAGGTGATGAGTGCTTAAAGTGGAAAAGTGGATGAGCAGAGGCTGAGTCACAAGTGGCAGGCTCTATCTTGGGCTACCTTAATTAATAGGCCATATGAGAAAGTCGATACAGATTGGATTGAATGGCTTGCAGGCAGTAGTTAAAACCAGCTGGACTTCTCCTTAGATTTTTTTTCCGCCCTTCGAGCCACTATGACGTTTGCTGCCACTGTGTTTGCATTCTGACATTTTGTAAAACAGTAACAGTGATGAAAGAGCCAACTACTGGGATGTGATGAATAACTGGGCTAGTTTTATGGCTCCTAAAAGAAATGCTTAAACATATGTGGTTTGTATGCTGTACCAGTTTTTCCTCAAAAGGGTAATATGTGTTTTTGTTTTTGCTCATGCATGGTCACCCATCAAAGGGGGATGCCATCAGAATCTGTACTGACTTACTTCATGTATTTAATCACATTTGTTCTTTATTGTTTTGATTTTACATGGAGATAAAGGGCACATATTTAGATACATTCACAAGAAAAACTTTTTTTTCTCAGCATAAAAAAACATTTAAAAAATATTTCACACTATTATTCAGATGAATAGAGATAATTAATTATATATTCCTGTCTTTAATTGATCTTAAAGTTTCCACTATAACTGCTCAATGGGTTTTGCTGCATAATCCTCTCAGGTCTACCTTTATCCATGCTGTTTGTCAAGGTTTGGTCACCACAGTTTTTTCTTCCACTCAATTTTTCATTATATCTGAATACCACTTTCTCTTAACAACTAGACTCTTTATTAGAATCAATACTTTTCTTATATTACTAGGGCAGGGTTTTAGTGACTACTTTCTGGACTGTAAGTCTGCAGTTTTCTCTGTGATTGTTTAAGCCTCAACATTTATCTTTTTTAATAATTCAGTTTATTTAGTATTCCAATTTTCTAGAACACTGAATCTTCGTGTCATAGCTTTATGCCACAAATATCAAATCCGACAGAAACAAATGCTTAAAACATGTGATTCAGGATGTGAGTTAAAGATTCTTCATTATTATACATTTTTAACAAAGTTTATATATATAGAAACAATTCACAGAAAATGTCGTCTCAAGGCAACATTCAATTTATACACAGAAATGCAGTCAGTACAGTCAATCCAACCCAACCCAATCCATTCAAATTAAATATTTTTTAACAAATGCTGAAATAAACCAAATTTTCGATGATTTTCGAACTCGGTGACATGTATATGAAAACATAAGTTTGTATCTGATCAGTTTCTCTTTTGATATGGACAGAACTGACGCAGAACCGCAGCCTTACTAAACACTAAATCACTAAAGTTGATTGCCGCTCTCCGCTCTTGCTCCTACGGTGCTAGGGTGACGCATGACGCAATGGAGGCGCGGCGATCTTCTCCTATAAATTCTCAGCCAGCAGCCCGTCTCAGCTTCAGACAGAGCGCATTCAGACCTTTCCCATCACTGCTTGGATTAAAACTATCCCCACACTGACAAGGCACCGCTGAAGACGGGGTGCAACTTGCTGCAGCTATGATTAAGAAAATGTCTTCATCCGAGAATGACTTCGACATTCCTGCCAAGAATTGCCACAGGATGGTGATTCTTGGCTCCACTAAAGTTGGGAAGACGGCCATTATCTCCAGGTTTCTCAACGAGAGGTTTGATGACCAGTACACACCGACTATTGAAGACTTCCATAGAAAGTTCTACAGCATCAGAGGGGACGTTTACCAGCTGGACATCCTGGATACATCTGGAAACCACCCGTTCCCTGCAATGAGGAGACTTTCGATTCTCACTGGTGAGTTTAGAGTTAAATCAAAAATCCAAATTACTCTATTCGGTGGTTTAGATCTGATTTTGTGAACTCTTCTTGATATTAAAACATGTTCCTTTGTGTTTTTTGTTTTTACAGGTGATGTTTTTATCCTGGTGTTCAGTCTGGACAACAGAGACTCGTTCCAAGAGGTGCAGCGTCTAAAGCGCCAAATACACGAAACCAAGTCCTGCCTCCGCAACAAAACTAAGGAAAAAGTGGACGTCCCTCTTGTTATCTGCGGCAACAAGTGCGACCGGGACTTTTACAGAGAAGTGCAGGACGAAGAAATCGAGAAGCTGGTAGGGGGGGACGAGCACTGTGCGTACTTTGAGATCTCTGCAAAAAAGAACACCAACGTCGACCAGATGTTTCAGACGCTCTTTACCATGGCCAAGTTGCCCAACGAGATGAGCCCTGACCGACACTGCAAGGTTTCCTTGCAGTACTGCGACGTTTTGCACAGAAAGTCATTCAGGAATAAGAAGTGCAAGGATGGGAACGCATACGGGATAGTGGCACCGTTTGCGCGCAGACCAAGTGTGCACAGTGACTTAATGTACATCAAAGAGAAAACAATAGGTGGCAGCCAGGCCAAAGAGAAAGGCTGCGTTATTTGCTGACGTCTTTACCAAATAGACTGCTCAAAACTCTTGCGGCCAAATAAATAAATAAAAATCATCCGGGCTGCAGAAAACACGAGACCAAATAGAAAAAAAAACAACAAAAAAAACCTGTAGACTGCTTGATCCAAATAGAGGTCGAGACGCGGTGCAGTAAATGCTCTGGAAATGCTGTAAATGTGACTGCGTTGTCTCTCCAAGAGCAGCATTGAAGGGAAGAAATGTTTACATTTTGCTATCGTTCTCACGTAGAATGGCACTTTGAATGTTTTGCAGAATGAACAAAAATAAATTCATATGTATTTATCATGTCCTTGTCGACATTTTTTGGACAAAGAGAAAATAAAACACTTGATACTTTTTTAGCCTCTTGTTTCTCTTGTGATTAATTTCATGCATAACACACTATATTATGTACTATTTCATCCCATTCTTTCCATTTTTTTAATAAAAAGAAATCTTCAGTATTAAGATTACAATATGTTAAAGACAGAATTTACATTTCTTTATAAACAAGTTCACTGCCTTCCTTAACATCTAAGCACTTTAATTTTGTGCTAACAGTGGATTTGTTTACAATAAACACAGCAACTCATAAGTGGTAGTAGATTATGTTAATAACAACGTCTAGATAAGGTTTTCAAAATTGTTTTAATACAAAAAAAACAAGATTGGAAAATCCAAACAAAATCTACAGAATCAAACACATCCAAAAATAATAAAATAACTAATGATCCTCAAAATTGTCGTGCATTGTAGGAAAAAAAATCCCGTGTATGCCATGTCCTTGACCAGCATGAGTTTCAATTTACTTTTCCCTCCAGTTTGTGAAGTCCAGTCCAACCTAACTAGTGTTATGATGCTTTGGGGACATCGAACATGCATAGGCTTTTGTATTTCTGAAGCAGTTGGTTCTTGGTGCGCACCTGCTCTCTCAGAGTGGCCAGCTGCTGCTGCTGCTCCTGTGGACTGCTGTCTATCCCGGGCATGTTGGAGATTTGCTCCCTAGCTTTCTGAATCTTTGTTTTCAGCTTCATCAGCTCTTGATGAACATCCTGGCCATCCTTATCCTTGTCCATGCTTGAAAAGACAAAGACAAAAGTAAAATAAAACAAAACCTAAATATCAATCTGTTGCATTTTTAACCTGAGAGCTTCCAATAAGAGTAACATCTAAACATCTGTCCAACGTAGTCCGGTTAAAACCCAAACTACATTGGGCTTACAAATGAAAATGATGTTGAAATGGCATGGATGCCTAAGACTTGTTAAATTCCTGAAACACTTAAAACAACATCAAATGCATTACCACAAAATAAGAGGGTTGTCTAAATCTTTAATACACTGAAGGAAGTTGTATTTTTTCTTATTTTTTAACTGCTGGCAAAACAAAAAATGTATTTATGGGCAAACAAAGTTACACTCCAACAAATAGAAGTGAAATTAAAAGCTACGGTAATTGTTTAATCAATATATAAATGTGTCAAAGTGACATTTATTGACTGTTTAAATTCATTTTATAAGCTTGATGGAAAAAGACATCTGATTGGTCAACCAGTGGAACAAGTCTTTGGGCATTGAATATTGATCTGAATAAAATTACAGTCTTGCCAGTTTCACCCACATGTTTTGTAAATTCATCATCTACAATAACCCTGGAACCATTAGTAACACTGTGATTTTTAAATAAGAAACTGAATATATATCATCAAACTTATTTTGATGGCACTAAACAGGTTGTTAAATGGATCGTGTTCTAAATAGCAGTAATATGTTACGTGATGTTTGCTATTTAATACATCAGGTACCGGGTATTTTTGAGTCTTTAAAATGTTCTGACAAAGTTGACAGAAAACTGAATTGCTGTGCAACAGATGTGCTTACGAGCCAAAAGAGCAGCTGTAGTGACAAATAATACATTTTTTTGACTTGTTGAGATGATTCATCAGATGTGTTTGCAGTAGGTACAAAGCATCAAACCATTAACACAGTTAAGCATTTGATTGTACATCGTAAATCTTAATATCTCCGCAGCATTCCACAAGTTTGTTTTCCAGCGCAGTACTAAAATTAATATTGCACCTTACAAGTCGCGCTTCCCACAGTCACTTTGTTTGTATATGCGATGATGACAAATAAACAAGTGTTCCAAAATTAGCCAGACATATGCAAATCTAAACGAGCTTTATTGCCTTACACAGGTCCAAAATCGAATCTGTGGCTCAATGACACTTGCTACGTTACATTTCCAGCTGAGAGGTAGCCATGTTAGCTTTAGCTAACAGGTCATCAGTATGCTCTGTAACGCCACGAAACCATTTCTTTCAGACGGAGTGAAGAATGAAGGTGTACAAATGTTTACATACATAGGAAGCACATTCTCAATGTAACCTTGCTCTTACCATTTGATAACATCGTGAACTAAAGGCAAAAGAGAACAATCCTCGCTGTCTTTCTCCACCCTCGGTTGAGACACCGCCATCGCTCGTTGCGCAGCTTTTTCTCGTCACATTACGGTCTGCTGACGTCAGAGATGGGGAATCCGGCTCTTTTCTAGGATCCAAGTCATTTGGCTCAGTTCACAAACGAGATGATTCTTGCGGTTCCCAGACGGACTTTCCTTTATTGTTTTTTTGAGTATTCTTAAAAAATATATATATATATTGATAACATAATTTTCGACACAATATTTTCATATTAAATGAGTGTATATGCAAACTGTCACATTTGATTTCACCAACCCTCCAACTCCAACTGTTTTCGTTTCACACAAACTCCAACCATTTTTTAAGCTCATTGTCTGATCTTGTTATATCATTGTGCCTGACGGACTATTAATATCATTAATGAGAGCCTTAAACCAATATCAAGCAATGTGGTTAATAGTACCCTAAAATGCATAAGAACATCATACAGCATTAGGTGGAAAAAACGGGCAGCCAGCCGTATGCGTTGGCTCGGTCATGAACGACACATCACTAGATGAAACAACTACTTACAGTTCACCAATAATCTAACCCAGAAAATAATACAACACAAATTAATTTACCATCAATGTATATATTAGTATTTTTCTAGAGATACCAATTTAATTACATCATTTCCAATATCACAAAGTAGATTGTAAGTCAGATTTAAATTGCTCAATTTATGACTGTGATGCTTTCACTTGTCCTGAATGCATGCTTAATAATAAAGTGTGAAGTACCAGTCGTCTTAAATATAATAGCTTTA